>NC_091545.1:26080000-27280000 GCF_030788295.1 Drosophila virilis
TAATTTAGTCGTAAAATGCATAAAAGGAAACATATCCAGCCCCATAAAGTATATATATTTTTGATCAACATCAACAGCCGAGTCGATATAGCCATGTCCGTCTGCGCGTCTGGCAGTTTCTATGAGAACAAGTCTCACAATTTTAAAGCTAGCTTGATGAAACTTTGCAGAAGTTTCCTTCTGTTGCATGCAGTACAAATGTGGAAACCAACTGGATCGGACCACTATATCATATAGCTACAATAGGAAAGATCGGTTGAAAAGTAGGTTCTTGTATGAAAAACATTTTCGTTTATAAAGATATCTTGACCAAACTAGGCGTTTATTAGTTTTACTATGCTCCTCACATATTTGCGAAATCCTATTAAGATCGGGCCACTAAATCATATAGCTGCCATAGAAACGATCGCTCGAAAGTTAGGTTCTTGTTTGAAACACATTTTTGTTTATCAAGATATCTTGACCAAACTCGGCATTTATTAGTTTTACTATGCTCCACTTAATCATATAGCTGCCATAGGAACGATCGGTTGAAAATTAATAAGTTGTATGGACAACTTTGTTTTTCAAGATATCTTAAGTCTGAGCATTAACTATTTTCGCTGTGCTTCCTAGATACGGGCAAAGGACTAAGAACATTACAGGTTGGGTCTGCAAGAGTATTAAATCTTCGGTTGGGCTTTCGACTAATAACCCTTTGTCAACATTAATTAAAGACGGCTTAACTGTTGTATAATACTCCTCTCCCCGACCGCTTGGAAAAGTCAAAGTTTCTTTTTCATATAATCTAATGTTGATATATTCTTATTTTCAGAGTGACTTACCGATTGCCGAAAATCCACTCACTGGGTAAAAAAGGCGGCTCAAATTTGTATTCTGGCAATCTTATTTAATCTGCTGGCTCAACGCTTGCGAGCTTTCATGCAAGATCCGCCATTTATATTTTACACTCACACACACACATATACATATAGCACACCACACATATACATATGTATGGCGGGCAGCCTCACAGCTGCAACTGACACTATATACACTATATACTGCTGGGCCTAGTCTTCGTCTTTATGTACACTAGCACAAGCACTTACAAACTGTTATACCACGTACATATATGTGGACTTATTTATGCACTTCTCTTCTTCTTGTAAGTTTGAACTTAAACGTTTTTCGAATTTTAATACGAACACACACACACACACGCACACAATACACAACTCCACCGGGCCGCTTCACGGTTGCAACTCCAACTTCTGTTGGCAGCCTTATTTATGCTGCCAAGCCTTGCCAGATCTTCATGTTATTATTAAGACGAATACACGCACACACACACACACACTCTCTGTTGACTTTTAGCAGCAAGCGAATCGCAGCTTCGGAGACCTTTTTTATGCTTCATCTCTTCTCTTCTTGTGAGCTTACATTCATGATCAGTCTTCACATACAAACACACATATACACACAGACACATAACAGCACACAACCTACACCCACACCGAGCCGCTAATCAGCTGCAACTGAGACACAGCTTCAGTGGGCAGCCTTATTTATGCTGCTGGCTCTTCTTCTTGCGAGCTTCTCTAACTGTTATGGAAGTGTACATGTATGTATATTCCTATTTATCTTCAAGGAGCTGTGGGGATTGGTGTATTCATTTTATTTTTGGTATTAACTTTCGAGATATCGTTGTGGAAATTGTCAGACAAATAAGAACTGGAAAATCTAGAAATTTGATAGCGCTCATATAACCAATAGCTGATACTTAAAGCAAAAGTTCAAAGGAAGATAAATCTTAAAATCAAAACATTTAACACGTTCTCGGATCTATAATTCCTGACCAAGGAAAACAACTAAATTATACGTATAATTTATGGAAACCACAAAGAATACGGACCAAACCGATAAATCCCTATATGATTGCAATATCTGTTTGGGCACAGCCAAGAATGCGGTCATTTGTACTTGTGGCCATCTGTTTTGTTGGGCCTGCCTGCATTTGTGGACGCTGACGCCATGTAGCCAGCGCAGGTTTTGTCCCGTTTGCAGGGTGCCACTGGATAGGAGTAAAGTAATACCGTTATATGGTCGGAATTGTGCAGTGCAAGATCCAAGCGATACGATGGCGCCACGTCCTGCTGCACAACGGATCGAACCTAGTCCAGAATCTAGTTCAGTCTACTTGGGCTTCCTCTTTGGATTTCACACATCTCTCGGCTATGGCAGCATTCCGATTGAGTCCCTTGCATCCGCGCTGAATTTAAACGACGAACAGGCGCTGTTTCTTTTCTTCGGTCTTTTTTGTCTCGGTTGGTTGATGCTCTAGCACACAGAAAATCAAATTTAAATGGGCATAATAAATATTCTACTAATTCGACATGTCCAACTGTGTAGAGCATCATAATCATAAATTGTAATCAGACCTAAAAATTACTTATCCAACAGAATCAAGTAAATTTATGATATAATCAAACAAGTTATTATATATATATATCTCAAAATATATGGATATTATTTTAATCTAAGTGAATCTTCATTGAGATCTTCAAATTTCTTCAAGTTTGTTTACATTACATTAATTGCACTCATTATTTATATTTATTATGCACCATTTATTATATTCAATCAAGTAATCAGTATAATTATTTAATTTGTAATTATAATTAATTATTCATGTAATTGTATGCAATTTGTGTATGTATATGTAATATTATTTTTTTTATATCATATGTTCGTGCTGTTCTTTTTATGTATATACTGAATGATCATTGCCTGCGTACAGCTTAATTTAAGATATTACAAAATATACGTTAGGTTAATTAAATGTATGTTAAGGGATGTGTGCGGAAAATATGGATGGGATGGGTTGGGGAGGGGAAGGGTAACAACTACATCGCAGAGATTAGCAGAGATTCGAGTCAAGTCTTATACAAAAATATTGTGCTTGAACTAATTCAAATCTGCCTGTTTTTATGCTATCGAACAGTTTCTTATTTCAAAAAATTCCGTTTTTGTGTGTATATATATATATATATAGATATATATGTATGACGTATTTATGTGTGTGTGTGTGTGTATGGTGTGTGCCAGTATCTGCAGGGCGTCCAGGACATTCGAGTCCTGCGGGCACTTCCTCACTTATCAATTTTTATTATTTGCCGTACAAAATGTGTGTTTTGTGTTTCTTTAATTCTGTTTTGTTGTTGTTTTTTTTTTTTTTTTTTTTTTTTTTTGGTTGATTTGTTGTGTTTCGTTTTCGTTGCGAAAGATAAATTTAATCACTGTACAAAAGACCGACGCCTTGACTTTTTGGCTATCTATGGGCCGCACAAATATTTTCGCTTCTGATCATCCATATAATCGCGTGTAGACATCTGTATGGCTCGCTGCAGCATCTCATTCTCATTGACGCCTGGCAAAGATCGGAGCAAAAATGTAAATTGCAAGTTTCTTGTATTAAAGAACAAAATAAACAGCACTAACCATCGTTGGCGTAGGAGGCCTCGAGCAGCTCCTGATAGAAGCTAGAGTAGCTCTGCTTTGGCGGCGACTGAGCATCGACACGTTTGGGTGGCGACTGGGACGACTGCTTGGAGGTGCATGGTTGCTGTTCCACTTCTGGCGTGCGCTCACGTGCAGCTGAGGGCGCAGCATCGCGCTTGGGACTCTTACGCTGCGGCGTTTCGTGTGCTTCCAGACTACAATCGGGCAAAGCATATGTAAGAGTTGCGAATTGGTGGCACTCATGGATAGCTGGCACATACCTGTTGCCTGCCTCACGGACTTCGTGCCGACGTTTCTTGCTGCTGCGCAGGTTGTTGCCCCGACGCTGGGATTTGGGCAATTTTTTGGACCGCTGTGTGGCGGCCGCTGTATTGGGCGAAGCATTGCCCCCACAGTGGCCCACCGAGCTGGTGCTGCTCATATCGGTGGCATCGCTCTCATAGCCGCCCAGTTCGTTTACATCAGGCGGTAGCTTGTGTGTAAACTGGCCTAGGCTCTTGGGCGATAGCGCAAATCCTGAGGCTGGGCCATCACCGACGCTGGAGCTGCTCAAGGTGGCGGCTGTGTTGCTGTTGCCGTTGTTGTTACTGCTGCCACAAACGCCTCCTCCTCCTCCTCCTCCATCGCTTGAGTATTTGGAGGGCGAAGCGTCAGAGTCGGTAAGCGCCTCGGCAGATGTCACTGTTGAAGATGTTGCCGAAGTGGCGGCTGTGTTGCTGCTGCGCGAACGCTGCATATTATCACGGCACCATTGTAAATAGGACTCGCGGGCGATTTGCTCCTCGATGGCCTCGTTGGTAGCTTCCCAGTCCGTTGTCTTTAGCTTATCCTCAAACATTGTCTAGACAAGACATATAAATTAATGTCATATTGATTTATATATATTTTAGATTACCTGTTCAATTTCCAGCTGCTCGCTAAGACGCACTGCCTCCTTGGTCTGAAACTCGGGCTTGTAACCAGCCAAACCCAAGCCGACGCCCACAGTGGCATTGTAAGGATCCAGTATCGCATTATAGTGAGAGCCTCGTTGATAGGACAAACGCAGCGGCGGATAACCAGCCTGCGATTGCTCCGAATTGAAGATGTTGATGGGAGCTGCAAGTATAAAAAATAATAAACATAAACACGAATGTCTAAGAGATCAAAAGTTTTTTGGCAAATAGGTGCACGAGGGTATCAAAGCAAATGTAAGTCGTCCGACGGGCTTTAGAATTATTTTCAAAGCGATATTTGCAACATTTATGTTTCTCATTATCAAAGATGTGTGGCGAAGGGCGGAAGCTATAAGTTCACAGGGGATAGCTAATAATTGAAAAACAAGATTCGGACGCCTGTTAGACTATAGAGCTTAGAGCAATATTGAATACTAACTCGACTGATAGCAGTAGACTTCGACGGTGCGACTGTAGATCTCTGATATAGCCTGTATCTCGATGTGATTGCCGTGTGCATCCCGAGCACGTTTTCGTTGAATGTAGCCGTTGATGTCCTCGGTGACAAACTGTCCAAAGTACTCGCGGTTTTCATGCTACAAGGAAAAAAATGGAAAACTTAGATATAATATGTGCATAAATACATATATATATATATAGATATTACAATATAGTCCATTGTGTGCTGACGTATGACATCGTGCATGCCCTCATCGCCATAGATCTGCAGAGATATTGAGCGAAATAGGCAGGCGCCGTCCTCTTCCACGGGCTTCAGTTCATAGCCGCGCTTCTCCATGCACTTGGCGAACTCCTCGTCGCGCCTCTTCCACTCCTCGACCGAAATGGTACGCTCCTTGGGCTGCAGATGCTCATCGCCGCTATTATAGCCAGAAAATGTCTCCTCGACGGCCTTTAGCAAATTGGCCGCCGCAGCAGCCGGTGTGATCTGGGTCTGCGCTTTTGGTACGTTGGCACAGCCTAGGCCCAGATGTTCCGGCGATTTGCGACCCACGGCCGTTGGACTGCTATTGCCCGGCCCGGCGGCAACGGCAGCTGCCACCACTGAATGTGGACTACTGCATTTGCTGGTGACGCCCGCAACGCCGCCACCGCCTACAGTCGGGTGATTAAGGCTAAGTTTCTCGCGTTCCAAGCGATCTCGTTTGTGATGATGAGCGTGGCCCTCGTGGTGTTCGCGTCGTTTCGAGCGAGAGCTGTAAAACGGAAAAATTGATTAGACGCAGGTAGCGTTAAGGAAAAGGTATAATTGGGTTGTTTCAGATGCAGGCAAAAGACAGATGCAAGATAAAAAGATATCAATAAAGGTATTTTACAAAATTAATGCTTGATGCAATTGGGCATGAAATAAAAACAAAAAAACTTTATACAGAAAGTTATATAGTGATTCGCTTTTGATTAGTTTTGGTCAACAAGGTTTTAATTCATGAACTGGAAAATAGGTCCCTTTGGCAGCTTTATGATATAGCGATTCGTTCCAGTCAAAAAGTGACGCATTTATGCAGATAAAACAGCTCAAGAGACTAGTATGTGGAACAGGCAGATGGACAAAACATAGATTATCTAGCCGGGAATCCACACTCACCTTTTGTGTGGACTGCAGCGATGTGTGCGTGCCAGCTCGTCGTAGACCTCTCCACGGCGCTGTGGACTCTGCGGGCATAGAAATTGTATGATAAGGCATGCAAATGCATTAATTGCGTTGTTAATACGCACCTGGCCATGGCCATCGATAACCACATTGCGATGGGCCTGATTGACAACCGATTGCTCCACCACTACCTGACCAGAGACGTGCGCCTCGGTGGCATCCGCATCGACAACGCGCTTGCCACTGGGTGCACTGACTGGTTTTATGGTCATGCTGTGGCCGCCTGTGAACTACCACGCAATTCGTGAATGCGAAGCTTCAAATGATTCGACTGCTGCTTTTTTGTTGTTATGCGAAAGTTGAACACATGTGTAATATGGGAAATTTGGTTAGCTGTTGTTGGCCAGCTCAGAATTAGATTTTCTTCTGCGTTTGTGTGTGTATGTGGTATCACTTTTTTTTTTACACAAGTTCTTTGTCCGTGTGGCAAACGCTGCTTCAATAGATTCCCCTTATTAACGCACTTATATTATATTATGTTATTGATGTTGTTATTATTATTATGGTTGCTGCTTTCAAAACAGTTGATGTAGTAATTTATTCGACGCACAACTATGAAATCATATTCATAGCCAATGTAAATGGTGAAAATTTTGTGATTTTCGTTTCAATGTGGGTGTGTGTGTGTTTGCTGTGCCTGCGCCTGCATGCATGTGTGTGTGCTCGTCTGTGTGTAGTGTTTGCTAGCAATCGTCTTTGTCTCTTGCACTGTTGCAGAAACGATTAATTAAATACGTCGCTTTTGCTCAGTTGTATAATTGTGCGCAGTGCACTTTAGAAAATAACAAATTTCATAGTTTATAACAAGCTTGTGCAGTATTGTTTTTATGTTATTAGAAAGTTTAAAGCCAGGAGAGTCTGTTCGATTTTTGTATTTACACCAATCACAAATTCGTCAGATGCGCACGTTGTGCTTCTTCTAGCTCTTTTGGCATTTTTTAGGCAATTTCATTGAGTCAGCCTGTCGCGCCATACGGCGAACATCTGATAATAATCATGTAGGCCGCCAGTGTTGCAATATACGTGTTTTTTTACGGCTAAATTTAGCTTTTTTATGGCAATAATATACACGAATAATATGTAACATAATTTGCATGGCACCGCTTGGCATTTTTTATTCTATTGATTATTTTAATATCGACGAAACATCTTAAAAATTATTTGATTGATGATAATACGTACAAGTTTCTCTACCCAATTGGCAGACAGTTTTATTTAAAAGTTCGCCACATATTAAACAAATATTTAGGCAAATGTTTTGGCGAATATTTGCTATCAAATAGTTAATTAACAGCTGAAATAACATTGTTTTCGCGGTATTTATTTGAATATATTTCCCATACTGACTTTGTATAGCTTTGTATTGTGTCTATATAAATTTTTCTACCACTTTCTCATGGCCCTATTCTACGCATGCAAAGCAAACAAAAAGCGAAATTCTCTTTAAATAAAATGCGGCTAAATATATTGATTTGCATATATGTATATTTTACCAACTTTTATAGACAGAACTGTCAACATTTACGCATATATTGCTGTACAAAAGGAAATATTTGACAGTTAGTCTCATTGATTAAGTTAGTTTAGGTATTGACCATTCCAAGCGTCGTTGCCCCATCCAGTTCCGTAATAGTCCCAGGTCGGACTGGCTCCCACCCATGCTCCTTGCGATCCCCACCAGTATGGATATGCTCCAGTTCCATATCGGGCGCCTCCTACTTTCATGCTTCTACTGGCATATCTTTTTGATTTCTTGTTTAGTGCGATCTGTCCAGTATTTATTTGCGAATCGTCTGTTTCAAGGTTATCTTCGACATCAGAGGATAAGCTGCTTTCTTGACCCCTCTTGATGACCTTTCCGATAACACCCGGAATGCCCGAGGAGCTGGAATGCTTAGACCAAGTATAGGTAGTGCGAGTTCCGGACTTGCCGCCTTTTCGGCCGCCAGCATCTGCAGTGGAACTTCCAGAGTTGACACTTACAACCACCTTTCTTGATGGCTTCGTACCCTTTGTTGATGAACTAGACCGTTTTGACCAAGCACTCGAAGTTACTCTTCTCGTCCTTGAGCCGCCTTGGGTTGGAATTTGTTTAGCTGTTGTCGAAACTGTCTTGGAGCTTGATCGGTGTGTGTTGCCACCTCGAACAACTCTAGTGGCTGTCAAGGTACCAGACTGCTTGCTTCTGCCATTTTTAACCACTGCGATAGGGTCCACTGATGAGCTTGATTTTTTAGATGTTTTCGTAACTGTGGTTGAGCCAGATTGCTGATAGTCTCTGCTTCCAGCATTATTTTCAGCCCCAGAATTTGTCGTTGAGCTAGACTGATTTAATTCATCCGATGAGATGATCGTGTTTGAGGAGGATCCAGATTCAACATTGTTTCCGGTTTCAACAACACTGTTAGACTGGCCGGAACTCTCTTCAACGATGGGATCCACCGATGAACTGGTTTCCTCAGAGGTTGTCGTTGTCGTGGTTGAGCCAGATTGCTGTGAGTCTCCACCTCCAATAACAGTGTCGCCTGCTGAGGTTGAACTTGAACTAGACTGAC
The DNA here is from genome assembly GCF_030788295.1 of Drosophila virilis. NCBI lineage: Eukaryota > Metazoa > Arthropoda > Insecta > Diptera > Drosophilidae > Drosophila > Drosophila virilis. The sequence continues at coordinate 26,088,664 of NC_091545.1, forward strand.
TTGACTCATCCGAAGATGTGATCGTGTTCGAGGAGGATCCAGATTCAACATTGTTTCCGGTTTCAACAACAGTGTTGGTCTGGCTGGAACTCTCTTCTACGACGGGATCCACCGATGAACTGGAGTCTCCACCTTCAACAACAGTATCGCCTCCTGATGTTGAATTGGAACTAGACTGACTCGATTCATCCGAAGATGTGATCGTGTTCGAGGAGGATCCAGATTCAACATTATTTCCGGTTTCAACAACAGTGTTAGTCTGGCTGGAACTCTCTTCTACCACGGGATCCACCGATGAACTGGTTTCCTCAGAGGTTGTCGTTGTCGTGGTTGAGCCAGATTGCTGTGAGTCTGCACCTTCAACAACAGTGTCGCTTCCTGATGTTGAACTTGAACTAGACTGATTTGATTCATCCGATGAGATGATCGTGTTTGAGGAGGATCCAGATTCAACATTGTTTCCGGTTTCAACAACAGTGTTAGTCTCGCCGGAACTCTCTTCTACCACGGGATCCACCGATGAAATGGTTTCCTCAGAGGTTGTCGTGGTCGTGGTTGAGCCAGATTGCTGTGAGTCTCCACCTCCAACAACAGTGTCGCCTCCTGAGGTGGAACTTGAACTAGACTGACTTGACTCATCCGAAGATGTGATCGTGTTCGAGGAGGATCCAGATTCAACATTGTTTCCGGTTTCAACAACAGTGTTGGTCTGGCTGGAACTCTCTTCTACGACGGGATCCACCGATGAACTGGAGTCTCCACCTTCAACAACAGTATCGCCTCCTGATGTTGAATTGGAACTAGACTGACTCGATTCATCCGAAGATGTGATCGTGTTCGAGGAGGATCCAGATTCAACATTATTTCCGGTTTCAACAACAGTGTTAGTCTGGCTGGAACTCTCTTCTACCACGGGATCCACCGATGAACTGGTTTCCTCAGAGGTTGTCGTTGTCGTGGTTGAGCCAGATTGCTGTGAGTCTGCACCTTCAACAACAGTGTCGCTTCCTGATGTTGAACTTGAACTAGACTGACTTGACTCATCCGAAGATGTGATCGTGTTCGAAGAGGATCCAGATTCAACATTGTTTCCGGTTTCAACAACAGTTTTAGTCTCGCCAGAACTCTCTTCTATTACGGGATCCACCGAAGCACTAGATTCCTCAGAGGTAGTCGTGGCTGTTGAGCCAGATTGCTGTAAGTCTCCACCTTCAACAACAGTGTCGCCTCCCGATGTTGATGTTGAGCTAGATTGATTAGTTTCTTCCGAAGAAGTAATCGTATTCACGGAGGATCCAGATTCAACATTGTTGCCGGTTTCAACAACAGTTTTAGTCTCGCCAGAACTCTCTTCTACCACGGGATCCACCGATGAAATGGTTTCCTCAGAGGTTGTCGTGGTCGTGGTTGAGCCAGATTGCTGTGAGTCTCCACCTCCAACAACAGTGTCGCCTCCTGAGGTGGAACTTGAACTAGACTGACTTGACTCATCCGAAGATGTGATCGTGTTCGAGGAGGATCCAGATTCAACATTGTTTCCGGTTTCAACAACAGTGTTAGTCTGCCTGGAACTCTCTTCTACTACGGGATCCACCGATGAAATGGTTTCCTCAGAGGTTGTCGTTGTCGTGGTTGAGCCAGATTGCTGTGAGTCTCCACCTCCAACAACAGTGTCGCTTCCTGATGTTGAACTTGAACTAGACTGACTTGACTCATCCGAAGATGTGATCGTGTTCGAGGAGGATCCAGATTCAACATTGTTTCCGGTTTCAACAACAGTTTTAGTCTCGCCAGAACTCTCTTCTATTACGGGATCCACCGAAGCACTAGATTCCTCAGAGGTAGTCGTGGCTGTTGAGCCAGATTGCTGTAAGTCTCCACCTTCAACAACAGTGTCGCCTCCCGATGTTGATGTTGAGCTAGATTGATTCGTTTCTTCCGAAGAAGTAATCGTATTCACGGAGGATCCAGATTCAACATTGTTTCCGGTTTCAACAACAGTGTTAGTCTCTCCGGAAGTCTCTTCTACTACGGGATCCACTGATGAAATGGTTTCCTCAGAGGTTGTCGTTGTCGTGGTTGAGCCAGATTGCTGTGAGTCTCCACCTTCAACAACAGTGTCGCCTCCTGATGTTGAACTTGAACTAGACTCATTTGATTCATCCGATGAGATGATCGTGTTCGAGGAGGATCCAGATTCAACATTGTTTCCGGTTTCAACAACAGTGTTAGTCTCGCCGGAACTCTCTTCTACTACGGGATCCACCGATGAAATGGTTTCCTCAGAGGTTGTCGTGGTCGTGGTTGAGCCAGATTGCTGTAAGTCTCCACCTCCAATAACAGTGACGCCTGCTGAGGTTGAACTTGAACTAGACTGACTTGACTCATCCGAAGATGTGATCGTGTTCGAGGAGGATCCAGATTCAACATTGTTTCCGGTTTCAACAACTGTGTTAGTCTCGCCGGAACTCTCTTCTACGACGGGATCCACCGATGAACTGGAGTCTCCACCTTCAACAAGAGTGTCGCCTCCTGATGTTGAGCTAGACTGACTCGATTCATCCGAAGAGGTGATCGTGTTCGAGGAGGATCCAGATTCAACATTGTTTCCGGTTTCAACAACAGTGTTAGTCTGGCCGGAACTCTCTTCTACCACGGGATCCACCGATGAAATGGTTTCCTCAGAGGTTGTCGTTGTCGTGGTTGAGCCTGATTGCTGTGAGTCTCCACCTCCAACAATAGAGTCTTCACCTGATGTTGAGCTAGACTGACTCGATTCATCCGAAGAGGTGATCGTGTTCGAGGAGGATCCAAATTCAACATTGTTTCCGGTTTCAACAACAGTGTTAGTCTGGCCGGAACTCTCTTCTACCACGGGATCCACCGATGAAATGGTTTCCTCAGAGGTTGTCGTTGTCGTGGTTGAGCCTGATTGCTGTGAGTCTCCACCTCCAACAATAGAGTCTTCACCTGATGTTGAGCTAGACTGACTCGATTCATCCGAAGATGTGATCGTGTTCGAGGAGGATCCAGATTCAACATTGTTTCCGGTTTCAACAACAGTGTTAGTTTTGCCGGAACTCTCTTCTACTACGGGATCCACCGATGAAATGGTTTCCTCAGAGGTTGTCGTTGTCGTGGTTGAGCCAGATTGCTGTGAGTCTCCACCTCCAACAACAGTGTCGCCTCCTGAGGTTGAACTTGAACTAGACTGACTCGATTCATCCGAAGATGTGATCGTGTTCGAGGAGGATCCAGATTCAACATTGTTTCCGGTTTCAACAACAGTGTTAGTCTGGCCGGAACTCTCTTCTACCACGGGATCCACCGATGAAATGGTTTCCTCAGAGGTTGTCGTTGTCGTGGTTGAGCCTGATTGCTGTGAGTCTCCACCTCCAACAATAGAGTCTTCACCTGATGTTGAGCTAGACTGACTCGATTCATCCGAAGAGGTGATCGTGTTTGAGGAGGATCCAGATTCAAGACTGTTGCCGGTTTCAACAACAGTGTTAGTCTCGCCGGAACTCTCTTCTAGTACGGGATCCACCGATGAAATGGTTTCCTCAGAGGTTGTCGTTGTCGTGGTTGAGCCAGATTGCTGTGAGTCTCCACCTCCAACAACAGTGTTGCCTCCTGAGGTTGAGCTTGAACTAGACTGACTTGACTTATCCGAAGATGTGATCGTGTTCGACGAGGATCCAGATTCAACATTGTTTCCGGTTTCAACAACAGTGTTAGTCTGGCCGAAACTCTCTTCTACCACGGGATCCACCGATGAAATGGTTTCCTCAGAGGTTGTCGTTGTCGTGGTTGAGCCTGATTGCTGTGAGTCTCCACCTCCAACAATAGAGTCTTCACCTGATGTTGAGCTAGACTGACTCGATTCATCCGAAGAGGTGATCGTGTTTGAGGAGGATCCAGATTCAAGACTGTTGCCGGTTTCAACAACAGTGTTAGTCTGGCCGGAACTCTCTTCTACCACGGGATCCACCGATGAAATGGTTTCCTCAGAGGTTGTCGTTGTCGTGGTTGAGCCTGATTGCTGTGAGTCTCCACCTCCAACAATAGAGTCTTCACCTGATGTTGAGCTAGACTGACTCGATTCATCCGAAGAGGTGATCGTGTTTGAGGAGGATCCAGATTCAAGGCTGTTGCCGGTTTCAACAACAGTGTTAGTCTCGCCGGAACTCTCTTCTACCACGGGATCCACCGATGAAATGGTTTCCTCAGAGGTTGTCGTTGTCGTGGTTGAGCCAGATTGCTGTGAGTCTCCACCTCCAACAACAGTGTTGCCTCCTGAGGTTGAACTTGAACTAGACTGACTTGACTTATCCGAAGATGTGATCGTGTTCGAGGAGGATCCAGATTCAACATTGTTTCCGGTTTCAACAACAGTGTTAGTCTGGCCGAAACTCTCTTCTACCACGGGATCCACCGATGAAATGGTTTCCTCTGAGGTTGTCGTGGTTGTTGAACCAGATTGCTGTGAGTCTCCACCTCCAACAATAGAGTCTTCACCTGATGTTAAGCTAGACTGACTCGATTCATCCGAAGAGGTGATCGTGTTCGACGAGGATCCAGATTCAACATTGTTTCCGGTTTCAACAACAGTGTTAGTTTCGCCGGAACTCTCTTCTACTACGGGATCCACCGATGAAATGGTTTCCTCAGAGGTTGTCGTTGTCGTGGTTGAGCCTGATTGCTGTGAGTCTCCACCTCCAACAATAGAGTCTTCACCTGATGTTGAGCTAGACTGACTCGATTCATCCGAAGAGGTGATCGTGTTTGAGGAGGATCCAGATTCAAGGCTGTTGCCGGTTTCAACAACAGTGTTAGTCTCGCCGGAACTCTCTTCTACCACGGGATCCACCGATGAAATGGTTTCCTCAGAGGTTGTCGTTGTCGTGGTTGAGCCAGATTGCTGTGAGTCTCCACCTCCAACAACAGTGTTGCCTCCTGAGGTTGAACTTGAACTAGACTGACTTGACTTATCCGAAGATGTGATCGTGTTCGACGAGGATCCAGATTCAACATTGTTTCCGGTTTCAACAACAGTGTTAGTCTGGCCGGAACTCTCTTCTACCACGGGATCCACTGATGAAATGGTTTCCTCAGAGGTTGTCGTTGTCGTGGTTGAGCCAGATTGCTGTGAGTCTCCACCTCCAACAATAGAGTCTTCAACAACAGTGTTAGTCTCGCCGGAACTCTCTTCTACCACGGGATCCACCGATGAAATGGTTTCCTCAGAGGTTGTCGTTGTCGTGGTTGAGCCAGATTGCTGTGAGTCTCCACCTCCAACAACAGTGTTGCCTCCTGAGGTTGAACTTGAACTAGACTGACTTGACTTATCCGAAGATGTGATCGTGTTCGACGAGGATCCAGATTCAACATTGTTTCCGGTTTCAACAACAGTGTTAGTCTGGCCGGAACTCTCTTCTACCACGGGATGCACCGATGAAATGGTTTCCTCAGAGGTTGTCGTTGTCGTGGTTGAGCCTGATTGCTGTGAGTCTCCACCTCCAACAATAGAGTCTTCACCTGATGTTGAGCTAGACTGACTCGATTCATCCGAAGAGGTGATCGTGTTTGAGGAGGATCCAGATTCAAGACTGTTGCCGGTTTCAACAACAGTGTTAGTCTCGCCGGAACTCTCTTCTACCACGGGATCCGCCGATGAAATGGTTTCCTCAGAGGTTGTCGTTGTCGTGGTTGAGCCAGATTGCTGTGAGTCTCCACCTCCAACAACAGTGTCGCCTCCTGATGTTGATATTGAACTAGACTGATTCGTTTCTTCCGAAGATGTGATCGTGTTCGAGGAGGATTCTGATTTAACATTGTTGCCGGTTTCAACAACAGTGTTAGTCTCGCCGGAATTTTCTTTTACGACGGGATCCCCCGATGCATTGGATTCTTCAGAGGTTGTCGTTGTCGTAGTTGATTGCTGTGAGTTTCCACCTCCAACAACAGTGTCTTCACCTGATGTTGAAGAGGTGATCGTGTTCGAGGAGTATCCAGATTCAACATTGCTGCCTGTTTCAACAACAGTGTTAGTCTGTCCGGAACTCTCTTCTACGACGGGATCCACCGATGAACTACTTTCCTCAGAGGTTGTAGTTGAGCCGGATTTTGAGGAGTCTCCACCAGACGATGTCGTAGTTGTAGTTGAGCTTGAACTTGATTGATTTTTGGATTCACTCTTTATTATTTTATCAACACGGCCCGAGGATCTGTGATTATGCGGAATAGTCTTTCTTATATCGTTTATGATTGAATCAAATTGAGCGTTATTTTGCTGAGCTCCTAAAACGTCAGCTGTTGAAGTTATCCGATTATTTGCACAGTTCACATGATTATGATTTCCGTCAAGTTCACCATCGTGTATAAGTATTAATTTGCCGAAAAGTCTATCCAAGAGCCACAAGCGAATGTCTTTCCGAATATCTAGGAGCGTTTGTCTCACACTTTCACAACAAGGACCGGTAGTTCCTGGCTTCGGCTTCACCGTATCGGTGCTCACTGCTGTCTCCGTATGAATGTGAGCACCGGATGCGAGTGCCACGAAGGTGCCCAAGAGGGCGATACAAAATATACGCATTGTCTACCAAGAACGTGGGCTCAAGTTTATCTGTGGGCCACAACGACAACTGGGCTGCTTTTATACTTTATCGACATATTCGGGTTTATTGTCTTTTCTATAATTTGGATATTTGCGTAGATGCTTTTGTGCAGTTAAGCAAATTTCTCATTGTTCCAAAACATTTGGTACTTCTATTGTTCCAAAAAAAAAGAAATATTAAAACTCTATTCTTGATACTGAACCCACGATATACGATTATAGAAAAGGAACTAAACAGCTGTGCAAAATATTTGCTCCGAGCTTAGATTAAACAAGATTCAGACTTTCTTAAGACTTTACTTTGGCTAAGACGTCAAACGTGCTGCAATTACCAAAAATAATTGGAGTATGAGGAGCGTGTTTCCAAGACAAAGCGTTGTTTATTTGAGTTCTCAGCAGATTCGAATTTTCCAAATTATGCCATATTCATATTTATTCTTTCAACATTTTATTTATACCACATGTACATAAGTGTAGGGATTATTGTATAGAAATATTGTCACCATAGACTTCAATCAGAACTCGTCCTTCTCAAATGGATGGTGTGGATGACCGTATTGGCTGTAAAATATCGAAAAGATATGTGTAAGTGCAAGTGAATTATATAAATTGAACTCAAAAGCAGCAATAAAATCAAAACAATGTTAACACTGGTCTAGCTACGGGTCTAACAGGCTGGAAAGTACTTTATAATTGTTAGTAAGGTATTGGGAATATAGTTATATTTTCTTTAATTTGATTAACTAAAGCGCATTCCAATCAAATTAAATGAGATTGGACTACAAAAGCGGGTAACTATTTGGTGAACAGAAACGAGTAAATAAACAAAACAAACAGGCTGTAAAAAAATAGTTCAAGTATTTAAACATACGTCTGTGCTTCTCGGATTTCGCGCTGTTAGTTTCGCCAGAAATATTTACTTAATTATGTGTGTTCATATATCATATGTCTCATACGGTTAGAAAGATTTCTTGTGATTTAATTTAATATTCGTCGTGAAATGGATAATATTTATGACCGCCAGCATCTCTAAATAATCATATTTTAGAAAAAAATTACAATCAAATCCATATACAAATATCAAAGAGAAATCAATAGAAAATAATAATAAATAAACCACTTATATATAAATACTTAACATAATATAATACATTTCGATTTCAATGGGAATTAATAAACGGAAAACTTACTTGAGCAGTGGCACCAGGCGTCCATTACATTCGAAACTTTCAATTGTTTTGATTTCCTCAGGTGTTAAAACGAAATCAAAAACTTTAAAGTTCGATTCGATACGTTCCTTGGTCACAGACTTTGGTATAACAATGTTATTGCGCTGGATCTGATAGCGTATCAGAATCTGTCCAGGTGTCTTTTTCTTTGATTCAGCAATGTCCTTAATCTAAAAGAGGATACAGTTTAAATGTTGAACAGTCTGTTGTGCATTTTCACTTAATTGACTTACGGCTTGTTCCTCTAGAATCACGGGATCACCCTCCTTGGCCCAAGGACGGTTCGGGCTGCCCAAAGGGCTGTATGCGGTAATGGCAATATTCTTTGCTTTGCAAAAATCGGAAAGTTTCTTTTGGGTTAAATACGGATGGCATTCGATTTGATTTGTGGCTGGGGGTATTTTTGCAACCTCCAGCACGCGCTCAATTTGGTTCTTGTTGAAGTTGGAAACGCCAATGGACTTAACTAGACCGTCTTCAACGAGCTTCTCCATGGCCTTCCAGGTGTCTACGTAATCGTCTGGCGAGAACAGAGTTTTGCCATCTTTATCAACTGGGAACAGATCGCAGCCCTCCCTGTAACCCATTGGCCAGTGAATCAAGTATAGATCTAGGTACTTCAGCTTCAACAAATCCAATGTATTCTCACAAGCAGCCCTCACAGCGGCTGGACGATGAAATGTGTTCCATAGCTTGCTGGTGATGAACAAATCCTCGCTACAAGAAAAACAAAAATACTTAATGCCTAAGACTACAAGTGTTGTTCCGGGTCAAATACCGCTTGACAACGCCTTCGTTGATTTTGGCCTCAATGCCAGCACCGACCTCAGCTTCGTTCTGATAGACATAGGCACAATCAATGTGCCGATAGCCAACATCAATGGCTGTCTTAACCGCCTCAACCACTTGTCCAGGAGGGCTCTGAAAAGCAACAACAAATTAATTCACATTAGTGTGGCAAAAAAAATGGGATTGAGATTAAGGGTCATTTGCTAATTAATCTTTTACCATATGTCAAGATTAATTTCACAATTTATGATTCAATTGGAATGTTTTATATTGTCTGGATGACTTAGAAAATGTAAATTGAGCTGCCTATCTGCGACTGAATGTCACTTATCAGCCATTTCGATATGCGACAGATTCAGTTTCTGTTTAGTGAAATGACTAGAGTACAAACACGTCATTTGAAGTGGGAATACAATTTTTCCATTTAGGATTGAAATATCAAATATACCTTCTGTATTTGACCATCTGGATTCAACAAGTGTCTAGATAAGCACATTTATCAGTTTATCAGTGCTAGAGCACTCGCTTATAAGTACGCATGTATTGTACATAATTTATTAAGAGGTGACTTGACAAATTCAAAAATTTTCCGCTGACATTAAATCGGACAAGAGGTCACCTTGGTACCTTGTGTAAATATGTATGGGAATTCACAGACAGCTGTAAGTAGTTGAAAATTGCTGGAGGTCTCATTATCGCCTGTTACATTTCAGTTTTTACAAGCGGATCACACCCACAGACACATACGCACATACATTTTAACACATGCATATACATATACATACATATAAAAGCCGGCGTAAAGCGGACGCCTCTCCCGGCTAACTATCAGCTGGGCTGTTGGGCCTGTTCCAATTATCGCGACGTAAAAGAAAAAAGTAGGAAGTCGTGGGTGACGGATAAAATGAGACTATGGGAATATTCAAGTTATGCGAATGCAAGCATCTAATATCATTATACTTTTAACTGTACATTCTTAATTAGTTAAACATGCACGTCCGTGTACTTACATTCCAGGTACCCAGGCCGATGATGGGAATATCGTAGCCACTGTTTAGCTTAACGGTAGGCACTTTGCTAGACATTTCGAGTATTTGTTTTATTTGCTTAATTATTTTCGTAAAGGATATATGGTAAAATTAATATGAATTAACTATTTAAAAATTGAATGAGAAACTAAGCACCGACACACAGCTGTAGGCGGCTTTTATATGCACAATGGCCGCTTTTGCAAAGCGAAAGCTTTGCCAAGCTTTTGAAAAGCACGAGGTCTGCATTTAAATGTGCATCGATAACAGCTGTGCGATCACTTTCGAATCGCAAGCGCCACAAATATCGATATATATCGAACAAACTTCAATTTGAGTTTTAATATTTACAAGTTTTGCATGCTCCTCGGCTCGCTGACGAAGTTGTGTGTACTCGAGGAAACCGAGTCGCAGGCTTTTCAGAGCGCGATATATGCATAACTCCACTTTGTCCATGATGTGTGTGCGTGTGTGTGTGTGTGTATATATATATAAAAATTTCGTTCAGAATATAAAAATGTTTTCCAAAGTTATTTAGATTTGGTTTTTTGTACAAAGTATAAAGTATAAAGTAAATAAAACTAATATCTAATGAATGTAACTACATAGAACAGAATTGTAAATCTTAGCTTACATTCCATGTTCCCAGTCCTATAATCGGAATCTCTTTTCCATCGGCAAGAACTGCCTTAGGCACAGCATTTAATTCCTCTTGGCACCTGCAGCCATATTTATTAGATAATAATTGATAATAACTGGCAATAACTGTCTTACCATTTGAATCTTTCAGGTTTTGCATAGCCTCTAAATGTGGTTTGGTATATGGATCGGATTAGCCGAATAGGATATCTGAAATGTCCGCTCATTTTACACAGAATAAACGTTTTGTTTCTGTTTTTAAATTTTATTTTTTTAGTTTTTCACTAGAGCTTAATTTTTTCAGGGATTACTATGTTTTTTCAATTTTCATATGAAAAAGAGCATTATGAAAATATATATTAAAACGAAAAAGAGCATGCTTACAAAGCCAAAAATGAAAACGTTTTAATACTAAAATCAGAATATATTTGAAAAACGCAACTCTCATGATCCCAGCTAGTTTGACATATGTTAACAAAACTTAATAGCTTAATTTAATTAGTTAAACTCGATGTCTATGCATATCCTAACTCGACATAGACACAGGTACACAGCAGATTTTAAATCCAATAAATACATATTCGCATGTGGTTTTATAATTGCTTTGGAGCATCAATTTCAAACGGATGATGAGGATGTCCATAGGCAGCTTTCATTGTCATGAAGCGCCCGTTGCAGTCAAGGTCATCGATGGCCTGCAAATCATCATTGTCCAGCCCAAAGTCCCAAATCTTCTTGAAGTTCTCGTACATGTGATGCTTGCTAACGGAGCGCGGTATAACAATAATGCCCGATTGCGTCTGGTAGCGCAGCAGCACCTGGGCCGGCGTACGCTCGTATTTGGCAGCGATTTCCAATATAACCGGATGCTTGAGCAGCGGATAGGCGCCGGGCTTCTCGTAGGGCGTGTGTGCGGATCCCAATGAGCTGTACGCGGTCACGGCAATGGCATTGTCGTAGCACAGCGTGATCAAGGTCTTTTGCCGCAGATACGGATGACATTCGATTTGAAGCACCACCGGCTTCAGCTTGGCAACGCTCAGCAGCCGATTGATTTGCTGTTCATTGAAATTGGATACGCCAATGGCGTGACACAGACCACTGTCAACCAAATGCTCCATGGCCTTCCAGGTGTCTATGAAATCGATATTCTCAAAGACCGCCTTGCCAGTGTCGGGACATGTGGGATAGAGATTGTTGCCCGACTTATATGCCATGGGCCAATGCATGAGATACAGATCCAGATAGTCGACACCCAGATTACAGATGCTTGTCTCGCAGGCGGCGCGCACCAGATCCGGTCTATGGTGCGTATTCCATAGCTTACTTGTTATGAACAGCTGATCCCTGTGGAAGATGCCATCAATTATCTCTAGCTATTACAAATTTACGTTTACGCTTACCTTGTTACCACACCCTCTTTGAGCTTCTCAGCGATTGCGGCGCCAACTTGTGCCTCATTCCCGTAAATGTGGGCGCAATCAAAGTGCCGATATCCTATATCAATGGCATCCTTTACAGCCTGTGTTATCACTTCTGGTGGACTCTGAAAGCAAACAATGATACCGTTAAAAAGCTTTAGTTTGCAGTGCCTTGAAAGCTTTAAAAGCTCTCTCCTCTGCCAAAAGGCAAGTGCCGTTGAACCAACTATACACAAGTAAATCCATTTTGTTTTCTAGTATATTTTGGCGTTGTTTTGTGATTATTCAATAATTTCACAGCAGTTGCGATGCGTTTACTTACGCGCCATGTGCCCAGGCCGACCATTGGCATATTTTTGCCATTGCTCAAAAGAAAATTCGGCGTTGACATTTTCTTCTGTATGCGAAACAAATTATATTGAACTATTATTTAGAAGCGCGCTTGTTCCATTTACCGAAAGTAAACGCAAGGAGAAAGCCCTATTAATTTTGCTACAAACGAATTTCATTGACAGCTTTTAAAACTACAAACATGCGTACATATGTCTGTATTGTGCGTACGTATATTGTTCAAATTTAGAAAACTTTTTGGCAACAGCACACAGCAGTTTTTTTTTACTATTATGACCTTGGAAATGTGTGAATATTTATTATATCTTTTGGCTTTTAAAATGCAGTTATTTTTAAGCAAATATCAATCACTAAAAGGGTGTGTACACACTGCCAGCCTATCAATATAAAGTTATCGACTTAATGCGATGGTCGCTTTGTGTGTGACTTATCGATATCCTAATGCTGTTCCATCGCTGTTTTGTTTGCCGGCCCTCCACAAAACATCAACAGCAAACTCGCAAACCACATTCAACTAATTTATAAGGTGTTGGAAAGATTAAGGATTACCTATTGTTATTGATCCTTCGGGCGGACGGTTTACAAAAATATGTTTGGGACCGTTAACAATTATCTTTCCGGTGTGTTACGTGCTGCCGAGGACTACGATGGTGACAATTTGGCCACATTTTTGTCGCTGCGTGACGTACACGTCCAGAATCACAATTTGTACATAGCCCAGCCGGAAAAGCTGGTGGAGCGCATGCTAAAGCCGCCATTGGATGAAGTAGTCGGTGCACATCTGAAGGTGCTCTACTATTTAGCCCAAGAGCCACCCAACTACATGGACGCCTACAACCAGCAGGCGGCCAGTTGCTCGGCTGTCGTGAAGCTGCTGCAGCAACTCAAGGATGAGAACTGGTGCCTTCCGCTCATGTACCGCGTGTGCCTCGACCTGCGCTACCTGGCACAGGCGTGCGAGAAGCATTGTCGTGGCTTCACACCGGGCCACATACTGGAGAAGGCGGCCGACTGTATGATGGCCTGTTTTCGCGTGTGCGCCGCCGACGGACGTGCGTCGGAGGAGGAGACAAAGCGACTGGGCATGATGAATCTGGTGAATCAGCTGTTTAAGGTCTATTTTCGGATAAATAAACTGCATCTGTGCAAGCCTCTCATCCGCGCCATTGACAATTGTGCGTTCAAGGAGAGCTTTCCGCTGCCGGAGCAAATTACCTACAAATATTTTGTTGGTCGGCGCGCCATGTTCGACTCAAACTATCGCATGGCTGTTGAGGATCTGTCCTATGCCTTTACCCACTGCCCAGATCGATTTACGAGCAACAAGCGCTTGATACTCATTTATCTGGTGCCGGTGAAAATGTTGCTCGGCTACCTGCCACGCAAATCGCTGCTGGAACGCTACGATCTTTTGCTCTTTCACGATCTGGCGCTCGCCCTAAAGGCCGGCAACGTGAACAAGTTTGATGAGATCGTGCATGAGCAGGAGCTGGTGCTCATACGGAGTGGCATTTACTTGCTCGTCGAGAAGCTCAAGTTTATTGTGTATCGTAATCTGTTTAAGAAAGTTTTCGCCATTAGACAGACACATCAATTGGATATGAGTGATTTCCTTTCGGCATTGCAGTTTGTCGGTGTAACAGACGTGTCCATGGATGAGACGCACTGCATCATAGCGAATCTTATATACGATGGCAAAATTAAGGGCTACATTTCACATGCCCACAACAAATTGGTTGTTTCCAAGCAAAATCCGTTCCCGCCATTAATTTCAACATAGACATTTTAAGACTTTTCAATAAAAGAAACAAGGTTTTGTTGCCTCTGTGATCAAACAGCTGTTTTATTTTTACGCGCCATTTAAATTGGGCTGGAAATATAAGTCACGAAAATGTAATTGATATATTTGTTCACGCAGGGCTGCAAAACAACTATCGATAGTCCGAACTGTCAGTGGTCAGGCCGCATGCACACACAAGTCACACACATGCACACACGTATAGGCCTGTGTATATTTCTAATAGCTCAGCTGAAACAGTTTGGTGTAAACGATATAAATTAAATAGAATTACTAAAAGTTGTTGGTAAATCCAATGCATGCAACGTATAACTTTAAGCAACTAGTTAAACGCTGAAACAATGTGTACAGCTTAAATATTAGATATTCGACCGGCGCTGTGAAATTACGCTTGCAATCGCAAAATCAATATTGCTAATTTTGCTTTGGTTTTTTTTCTCTTTTTAAAATGACATAACTATAACGCATTACAAATTGTACATATAACGAAATTAACAAGCAGTCTTTGTTGTTGCTTCCGTTTTGCTTTTTTTCAGAAAACTGCGCAAAGAAAGCACTGCGTACCTGGCACATACCAAGAAATTTGTTTTCCTTTCTGTGCACCTAACGAAAGAGGCTAAACGCTCGACATGGCAGCCCCGGTCATTGTTGAGGCCACGGCCAAGCAGACGGCGACGGTAAGTGAGACAGAAATATAGTGAATACATTGTTTATAAAAACTGTTTCATCAATTAAAAACTCTCTTTCCCTCACGCAGCTCATATTCATGCATGGCCTGGGCGACACCGGGTATGTACAACAGCTTTGTGGTAATTTTGTGCATATTAAAATATAATTTGTGTGCTTTGTAGACATGGCTGGAGCAGCGCCTTGGCCGCTGTGCGTCCGCCATTCATGAAGGTGATCTGTCCAACGGCGCCGACACAGCCCGTTTCGCTGAATGCCGGATTTCGTATGCCCTCGTGGTTCGATCTGAAGACACTGGACATTGGCGGGCCCGAGGATGAGCCAGGTATACGCTCTGCACGAGACAATATACACGGCATGATAAACAAGGAGCTGAGCGCCGGCATACCGGCCAATCGCATTGTCCTTGGCGGCTTCTCACAGGGCGGCGCACTGGCTCTCTACTCGGCATTGACCTTTGAACAGCCACTGGCCGGCGTTGTTGCGCTATCGTGCTGGCTGCCACTGCACAAGCAGTTCCCCAGTGCCAAGATTAGCAGCGATGAGGTGCCTATATTCCAAGCACACGGCGACTATGATCCTGTGGTGCCTTACAAATTTGGACAGCTCAGCGCCAGTCTGCTCAAGTCGTTCATGAAGAATGTCACCTTCAAGACATATAGCGGACTCTCGCACTCGTCCTCCGACGAAGAAATGAATGATGTCAAGGTGAGTGCGCGGCGCGGCGGCTGCTTCTTAATAATTGATGAATTGACAATCTTATCGTTAAAGAATTTCCTTACTCTCTGTCTGCTCTTATCTCTTACAGGACATAATCAGTAAATGGGTAAACTAATTTCCATTAAGCACTTTAGCACTTTTAGCGCGCCTTCGTCTCGTGCATTCCACATTTGCGCAACAGCAAGAAAATATAAATACAATAATAACAATTAACGAAAAATACACTAAAATCGGGAAAATACAATTATTTAAACACGAATAAAAATAAAAATCACAGTAAGCAAGCTTCAACTGGACACAAACAAAACACAACTTAGCAGCGGCGACTTTAAAGAAGTCGAATTAAAAGTTGATCTTAGTCAAATTGAGGAAAGTTAGACAAGCAATCAATTAAATATACTACGCAATACCACGTATAATCCAACCCAATAATAGAGCGTGATGCTAATGCAGGTTGTGTTGAGCGAGTTTGTCGCGACTCTCGTTGATAAAGACACAATTGAAAGCTAGCTACTTTCAGTACACACAAATTATGTGCTTATTTTTTCGTTCAGTTTATTAAAAAAAAAAAAAAAACAAAACAAATTAAAAACTACCAATAAAGCTAATTAATACATTAAAGAAATATTAATTATTCGAAACAATTGAATGATAATTTTGAAAATCAAGAGATCTACTCGATTAGCGGACATTAAACAATTTGTGGCACGTTAGTATTCGAGGTTTTTCTAAGACTAAATTCATTTTCCAGAAGGTTTCCTCACTTGGAAACCTAAAAAAAAAAAAAAAAACAACGTTAAGTTTTTAAAATTAACACTTTACTGTAACCCAAACTTTTCAATGCAATGCCTCTTAACTTAATTATTTTTTTTTTTGTTTTTTCTTTTATTCTATTTATACAGCAAGAATCACAGTCACACCATCTGTAGTAATCAGCTGAGTTTTAGTTAACTTATTCTTTTTAGCGTAATTTGTGGTTTTAGTTTGTGCTTTGATCCATCTACTTTAAATATAATTAAATAAAGCCACTTGCTCTTTTGGATTGTGCTTTTAATGTTTTGTTTTTTGCTTCAAATTATTCTTTTGTCGTACAATTACAATTTACCATCTATATTCTGTAGCCTGTACTCTGTATAAACCTAAATATTTGCCTACTAACCTTAGAGCTTTCGCCTTACTCATTCATCTTTCATCTATATATTTGCAGACGCATTGGGAGGGCCCGAGCATGGCTAGAAAGGCGCAATGCTGCCAGATATCATAGTAGCCATAGGCTATGAAATGTAGTCGCAGTTCCTTCCACACAAAAATCAGAGCTCCTGTTCGGCCCCTAGTCAAGAAACGCGCCCGAGCAGACGTCTGAAACTTAAGAGAATTGTATTTTAGATATTATTTTGTACATAGAAACGTATTATGTAGACTTTAGGCATATTATTAGCTATTGGATGTCTCCACTTGGTGGTCGGACGAGAAGCAGATTCGCTAAAGCGAACTTAAACAAATAAAGTTATGTGACGACTAGCTCTTAAAGCTGTTCAAAACTGGAAATGGGTTGCATTACCCAGCACAGATGGGGAGTGCTGTGACTTTTAATAATGTTTAGATGGCTGCTGTTTTGTATTTAATGGAAATCAAATTTAAGTGAAATAACGGCTGGGGCGGTAGGTCACAATAGAGCAATCGAAATCGATAGTCGATAACTGCGCCACTTGTACACGGTCAAGCAGCTGCGGTCATGCCTATTGATATGTTATCGATATATTATGGCGTTAAATTTAAATAACAGTTTTTTGGCGCCATATGCAGCGCAACGATATCTGCTGAGAACTCAATATGCAAATGCTTCAAATTGATTTAAAGCTGAGGTGCGATGGATGAACTATGGTAATTGTTGATAGGACTTAAATTGATGCATGGCAACCAAAAAACCGGCAAATTAAAATAAATAAATTGGCGGATTTTGAGCAAAGTAAACAAACAAACAGCGAGTTAAGCCCCCTTTCGCGTACATACACACACACGGGCACACGCACACACACACACACACACACACACACACACACACAGCTAAGTAACGTTCGCGAACGTGAACATTCACGACTTCGCTGCTCTTCGTTCAGTTGTTTCCGTATCGCCGCTAAGTTTGGACGCGTTCGCTCCCCGCACTTGCAGTTTCCAAAGTTCGCGCCGTCGCCTTTATTTTGATAATAAGCGCGAATGCAGTAAAGCCAAATACAAGCGGATAAACAAAATTAATGGCAATTGTGAGTGAAAATCAAATGGCAAATCAATTTAGCCCAACCCAAATATAGGCAAGCAAATTTAACTAAAACCAAATTCCAAGCACAACAAAAATTTTACGTACAAAATAAACAGTTTTGCGGAAAGCGAAAGTTACGGTTGCACTTTTGTAAATTTGCTGTTGCGGTTGTTGTGTACGGTGTATGTGCGTATTTGGCCTGGGCTGGGCCATTTTTGTGTGTTTTTTTTTCTTGGTTTGGTCACAAAGGAAGCTTTATAACGTGTTAAATGCAATGTTGTTGTTGTTGTTGTTGTTGTCATTCCCGCATTCCATCTGCAAAGTGCAATAAAGGCATATGCAGGCATGTAGATGCGTATCTATGTATCTGCCATACATACATACATATGTACTCATGTATGTATGTACGTGCTCAATAAACTCAAGAAGTGCGTGCAACTTTTGTTGCAATCTTCTTGTAGATATTTCTTTTACTGTTTATTCGTTATGCATATGCGCGTGTATGCGTGCGTGTATATGTGCTTGCATTGTTGTGGGCGCGCAGGGATACTCTTATACGGCACCCTGTTGCGCCCTTTTCACATTTTCGCTATGCATTTGTTCTCGAGGTGCGCCCTCTAAAAGGTACATGTGTGTATGTATGTGTGATTCGTTGAACTGCAACGGTATACGATTTATCCAGGCAAAATGGATAAGCAAGTACTTAACACAAATTTCAATTGATTATATTTAGTATGCTGCAAGGGAACTTCAATTGTAAGGAATAAAATTTGTAATACTCTGATTTGTGTTATAAGACGCTTCAAAGTCCTAATTATTTTCTATACATTTATTTTAAAAGTAATTTAATGTTATATTTTAATTATTTTGCATCATTAAAAGTTCGTTGATCGTTTTATTAATTGCACACGCAATCCAGGTTGAGGTGAGCTTCAGCTGATTATAATCAACTGTAAACTAAAAACTCATTAACCCTACATCCGTTAAAGCCAGTGTTGAGCAGTTAAAAATATATAAGAGTTAACAGCTGAACTATATAATATTTGGCCAATTGGTTGTTAAAAAACAAAATTGATATTTACGTATTTCGCAGAGGGAAATCACGCAACAACTTTTGAGCTAATTATGATAAATATGCAAAGAAACAAAATAAAAACCGCAAACTTATGCTGTTTAACAATCAATTATCCATAACTTTGATTTATCATCGGTACTCTAATATTCTGAGAGAGAATGCTGAAATTTGTGTGGGTATATTTAAGCCACAAGCTGATCCATAGTTCCGCTCATTGTCCGATTGCTGTTGTTGTCGAATACCCAAATTCACGGCTGTACAACCGGGGCATATACTTCTAGGGCTGACTGTAAGCTGGCAGATCGAAACGTGATTAGCACAATAATGGGGAATGGAGAATTCATTGTTCATCGGTTCATTAAAAGTCAATCGGGCATGTTGCAATTCATTTTTCTAATCCAAAATGATGAGTGCAATGTTTCAGCTGATAATTAAATTTCGCTTTGTTTATACAATTTTATAATTCACGAATTTTCTAGCTTGCCATCTCTCTCTCTCTCTCTCTCTCTCTCTCTCTCTCTCTCTCTCTCTCTCTTTCTCTCTCTCCCTCTCTCTCTCCTCTCTCTCTCTCTGTCTCTCTCTAGGCAATTTAGCAGACTCACCCTTTTTAGGTGCAATTATCACTAAATTACGTAGTTACAAATTATTTTACCTTTTTTTTTTTGCATTTGCATTTGCATTTTTGCACTCTTTAGAAGTTGATTAATCACGCCAATCAAAATCCAATTAAGCTGAGATATTTCTTATTCAGTTTCACATTTCCGATCTCCAATCTGCAGTCATTTAATTTATGTGCATTTTGATATACTTAGTTTTCTAGGGTCAGTTGATAGCTATTTATTTATGCTTTTCAACAAAAACGCGTAGATGAATAAAATATATATAAATATAAAATACTTACGTGTGTTTACATGAATATTCCGATGCGATTTGAAATAATGATACGCTGACAGCTCGAAATCGTGACCAATTGCAATTACACTTCTACTGATTTAAATATAAATCTATATACATAAGAGAAAAAAAAAACCCAAATGAAAGATAGTTTTTATACATCTTACCTGATACTGAACTTTCCCAACGCGCCAATCGCACGTAATTTTAATTTCAATTTTTTTTTTTTTAGTTCCAATGTTCGCTTTGTTCTTTATGACAAATAAATACAAAGCTGAATACTTAACACTTGGCATGAGTCAAAAGTTTCTCTCCCCCGCGGCCCTACCGCTCTCCTGTCTAAAGGCACGATAATCTCTATATATACAGCTGTTTGTCCTGACTGATTGACTGACTGACTGATTGACAGACTGATTGGCGCATAGCGTGAAAGCTAGGAAGCTGCAATTTTCACTGGGATTTTCACGTGATAAAGTCGGATGGATATTCCACCCGCAAGTGTGGAAAAAGTGCGAAAAACGTTTGTATGAAACTGTTTTGTTTACCATTCGATCGGGTTCGAAACTTAAATTTAAAGATCTTTGTTGGAATACGTTTAATTCATTTTTCAAAATTGTAACCCTCATTGTTGAAAATGGGGGTCAAAGATTCGGTGGGTCTCAAATTCATTTCCAAGGATTTACATAAAAAATCATTTAGAACGTGTTTCACATTTTTCGCAAAATCGAAACTTCTTCGGTGAAAGGTGTATTTCCAACGTTTTTTTTCACTTTTTTTCAAGGTCTATAAAGGAATATGATGTAAGCGTTTTTCAGTGATTTGTGAAATTCCACTCGCAGCAGTGGTAAATTGGCGGAAAACGTTTGTATGAAAGTTTAACGTCCGATCAGTTTCAAAATCTTTTTGAATACATTGATTTTATGAAATACGTGCCACGGGCAAGGCCGGGTTATACCCGGCTAGTGTTATTTTGAAGAGGGAACATCAGACATAGGCAATTAGCATATAGCATGCGAATATGCTAATTGTCGAATCCAATAGATTTTAATTGGAGCGCGCATTTCCCTGTGTGGAAAGTATTTTCCAACAATACCCCAGCAGGGCTTATGGCAGGGCTTATGGCCCATGTATGGGCCAATAAAAAAAGGCTGGGGTATTTTTAGTTGCACGAGTCCAAAAACGAGTTTTAGTCCGCAGCGCAGACGCTTTGCTTTGCATTAAGCCAACGTTCCGGAGACGACGCCAAATACATTAAGCAAAGCAAATAAATGGACGCAAATCAGAAACGATATCAAAGTATTCTGCATTTGTTTTCAGCCTTTGTACAGGGTGCTCCAAATAATGTTTGAACATTTCCGATTCAATCGCAACATGTTCCAAAGTTTACTTTTAACTTAAAAAATAAAAACCAGCAAATGTACAAATATTTGATTTTTTTTAGTTGTAATTTCAATTGTAACTTTAATAATTGTTGTGGCGGCTATATGATATAGGAAGCTGATTTCGACCACAAAGGAAAGTAGGAGCTAGGCAAAGATTCATGCCGATAGCAGAAAGATGGATATCAGCTTTTCTTACTGATCAGGAATAGGTATAGTTAATGGGGTTGCGGATAAGGCAACATTTATGCATTAGTAGGGTATTAACATATTCGTGGAACAATGCCTTGCAGCGTATTGTTGTTAATAGGAACCGTCAACGTAGCTTGTTTATGCATTAGAATCGCATGCTGTTCGGTTTTTATACAATTCCTTAGCATAATGCGAATGTCGGAAGCATTTGCTAAGTTATAATACAATTAAAGCATCAAAACAATTTTTGTTAGCTGTTTACCAGCAGTAAATATCCATTTATTAATGTCGCTTTGTGCTGACCCGACTGCGTTCAGATGGAACTTGATAGATCTGCGATATAAACACGCTGCTGAAAGCGGAACAAACGTGATCCATCTGTCCGGCTGCCCGTTCCCTGCGCCCGTTGCCAGCGGCTTCACCTGACGCGGCGTCGAGTCATGCGTTGTGACTGTTCCACTTCACACTCCTCGGCCTGCGCCTACATCCAGCATGACTCGACAGATATTTTGAGTTCGTGTAGAGCACTTAATGATCATTCCTTTAGCTATATTTAAAGTCTGTTGCTAAGGATTTGCATTGGCTTTGGCTGTCGTCTTAGCTGGGCACTTTAATGCATTCTCTTGCTGTTTGATTTGAATCTGATAATATCTAGATTATCAATTTCAACAGGTTTCTGGTTTCTTTTCTCAATTATTGTTATTTGCATACTATTTGCCTGCCGAGTGGATACACAAATTATCTGATCGCAGACCTCTGACAAAGCAGCTTTGACAGGATTTGCTGGTAAGCCAGACATCTTCTGACCGGTTTCTCGTAAGTATATTTTTTTTATACTTATTAATTAGCAGACGCAAAATGTTCCACATATATTTCAGTTTTCACTTTCGGCTAACTCAGTTTCTTCACCTGCCTTTTAGATGTTGCTAATTAATGTCACGTCATTTATGGGCATTTATGGGAATGTGCCAAAGTCTGACATAAAAGACACAGTCTTATATTGTATATAAATATGTGTCCAATTTGGACAAAAATGCACTTAAGGAAGCGCGATTATTGTTGTTATTATATCCAATGTAGCACTGCAAGGCTTACGTGAATTCATGAGAAGCGCATAGTAGGGCGTTAGTTGAAAATACATTTCTTTTAAATTCGTAGAGCTCGATAGACATATGTGTTCATTAATGGGCATTACTGGAACTCCATAGATTTTATTTGCATCCAACTTTATATATATAAATTGTACAACAATTTAAGCTTTTTTTACAATAAATGCTAGACATATTAGTTTTTTATTTTATTTTCCATTGCCTTTGGGACGTATAAGTATTTTTACTGTCTTTAAGGAGGTGATCCTATACGAATGGCATCAACTTTGGATACCTTATAGTAAGCTGGTCCTTCGATTGGTATACACATGTGTTAATATGTATGTGTGCATCAATATAGATGTATATATGCAAGTATAAGTGCAAATGTAATTGTAAACATTTAAACGTATAAGCATATATATATTTATTAGAATGTCATTTACTAATTTACCACTTATATATTTTAAAGCATTAAACGCTGTAGGCGTTCCTTGAACTCGTGAGAATCGCATAGTAGGGCGACATTTTTAAATTAAGATTTTCAAATTTATATATACATATACATATGTATGTGGATATATCTGTGTAGTAAGACACATATATTCTTACCTGATCGCTAATTTATTTGATATTATATATATAATTCAAATCAAGATTGGGTCATTGACTGCCTACCACATTCCTTGCCTGAGCTGTCGATTTCGGATTTAGTATGTGCACATATATATTAAACGAGTCGATATTATAATTGAAGAACGCTAAATAGACAATAAAAATGCATAGATGGAACCGTGTGCCATAATTCCGGCTGTGGGCACATAGCTTAATGAGGCGCGTGGTTCTTGGAATGCCAACTGCGAATTTATGCAACT
Source organism: Drosophila virilis (assembly GCF_030788295.1). NCBI lineage: Eukaryota > Metazoa > Arthropoda > Insecta > Diptera > Drosophilidae > Drosophila > Drosophila virilis. The sequence goes on from NC_091545.1 coordinate 26,111,705, forward strand.
GATAGGAACGTTATAATAATGACAACAATAGAATATTACGATTTGTCAAGGCCGCAAAAGCACAAATCCAAAGCGAATCCGGAGATAACAATTATTCCGGCGTTTTTTATACTTTTCTTTTTTCTTTTTTGACACGCTTTTCTTCCATTCGAAATGATTAATATTTTATTTACAGCGCGTAATCAGCTTCAATGCAGGCGTCGCACAAACCAAAACAAAGCGATACGTAAAATTTCATAAATTTCCGAAAGCCCGAAACCAAAAAAAAAAGAAAAAAACAGCACAACGATGCGTGTCGAACGGCAAAAACAATAATAAACTGAGCAGAGAAACAGAATATTAAATAAAGCTAAATCAAAACAAAAACCAGCAACAAATCGCATCTAGGCACAAGCCCCATTTGGTTGGACGGGTTAATGAAACAATCGGAAAACGCGACACGTACCGAGCCAGCCAGACAGACAGACAGACAGGCAGACAGACAGACAGAGAACGACAAGAACCAAACATATATAGTACATATCTATTCCACGCTCCATTATAATAACGATCCAAAACAATATACGACCATTATATAGCAGTAAATCGCTCTGGACCTCAAACTAGCCCAAATTCAATATGGAGCAAACGCGCAGCATGCTGAGCAAACAGTCCAAGGATGTGGAATTTCAGGACGTATTTTACACTGTCGATCAGCGCACTAATTTCTGTGAGTATTAAACCTTTGCCACATATATGTAAAGTTTTTTTTTTTTTTTGTTTTTTTTTAGCAAATCAATATAAGTCAGTGAAAATATTTCTCCAATTTTTGAGCCGCATTTTTGGTGGTTTTTATTAAGATATCTCTTTGATTCAAAATAATATTTGTAAGGATTTTACCATATTTGTTAGTTTGGTTTTTTGCATAAATCTTAAATTTATGCGGCACATTGTATAGGAATATTTAATGTATTATTTTCAGCACATGTGAATCTAAATTGACAAAAACAAACATGACAAAGCACAATTCGAATCAAAATCTGGCTTAAGGAATGTGAAATGTTAGCTGAACCTAAAGGCAGGTGGCTGGTTCAAACTATTGTTACAATTCAATTGCAGTCTTGTAAAAATGCTCTGGATATAAGAAATTTATATTTGAGCAAGAGTTAAATCGCATGGTTAACTCAATTCGTTTATTATTATTATTATTATTATTATTATCATAACTATTATTATTATTATTATTATTATTATTATTATTATTATTATTGTTATTATTATTATTATTATCATCACTATTATTATTATTATTATTAATATTATCATATTTATTATCATTATTATTATTATTATTATTATTATTATTATTATTATTATTATTATTATTATTATTATTATTATTATTATTATTATCATTAATTATTATTATTATTAATATCTCTACATGCAATAGCTTGTTTGAAATTAAAGAAGACATTGCTTTATGCCATAAATATGAAATCAAATCCGTAGAACTCCCTGGTTACCAAACGCCTTTGTCATCAAGGCCAGATTTTATGACTCTGTTGCAATGTTAACTTTTAAACAATGTTGACGATGCGTTTGGCACTTGAACAAGCCTTGTTTCTATACTTTTTACTGTTTATTAGTTATGTCGTTTAACTATTACATTTTGTTGCTCCATATTTGAGACTGCGAGTTTCGTAAATTATATTTCAGGTCGTGTAATTTAAATGCTGCCTTTGCTTCGCTCTCTTGAGCTATTTCGCAACTTCTTGTTGTCTGGCCAAGCGCTAAGTGTTCCATAATTATACGAGCTGGCGGACAAATGAAATAGAAACATATTCAACATGCATTTTAAGCGTCTATTGTTATTACAGCCCACCATCAATTACAAAATGTACATGTTGTACCACATTCACAATGTTTTGCACATTTGTGTAAAAAGCGGCTGCTAGGTTATTCTTAGCCTTAACCCTAACAAATATGACCCCAACGAGCTCAGATTATGTTAGTGCTACAGATTTGAAATTTGGTTTGTTTATTCTTACAGCTATTAATTGTGATATCTACGCAAAGCGATTGACAGCAAATCAAATTTCAGTGCAATCTCCCATCCCTTAAATATGATCGCATCTGAGATCTGAGAATCTGCTGGAGATTTGAAATTTGGTATGTAAGCTCTTCCAACTATCAATTGTGACTCGTGGACATATCTACACAAATCGATTAACAAAACAAAGTTGTTTGTAATTTTGAAAATCACCCTTTCCTTGCATATGATCGCATCGATCTCAGAGTCTATTGCAGCTCGAGATCTTAAATTTAGTACGTATATTCGTACAGCTATTCATTGTGATTCTACGCAAGTCGACTGACAGAATAAAGTTCTTTGAAATTTTATCTTCGCAAATCGATAAACAGAAGATCAAATTTCTACGCAATCTTAGTACGAAATATCAAATAATATTCTTGCCAGCCGATTAACAGAAATCAATATTATTTATGTCCCGTTCCTTTAATATGACCTGATCATATTAGGAGTCTTTTAGAGCTAAAGTTTTGAAACTTCGAATGTTAATTCTTACAAATATCACTGGGATTCTTGAATATACTATCTATTGATAAAACAAAGCTCTTTGTAATTTTTACGATTCCCCGATTCTTTAAATTTCTTCGCAATATTAAATATATCCCGTTCCTTGTATATGAATTGATAGATCTCACAATCTGTTAGAGGCACTTGGTATCTTTGGTCAGAGTCGTAATCAGAGTCCCTTTAAGCTAGAGATCTGAAATATAGTATGTAAATTCTTACAACTATTACTGATGATTTTCGATTTACAGGGTAGTTGCTAGTCGTGCACTCTGTAGCAGCAGCTATATTTTGTGCTCAGCAGCTGTCAACTTTTAGTTTCCGCTCGTCAAATGGAATGCATTGCGATTGGGTCAACTCTTGGCAATGGGCAAATGGACACAGAGTGGACAATTTCTGTGTTACGTTTTAGTTTTTGGTGCTGCGCCCAATCCTCATCGATGGAAACGAGTTTTCATCGGCTGTCGGCCAATGTCTCACTTGCTTAACCATAGAGTTCATAGAGTACTTGAGTGTATTTCACATTTCGCATTTCGCCATTGACACACAAATCGATTCCAACTGAAACTCAGCAATGCTCGAGTAAATAATTTATACCATTTGGCAGACCCTCAAGTGTTCGGAGTACGACTTGCCATTTCGCAGTGTCACACAGCTATCTATAATTAAATGCATACTGACGATAGTCATTTACTTTTATATTTAATTTATTGGAATCGCTCTTGAGACAGCTTCTAATTTGCATTAAGCTTTTATTTTTGTACCCTGACTCGGTGACGTCACAAAACCTGTAAAGAGCTATAAACTATAAGTATAAGTGTGTACTATTCATATTTGCCTAATTGGTTTACGAGCTGTGTAATTATCCATTAAATCGTCAATACTGATCACCTGTTTTCAAATTAGAGGTGTTAAGTAAATAAAATATTCACATAAGAGATAAAAAACTAAAAATACCCCTCTGAGCTGAGTACGGGTCATCTTCCTATTTAATGTAGCATATATATATATATATATTCTTGATCAGTAGCTAGAATGTGTTCTATATCATAAAGCTGTCATAGGCCTGATCAGTAAATGATCAGTATTTCCACCAAACTTGGCATTTACGTGCTCTGCCAAGCTTCGACTTTATTGTAGGAACTGTCTGCTTTTCATCTTGTTCTCCGTCTTGAAAATCGTTTAGCTATTTCGAGAGATTTTTGGGTTTGTTTTTTTTTTTGTTAGATGTAGGGTATTCACTGGTTGTTGCTTGACAACCGAGACTGCCTTTCCACACTAGCTCCGAGTACGAGTACGAGTTAATCATCGTCGCGCATACGCCATGTGCAACGTGCAGTGCAATGCGAGGCGCGCGATGTCGCCAAATGTTGGCGCATGTGGAATATCACAATAGGCGATAGGCACACACACGCTGGCAGCGAATAAAATTATACATATTTATGTGTATGTGCATGTACACACATGTGCAGACATGTGCATACATCTATCCACAAATTGTGCACAGTTACAAGCTACTTCCTCAAACTGGAAACTCAAAATTAATGTTGCTAACTATTCAACGAGCTGTGAGCAGCGTATATCATCATCATTATCATCACCATCATCATCATCATCATCATTATCACCATTATGAGCATCATCATAATGGTCATGGACATAAACAACAATAGTTGTCTGCTCTGTCCGCTGCGGCACAGCGCATACCAAAATCGAAAAAAAACAAAAAAAATTGACCAACTTTGATTGAATAATTTTCCTCCTCGTCCCCCTCCCCCTCTCCCTCCCTTCCTGCCTTTAACGCGGCGCTCTTATTGAAAGTCGCTGCGAAATTTCACATTTTACTCAACGTTTTTCAGCTTTTCCTCGAATTATGTGGCTAAACATTCAAGTGCTCCGTTGTGCTCCATTAAAATCCCCCCCCCCTCTCTCTCTCTCTCTCTCTCTCACTCCCTCTCTCTCAAGTGTGAAATGCAAACAGAAATGCGACAACTCCCTAACAAGGCAATCAACTCGTGTTTAAATATCCACAAAAACCAACTGAAAACAATTAAGAATGCGCATACAGCCTTTTATATACTCTTTTCTCTATACTTTTCTTTTCCTTGAGCTGTTCGATATAAGCGATATCTTGTCCAGTCATAGAACGGATATATTCCGCACGCCGAAGATTAAATACTCTTTCAGATATATGACTTACGGTTTTGCAGATTCATATGTAGCAAACATTTTGATCAACTGTCTATGCCTTGCATGAACTGTTTATGGTCCTCTGTGATGAATATTATTATAGAGTATTCTGCTCGGAGTCTTCTCTTGCTCTTATAAAGTCATCCATTCTAAACTATATAGCAAATATATATTCTTCAAACATCCAAACATCCTTAAACTTGGTACTTGGTCCAATAATTTGTCGAGAAATAATAAATTGAAATAAAATGTTCTTTAATGTAGCGCCCACTCGTGAAGCGATAAAAAGTATTGTGCCTTCTGGGGCACAAAGATGATAAAACGAATAAAAAAACAAGAAAAGAGGGCTAACTTCGGCACGGCGAATATCTAATACCCTTCCAGACCGAATCTTTTTATAATGCTCATAGTGGTTTGCCCGTATCTAAGAAGCACAGGGAAAATAGTAAATGCCGAGTTTGGTCAAGGTATCTTGATAAACAAAAAAGTTTTTTATACAAGAACCTAGCTTTCGACCAATCGTTCCTATGGCAGTTGTATGATATAGTAGTCCGATGTTGATAGATTTTGCATATAATAACAAAACCGACAGACTTGTTCTCATAGAAACAGACAGACGAGCAGACGGACAGGCGGACATGTCCACATCGACTCGGCTGTTGATGCTGATCAAGAATACATATATACTTTATGGAATCGGAGATGTCTTCTTCTATGCGTTACACATTTCACGACAAAATTATAATACTCTCTGCAAGAAACTAGATTTCTATAATGACATTTTTTTCTTAAATATGTAAATGTGGACTGCATACAACTGCATGCTCGAGATAAGTTATGCAAACAAACAATTTATAATAATTTATCATTGAACTTGTATTTCAAAAGACCACAACAATTATCTACCCATCGACAATTGTAATTGTCGCTATAATAATGCTATAATTGACACATATCAAATGGGCTGAGAAATGAGTTACGAGTACTTTGGGGTCAGTGCCCACGCGTGTTACCAGTTTTTCGAGTATATTCATTATTATTTATTACTTATTCATTTATTTTCAATTCAATTCGATTGGAATCGATAAGTAGCTTCTGATCTTAAGTGCATAATTGTGATTAATAAGAATTCTACATTAAATATGCCCAACTAAACTGAACTAGCAGCTTTTACTTTCCTAAATATTCATAGTCTTTGAAATATGCAAGTATAAATAAATATAAAGGGGTTGCAAAGGTTATATAAGTCGGATCGTAGCCCTATATCATCATCATGTACTTGTATTATCAAAGAATTATTTTAGAAGACATCTTTACAAAAATGAAGAATTTATTACATTTATGAGCTATGATCAAAATATAATTATTTATCGGCTAAATACCAGATTTCCGAAAAATGAGATCTAAAGGAAGAACACTTTTGTCTTTCAAGAAACGCAGAAATGTTTTCAACATGGCTGCAAAGCCTTATTAAATCGGAATACTTCAGTTTTATATGACTTATGCTTCGCTCTGTATCTGTATCTGTATGTGTTAATATCTAATATAGCCCAGGGTTAAATCGGCAATCGAAGAAGACTGCAATTAAGACTGGAAGCTCGTGTAGACGACACACGTTTACCTGGTTGAATAGGCTGTTGGATAATTGTTGGTTATTCCATCGATTCCATATATGAATCGCAAACTAATTGAGACAAATTGTATTTTAAATAAAATGCTCGAACCGGTACAATTAAACCACGTTTAAATTATTAAGCGGGAATCTCTAAACTTTGCATCACGAGCTCTTCAAAAATGAAACAAATGGATATTTAATGTTATTCGGTTATTGCGTATTTATTATTCTACAGTAAATCGCATTTTAAATGTTGTCAATATTAAAACATTGATTTTAATTAATGAAAAGAATCTTTTCAAATGGGCATACATCTAGATCTAGATTCTACATTGTATTACATTGAATTGCAACAATTATTGTAATTGTAATTGCAGAGGCTTGGGCACTATTAAAGGTATTTTAAACTGAACGTTCTATTAATTAGTTTGCCGATCCGATGCGATCCGACCCGGTCCGGTCCGGTTCGGCCGGTTCGGAAACAAGTGTAAATTGGGAGACACACGTTTACCTGGTGCACTTCCATTAATTGGATTAGTCAAAATGCGACCAAAGCGGGGCCCAGTTGACATGTAGTCACGTTCCAGACTCATGGAGCTGTCCAACCGCCCACCCGGACGCGTTAATTGCGATTTGAATACACAAATTGGTCACGTCTCAGTCGTGTGTGTGACTCACTCGATGTTCGATGTTCGGTTACTCGCAAGTGCACTCGAATTTCTGTAGGTGAGCCTCACTGGGGCACACACACACATGTTAGAATATATCTGGCGCCTATGTAACACGAAAGTGGGCGTGTCCATAGGCAAAGATCAGCAAATGCCGCAAGACTCGATTTCAGAATCCGGCGGCATATTTGTTGTCGAAACCAAACTCAAACAGAATCAACGTCGCGACAACAAAACAAAGATTCGAAAAGTCAGCAGCGGGCTAATTGATATGTAAACTTGGCCACTGGTAAATACGGCTCACATGATTTGTTATGTTTTACGAGCTGTGCTTTTTGTCACTGACCTTCTTTGATTTACGAGTATTGCCGTTTGGGCGGTTGCGCAAGGAATTCGGAATTGGGCCCCAGTCGGGCCCAATGGGAGGTCCATGCAAATCGCAAGTGTTTCAATGCTGAAAGTCAAAACAAACCAAAAATAATACTTAATAATAATAAACAGGCCAAAGTGGCGCACTTTTTAAATAAATGACACAGCTCCTATTTTAATTGATCAAGTCGATTATTCATAGATCTGAACCCTGTTCAATGTCCATTCAATGAATCGTCATAAGTCAGTTGATAATCTGAACAGCAGCGTTTGTTTTTCCAGGCCAAAATGCTGTATAAAATAATGTGTTTATATTTACAATGAAACTGGGCTAAAATAGAATAAGTTGCACTTTATAGATCAAATATATTTGTATTTGAACCAAACATAAGTAAGCCCAGTTTTGCGATGCAGCGTAAAAATAATGCATACTTCCTTTTTGATTTTTTAATAATTTCTTAAATGATTCCAAATGTTCTTAAATGATTCACCAACACAAACAAATCGAATTTCATTATTTTATTATTGCTTATCAATTATATACTGTTCATCCCGTAGAAGTATTCGATATGTATCGTAGGGGTATTGGATATGTATCGTATTGCTTTTAGCGTAACTTTTGCCCCTCTATAATGTAGATATTATTCCATATTTTCAACATAATCCTTCTATGATTTGAATTAAGAATCTTGTGCGGCCAGTCAATCAAATCTACGCTGTGCAAGGTTCACACATAAATTTAATAATAAATATTTGTCTGCTCGTGAGAAATAATCAAGTTGCGCCTAATCTCAGGCCAAGTCAGTTCAGGTTTAATTGCTGAAAATGTTGCGTTCAATCAAAAGTGAATATAAATTAGTAAAATGCTGCAATAAAACGTGTAAATAAGCAAGTCTCTCAAAAAGGATTGCTCAGCTCTAGCACCTCTTTTGTCGCATATGATATTTGAGCTGTAAAATAGTTGACCTAATACATAGATTCCTCTTAGATAATTTCACTTTTATTTCGCTGACAGTTTTTCGATGATGTGTGCATATATATATATATATACTCTGTTCGGTCTGATAAGGAGCTTTATAATCGAATCAATGTACGACCGTCAGATGTTGTTGCTGAACCGACTTTAGCTTACTAGCTTACATTCTGAGACATCGGGCCAGTCAGGGCTATTGATAAGATCAATTCAGTATTGACATACATTCGCAGACGCACACACTGAAGCACAGACAATACGTGTCTGTCGAGATTACGAAATAAATCGCGAAAGTATTATATTAAAGGACCTGATATGCCTATTTGGGAAATCAATCAACCCAATTATGGTACGCTTGGCTTGTAAGATCTCTTATTTAAGCTATTGGAATTTTAGCCTAATATCGAATACAATTGAATAACAACACTTGGTTTTCTTTTGTATTAGCTTAAATAGTTTTTATTTTACTTATTGATAAAACAACAAAAGCCTACTCACTGTCACTGTAACTTTCAGTGTTGTTAAGTTCACATTTACTACATAGTGTTGTGAAGCCAAATTTCACTCATTATTTCAACACACTTATTATTCCAAGCTAAGTTCGCAAATGATCTTTTAAATTGTGCGCACAAACCTATAACAATTTATATTCAACCGGTTTGTCACCATAAATGATACTTGGCGAAATAATCAAACAGAATTAATTAGCTGCATACCCTGCCCCAAAAGACTTGGCCGCAAAACCAGTTTGTGCCTTAAGCCCCGTTTAATTTCAGCAAGTCATGATAACTCGTAATTACCCGATCTCGTATCTGACCAAAACCTTAAGCTCTTTTTTTAGCGCCTGCCGATTAACCTGGCCCGTACTCAGTAGTTGTTTTCGGGCTGTAAAACTTTGATTATCTGCCAAGCTCTTTCGGCGACAACTTAATTTTATTACCGTCTCATCGTTAAGTTAATCTGGCATGTAGCATAATCATTTAGTATCACATAAAGTAAGCGATGTTTTCAATTAAGCCTAACGCGATAGATAAGTACATTTTAATTGTATGACGAGTCAACGAGTCAGCTATTAACTGAACCGGTTCCAATTTGTTGCGATGAACCGAAACTAAACAGGAACTGAACTATATTAAAAACAGAGATTTTGGCTTATTTCAAATTCAAAACCAATTTCAAAAATCATAAATATGTTGCTATAACAAATTTTATTTATAATTTGATTGATTTAATTGGCTTTATTGAAATTTAAAAGCGTTGTTTTCACAGCTGAGTTCAGGAACTGAACCAAAAAGCGTGGTAATGGTTCGAAACGTGAACCGGACGATCGTTAATTTTGGTTCAGTTTGCAGCCCTGATACAGAATACAAATTTAACATCTGGTTACGTTAAGCACGAATTTACAAGCTGAGCTGAGACAGTCGAAAATTCGGCGTAATAAATATATAAACAAAAAATAAATGAAATAAACAAGTCGAAACTGAGAACTTGACTTGAAGTGATTTCCAACATATGTAGCTGATTTTGTGCCGCCTCTCACATTCTGATTGAAAATTTCTATTTGTTTTGTTTTTTCAGTTCGCGTCAGCGGACAGCGCCAAATCTTGAAAGGCGTCAGCGGCAGCTTCCGCAATGGACAACTATCGGCTATAATGGGGCCCTCGGGGGCCGGAAAAAGCAGTTTGCTGAATGCGATTTCGGGTTTCAGGTAAGCTTGAATCAAAAGGCAAACAAAACGAAATTCGATGCCCCATGAACTTCTGGAACATGACGACATCGAAATTTTAACCGGTTATAGAATTTAAAAACGATTTGGATATGTGACGCAAATTAAATAAACAAACAAACAAATTTTAAGAGGAAAATGTGTGGTTCAGGTAGTCTTGCCAATTAAGTAGTAAACACCATATAATACGAAAATTCAATATATGTAACTCTTAACTTTTTTTTTTAAGCTGCTTAGTCATTGTCTCAGCACTTATTTGAGCATGAAAATAACATAGCACGAGACTGAGAATACGAATGGGAATAACGGCCAACTAATTCTGAAGGCCAAACAATTAATTCAGTTTTAAATATGTACATAATTTCATATTCATTGGGCTTTGTTTGAGAAAGCATTTTTTTTAGTTTTGTTTCCGGGACTCCTGGCAACATCAAACGAGAAAGCAGGGCTATATTCGGCACGCCGAAGATTTAATACTCTTGCAGATCTAACCTTTTCATAATGCTCATCGGCTTGCCCGTATCTAAGGAGCAGAATAAAAATAGTTAATGCCGAGTATGGTTAAGATATCTTAATAAACAAAAAAGTTTTAATTGCAAGAACCTACTTTTCGATCGATCGTTCCAATGACAGCTTCTATGATATAGTGATCCGATGTAAAACAGATTTTGCATAAATGTAGGGAATATAGTGTAACTTATAAATGGCGAGTTTGGTCAAGATATCTAGAAAAACCAACAAGTTTTCCATACAACAAATGAATTTTCGACCAATCGTTCCTATGGCAGCTATATGATATAGTAGTCTGATGTAGATAGGATTTTGCAAGTATGCGAGGAGCATAGTAAAACTAATAAATGCTGAGTTTGGTCAAGTTATCTTAATAAACAAATAAGTTTTTCACACAAGAACCTACTTTTCGGCCGATCGTTCCTATGGCATGATGCGTGCAACACAAAGAGACATTTCTGAAAAGTTTCACGACAAAATTATAATACCCTCTGCAAGGGCAAAAACGGATTCTGAAATGAGATTTTTTTTAACGGATTACAGAAGAACTGGCGTCAAGGGCAGCATCAAAATAAAACGAGATAATGCCTGCTATATAACACAGGACGATCACCATCAGACGCTGCTGACGGTCGAGGAGCTAATGAATCTGTCGTATGATTTGAAATTGAAGCAGCGCCACAAAAAGGAGGAGATTCTGACGGAAATACTCAAGAATCTGAATCTGAATAATCGACGCAATGTCACCGCCGAGAAATTGAGCGGCGGCGAGCGTAAGCGACTCTCCATTGCACTCGAGCTGGTCGACAATCCAAACATCTTCTTTCTCGACGAGCCCACCAGCGGCCTGGACGAGGTGACAGCGGCCCAGTGCATACGCCTGCTGAAAGAAATGGCGCGCGAGGGTCGCACCATTGTCTGCACCATACATCAGCCGTCGGCGACAATCTACAACTACTTCGATAGCATCTATGTGCTGGCCAAGGGCCAGTGTGTCTTCCAGGGTAGTCCGCAGGCCACCATACCCTTTTTGCGTCTGGCGCAGATCGATTGCCCGCGCCACTACAGCCCCTCGGACTACAGTAAGTGTTCGGAGAGTGTGCGTCACGGCCAAGGCTTGAGCTAATCTCTAGCTACTTTCGTTCACAGTTATTGAGGTAATTGACGCCGAGGAGGGACAATTGGTGCCGCTGCTTAGCGAGCTGACAGACAATGGCAAGCTCACCTACCGGGCCAAGCAAACGGATCTGGTGGGCTCTCCGCTGGAGCCGCAGCAGGCCATCACTACGCTGTTCGTGGAGCAGCCGAAGCGTCAATTTCTGCCAGCGATCTTTGCCGGCACCGCTGCATCCACCGATGGCACATTGATGGGCGCAGCGGGCGCCTTGCTGGAGCATGTGAAGGTCTACTCGCAGCGCCTGCACCATGAGCGCGCGCATGAGATATCCGGACTGCAGCAGTTCCTGGTGCTGATGCGCGTTATGCTGTTACGCACAATGCGTGCCCGTCTGGCTCTGGCCATCCAACTGATCCATCATACGCTGTGCGGCCTGTTCTTTGGCCTGATATTCTTCCAGCTTGGCAATCAGGGTGCACGCATGTTCGACCATCTCAAGTTCTGCATTGGCGCCGTGCTCATGATTGTCTACACCCAAGTGATGGTGCCCATACTTAGCTGTAAGTGCTAGATAAAATGCCAATATAGTTCTGTCTCACTCACTCTGGCCATTATCGCTCTGCCAGATCCCGCCGACGTCAAGGTGGTCAAAAAGGAGACCTTCAATCGCTGGTATACCCTTATGCCCTACTATATGGCGCTCAGCATATCGCGTCTGCCGCTGCAGGTGCTCCTCAATCTCACCTTTATGGCCATGACCTACTGGATGTCCGGGCTGCCGGAGCAGCTCTGGCGGTTTTGCATATTTGTTGCCGTCGGACTGATGATCTCGCTGGTGGCTGAGGGCATGGGCCTGGCCATTGGCGCTACCTTCAGCATAACAGTAAGTGCAGGTTGCATGAAATACTGCTGCATATTTTCAGGCGCACGCATAAAAATATTATATCGTCCGATAAGCTATATAAAGGCCAGATCGGGCCTTATCTAACCGAGCCATTCATGGTTATATATATCTTTTTTTTTATCGCATATTTAACATTAAATATTTTGTTTTCCATCGCAGAATGGCAGCGTGGTGGGTCCTATGATTATAGCACCGCTCATGGGCCTCGCTATTTATGGCTTTGATTTTGCGTCTCAAATCCCCGGAGGCATGAATCTATTGATGAAGTTTAGCTATGTGCGCGTGGGTGTGGTGGCCTTAATATTGACCGTGTTCGGATTTCAGCGGGAGGAGCTGGACTGCGATGACATCTACTGCCATTTTAGCGATCCGCGAGTGCTGCTCAAGTTCTTGGACGTGGACAAGGTATCGATACTGCACCAGTTCGGTCTGCTGGCCATGCTGATGATCTTCTTCCGGGTGCTCGTGTACATCAGTTTGCGCAAGCGCTGTTACACATGAGCAGCTCGGATGCAATGGAATTTGCTATACTACAATATATGTATAGTTATAGCAAAAGTCTATGCTGTGATTTGGATTTATACACAAATAGTGCTGGTGCCTATCTAGTAATAGAAATAACTAACAGTTTGTACATACTCCTAACTGCTAAATGTATTATGTGCACAGTTGATTGCCCCACGTAAACAAACGCTCAGATAAGTTGGTGCTTAGATAGTTTGTAAATATCTGGTTAGCATACCACTCCCAAGTATAAGCACATGTTAATTAATAGCTGTGCACTTCTTACGTCTAGTTTGTAAGCATAGTTTCTGTAAGATTTCTGGTAATAGTGACATGTACATAAGACAAATAATATTTTTACATATCTCTAAAAAAAAAAGTTAAGCATCTGGACTTTTAATTCAAACTCAACACTGAATCAATATATAGTACTAATTAATGAATGTCAGAAATAACTGCAGCTTTTGCCGAATTGTCGAAATTTACAAGCCGGCCATTTGTTTGAAAAAAAACCGATGTGACCGCATTACAACATATGTAATATCGATACTCATGTATCGATTAAAATTCTGCGAGCAACAGTGGTCGAATCATAATGCACCTTGTGCATCAGATTCGGTCTGGCAACACTACTGAAACAGTTATTTTGTCTTTCGCGCTCAGCTGAAAATTAATTTATACATACAAATGAGCCGTACAGCCATAAGGCAGGAGCAGTTCAAAAATGGCGATTTTGTATTCGCCAAATTGAAAGGATACCGCCCGTGGCCGGCCCGTATTCTACAAGCAGGCGATCGAAAGTACAATGTATTTTTCTACGGAACTTGCGATACGGCCGAGGTGGGACCCAAGCAGCTTTACCCGTACATAACAAGCATACGACGTTTGGGTAATTTGCAGAAGCTGCGACAAAATGAATTTAAACGCGCCCTCCTGCATGCCGAGCAGGCAGTCGCAAATCCTGCAGAAGATCAGGCCTACCATCAGACGTTGGCCGTACTCGAAAACAATTTCGTAGATGCCATTGATGTGGTACTATGCGACGAATACTATCTAGATGATAACGTCAATAACTGTGTTTTAGTCGACGACGACGATAATGATGATAAAACTTCTAGACGTATCTGCTAATCAGAGCCGCAGAGCCTTAAAATACATATAGGAATATGTATAGATGATGCAGATTATGCTCACATTATATTATAGTAAAAGTTAGAAATGTAATAAAGTTATCAAGGTTTTTGTTTGGTTGATGTATTGCGCTTAGCCGTTTCAAATAAATGTATTAAAGTTATCAACCTGCCTGTTTAGTAAATACTACAAGCCCATCTCGATGTCAGACTCTTCATTGGGCAAAAGAAGCCCTGCAGCATCTGATTGAAATAGCTGCTGGCACGGCTCCGCTTCTGTCTTGGTCATGGCCAGGATGTGCTCACGCAGCGGCTGTAGCAGGCCAACAACGTGCCTGAACTCAGTTGTCAGCTGGGGCGGCAAACCCACCAGCAGGTTGGACACAAAGTCATCCATGACCGCATCAACCTCAACATTGTTGCCGTGACCCAGTTCTCCGCACAAATAGAGCAATGTTTGCAGGCGCAGAATGAGTTCACGCGTCGGCTCTAGCTGGACGCTGGCTTGACATGGCGCTGCCTTCAAGTCCATTTCGGCTAGGGTGCGGCACTTCTCGTACAGTTTGTTGCGCGGCACGCATTTGCTATGCAGCGCATCCGTCTCGTACTCATTTAGATGGTGGTGCGCCACGCGCAGCGGCTCCAAGATGTCAGCGTTCACCCGATGCAACGTTATCATATTGGAGGCATAGCGACGCTGCAGCTTCTCGCGGAGCGGTGTCTGCTTGGTCTCCCGGCGAGCGGGTGCTGGCAAGCCGCTTGCTTCCAACTCCTCGTTCATGCTGGCCATGTCCTGGACGGTTTTACGTTTGAGGAGCAGAAGCTTTTGCAATTGCAAGAGCGCATCCATCAGGGGCTTCGGTTCGTCGGCATCGACGGAGATTTCTGAGCTGGTCAGCTGCTTGTCTTCAGTCTCCTGGACGATGCTGGCCAGCGGCAGGGTCTTGCACTCCTGTAGCACGTGGAGATGGCAATCAGGCATGCTGAGCACCGTATGCTTACCCGCAATGTTAAACTTAATCAGGTAACTGCTGTCCCTTGGCTCGTAGCCGATGACACGTCCCTTGCACAGCATCAACTGTGGTGCGCTCAGCAGGCTGATCACCTTGACATCCACGGCCAGTGGCATGGGTATCAGTTTGGGCATCAGCTCCAGAGATTGACCATCCTGCTCCATATCGAACTTGCGCTGCTGCAGCTGACGAACAATGCGACGACTGCGCTCCAGTTCGATGCGCTCGCCAGCAATAAATGCCGGCGAGAAGCGACGAGCCTTGCCCATGTTGCGACGAATCAGCTGCCAGCAGCGACGTGGCATTTGACGCGTATCCAGTTGCGGAAAACAGCTCTGGACGTAGTTGTTCATGTCGTAGGCGCTGCCCAGTATCGCCTTGTCGATAAAGGACTCTATGAACTCGCACCAGATCCAGCGCTGGCAGTTGGCCTGTTTGAGATATTTGTACAGCCTTTGATTGGCCGGCAACAGCTCCTTGGTGCTGGCATCGATGGCATCCGGTTCCTGGGCCTCGGCTGAGCTCTTGCCACGCAATCGCTTGCTAAACTTGGGCAACTTGACAAATAGTTCGTCATCCTCCTTGTCGGCCGTCTGCGATCTGAGCAGACGCTGCGATTCATTCGTCTTTGACATTCTATGGGCTCGACGTAATCCAATCTTCGATAGCTGCGGTGGCGTTTCTGCTGAATCGGAATCAGTTGCTGTTTGGTTAATATCTGTAAAATGATCAGACATTTTGTACCGAATGCGCAGGGCTAGGCTATCAATTTGTTGATTGCTCACAAATATTTACGAATTCTAAATTTTACCTGCGCCTACGTGCTGACTCCCAACATTCGTTTTCTATCACAGCGACTACTTGTTCGACGAAAATCATGACAATTGAAATCCACAAATTGACATTTACGTTAAATTTCAAACCAAACACAGAGTTGCATATGGACAAGCGTTGCCATATACTGCTAAGATTTGTTCCGTTAGGCTTGAGTTGGAGATGTGCAGTCTTTCATAAATGTTAATAAGCGAAATTCGTAAACTATTTATTATTTTTGAAGTGAGTCAGGCAATCTCCCAGACATATGCAAGCTGTTAATTGGTATTTTTTATTTTCAGTTCTATGGTATAACAATTAAAAACAAATTTTAAACAGACGGCAATAGATAATACACAAATATTGTTCTTGTAAAACAATAGCAATTAAGTTGTAAATGTTTATAATTTCCTCTGCTTTGCTAGTCCAAATAGCAGCCGTAAGTTCTCCATGTCACAGCCATTTTTATTAGTCATCTTGGCCTTCATCGTGGTGAGCATGACGTCTGTTTTGGCACAGTCTGCAGGCAGGGCGGGATGTATCTCCAAGTTGACGATTTGCCCGTTCCTACTAGCGTTGGATACTTCTCTCAGCTTTCGAGTGCCGTGTGTGATCATCATCTAAAAGCAGTTGCTTACAGGATATAATTAAAACTAAATAGAAGCACTTCTTACGTCCATAATCTTAAGGCCGAGGGGTCGATCAGCTTTGTCCACGCCAAATTTTTCGCAAAGATTAACGCACGTGTGCTTGAGCGCATGAATCCCGATGGTGTTCAGTGTCCCATTGCCTCTGCTCATCATAAAGAACAATCGCACGACCAAACACCATCGCTGGCGTTGTCCAGGAGACGCCTTCTGCCAGACATGGCTGCGGCCCAAATAGCTGTGTCCGTTAAAGTTCACGTCGAAATGAGGAACGGGCAGCGCCACCCAGTAGCCCAGCTCCATGTTCGCCATAGACTCTGGCACCGGGACACATGCTGGTCTGGGATACTTGGATATTGGCAGCTTAATGGCTACCAAAAACTCAAATACAATGCGCGTATTGTTCTTCGCCTTCAGCTGGGTTGCGATAATCGTGTGGGCACTGACTGGATATTTGGTTGTGTGGTAGCATAATTGGTAGCTGCGTCCGGTTCCCGTTTTGCAGTTAACCGTTGGCTGTGTTTTCAAGAGTCCGTCCAAATCGTTGCGCAGATGTGTCTGTAGATAGACGGACGAAATTAACGAATCTCCGACTATCTGCTCCTTGAAGACCGAGTGCAAATAGATGTAGTCGTCGTCCTTTATATCTGTGTAGAACGGAAACCTCAAGTCCAGCAGCAGATAACAATTGAAGTTGGCAGGTAAGTCTATATGATTTCCGCATATATAGGTGGCTGCAAGGATTTGGCAACAATGTGAATACTAACTGGGCAGGCACTGCAATCCTTACCAGTTGCCGGCAAATTACTGAAACTGCCGGCGAGCATTGATCTACGCTCCTTGAGCGCCTTATTGATCCAGCCGGCTAGGTAGGTAGCATCACAGAGAAAGGCCTTATGCTCTTTCGATGGAACCTTCAGTTGCATTACAATTTTTTGTAGCGCATTATCGAAAGTTAAAGACATCCTTCGATTCTCAGTAACTGATTTCCTTCTTCAAACAATTTTTTTAAATCTTGTAAATTGACAAAAAAATATTTGGAGTTCAAAATTTTGTATCGATCCAGTTGAAATGCTTTTTCTTCTTTTGTGTCAAACTTTGAAAAGCACTCATTGCTTGACAGTTTGCATGGAAGATGTGGAATGGAACAAGGCTTTAACGTCAATCGATGGTGATGATATAATGGGAATGAAACAGTTCCTTTAACGTCTTAAGTATTCAAACATTTTCTATATATACAGTAGAATATGCTCCTGCAGACAGTAAGCGGCAGAATTGTGGCATAAATCATGCTAAAGAACAAATAGTTTTAAAAACTCTGGTGCTATATACAAATTATAATTATCTTTTACAAGAGAAGCTAGTTTAAGTGGTTATCAAAGAGATTTATATACATTTCAAATATTTTTTTTACATTTTTTATGCGTAAAATAAATATATTATGCGCTTGAGCGCAATCTGAACTCCGAAATCGATTTGGAATTTAGTTTACATTGGAGATGATGCGGTTAGAAAACTTATTGATAAAGGCTCGACTACTTTTTGATGGTGCCGATTTTTTCCTTGCGTTTCTTCACATGCTTCTTAACTTTAACCTTCCGTTGTTCTGCCTTGGCATCTTTAACCGCCTTTTTGCGGGCCTTTTTGCTGTCGGGCGATTCGTCACGTGGCCGTGCCGAGTTTTTGAACTTTGACATGTCATCGTCCTCCTGCGATGCGTCGCTCTCGTTTTCGCTTGTCTGCTGCTCACTTTCCGCACTTTTATGTTCGGCATCCAAAATGTCCGGCTGTTTTTGAACATCTAGTTGTGGCGTAAGACCCGTTATTTTTGCGTAGACCAGATTCTGCTGGACACCCTGCTTAGCTTTTGTCACATCGCGCTCAAAATGCGGCACCTGAAGTATAATAATGGATTAGATGTGGAAAACTGATTTTTTTTTTTTGTGGTATTTACCTCATCCAAGCGTTTGGGAATGTAGGTGTTCTGCCAAACAGCCTCATCGATCTTCTCTTGCGCTGTGATGGCATCAAAGTCTCGATCCTTAATACGCTCCGAAATGCGCTCCAAGCACTCCTCCATATTTTGCTCGTTTATGGTCTGGTCCGTTATAAAGTCAAACAGCTCCTTGACCGTCATGGTGGCCACCGATTTTTTGCGGAAGAATTCGGATATGTTGGTGCAGTCCTTGCGTAGAAAGTCGAACGCATGCGGATGATCGTGCTCGACCGCCTGGCTGACGTCAATGATCACCAGTTGGCCATCTTGGAACAGTATATTGAACTCGGAGAGATCCGCGTGGACTAGTCGACACTGATTGTAAATGCGCCACATTATGACCACGCAGTCGCGGTACAGCTCGCGTGCCTTTGAAGTACTCAGCTCCACGTCTTTCAGCTTTGGAGCTGGCCAGCCGTCGCGACCGCAAAAGCGCATGACCAATACATGCGAACGCAGCAGAATGGGTTCGGGAACGGGCACACCAGCATTCCGCATGCGCAGGTAGTTACGCATCTCCTTTTCTGCCCAGGTGCGTACCATTTTGCGAGGATTGTGCTTGCAGTAGCCATGACGGAAGCGAAATTCACCCGAAACGTACTTGTCGCGATCTTTGAACACTAGAATTGAGGTCTTGTAAATTTTGATAGCATACTCGTCGGCTCCATTCTTGGAGACCGCATGGTAGACATTTGCCTCTTTGCCGGTGGATATGCAGCCGTTGATCTCTTGAATAAGACCGCGGTTAAGCAGCTTGAAGAGAATCATGCGTGTGCGTGGATCCATCACCTGCTCCGCTGTGGCGCGATCGTGCTTGTCTCGCACACGCACTCGCTCTGTCTCCTGGCGTCGATCGAAGCTTACCAATCGGTTGGCCGCCTGTGCGCTCATATTGGCGTTTGGATCGTATTTCTCGACATTTATCCGGGCTGAGTATCGCCGCAGCACCTTCTCATTCGGCTGGTAGCTGCTCACGCGCTGAGTGCCGCCTCCTCCTGTACCGCCAGGACTAGTGCCGGTGCCGGTTCTGATACTGTTGCCGCCACCAGTTGTAAGCTGTGGTTGGGCGTTGTGCTTGTTAAAGCCGCTGTAGGCTTCTTCGTATGCATCGTAGTCGTCGCCCTGGTCGTAATCGTCGTCTTCATACTCATCCGCATAGTCCGAATCAGTTTCCTCGGCCGGATTGGTGTTATCAATAATTTGCTGGCACAAGTCGTCGCTTACATCTTTTTCTTTCTGTTTCATGTTCTTAAAAATGTCGTGCTTCACTGTAAGCGTTTTAAAGTCTTCCACCCACTCAGACTACAATACATTGCATTTTATTTACAAATATTACTTTGCAGTTACAAAATTGATGTCTAAACTTACGTTTTTCAGATTCTCGTCATCCTCCTCCGGATCGCTATATTTGTGTGCATCGGTCATCTTGTCTGTGAGTGCAACAGGTATGTGCAGATGCTCAGTCTATCAACCATAAACTATTATCGCTTCTTGTGCTGCAGGTGGTCCTTTTTAAATGCTTTCACCTTTTAAAATTCACGTTTTAATTAAAAATAATTGTGAAATCAACTTGCACGTGTAATTCGCGAACAGCTGATAATTTTGCCATTCAACATTGCACGCCGACAGCAATCGGCTATCGATATAAAAGTGAAGCAACAGCTGTTCTGTTATGGCTCCATTGCGACTCTGTTACCTGTAGATGTTCATAACATAACAGCTGTGAAACAATGAGGCTACAGTAAAAGAAATCACACCGGCTAATAATATTTATATAGTTCGCGCCCATCAATATAAGACCAAGTTAGCTAAGAAAATAGATGGTTATAAAACATGTTTGTACTGGCAGAACTTAAAGACAACGTACGCATTGCGCCCGATCACTTTAATTTGAAGCTTGTGGATGCGGTGCGTGACGAAATTGACAGGAAGCTGGCA
Organism: Drosophila virilis; assembly: GCF_030788295.1. Taxonomy (NCBI): domain Eukaryota; kingdom Metazoa; phylum Arthropoda; class Insecta; order Diptera; family Drosophilidae; genus Drosophila; species Drosophila virilis. The sequence goes on from NC_091545.1 coordinate 26,132,393, forward strand.
AATAAGGTAATTTGAACGATATTGGAAACAATCTATTGAGTAACTTGAACTGGGCCCTTGATAGGTGTTGCTTAACGTTGGCTTGTGCATAGCACTCAAGGAGATTGTCTCACTGAAGGACTCAATTATTCTGCCCGGAGACGGCGCCTCACACACAGAGGTGCTGTTTCGCTATGTGGTGTTCCGGCCGATGGTGGGAACCGTTATTACCGGAAAAATACGCAGCTGTTGCCGCGAGGGAGTGAACGTGACGCTGGGCTTCTTCGATGATATACTTATACCACATGCGGCTCTGCAGCATCCGTCGCGTTTTGATGAGGCGGAACAGGCCTGGGTCTGGGAGTATCCATTGGAGGATGGCGGTAAACATGATCTCTTCATGGACGTTGGGGAGCCAATCAAGTTCCGTGTTTCCCGCGAAATATTCGAGGAAACATCTCCCATTGGTCCACCCAAAGCGGAGGGTCAAGCAGCCCAAAATGCTAGCACCTCAGCAGCAGCAGCAGCCGCCTCCGCTGCAGCACAGGAAGTGAAGACACCCTACAAGATAATCGTCAGTCCAGATCCCAAACACTATGCACAGTCGTGTACTATAGTTTGTTTTTTTTTTTTTTTTTCAGGGCGCTATTAACGAGTCTGGGCTGGGCGTGCTCTCCTGGTGGGATCAGCAAGGCAAAGAGGAAGAACAGGACGGTGAAGATGGCGAAGATAATACGGAGTATGATAATGACGACGAAGGGGAGGGAGCCTGCGAGGAATGACAAAAGAGTGGATAGCTTTTCTAAAAGCAAATGTCACTAAGCTTATATTTTTGTTAGGAATATTAATAAGAATTTAACTGTTAAGGAATTTAGAAAATAATTAAAAAAAAGTTGAAACTTGTTACAAATGAAACAAGAGAATTTCAAATTTGCTTTAGTTTATTTTTTCATATATTTGTTTTTTAAAATTTGTTGTTTGTTTTAAATATTGTTCAAATTTTTGTTTTTGTTTTTTTTTTTTTCAAACTACAATCCTCACATTCCTCATTTAAACAAATGTTTTGGTAGCGCAGCTCTTTCACATAAGTTAGTTATCCATATATTTAATAATTTATTATAGTTTATGTTTAGCTCTTTGTCGTCGGCGACATAGTACTAGGAAGGGCGGCACAGGGGCTTCAGAATATACAATTGAATCTCTTTCACTTGATCATTTTCAAAGGTAGCTCCCGAAAATTGTTTACGATTTAGTTTGAATATTGTTTTCCATTAGTTTAGCGTGCACATTTCTCTAAATCGTCTAATTCTAAAACTGTAATACGTTATTTTTATGAACTTTTGTTTGTTTTTTTCTTGAAGAGGGTTAGGAGGTAGGGGAATGCGGGTTCATTGTTAGCATAGTTATTGTATGGTACAATTGATAAAAAGTTTTTGTGTTCGGGTCTGCAAAGGTGAGCTAAGTATAAAGCTGGTTGGCAATTTTGCCTATAAATATTCACTTCAGTATTTTTTCTTTTCTTTTGAAATGTTGTTGCTTTGAACAATAAATTGCATTATTTTTGATTTTGCTGCATACGCTTTTTTTTTTCTTTGTATGTCTTTTAGGCGCAATGCTTAGAGTTAATTTACAATTACATATATCAAGCATATATGTATGCACATATATCTATAGAAATTGTTTCTTTGTTTGCACAATCTTTTATGGTTAATTACAGTGAGGTTAATTTAAACTTGATTTAAAAAACTACAATAATAATTATAAATAGAAATAATTGTTAATATTAGACGACATCTCGGTATTGTACTGTATGTAAATAAATATCATTTGGGCTCTTTTATTGTATAGCTCCTTAAACAGCTCCCAACTTAATATATATATATAAATATATATGTGTTTAGAGTTCCATTTAAAATCACAGTAAAAATCATAAGAAACACAAAAGAATTGTAAAACCATAAGGGTTCATAGATTTGATAGCACAAAAGGAACTTGCTGACTAAAAATAACAATCTAAAAAAAAATAGCATCTTAATAACTGAATCTAAAGAAAATCAGTTTCATTTCATTCACATTCAAATAAAGTAATCCATCAATTATTCGATTATCAAGCAGCGTGGCAGATGCTCTTTCAAGTAATCGAAGAGCTCGTGCGAGGCGCCAGGACAATTGGTCAGCTCCAGCTCCTGCAGATGACGCAACTGGATGAGGCTGGACAGGCCGGATGACGTCAGCAGCGGGCAGCCAGCCAGCGATAGCACCTGCAGATTGCGCATGGAGCACAGGTGTTGCAGCCCAAAATCACGCACCTGGGAGCACCAGCGCAAGAAGAGGGCGGTCAGCGATAGCATTGTGGAAATGTAACCAACTCCGATGTCCGTTATATGGACGCACCTAAAAGTGAGACACAAATTGGCATCAATTGTAGATTCGTTTTCAATAGTTCTTTAAATCCAGGTTTAAATATTTATAGTAGAATAAAAACAATTGGGTTCAAGCCGTTATGCAAACTAGATTAAAGATAACTTGAAGTTCATTTAATAATATCTAACTGACATAAGATTATTACGTAAGTTATAAAAAACTTAAAAAATGGCAACAACAATAAAGTTGGAAGCATGGAGTGCTGCTGCGACCTGAACTGGCAACTCGTGCAGTTGCTTGTTGAGGGAAAGCGAGTGCGGAAATTGAATTTAACTCATGAATAATTTCGAGCAGGGGGCGTGGAGGGTGGTTGTGAGTTTGAGTGTGTGTGTGTGTGTGTGTGTGTGTGTGTGGGAGGGGCGGTCGACTCACCTATCCAATGTCAATTCCTCCAGTTGGTTCAGATCACAGGCGATATACTCGAGCGAGGCGTCCGTTATGCGAGGACACCAGGACAGGTCCAGGGCGCGCAATTTTTGCAGATTCTCGGCAATCAGCTCGACGCCATCGTCGGTTAGTTTGCTGCAGCCGGAGAGGCTGAGCACGGTTAGATGCGGCAAGGAGTGCACTGCAAGCAAAGAAGGTAAGTCAAGATAAGTTTACATTAACTTTAAGTGCAAACTGGGGCACAAAGTTTACGCAGCTTCTAACTGCAGCAGCAGCAGCCGGAACAACAAATACTGCAGCACATGTGACGCATCAGTTGCTGCAGCTGCTCCACTTGGGAGGGGCTTAGCTGGCCTGAGCCGCATTGGCTAAGACTCTTGCATAGTTTATGCTGCAGGAGATTCAAAGGGAAATTATATCCATTTTAGCTGAAACATTTTGCACATATTTAAAGAGCTTTACGACGAACTGACCAGAGCGCAAAAAAGCACCTGGCAACAGCTTAAATTGGCTTAAAAAATGGCTACAGGCCAAAAGGAATTGTCTAGAGCCGTCTCGTGAACCTGGTTTCATCAACCTGCACATTTAACTCATTTTGCATATTGACAGAGCTACAAAAATGTTTGTTTTAATGTTTGTAAAAACAAATAGAAGTGAATATCACAGAGGATGATTTAATTTTTCCACGGGCAAGGCCGGGTAATACTCCGCAATACATATACTTTTGCACCAGTTGTATTTTGAGCTGGAAAGCATTTCGATTAAGCCATTTAAGACGAGTTTTCATTAAATATATTTCTAAGTTTATAAAATGCTTTTAGTTGCCTTTTGCACAGAGCACATCTGCATTTATTGAGTGCAAATTCATGAGCCGAAAGTTAATTGAATGAACGTATGCTTGAATAACACGTGCAATCGAATTTGAAGTGCTTTTGGCCAAGTCTGTGTATGGGAGCGAGGCTAATTGAATCTGAACAATAATTGAGTTTTGTGACCACATTCTTGCACAGAATGTGTGAGAGAATGCGTTGACTAAAAGCATTTGCATAGATTCAGTTTGGCCATCTTCAATTAGTGCCCCGCTAAAGTATCTCAGACGTCATGAAACTATCTCACAGTTAGCTAGAGAGTAGCTACGTCTTGTGGTTTTTGTTCTGAATGCTTGGAATTATGGCTGACAATGACAACTTTGTTCTAGTTGCGTCATCTACAGTTTTGTGCCACATTTCATGTGCCACATTTTGTGTCTTCTCTGCTATTCGAGTTGCAACAGTTGACATTCTGTTCTTTGTAGCTGTTTGCGGCACATTCTATATGTTGGTTATAAATAAGTTAAAGTCTTTATTTTAGCTCGCATTCATTATTGCAAAACATAATACTGATATTTTCCAATATATAAAACCAAACTCTAGCCAAAGTTAATTGAAGTTATGAGTTTTTATGCAAACTTAAAAAAGAGAAGAAATTTTAAGAAATTAGAGAAGATTCTAGTCTAGGTATATTAGATAAAAGTAGTTTAGTTTTGCCAGAATAATCTTTAGCTTTCCTAAGTGTAAAATATAAAACTAGAGTCTAGTCTAAGGAGATTCGAATTGTTAGTTCTTATAAAAAAATTCGAATTTGAATCTAGTTTCAAAGAAAAACACGTCAAAATAGCTCGGATTTAAAGTTTCGCATTTATGTATATAGTTTTTGTTAAGATCTACGGACTAATTTAAGTTTATCTTTACACAAAACTAAGGCGCAAAAAGCTTCATTCAGAAATTTAGAAAATAAAAGAAGTCAAAGCAGGCTTTTGTTTAGCTTTTCCAATACCCTTTCTGCGCAGAGTAGGGGATTTCGACATGTGAACTCGACTCGCTCAGGCTTTCGGATTAGGCTCACGACTTTGCAAGTGCTTTGGCTTTTCGAACATATTAAAGGGTTGTCTGGTTACGGCTTACGGGCTACGGGTTACGGGTTACCGGGTAGGGTGTACAAGCGACGGCTACAATTACCGTTCTAAAGCGGCTTAAGCGAGCGAGTCGCACAAAGGCGACTTTGCCAATGGGAACACGGCGGCGGGGCGGCGGCAGATTCAAGTCTGCCGTGGAATTGGCCACGTGCCTCCGCTTGCTGCATAAACAGAGATAAGCATATAACATAAAGGGCGCAGAGTTGGGCAGGCAACTTTGAAGGAGCGCCGACGAATACAAGAATTTCCATAGCATGGCCGGAGCCGGAGCCGGAGCCGAAGCTGGAGCCGGCGCAGTATTTGCCGACCAAGATGAAGTCAAAAAAATGCAGCCCGCCAAAGTAACTAAGCGGCTTTTCACTCGACATTTCTAACTAACAGCAACTGGGGGCATGTGGTATACACGAGTCTATCATAAACTGTGCCCCACTTTGCCGGATACCAGATACCAGATACGGACTCGAGGTAGTCGCCTCTATGTGCAAAGGTGCATCGTTTGTTTGGCTTCTGACCAAAAAACCACAAGCTGCACGTATGCAAAAACGATTTAAATTACAATATGAATACTCAAATGCGGCTATTCGACAATCGTGAATAAAAGACTGTGTGGAGAACTTAAAAACAGATGCTTATTTTTTACAAATATAACATTATTTGCCAAGGCTGTGTTTTTGCCAGCCAGAAATACGGCTAAAATGTCGAGCATGAACTTTTGGGAAAACTCAAAATTTAACCCATCTAATTATATCTAACTATATCATATGATATCTAACCAAGTTCGGTAGCTACTTTATGGAATTTGATTTTAAACCTAATAAGATATTTTAATTCAAATTACATTAAATAAATGTATTTAATGTATAACATTTGCTATAATTCTCAAGTATTTATGTTCAGTTCTGGGTCAAATCATGTGTTATTCTCTGAAGTTCTTGCGTTTTGTTTGCCTCTTAAATGTAATTGTATCCATTGGCATCAATTGGTAGCGGCCGCAATTGTGGCCAACGCGGCCTGCAAAAGTGGGAGACTTCAAAGTTAAAAACCGCAAAAACAAAACACAAATGGAAATATATAAATGTTAAATCAGTCAATAACAAAGGCCCGCAATCATGTGAGATGTGTTGAAGTATTTAAATGAATGCTGAGCGTTTCATGCACACATGACGAAATGTTACAAGGGACAGAGACAGACAAACAGATACAGATACAGATGCAGTTACGAGACGCAGATACAGATACAGATACAGATACAGATACAGTTAGAGGCTCAGATACAGATACAGATGCATAGCTACAATTGCATTAGATTGAGCTGACGACGGCGATTAAACGCCAAAACCAATAGACCACAGCGACCGAGACAGAGAGTAGCAGAGAAAGAGAGAGAGAGAGAGAGAGAGGGAGAGAGAGAGAGCGAGAGAGAGAGAGGTTAAGAGACTCGAGAAGAGAGAGATAGATTTAAAACAGCATCGATTGAGTTACATTTGTAGCTTCAAACCAAATCATATTGCATTCGCATTAGAAGCCTTAAAGCGCGACAGATTTCTCTCTGATTTGCGCGTATTTATCGCGGCTGTAATCGCATCTGAAATTCATTTCATTATCAGCTGCACATCGAGACGCATCGACCGAAATCTAAGAGTTATATATACATATATAGGCAATGTGTTTTCCCAGTGAATCCCAATGTCGCATCCTGTTTGTTGCAGTTTCGGTTTGTGACCGACACTAACGGGTAGTTGGGGCACCTCGAATACGCTGTTTTACTCGTTTTTGCGATCACAAATTCTGAAATTGCAACGAAAAGCAACAAGAAAATTTCTCAACGAACTGAACCGGGCCGAGGCGGACCGGGGTCAATGTGAGTTCGAGCTGCGGATCGGTATTCAGTGATGTGGCAAATGTGCGAAAAGTGTGAGATATTTTCATGATTGTTCGAATCAGATTTCAGTTCGGAGCGGCAGCGAGTGAACAGGAGAAAGAGCGTGAAAACCTATTGATACTATATTTCTGTATAATACAAATTCCCAATTGATATACACAAAGTACATAGTAAGTATGCATTTCTTGCTGATAGTAATACAATTTATATACATATAGAAGAACGTCATAATCCACATTATATACATTTGCTCATCACCGAAGTGACTAAAACAAATCCCAGTATTTTGTTCAATTATATTTAATGGCACACAGTATATTCTAGACAATCTCAGTTTATTAAAACAAAAAGTGGCAGCTATATAAATAGGATTTATATACAAAATACTTGTGGCGACAGCTTCAGATGAGATTCATTTCCCTGATTACACTGACTTACAAAATTTTCTGGGATCACATGAAGATCGGACTATAAGCTCCGAAGTAAAGCACGGGAAAAAAGAAGCTCATCTGCGTGTGTGTGAGTTTTGTGTGTGTATATGTGGAATGATATGGTATGTAGGTTCTTGCATGCACAGAAAAGATATTCTACTTTTTGATAGTTCCCTTTGTGAAATAAAAAATAAAAAATGAAACCCTAAATTAATCAAGAGTAAGAAGAACCACAGCTGCAGCATAAATTACGTGTGCGAAGTTAGAATGTTCATAAATGCAGCTTGGGGCTGGGTTTAGGATATCTCCTCGTCGGGCACTCTAACTTGTGTGTTTACCATAGAAAAATAACCTTAAAAAAAGTATATGAACACGAAATTTCCGTTGACGTGCCGTAAAACAAATGGAACCATCGACAAGTTTTGAAAATAATTTAAATTCAATGCGTAAATCGAATTTATTTCTTGGAAACCCAAAGCAGCTACTTGATATGTAAATGGAAATTTGTGCATGTTCAAAAATTACAAATACCCAGAAATAGTGTTATTACACGCACACGCACACACACACACACACACACACACACACGCACACACACTCAAGAGCTGTATGTTAAGCTAACAATTTGTAACTTGGCTTTGCCTGAGAGATACATTTGCCATAACAACTGACGACATGTGTGTGTGAGAGAGTGTGTGGGTGTGAGTGTGTGTGCGACAGGCTTCCAATTGGATTTGTGAGTTTTTTATGCCATTTACTCAAAGCATTGCCTCTTATCTACTTTTAGGCGCCGAAGATGTCAAACTGTCAAGCGAATACAAAGCACTCCTCCCGCTTCCAATAGGACCAAATACATACATATATGTATGCTAACAAATACATGTGTGCAGCTATGTGTATGTGTTTTTGTGTGTGTTGACGTTGGTTCATACACTAAATAAAATATTGTTCCCCAGAAACTTAGAAAAACTTTCTTCAATTAGGTAATGCGTGGAAAATAAATATATGATAAATGCAAATTTATTTCTCAAGAGATTTATTATTTATCTTTTATTGATTATAGATCTGCTTGCAGGGTATCTTATAATCGTACTTCGACTTCGACATAAATTGTTGCTTTCTCAATTGCCAATATAAACAAGTAAGAGCTTCTAATCGGAAGCTTCCGACTAGGGGATACCCTGAACCCTCTTCTTCCAACATCAAATGCATATATATATTCTATTTTAGTAGCTATATGTCAAGTTTGGTGACTCTAGCTCTTTTTATTTACCAAATTTGCCCAAAAACAAGGATATCGATATCGATTTTTATCGATTGCTTGGAAACGGAGTAAGTTATCGATTATCGGAAACAAACCCGATCTGCGCAGGCACTAGGAGCACCTACGTCTAAAATTTCAAGTCTCAAATGCTTATAGGTTCTGAGACATGGCTGGATCGACTCGGCTATTGATGCTGATCAAGCATATATATACTTTATGGGGCCGGAGATGCTTCCTTTTGCCTGTTACATTCATTTGGATTTCTACAAATACAATATACCCTTATACCCATTTTTAATGGGTTCAGGGTATAAAAACCAAAGCCGCACTCAAAGCTCATAAATTTTGTTTTTATACCCTGTACGCACATTAAATGGATATGTAGATTAAAAAATACTGATTTTCTCGAGAAGAAGCTAGGTAAAATGATTTAAAAAATAAATCTAATTTTTATAAATATTTATTTTATCAGTTTCTTCTTTATATGGTGTCGGCTGCATGTATATATATAATATATAATAATATATTTTATAAGTAAGAAGGTCCGATTAGGAGATGGAACCCAATTATTAGTGTAACTTTTACATTTGTTTCACCTATTTTTCCACCCGTCCAACTGATTAGCTTGAATCTCTAAAGCCTGGACAAGACTCAGTATGGTTTCTCTAGCCAACAGCCTACTGAGAGGCAACTTGAAGGACTTCATAGATTTTCTTTGTATCCAACTTAATATAGAAGTAAATAATTGAGTTTGTTTTAAAATCAAATTCTAACATATTTCATTTAAATTTGTTTTATTAGCGTCGAATTGAACATTTTTATACTCGTCTGTTGTGGCTTTTTGTTGGGATTACAGCATCTGAATTTATTTATAAATGAATTGGTCAACAATTTAAGCTTTTTTACAATAAATGCTAGACATATTTGTTTTTTATACTTTATTTCCCACTGCTTTTGGGGCGTATTAGCATTTTGACTGCCTTCAAGCCGTAACCATCCCAATGCATCGAATCATATTTATCCACCTCATGATCATAGTATTTGCCATTTAAATTGCTAAAAAAAATAAAAGGATAAGGATAAATTGCATATAAATAGTTTTGACAAACCTGTGCCGATCAATACCTGGTTCCACAATAATCGTACCACCAGCCACCTCCACGTTCGTCTCGGCAAATTGTCATTGTCACGATCGAATGTGGTGAATTTCCTATTTTTGTGGAGTTTCAAGCTATCGTTTGTTGTACTGCCTTCAGAATTACCCAAAGTGATCAATGTGTATTTCTCCTCCTCGCCAGAAATGCCAAATTGATCGTATCTTCTGTATTTGATGTCTCCATCAAATCCTTCCATATGTATGTAGAGCTCATGAGGCTGGGCGCGCGTCAAGCGATGAATCTTTTCAAGTCCTAAGAAAAAATCAGCATCAAAGGAACCAAAGCCTTCACGGTATGTGGCCCAATTCCTGTAGAAATCCTCCCTACCATTGATTCGCTGCTGGATAACCATCCAGCCAGGACCTGCTGTCGCACTGTCACAAAGTGCATCGAAAGGAGGTCCTTGATCCGGTTTAATCTTATGAATACCCGGAGTATCGGTGCATTTACCGTAAACGGGCTTCTCTTCGTGGCTTTTTAGTTTCTTGTTGATTTCGTTTTTGAGTTCGGATATTTGCTGATCAATTGACTTCTTTTGTTTCTCCAGCTGCTCTTCATAGTCCTGAATTTTCAAGGCATTGGAAATAAGTCTACCCATTTCCTCTTTTATGAACAAAACGTTGTTGGTTAGCTCTTTGATACTCTGTTTGTATAAATCAATCTGAGCTTTCTGTTCCGCGATAAGATCTTCATTACGCGCGGCTAGCTTTTGCTGCAGTTGCTTGATTTCTCTGTCTTTGCCTTCAATTTTATTGTTATTGTTTTCCATTTCCTCCTTCATCTGATGAATATACTTTAACAAAGGTCTTACAGCCTTATAGGTGTGCTCTCCACATTCCTCCTCTGCTATTCTGATTGCCACACAAGACTAAGAAACACACGATTATTTACCGCACTTCACGCAAACTTCAATTAAATAAACTGGCTTATACCTCATTTTCATTAGCCTGTGTTTCAGCTAGGATGAGCATTAGGCTTAAGCATAGCACATACAGAAACAAAACAGATTTCATTTTGCTTAAACTGCGAATGTGGAACCGACAATCCACACGCACGACAATAGAATGAAATATGAATGAATTAATTGAAACCTCTCTAAGCTTATCTGTTCTAAGAGCTCAAGAGCTCAAAGAAAAAAGAAAAGAGAAAGTAAGAATAACTTCGGCACCCTGCATTTGCCTTACGGTTCTGCTGATATGTGAGAATATTCGAAAACCGAATATTTGCCATACAAGAACAAGAAATTTGGGTAGTAATACTTAAAAATGCCAAGTTAAGGTAAGATATTTAGATAAGCAAAAAGTTGTTCATAATTTTCAGTGCACTATTCCTACGACAGCTATATGATATAGCTATCCGATTTTGATAAGATTTTGCATATAGATACATATAGAGCATGGCTAGGACATAACATTTAAATGCCAAGTTTGGGTAAGATATTTAAATAAGCAAACAATTGTTCGTACGAGAAATAAATGTTCAGTATATTGTTCTCATGGCAGTTATTTGATATAGTTATCCGATGTAGATAAGATTAACTGAGGATTGAGAAGAAAAGTGGAACTAAGAAATCAAAAATTCCATAACAGAATCCACTTTTCGGACAAACTTTCTTATGGCAGCTATATGATATATATAGTGATCCGATCCTGCAGGTTCCGACCAGATCAAAATTTCAAGACTTTAAAAATACCATTTTATATAAATATATATATATATAGTACATATATATATTATATCACATATATTTAATTGACCGATAAAGTTTCCAAAATGTAAGCATAAGGCTGCCCCGAATTTATGCAGCATACGTAATTAATCTATGCAGTAATTTTTTTACCTTGAACCGAACTTTCAACCAAAGCAGACCATCATTTTTATTATAATCTATGGTTTTAAATTAATAAACAAACGAAACTTTTTAACTTGCGTAGTATAAAAATAAAAATTTTGATCCCGTAATCCGTAAATAAGTAAAGGGCGAGCTAAAGCTATGTTAATAGATATTTAATCCGATTTATTTACTATCCCTTGTGAACTCAACTGGCTTTTCAGTCTTCGTACTGCCTGGTTAATATTTGAGCAAGTGCTGACTCAGGCGGAGGCCAGTCGCCAAGGTGCCACGCCCACAGCGTGTGGGCCCTGGAATAATGAGCTGTAACTAAGTCAAATACTGCAGGTAATGTGTGAGGCTCATTAGGCTGACGTCTTGCTCGGCTGGCGCTCAGGTGTGATAGGAACTACGTAACAGTGCAGGAGCTGCTAGACTGAGTCTGGGTCCGGGTCGGGGTCGGGGTCGGGGTCGGGGTCGGGATACGAGTCGGGGTCATGTCCTACTAATAGATGCTTAACGGGCAAAAGTGTTTTCAAATTAAATTAGCAACTGTGCGTCGAGATGAGTTCTTTAGTTCATTGCCAGAATAATGTCGTCTCTCGCTTTAATTAAGTGTAAATTGTGCACAAGAGAGAGAGAGAGAGAGTCCAATTTGGCAAACAATCCGACGACAGCCTTAGGTTGGGCAGGATGCGACGCGGCTGGCTCGGCAACAAGGTTTGTGGGCAATTGCTCAACAATTGACAAATGAATTGCAAATCGTTGAAATTTCACATTTGGCAAATTGACAAATTCAAATGCAGTTTGCCATTTCAATCAAAACAAATATCATAGATTTGACAGGCCTTGTTCTAAGTTCTATTTGTGGGCATTAATTTACTCATTACAGCAAATCAGGCCCAATAAACAAATACCAACAAGCGACTTGCATTACATGACTTGGCAATACCCTAACATTTTCATAAAATATATAAATTACAAGCCACATCATTGCGGAATTATCTACATATTTTTGTTTCGATTCCGTCGTTTCACGCAGACCCAAAACAAAGTTTGTGTGAGAAAAAATACGACACATTTTCTTTAGCTTTCATTCTCATACGTTTATGTACTTTCTCTTGTATTTCCAGAAAGAGTTACCCAGACTTATTATTGCTACACTTATTTTTTATGCGCGTTCCTATTCCGCTGTTCCCCTCATATTTAAAAGCATAGAGGATGAATAACAATTTTTATTCGGATTGTATTAATGCTGATATATATCCCTTTCATTATTAAGAGACAAATATTTATGTTCGTGTTCTCAGACCGATTTTCGATTGGCTTGTATTCGTTCCTATATGATATTTCATAATATAGGCTATACCATTTATATTCCACCTTATGCCTAAAAAAGATATATACTTATATTGTGAAAAGAAGACCGTTTTTCTAATGGGCTGTATTCGTTTTTATGACTATTATTTTTGAAAATTTTAAAATATAACGTAATTTACTTATTAAGAGAACAACGCTTAGATTTGTGTTCCTATTCCACTGTTCCTCTTATGCCTAAAAAGATTGTTATTTTTTGAATAAAACAGCGGTTTCCTCTTGACTTGCGTGCGTTTCGATTATTATAAATCGCTTTAATCAAATAATTTAGAAGACATATTATTGAGGGGACAACATAAATATTTATGTTCCCTTGCCGCCGTTCCCCTAATGTCTATGGTAATAGAGTTCTTTTCTGGTCTTGGCTTGCATTTGTTCTTATATAATACACCTTTTACTGGCATTATCTACAAGATGTCTGCAATGAATTTTTTAGTTTTTTTCTTTTTAGCTCCCTTGGGACGTGCAATGTAATGTGGCTAGAAAAAACATAGCACGGTAAACAGCTTGCAGCTTTTTGAGATTTAAGTGGAGCAGACAATGAATTTACAGACAAGCCAGGCCAGGCTGTCAATCAGATGCATGTGTGTGTGTGTGTGTGTGTGTGATGTACTCACACCCAACACACCCACATGACCTGGAAAGCTAGGCGCTTGGAAAACGCTGCAGTTCTCCCTCATAAGGTTGGCTGATTTGGAAAGTGGACAGACACTTGGTCTGGGTGGCCCGGCTCGGGCCAACGCATTTGTGAAGCTCAGGGGTGCCATTTGGCGACTGTGGAGCTAAGCGTTTTAATACATTTTTAATAAGAGCAACGCGTGACGCCAGATCCACATCAAAGCCCCCAAGACAGGCAGGCAGACCTCACGAACTTGCCGCAAACTAAAACTAAAACTTAAATGCGTTTGAAATTATGTTTAAATTATTGTCAAAAGCGCACAAAAATAATGTTATATATATAGAAATCCCACGGAGATTTTGCTTTATTTTTCGATTTTTCTGGCTGCCGCATTCCTTATAATGCCAATCGTAGTCGCTAACATCGAAGCGTGCAACGGTGCGGCATGTTTGCGATTTGTGTTGCATACTTTTATGGGCCAGTGTGCCTTCAGCGACGCGTGCGTCATTGTGTACAATGTGTGTGTGTGTGTGTGTGTGTAGGTCGCTGCGGTTTTAATTAAAATGCAATTTAAATGCCTTGAATTTTGACTGCAAGTGCAAGTCGCAAAGGCAGTTCTCGACATGTTTACACACTCAGTCCAAGTTGAACTTATTGATTTGTTTCTGGCTAAAAACTGACCACCCCTCACAAACCTCCCAGCCCCATCCCACCCCGCCTTCTGCACCTGAAGTAGCAGCTGCTGCTTTCACTTCTAAATCCCATTACATAAGCCTGCAATTACGAATTTATATTTACATCTACGAGTTTTTATATTACTTGGAGCTGAACTTTCAACAAAGCTCAACGCCTGACATTGCAGTTTGTACGCTCTGTGTGTGTGTGTGTGAGTGTGTGTGTGCATGACTTTATGCTTTGCAAATAGTTCTTGCTGCCTGTCAGCTTAGAGCAAAACTTTTATTTACTTAAACTTGGCAAGCATTTGTTTATTCACTTTTTGCATTTAGTTAAAACTTTTGTGTATTTTACTTAAATTCAATTAACTTGTTCATTATTCAGAACCCAAATGCAAGTTCAAGAGCCGCTTCACAAGGCGAGAGCAAGGTTCCAGCCGTGACCCGAACCAAGGACAATTAACGTCTGGAATTTCAATTTATATTCCAATATGAATTGTTTCTCAAGCCAAACCAGTTCATTAAATTAATAATATGATTCAGATCCATAAGGATCCGCAAAGAAGGCGCACGAATTTAGCCCCAAGGCAGGCAGCCGGTTCGAACCGTAGGACGCCTAATTGTAACCCTTCCAATATGTTGTTCATTTGTGTTTTTGACGTGGCTGCCTAGAGAATATACACTTTATCAAGGAAACCTTTCCTCATGCTTGACTGTTTCTTTTGACAGCCGGAATGGTTTATGAACATTCAGAGAGAATCGGTGTTGAGGTGGGTCAATGGAGCTTGAATTGTTGTCCGAGTTCATTAGCTGGAACAGACGCTCCGGCTGACAGTGATGGATGTAGATGTGGCAGTATTTGCCCTGAATTCATTTCGATCAAATTCTGTTTTGCACAAAAACAAATTGATGCTGCTTAAAAGCTTATAAATTGCAGCAAACGCAAACGCTAATGGAGGCTCTCTGTAAGGCTAAGGTTATCAAAACCAAGAAGAGATTTTTTGTTAAAAGATATTTGCCTTGAAAAATAAAGTGTAAAAGCAAATACATAAAAGATTTTCTTTTTTTTTTTTTGTTGGTTTTTGTGGCTATTTTGTTAAGTTCACGGCCAATGCCGTGTGCAAAACAAGAAAGCGAGCGACAATTGATTGACAAGTTGGCCAAGTGGCTGCCAGGACTGTGGCGGTGCCAAGGGGCAGAGGCAGCGGCAGGTGCAGGCAGAGGAGGCGGCGGTTGCCAACGTGCGTGGCCAACAAGAGCACGCGTCGTGAGTGCACGTTGAGCTTTTTATATAAACTTGAAAAAAAGTTAATTAAAAAGTTCTCAAAATGCACGACAACTAAAAAAACCACACACACACACACTTGAGTGTAAATTAATACACACAAAAACAACTTTGATCACAGATGTTGACAACAACAACAACAACAAGAACTACCTTGATGATGTAAATGTAATTAAATAGATAGAAAACACATTCATCTTCGTTAGTTCGAAGCTTAAATACCCTTACGGAATTGCAGAAAACATTTTTGCTAATAAATTGTGTAATTGTGTTAACGGAAATAATCAACAAATCTGAGAGATTGCTTTGCACAGAAACTGATGAACTGAATGATATATACATATATATACTTCATTTCCTTCTATACGTTACGTATTTCATGGCAAATTTATAATACCGTCTAGTAGAGTGCAGAGTGTGCGACGACGGGTGTGGAAGACAAGAGTGCAGGGGGCAGAGGCAAAAGGCATCATTAGATAATTTGTGGCAAGCGCAAAGAACTGACGAAGATGAATTTCAGCTTGTTACGCTCAAGAATTTCGCATTTACAATTTTTGGCTCAGAGCACAAACAATTCACGAAATACAAGAAACTTAAAAAATGTTAAAGAAACTAGGGTTGGGTTAAAATGTTGCCTTTTGCTTACTTTGAATATTTAATTCATCTTTTTATAAATACAAATACTTACAATTATGATAAAAAATATATGATTCGATTGGGCGCATCAGCAAACGGAGCACAAATACACAAAACTTTTATTTAAATTTTATGGTACTTTTTGAATGGCCTCTATCATACGCACATTCATGCAACAATCTCGGTTTTGAAATAGATGACTAATTTTAGTGGCCTAGACTAAAGATATGCTTATCTGCTTGCTAAGTGCACACTTATTTCAGATGCACAGTGGTTCAAGAGCATTCAAATACTTGTCAAAATAAACATGAGCAACAACATTAACTATAATTTCCAAATGAGTCCTATTTTAAAATAAAAACAATTGAATAGGCAATAAAAAAATGTTTATTGCTGCTAATTATAACTTTTATAGGTGCTCTTTGGCCACGGTGCGGTCTCTGTCGGATTGATGCGGAGCAAGCAAGACGTGGATTACGGATTTGTGAATTTCACTCTGACGTCGAGCACTTGCGTTTAAATTGATGGACATTTGTTGGTTTCATTTTCTTTTCTTTATATTATATATTTTTTGTCGCTGACATTAATGGCAATTGCAATTGTTCAGGCGCGAAACGAACCGCAGCCACTTTATTGGCCAAGCCCCTAGCTTCCGCTTCCCCGCTTGATGATGATAATGATGATTAAGATGTTGATGATGACGTTGAGAGGGCAGGCGGATTTTGTTCGCCTTGGCGAGCTTAATGAAATCTGGCATTTCTGTTGACATTGTCAATTAATGTGTGATTAACTTGTGCGCCCCGTTTGCGGTTTTTTGTGGTTGCGTGTTTTAATAAATCACGCATACGCCCAGTTGAACGAACCCGCACACAGACAGCCTCTGCCACGGCTGCTGCCAATTAGCCCCAGGGCCGCCACAGCGATATTCACATATCAGTTGGACTTCCGTTTCCGGCGTTGTCAGCGCTCGCGTGCCAAACGATGTGTCACCTGTCCGAAAACAACAAAAACAATAATAGACACCTTGGAATAGGCGCAGCAATTAAAAGTCCATTGGCATCTGTTCCAGAGCCAGCGCGTGTTGCCGGCACCTCCAACCCCCACTTTCTAGAAATTAAATACGGCAAACCGATTTTTCCTATTAAGAATAGCAATCCGCAATTGATACGATACGATCACGACTTGATACGACTTATTTGCATTGAAGCTGACACTCAGCGTGCACACATACATAGCTCTATCGACTCGTTACTTTGGGCTAATTAAGAGTCAGAGATGCTTTCTTCTAAATGTAAAAAAAAAAAGAAGATCATATCTTCAGAATTGCCTCCTGTGAGAATTGAACTCACGACCGCTGGTTTACAAGACCAGCGCTCTGCCACTGAGCTAAGAAGGCGCCCGGCTTTGCAGCGCTGAATTGGCCGAGTTGAGAGACGCTTCGCAAATTAAATTGACTGCGAAATTTAATTAGTTAAATGCCTTTGCCGTGTTCGCTTTGATAAGCACGACGCAATGTCTGCAAGCTTATCAGAAGTTTTGCCGCCGCGACCGCCCCAACAGCTCCGGCTTCCAGTTGGTCGAGCTATGCAGCAGACGCGTGTCGAGGGCCGTGGAAAGGGTTTATGAAACTTCTGATGTTTAGCTTGACTTGACAAGGCTATCCTTAATTTTGCACAAATCACAAAACTTACACAAACTTAACCAGTCGCCAGCTAACTGAAAGTTAGTTGTACAAAGTTATGTTTCACACTTCTATGCGAACAACTTAATTGGGGTAACATCACTTTAACATTATTAAATTATATTCAAATAATTAGAATTATAAAAATGAATAGCAATAATATTTTATTTAATGTCGAAATCATATTAAGGTAATTTTAATACTTCGTTAGATAACTATCTGACATAACTATAGCACAAAATACCACCCATTTTTCCCTTTTTTTATGTCCCTTTTAAAACCTGCCATGCACTTTCTGTCTCTCTTTCTCTCTCATTGCTAAAATTCATGAAAATCGCATAGAAGGGAGCTAAAACACACACACACACACACAGATTCAATCAATAAATAATTTAATTAATTTTTGAGGCAACCCAAGACAAATTTCAGTTCTGTTATGACATGTTCTGAAAAGGCAATTAATTAAATTTTTGCGCATATTACAAATATGTGGTCAAGCGTAAAGCATTTAAATTAAAATGATTAAATATTGATATTAATTAAAGTCGTTGTAAAATGCTGTGTTGTTATTTTATTGTTAGTCAGCATGCTGTGCAAATATTTCATGGTCGACTCGAAATGTGCTCATTAAATACGTATGCCAATTATATTATTTATACGTAAGCCACAATAATGTAAATAGACAAACACACAAATAAACACACACGCACAACAGCCCAGTTCCCTGGGGGATTGTGCGAGAAATTTGGACATTATGTATTCTCAGCTCTGGCATTTTGTGCGTTTCATTTCATTCAACAGTTCAACATTGAAATTTTTATGTGAAAATATTTGAAAATTTGTGCGTTTAGCAAAATTTGTTTATTTACAGAGAAGAAGGAATTTTATTGCCCGAATGATTAGGCACATTAAAAAATATTTGTACATAGAAATAGTTGAAATATATGCAAATATATATGTATATATAGCAGGTATAGGGATGATCTGTTCACGAGATACAGCTACACCTCGAAAACTTTGTTATTTTTACGTATTCTTCTAACTGTTTAATGAAGTTCAATTAAAAGATAGTTTTTGGTGCCTTGGTATTTATACAGAGGGTTTTATAATTGCAGAGGGTTTTATAATTTTATAATGAAGTGTGTAACAACAGACGAGTTGATGTCCATCTGATCGATTGTTTGTTGCAATGCGTACAATTTTCTCAGTTGTATAGCTTACGTCTTGAAATTTTGATTTGGTCGGAACCGGCACGATCGGAACACTATATCTATCATATAGCTGTCATAGAAACGATCAAACTCCTCGTATATACGCAAAGTCTTATTAACATAGGATAACATAGAATTTGGGTTCAGAAGTGGCCACGGACACGGACACGAAACTATTGAGCATTCAGCAATACCATCGATGCCTTCCATTGTAAACTTTATTAACTCTATCCTTTTGCAGGCCTATAAGTACGATCCGTACGAGAAGAACTGCACCGTGGAGCCTTATGATCACGCATTAGTAGGCACTCTGAGATCTTTCCACAGAAGCTGGCACTGTTTTCTGATTGCATTGATGCCTGCAAATTGCCTTTCCTATCCATTAATTGGGGCTCTGCCTTTGAGCAGCCACTGCTGGTTTTATATAAAATATTTTAGCTGGATAAAGCCTGGTATTAAAGCCTGCATATTAATCAGCAGCTAACTAAAGGATACTTTGCGGGGTATAATTTAGTCGAGCATACTGCGCGATTGGTTAGAAAGCAAAAATGCAGTCAGTGAACTAAAAAGTAAACAAGCGGCCAGTTAAGTACTTTGCTATCTGTGTTGCGAATTAATGCGAATATTAATGAAATTTAATTTCAATAAGTTTAAAAAAGCGATCGGACGATACACAACAAACATTCATACAAACGTTTTTTGCGAATTTCCCACACTTGCGTTTGGAATTTTCGAAATGCCGTCCTAGAGTAAAACTGTATCACATAAGGTAGCCACAGTATAAATTTCAGCTTCCTAGCTCAAATCAGAATACCCTGTTATAACTTAATCAGATCGGCTTCAGGGCAGCTAAAATTGATTCCTTGAGATCCCTACTGACAAACTGCCACAAATGTTTGTTGTTCGCTTTTATCGTAGCTTTTATCACATTTTTAAGCTCGTAAATGGAACATAAATAATGCAAATGCTATTATATTATTTAACAAGCCGCATTTAATATGTCTAATAAAATGGGGCATATTAAAAATGTATTGCCGCTCTATTGAAGCGAATGCGCTTGCCCTGTCTAATTTAGTTTAAAGACTTTTAGGTAAACAATTATTATCCAAGCTGCAAAAGTACGCTTCTCTTAAATCGTTTAATGCTGCAGCAGCAGTTGCAGTTGCAGTTGCAGTTACCGTTAGTGGCTACGGCGGGAATCGTGCCCTATAATTGGACTCCGGCGGGGCGTTGAAATGCCGAGGCGACGATGCGTGTTGTTGAGTTGGCAGCCAGTTGGCTAGGAGCCCGCAGCAACTGGCTGCTTAATTTGTTGCACTTCAACGGGTCACGACGTTGGCCCGGGGGCGGGGGCGTGAGCAGCGGTGGGGTGGGGTCAACGGAGGCGGCAGGGTGTGCAGTCAATGTGTTTTTTTTTTGCCCTCGAGTTGATTGCGACAAGTTAGGAGCACAAGTGCCGCAGGGCATGGCAACCACTTTGTAATTTGTAATAACCACATTCCCATGGGATAGATTTGCGAATTGACTATAGTTAGTCCACTAGCAAATACCCTGTACAACTTAATCTAATAGTTAATATATATGTATTAACCACATTTCGAGGAGAAACCTTTATGAATTGAATACAGTAAGGCGACAAACAAATACCCGTTAAAAGTATTATCTAGTTAGTCGACCGGCAAATACCCTTTAACAAGTTAATCTAAGTGTGATATATATATTAACCACATTTAGTTGAGAAACTTTTATGAATTGAGTTAGTTTGTCGACCAACAAATATCCGTTAAAAGCATTATCTAAGTTGGATGGCTTTACAAATTGAATGTAGTTAGACCACTAGTAAATACCCTGTCAAAACTTAATCTAAGTGTGATATTTATGTATTAACCACACTTCGATGAGAAACCTTTATTAAATAAATACAGTTGATCGACGAACAAATACCCTTATCTAGTTAGTCGATTAGAGAATACCCTCTAATAACTTATTCTAAACTATAGCGTATGTAATTTGTAATAACCGGATTCCCATGAGAAGTTATCTCAATTCAATTTCTCGACTATCAAATATCGTGTAAAACGGAATATAAGCTCTAATGACCAGATTCCCATGAGTTAATTTAACAAATTGAATTCAATTTTACAATTATTAAATACCCTAAAATGTAAAAACCACATTCACTTGGGATAACTTTACGAATTGATAGTCGACTTGCAATGTGTATGTTATTTATAATAAACACACGCCCATTGGATGCCCGTACGAATCGAACGCAGTTAGGCGGATAGCAAATACCCTGTAAAAACGTAGCCTATGATGTAGCGAATGTTATTTATTATAAACCATTCCCATTGAATAACCCTAGCAGTTAATTGCGATTTGTCGACCAACGAATACCCTGTAAGGCTGTTTACCTTAATTGCTTATGAGTTCTTATTAGGACTTTTATAACTGACTCGAACATAAAATGCCCAATTAAAAGCATTCATATAAAACAAGTCTAAATACCCCAACAGCATCTGTCGGTACAGGGTAATGGAAGCCACAATACCCCATAAAATTACTGCAATATAAATGAAAAGCTGTGCCAATTTCTAAAAGCACTCGAACTGCCAACAAAAAAGTAAATGTCATTCGGAATCGCTGAATCAACCTCAGAAGAGGTTCAATAAAACGAAGGCAGCCAGAAAAACGACTTCGAACCAAAGGAAACGCGTGGGTTGCAGACTGCATGAATTGACAGGGTAGATATCAGCCCAAAAATATGCTTGACTGTCAAATAATCTGAGGTTAGTTGCGCAATAGAACTCAGTTTTAGCAGAGAATCACTCCCAAAAGTGATTGATTTTATATATTGTTCCTACAAGCAACGCCAATTTTGTGGTATTATTAGAGAACACAAAATGGGCCAAAACGCTGCCCAGCTGCCACATCCTATTCAAGGCTGACAAGGGTGAAAGCGTTTGTCTGTGTGCGACGCAAAAGGATGTACTTGAACAGACATTAAAATGATTTTCCAGGAAAGGTTTCACAAAAAATAACTTCAATTAGCGGAGTGACATGGCCTTGTACATGGCCAAATGATTCGAAATAGTCCTAATTTGTATCGTGTTTATTATCTTATATGGAATGTGTACAATTTGCGGCCCTAATCGGCTTTGCTATGCCACCTGAGCTAATTGGCTGTAGTTCGACACAATTCCGCTGAATCAGCAAATTTATATTGCATAACAACAAGATTGCCCGAAGGATCAACATTTGCGGGAATTTCACCTTACAAATTTGAAAAGATAGTGCAAATTGTAAGATGTAAATTAGTTTCACTTGCCTATTGCAAGGTAAATCAAATTAAGGCCATTTAATATTATACGTAACGTGTTTGAATTAGTTGTGAATTACAAGCGTAAGACAATTAAAAGTCAGTCTTAAACCAGAACCAGTTGTGAATTATAAGCAATCAGCTTGAAAAGCTTTCAGAGAATTCACTTCTGACTGGCCTTAATAGGCATATTCAGTACACATCCTTAGAAATAGTTCATTGGCATAATATTATTATATATATTTATATGCAGGCTGACGACTTACCGATATTAACTATGCCATGATTGGTTAGCTCCCAGCATGACTGTAAGCGTAATATGCTCAAACTGTGACTTTGCTTTGGTGAGAAGTAGCCCAGGGCAGCATCTGTGACATGGTAAGCCTGTAATTCAATTAAATATGAGCACTTGTTTCGCCGCACATTTTCCACACTTGCCTGAAGCGAGAACTCGTATAGGGATGGCAGCAGCTGGGCAACCGCGCCCACCGCCTCGTCCGCAATGTTGATGCAGTCCGCCAGTGACAAGGACACAATTCGCGGCGTCAGGCAGGCCCAGAGGCCCGCTTCGGTGACCTCATTGCAGCCGGCCAGCTCAAGTTCAAACAGACTCTGCAATTGTCATTTTATTTACAAACTCATTCTACATTTTCCTTTATCATATTGTGTTTATTCTTTGTGTAACATTTTAATTAAAAACAAGTTTGTTATGAAAAGGGGACGGAGGTAGCAATCTTGTAAAGGAAATGTTTCCTAGTATTCAGTTATGCTTTAGTAAAAACACTCGTAAAGAAGTGCAAATTAAAATTTCCGCGAAAGGCTCCATTGAACCCATCTGATGACATATAAAGTCTAATGAGAGAATTTATAGGAATTTTAAATTAAAAACTTTTTCGCTTAATAAATTAAATTTCAGGAATTAAGAGCATATTTTTGTAAAACTAAGACAAAAGCCTGCTAAAAACAAAACTCATTCCAAGAACTGCTAATTCATATGCTTACAGGTCTTTCTTCAATTTGAATTTCTCACAAATTTAAAATTATAATCAAGTCAAAAACCTACAACAAAATAAAGTACAGTTTTCCATGCGACTCGCAGCTCGGAGCTGTGTGTCAGAGCAAATGGCCAATTGTTCTAGATTGATGCAAA
This sequence comes from Drosophila virilis, assembly GCF_030788295.1. Classification (NCBI taxonomy): domain Eukaryota; kingdom Metazoa; phylum Arthropoda; class Insecta; order Diptera; family Drosophilidae; genus Drosophila; species Drosophila virilis. The sequence goes on from NC_091545.1 coordinate 26,155,654, forward strand.
ATATAAAATATATAAATATTTATATAAAATAAGTCGATGTATTTGGTTTGTGAATTTCTTGAAATTCATTCAACCTTTGACCTTTACAAGAGCAGAAAATGTCAAGCAAAACATTTCACAATAGGTCGAGTAATAGTCGTTCGACCCACATTGCGTGCCAGACAATATGTCGCGGGGCTTTCATCTGACTAGTCACAATTTTGTATTTTATTATTGTTGTGGCCCAAAGTTGGGTACGTTTCTTGGCGACACTCGAGAACTTTTGCTCATAAACGCAGAGGCAAAAACAAAAACCCAGCAACAAAACATGTCAAATCAAAGCAGAATACCAATAAAGTCGCTTAGCAAGCGGAAACATGACGCAAAAGCATCAGGAAAATGGGAAATGGAATATGGAAAAGCATGAAATACACGCTTAACGGCATAAAAAATGCGGGAGAATCACAAACTTTTATCGCTAACTACATCAACAATTAGAGGACACAAAGTAAGTTGTTTTTATGCAAACAAAACGTATATCCAGAAATTTGCAAATATCAAATGTCACATGCAAATATAAAAAATTAATGTGGCTTAAGCTTTATCAGAATACTTTTTTTAGACAGTTTTCTTTAGAAAGGAAATCATTTGTGGAGATAAAATTTCAGCAATAATGGCTATTGCCATTGCTATAATAGGCTATTTGTATGAGCATAGTTGAGGTTATTATTTGTTGGTCAGCCAGTCTATTTACATTAATAATTATTATAACAATAACGATAATGATAATGAGAATGACAATGCTGATCATAATGATAATGATAATGATACAAATAATGATAATAATAATAATAATAATAATAATAATAATAATAATAATAATAATAATAATAATAATATAATAATAATAATAATAATAATAATAATAATAATAATAATAATAATAATAATAATAATTATAATAATAATAATAATAATAATAATAATAATGATAATAATAATGATAATAATAATAATAATAATAATGATAATAATAATAATAATAATAATAATAATAATAATAATAATAATAATAATAATAATAATGATAAGTATAATGACAATGATAATGATAATGATAATAAATATATTGATAATAACAATATTAATAATTATAGCAATATTAATAATATGTTTTATGTACACATTCATGGAGCTACTTTAAATAATTTAGAGGTCAATTGGAAAAGATTTTATTAAGAGTGTTTGTAGCTTTAACAATAATAAATCTTTGTGGTATATTTTCAACAGTAATTTATATAGAAAGTGTTTGCTGAAAACATTCCTATTTAAATGCATATCTACCAAACTTATAGCATAATATATATATATAGTATATATAACATACAAATGTCCTGTAATTAGATTGGAGCTAATTGGAGCCCTCTGTTCGCTGCAAGCTTTGGAAATGACTTCATTGTTAATGGGAAATGGTCTGAGTCTTTAGAACATTTGGGTTTTATTTTGTTTTTATGGCCAGTGAATAGCGTATTCCCAGCTGGTTGGCAACACACGTAGCCAGGGTAACTTTTTACATGTCAGCCACAAAATCAATATCGCCACCGGCAAGAACAACAACGCGCCACAATGGCAGCAAGTGGTTAAGGTTATGAATAAACTAATGTAAGTTACATCCCATTTATATTACCCAATTGCTACAGTGCTTAGATTTCGGAATGTCACATGTTTTTTGCGTGTCTCATTAAAACACTTACAATGGACAAGTGACAATAATATAAAGCTAGGCTAGTAAAAGGTATTTTCAGTGCTTACACAACAAAGGGAGTATGCGTCTAGCATGGAAACAACTTCTCACGCACTCGAGGCCTTAACTAGTTGAGAATTGCAAGGCGCCAGGTATATAAAAAAATACGAAGCTTAACTAACTAGATTGCCCCTCGAATTTTATCAATATTATGCAAATACTTCTGTGCCACTTCAGACTGAATATCTGGCAAAAGCGTGACATCCTTTATGGGTCAGCAGGGTTCAACAACGGGCTCGAAAGCGCAACTTTACTGTTAGCAATGCAGAAATTACGTATACGCCGAGTGTACGCTGAAGGCAATTGCGTTCTAAGGGCCCATTAAATGTGTATGCATTGGGAAATGCTGTCGCATTTCCGTCGCATTTTCACGCTCACACAGACGCACACATATGTCAAATTAAAGGGACTTGTTAATGGAAAAGGAAAGCTTGTTGATGACTTAAGGAGACACAGATGCATTAAGCGCATTGCGCTCCCTTGCCAAGGTCAAATTCGCTATAAATTTCTGGTGCTTGCGACTGTCAACTGTTACAGCACTGTGCGTGCCATTCTTGTTGACATTTCCAGCGGCAACAATTTGCAATCAGTCGGTATTAGGAACCAAGCCAGCCACACACACACACACACGCACTGAGATCCAACTAGGCCCATGAACATGACATGCATTCACATTGAATTAACTCCGACATTGCAGATTGACACGCAGTCAACCGACTGACACAGCCACAAATATGAGCAGAGCACAGGACAGGGGCGAGGCTAGTAGGCAAAAGGGAAACATAGTTGAATGGGAATACAACTTGGCCACAACTAGTTCACCAACATTATCCACTTTACTCATGTGCGTCTACCACACCCACTCCCACTCCCAATCCATCTGTCTGTGTCATTTGCTCTCTCTCTCTCTGCTTATTGTAAGCTACTTCTTGTGAGCTTTGGATTGACCCATGAAACGAAATAGATGTGTTCCATGGAACTGGGAAAAAGTTTTTGGTATTGTCAGCAGCTGAGCGCAGCAATTAGGCCAACTAATTGGTTTTGGCCAATGAAGTCACTTAGACTTTGGTAGCATCTTCTAATTACAGTTACGATTACTTCTAACAATCGAAATGTACAAATATTAACCATAAAGGAAATAGCAGCAAATGGTTATAATGGTTTTAAATGTGGTGGCAAGTATTCCATATAGATCAACATTTTCACTTCTAAATAACTAGAAAACAAGAGGTTCTAGTCGGGAGCTCCCGACTAGGGTATGCCCTGAACCCTCTTCTTCCAACATCAAATGCATATATATATATTCTATTTTAGAAGTTATATGTCAAGTTTGGTGACTCTAGATCTTATTATTAACCAAAATTGCCCAAAAAACCGGATATCGATATTGATTTTTATCGATTGCTTGGAAACGGAGTAAGTTATCGATTATCGAAAACAAACTCGATCTGCGCAGGCACTAGGAGGACCTACATCTATCTAAATTTCAAGACGCTAGCTCTTATAGGTTCTGAGATCCTTGCGTTCATACGGACGGACGGACAGACATACGGACATGGATCGACTCGGCTATTGATGCTGATCAAGAATATATATACTTTATGGGATAGGAGACGCTTCCTTCTGCCTGTTACATACATTTGGATTTTGAACAAATACAATATACCCTAATACCCATTTTTAATGGGTTTAGGGTACAACAAGAATTCGGATACGTTATTGTGAAGCTCGTAATTGCTGAGCTTAGTTAAGACAACTCGAAGAACAGCAATTATTTACCACATTTTCTGATATTACTGATCCAGCATATATATACTTATATATAAATATGTAATAACCGAACTCTTTCTAAATAAGCACATATTTATACACATATATTTCGAAAATTTAATTTAATTGCGCACGCATCTCATAAAATATTCATCTTGCACATCACACTCATTTTAGTTATATATATATATATATACAATAACTATATATATTTTTCAGGTATATATGTATGCTTATTCGTTTCGCAAAAATTAGCTCTAAAAATTATTTCGCCAAATTAAATAAAATTTGTGGCGCTGCTTTGAAGTGATTTGCGCTTGAAATTGATCGCATCAATTCGTTATGAGATTAAAGGGCAGAACCATAGAAATTATCACACGATTTTCAACTGCTCGCCCCCTCCCCCACCAACACCCTCCTCTGCATTCCATCCTCATTATGACACACTTTTTCGCCCAACACGTTTCATTAAAATAAGATCGAGAATTGTTTTCACTTGCCGGGCAGGAATTTCGTTGGGTTTATTTTTGTTTACGCCGTGTGCCGTGTGACTGACCACCGTCAACTTGACGGGTCCCCCCCCCCTCTCTCTCTCTCTCCCCCTCTCTCTCTCGCTCTCTCACTCTCTCTTTCTGTTTGAGAGCTCTAGCGAGCCGCCCACGGTCATGGGAATCCACTGATTCACAATTTGACTGACACAAATGACAGCGCGCGATGATAAATACGCAAGATTCTATTCAACCTATATAGCGCTTATATAGCTCTATAAGTGCAGATATTTTTAAAGACAAATATCTAAATACACATATATGATATTCAAGCATTCATGAAGAAAGGCGTTAAAAGCTAAAAAAATAACCCACAAGCAATTTGGCATGTTCTCAGTCTGACTAATTAATAATAAGTATTATACAAGTTCAGGATAGAGCCCCGCAAATATGATATGAAGTACAAAGTAATAGGCAAGATTATAATAAAACGAGAAAGAAGGGCTATCTTCGACACGCCGAAGATCTAATACCCTTGCAGACTCAAACTCATTTCGGTTTGCACGAATCTAAGTAGCACAGTGGATATAGTTAATGCCGAGTTTGGTCAAGATATCTTGAAAAACAAATATTTCTCATATAACTTAATTTTCGACCGATCGTTCCTATGGCAGCTATATGATATAGTGGTCCGATAATGTTAGGACTTTGCATATATATGAGGAGCATAGCAAAACTAATACATGCCGATATCTTGATAAACAAAAAAGTTTTTCATACAGCAACTTAATTTCCGACCGATCTTTCCTATGTCAGCTATATGATATTATGGTCCGATCCAGCTGGTTTTGACATATATGCTGCTGTGCAGCAGGAAGAGGGAGTTCTGCAAAGTTTCATGACGAAAGCTTTAAAACTGAATGACTAGTTTCCATAGAAACAGAAACAGACAGACGGACATGGTTCGATTGTTAATACTGATCAAGAATATATATCATTTATGGGTTCTGAAATGTCTCCTGCTATGCGTTACACATTTCCCGATAAGATTATAATACCCTCTGCAAGGGTATCAAAATGGGCATAATAATAAAAGCAAACAATCATCTTTCATAGTTGGTCGATTCTTTGAGTAGTTCGATGTTGAAAAGTGTTGAAAATTTTAAACAGATTCTCTGGGATGCACATACTCCATGGATTCGGAGATGCTTGCACAATGCATTGCAACTTACCTGCAAGTGATCCAACAGCGTTTCCAGGCCACGATCGCTGATCGAGGAGCAGCGCAGGCTAAGCGAATGGACATGTTTGGAGGCGAGCGGAAAGGAGTGCACTACGTCCAGGGCATCCTCATCGGAGGCGCCGACCAGGCCGAGCGCATGGAAGCCGCGTCGAATGAGCGAAGTGTAAAGCTTGCCCCGATCACAGGCGGGCATCTGGCGCAGTTCGCGGCATTGCAGTGTCGGCAACAGGCCGGACCAGTAGCGAGGGCTGCGGTACAGTATGTCCCGCCACTTGATGCACACCTGGGCGAGCACGCGTCTCTCGTACGGCGAGAAGTACTGAAAGAAGCGATTGAGGAAGCGATCGTCGAGCAGCAGGGCATCGATGCTCTGGATGTGCGGCGGGTGCTTGTGCAGGATTAGCGCGGATTGGTTAACGGCTGCGGCCAGCTGATTGGATTGCGCCGAGCCGGGCACCGACTGCGCAGCGACAACAACAACTCCGTACGGATGATGCAGATGCGGATTGGGCAGCTGTTTGCGCATCTGAAGCGGAGTACCACCGCCGCCAGCGGTGGCCTTTTGCGCCGCAACCATGCCCATCGTACTGAAGGTGGGCGAACCGGGCGCCGGAATTGTGATGTTCATTTGCTTGGCAATCGATTTGACCGTCGGCGTTGGCGGTGCACCCAGCGGCGGCATGCCGCCGGGCGGCGCGGACACACCACCACCCGCCATGACCATATGATGATTCGAGTTGATCAACGTGGAGCCGGCCATTGCCTGCAGCTGCTGCTGTTGCTGCTGTTGCTGCTGCTGCTGCTGCATCAGATGCGCGGGATTGTGGGTTGTGGGATTGACGTTGACAGACGCCAACTGCTGCGCCTGCGGTTGCGCTCCGGACAAGGAGATGAGCGTGGCGCTGGGCGTAGAACTCTGGTTACCTCGCGACGGCTTGTCGGGCGTTTGCGGATTGATCACTGTGCCGGCTACGCCGGAGGTTGAGCTGTTGCTATTGGAATTGGGGTTAGAGTTTGAGTTGGAGCTGGAACTGGAGTTGGAGTTGGAGTTGCCGCCGCCGCAGAGCGCATTTGTAACGCGCTCCATTACTGAGGTCTTGCCGCTGGACGAGGTGGCACTGGACGTCGAATTGGAGGAGGCACTGTCGCTGCTGCCATGGTGATGTTTTGAGCGTAATCCCAGGCCGTTGATGCGTTTCGATAGTTCCGCGGACGCTCTCTCGACCACGCCTTGCGCCGAGATCGATGACATCGTATGCTGAAACAAATGCACTTTGTCTCGCTCGCTCGCACGCACGCACGCTCACGCACGCACACACGCACACACGCACACAATGGGCACGTTTCTTCAAGCTCAACACGCACGCTCTCCTGCTCGCTCCTTTATACAAAGCGCAGTTGCAACATGTTTGAGCGTTGACCTTGTTTCGACTTTCTCGACCGCTCTCACGCTCAATCTGCAAGCAAAGAAGAAGAAAAAGACCAGTTATGCAGTTTACCGTAAGGTCTGTGTTTTTTTTTTAAAGGAGCCTGCGGCGTAAATCTAACGAACGAACGCAAAGCAAAACGCAAATCAGCGCAAATTTATGTTTTTTTGCTGTTGTCGTTGTTGTTGTTGTTGTTGTTGTTATTATGTCGCTTTTGTTGCTTTCATTGCACGCCATCCGCCATTGCTCATATCCTATTCATCATTCCCCTTTCGTCCATTCGCCAGTTTGTGATTTGTTGTGGCTGTGCAAAAAGGCAGCTGATATAGAACTATGCCAAGGTAATTCGACAAGAATGAACAGTTTGAAAAAGGGCGTTTCAGGTTCTTTGAACTATGACAGGGTGGTCCGAAATAAAGAGACCCATATTCAACAACTATAGAAAAGCTAAAAAACTTTTCAAGCACATTATAGACGAATTGAGGTCTGGTAACTCCCACGTTTTCCACACATTCCGAACCATTTTCAATTTTAATTTATGCCCTACATGTCAAGTAATTGCATCTCTAACCCCACCAGGGGGTTTATTAATATTTAGCCAAGGCTAAATCCATTCAATTAGCCAAATGGCAACAACTGGCGACACAAACAATGTTTTTCAAATGCACGAACAGGTAGTACAATTCGAGCCAAGGACAGCTAAAGAATTTCCAGCAAATGATTAAATATGCCTGAAAATTGTTTGCTCTAAAAATGCAAACACATTCAATCATTAGCTATTGTTGTAATAGTATTTGACATTTATATATAAGAAATATTGTTTGAGATTTTGGATACTGTCAAATGCAAATGGCTTACTTAAATTTGTGAAAATCGCATAGAAAGGCGATTGAAAAGAGACCAAATATTCTTGGCTACCCTCTCTCTCTCTCCCTCTCTATTTCACTTGCATCTCTAATAATTATTATATCTCTCTTGCATGTAGTCAGCGTAATTACACACGAAATTCAATATTTTACACAAGAACTATTTACGAAATAATATCAAAAGCTTGTCAGCCCCAAATTTGTTTGTTCTTCTATTAGTTTGATAAGTGTAATGAGATCTTATATAATATGAGTGTTAATCTTCACCAGGTCTGAAATTATCTGAGACTGTGTGTGAGTTAATTTATTAAGTAAATTTTTACTTGAATTTTCCTACTTGGTAGGTCGGTGGTTCTGAATTTTTTCAGAAAAAACAATTTATGAAAGGACTAAAAAACGTATGCACATGCAAAAGCTTACATCCATGTCAAGTAAGGAGGGTGTGTGTGTGTGTGTGTGCGTGTGCGTGTGTGTGGCGGGTGTGCGGCAATTTAAGAACTTAACCTGCTTTCAATCTCAGGCAAATGGGGTTATTAAAAGGCGCTGGCAGGCGTATGGGTTAGAGCGTAATGCTCATTAGTAGAACAAAGGATCTGGGCATGAAAGACAATTTAATTGCCATAAATACGGGCCCTTTTATGTTTCGCTTTCGCTTTCGCTTCCGGACCTCGGTCTGAAGGTGAGCGTCTCGCTGCGGCGTCATCATCATCGTCATCGCTCTTGACTTGGCTCAAGCGGCTAAATCTTTGCGCAGTCCTTCCGCCCGTGAACCACACAATGGGGCACGAGCACAAAACAAAGGCCATCGCAGCCAGGGGCGAAATGTAGGCGACATCCACCTAGATGTAGCATTGTTTGTGACTTCCTCATCGACGGACTGTGCGTTGCTCCCTTGAATGGCGAGGCCTGTGCTTTGTCTGGTAGTTAACTATTTCATCTGAAGCCGTCTGCAGTTTGTCTCCCCAATCTTGACCTATCGAGCGTACTTTGTTCCCCAGGAAATTCGCAATCGAGCGACAAATATTTAATTATATTTTTCTGATTGTGCTAACAAAATAAATTCGATTTAAGACCATGTCTTGGCTTAAAAAATCGTATTATGTTGAACCAAAGTCTTAAAAACGGTTATATAAAATGTATCCACATACATATATCTGTCAATATATATCTGGTCAATCTATGTTGTTGTCTTCCATTATAGAAAAAAAAAACACATTGACTGCTAAAACTGTGGATAGTTGCTAAGAAACCCTTCTCATAAGCCTTTATCTAGACTTAAATCTTCAATTTGAGCTTAACTCTCTGATGGAATGATAGAATGTGACAGCCAAAAGCATTATAGGGGCCAGCAGCAGCTGTGCCTCCAGCAGTAGGGCAAGCCTCTATTACAAGGCAGATCAAGCAAAACATTCTGCCACAATCCCGAAACAAGTTGCATACTGTGCGGCGCTGTTGGCGCGAGCTGAATCTGAATCTGAATCTGAATGTGAATGTGAACAAACAACAGCAGCTGCTACTTTGAGCATGTGTGTGTGTGTGTGTGTGTGTGTGTGTGTTTGTTGCCCGTACTTGGCTCATATTTATGCGCCCCCTTCCGCTTTGTGAGCTTTTTCCGCCGCTTGGCTGTGTCTATTTTTGGAGTTGCTTCAAGTTGAGTCGAGTAGTTTAGTTGTTGTTGTTGTTGTTGTTTGTTTTTGCCGTCGTTGTTGTTTCGCGTGCTTTGTGCCTACTATTCATTGGATTTTGCTGCTTTCTATGGTACTTCGCGTAACGGTAACTACCGCACGCTTTAAATCGCTATTCTGTGTGTCAGGGCCTGCTCTACATCTCAGTCCCTGCCCGTTCGCCATGAACCAGCCCACCCTCTTCCACCCCCTGTGCCTTAGCTCTTAGCTAGAATTTGTATGCGTGCTGCGCCAGCTCCATATATCGATTTTCACCCTCTTGTTGTTGTTGTTGTTGCTGTTGTTGTTGTTGTTGTTTTCATGCCCAAATGCGCTTTGATCTAAGCGTTGAAAGCAAAATAAATCTCCCGGTTCGACGGGCGTAAAACAGCCGTAAATCCCTTTAATAACCTTTTTATAAAGCAATTTATCAAGCCCTTCATTTTTAACAAAAGATCTTGTGGTAAATATACTTTTATACCTATTTTTGTAATATATCAGGTAGGATTTTAACTTGCCAAATAGTCAAAATGTTAATCCGATATTAAAATTTAAATAATAAATAAACAAAAAAATAGACAAATATGTTTTTCTAAATTAAAAAAAATAATGACTGTCTAACGGGAAAATAAGGGGGGAAATGAACTAGAATGCGAATCACAAAAAGCCGCCTCCAACAAATACCCTGCATGCATTTCACGGCAGACTAATCTAAAAAGTATGCTGCACAATTTCCTAAATTAATTGATAAAAGGCTTCAAATAGGAATGATAGGAATATTTTGCCAGTCATAAAGTTGACTTAGATAGTTGTTAACGGAAAATAGCTGCATATGGTTCAATGTGGATGCAATTTAACTGGATTTGCCGCTGCTATCAATAGGCTGATTCATGCAACACATGGCAGCTGTGCGTCAGTACTCGCAAGTGGGTCAAGCTATGCAACTTTGACCCGATTCACGGACGTCAGTGTATTGTACATATATACAAGTCCATGTACTTGTGTATACAGAGTATATAGGAAAGTGGAGCGCTTCTTCGATTTTGTATCGCATATCAATGGGGCAATCAATCGAGTCGCGGTCAGGTGTCGCTTCCAAACGGGCTAGCGTCTGGGTAGCGCCAGGATGTCTAAGGTCCTTTATTATTATGGATGGATATTGCTGGTATGACATCACAAGCTCTAACAAGCCAGCCAGCCAGCCACCCCCTGGCCGGGGGAAGGGGGCCCGGCTAACGCACGGGGGTTGCAAGCGCTGCTAGAACTCAAAGATGGAGGCCTGAAACTGTGTTCGGGTGGATGGTGCAGAATGTTACAGAATGGAGCCTAGTAAAAAGGCAGACAAAGCAAAAGCAAACAAATCACGTGCAACCCAAATGTTGTAACGGTGGAAACGACGTCAAATGACGGCAACTGGAAACGTTTTAAAATAATCTTTGTTGTGTTTTTTTCTTCTTTTTTTTTTCTTGCGTCAAACGACATTTATTTGACCGTATCCACACACCTTTTAGTATTAGAAAATATTTCTGATTTATGTATTTACTTTATATATTTTTGTTGTTTTTTTTTGGAATATTCTTTGCTTGTCACGCGGAATAAAAATCAATTTTTACAAACGTCGCGACGTGTTTTTGTTTTTAATGGTTTCTTTGGCGTTTTTTTTTTTTCTTTGATGTGCTTTGCTGCTTTCGTGCTTTTGACCACTGAACACCAATCAAACGGAAAACAAGAACTTGGACCGAGAGCAAATAAGTTTTTTATGTAAAAATTGCCGAAAATCACAAAGCGTTGGCAGCAAAACGTTTGAGGAAACCGCAAAAACAATCACAAAACTATTTGCACGCTTTTGTTTGTGTTTGTGTTTGTGTTAGTGTTGAGCGCCGTGAAAAAATAATTTAACGGAAAATTGGTCAACCGAGCGTAAGCGCACACGACTCATAACTGCAGGCGACTGCGAGTTGCGAAAGTGTGAAAGTGAGAAAGCTCTCGACAGTGCACGAGAGCGTAAGCAATAGACTACGAAAGAGAGCGACAGAGAACGAGAGATTATAATAAGGAGATTGCGCACTGCTCACAGTGCGCTTTTGACTCCTGCTCAAATATAAGCTTTTTACATGAGCGTAGTAAACTTGTGTGTGTGTGGGGGCTGCTGCAACAAAAGAAACGGCTCTATTTTTAAAATATACCCACAAGCTACGCCACTGTATTTGACTTTGTTATTGTTGGGTGCTTCGAGAGAGGATGCGCACTGCAATTGTTGCAGTGGGAATACACCCCCACGCTGATTCTCAGTGCTTGCGCGAGAGAAATCAGGAGAGCAATCAATGAGTTTGCTAAACGTAATCGGCATTACTTAATTACATATTTAAAATTGTATAAATAATTCGTTTTGCTAAAATTAAGTAAATATTAATTTCCACAATTTAAAATGGAACATTGAATTAGCTCAAAGTTCCTTGTGTATGCTTTTACAGCATATAACTATATATGAATTTCCCTTTAATATTCCAACAAGTCGTTTTTGCACTCGAACTCCGACCGAAATTTCGAAATTTCGCGCCCTAATTGCTCGTTACACTACACTGTTTTCGATAGGTTCTTCATAAATTGACATCGATAGGCAACAATTTGAGAGCAGTGTTATTCTCTGTAAGTTAACATAACAACTGCGCAGTTAGCAGCAGCAACAACTCGCGGTCAATGAAGTGCAAATGCCGAATATCAAGAAGAAGAAGACACAATAATACCATTGCTCGTATTGCTGTTTAGTAAAAAATGTCCTCAACATCGGCGGCTGCATCAAATGCAGCGCCAGCAAAAACCGAAGTACGCTACGTAACGGAGGTGCCCAGCAGTCTCAAGCAATTGGCCCGGCTGGTTGTGCGCGGCTTCTACTCTCAGGAAGACGCGCTGATCATAGATATGCTAGTGCGGAATCCGTGCATGAAAGAGGACGACATTGGTGAGCTGCTGCGCTTCGAGAAGAAGCAGCTGCGAGCGCGGATCACGACGCTGCGCACCGACAAGTTCATACAAATACGTCTGAAAATGGAAACAGGTCCGGATGGCAAGGCGCAGAAGGTCAACTATTACTTTATTAATTACAAGACATTCGTTAACGTGGTCAAGTATAAGCTGGACTTGATGCGCAAACGCATGGAGACGGAGGAGAGGGATGCGACCAGTCGCGCCAGCTTCAAGTGCTCCACGTGTTCCAAAACATTCACAGATCTCGAGGCGGATCAGCTGTTCGATATGGCGACGTGCGAGTTCCGCTGCACGTACTGCGGCAGCTCCGTGGAGGAGGACAGTGCGGCAATGCCAAAGAAGGATTCGCGCCTAATGTTGGCGCACTTCAATGAGCAGCTGCAGCCGCTGTATGATCTGCTGCGTGAAGTGGAGGGCATTAAGCTGGCGCCAGAGGTGCTGGAACCAGAGCCGGTAGACATTGACACGATACGTGGCATTACCAAGCCGAACGCTCTGCGGCCGGACAGCCTGCAATGGTCGGGCGAAGCGACGCGTAACCAAGGCTTTGCTGTCGAAGAGACGCGCGTAGATGTGACCATTGGCGGTGATGACAGCACCGAGGCGATCGTTGAGCGAAAATCGCGACCCATTTGGATGACGGAGAGCACTGTGATAACCGATACGGAGACTGGCGACGGCAGCGCCCACACTGACAGCGCCCAATCGTCGGGCACATCCGGGCATCGCAATAAGAAGGAGAACGAGGATATTATGTCGGTGCTGTTGCAGCACGAGAAGCAGCCGGGCCAGCGAGACGCCCACTTGAAGGGTCTGCGCAAGGGCTCCTCGAATGCAAACTCTAGTGATTCCAGTGACGATGAGAATGACATTGACAACACAAAGATTCGTGAGTGCGCTTTGTATATTTATACAATTCCGTTGTTTAATTTACGGCTCTGTTCAATTTTAGCGAATGTCAATTTCGAGAACTACATCAACTCGGAGTCGGATGAGGAGGATGCCGATGTGCCGACTGTGCTGGTGGCAGGGCGTCCACATCCTTTGGATCAGCTGGACGATAAGCTCATTGCACAAATGACACCCCAGGAGAAGGAGAACTATATACACGTCTATCAGCAGCATTATAGCCATATATACGACTGATTCTCCTCCCAATTAGGCATTAAGTTAATAGTCTCATTGCTAGCTTAAGATGCATACATGTATATTAAATTGTCAGCCATCGTTCAGCCGATGGCCAGCACATGACGTTTGGCAACAACATAGGCTCAGAAATATACTTGTTCCAAATCCAATTCTTGTTGAAGCCAAACACCACGTTGGCGCCAAAATCGCTGTCCCTGAAGAAGCGCGCCGATCAGCTGTTCCCGCTGCTAACATCAACATTGCGCTGTTAGTGGACATTTGAATAACATGAAGTTGGCTGCGTGTGCAAAATGAATGCATGTTACGTGAGAAGGTTTATGTCAAATTACCGCTTTTGCTAAAACAGCTGTTCTCCGCATTTTTGTTTTTATGTTTTGTACTTTCGTGCTCGAAGCATGGTCGCCGCTGCTGTTGTGGGCGTCTATTTAGAATATACGTCAACTTGTGTGCGCTAGATAAGCGGCCAGTGCAAACAGTAATTAAGATATGCCCGTATATAACCAATACACGCCGTGCAATCATATCGTCGCCGCTAGTTGTCATTCTAATAAGATTCCTGCCAGACACGGATCGCATGTCGTGTTGCTTCAAAAGAACTGCATGCATAAATATTTAGCGTAGCATGAAATATGCTACATTTACGAACAAACGTGTAATGTTGACATCGGCGAATTTATTAGGAATGCAAGAAACGTGATCGCGCCGCGCACACACACACACATGTGTATGAAAACTCAACATATGAAAATTGTTTGATTTATGCTTGCCTTAGCTTATTCCCTTAATGTAACCAACAATCTTACTAGACTTTTTAATATAATCAACAATTTTATTGAAGTGTGTTAAATTAATCAATCAAAGAGTTATTGCATCCGGCCGCAAGCGTCGCCAATTGGGAAATTTCCCAAATAAACACGATCCAATTAGAATTGATGTATTGCTAATAGCCACGAATTGGAGTAACAAGGAACAGCCGCAAAATGAAGGCCACCATCAATAAGGATTTGCTGCCCATGAAGGCGCATTACTTTCTCTATAATGCCGGTAAAGTGCCCTCAAATCAACTAATATCATTTTACTACACCATCCGATAAGACTGAAACACCAGATCTACGATAAATACTTCTCGTTTATAATAAGTACATTATTTTGTCTAGTTGGGCCGGCGTGCAAGGTGTGCACACAAAAAAATAACTGATAAGACATCTATTCTGGCAGTCAACTAGATAGTCAATAAAAAAAAAAACAAGTGTGCCCGATAAGCATGATTGGTAAATAGTAATTGTCCATTGAATTCATTCAATTTGATCCCAGAAGCTTACACTATTCGGCAAAAGTATTTGTACACAAAATTAATTAGCTAATTTAAGTAAGTTTTATGTGTAAAGAGGAACTTGAGGGGGGGGGGGGGGGGGGCGATGACTGTTTCCCCGTGCTGCTTAGCATTAACAAATTACAAATAATAATATTGATAAGCCAGAATTTTGAGATGATCACGAGTCACTTTTTATCAATAAAACACGCAACAGTCACGGTAAAAAATATTACCACGCTCGACCTTTTGTTGTATATAATTTATATTTGCTTTAACTTTATGATCTTTCGTTTGCATTGGAAAGGCAACATTTAAATATTTATTTTTAATTCTCATAAGAGCACTTTTAGCCTATTCTTTGTTCTTCTTTTGTGTTCGATCGTGTTAGCGTGCTCGACACGAATACACGAACACGAACACGCACGAAACTTAACCCAATGAATAGACTTCAATGCAGTCGTAGACTTAACTGCGTCTGTTTTTATTTGATACGTGCTTGCTTTGAATTTGAAGCCAGATTCTAAAAGAGATACCCGGGCTAGGTCCAAAGTTGGCATGTCAGTCCCAACGGTGGCACGCCCTTGATGACCGCCCCTCGAGCTGCTATCAGCAATTAAAGTGGAATTTTTACTTTTAAAATAATTAAAAGTGTTATAGTACAGCCTCAACTTGGGAACTGAATGCACAGAAGAAAAATACAGACAAACAAATGCAAATATAAAATACTACGTGATGATATATGATGCCCCACGATGTTGTTGTTGTTGCTTTGCTTATCAGTCATAAACACCCACATTTGGACAATTCTCGCTAATCATTGCCGGGTTGTCTCTGTTACCCTGGAAAACGAATACACAATAATTGGGTATTTGATATACATACATAGACTGGCGTACAATCTTTGCAAAACACCGTACACTAATCTACATATTTGATGTTCTATTGCAGGCACCGCACCAGTGGTACCCTTTATGCCCCCGCTGGCGCTGCAGCTGGGCTACTCGCCGGTCGTGGTGGGCACCATGTACACGATACTACCGATTGTTGGCTTGCTGGCGAAGCCGATCTTCGGTTACATAGCCGATCGGTAAGTAGCCAATCAAAAAGAGCATAAAAAAATATGACCTTTCTATGCGATTTTCATAAGTTCAATTAACGATAATACAAGAGTGTGGGAATGAAAGGGGGACAGAGTGAGTGAGAAAGGCTGAACGAGCGAAAGTGCGAACGAAATGGAAACTGGGCAAAGCGCAAGTCTTGAATGGATTAAAAGAAACACCAATTTTTTGTTCTCTGTCAATAGCTATCATCGCCATCGCTTCCTCTTCCTGGCTAGCCAGCTACTCATCGCCGTGTCCTTTTTCATGATATTGTTTGTGCCGGCCGCCGAAAAGCCACAATTCCACTGTCACGCCGGGGTGTCCAACATACGCTACTGCTCCAACTATCCCAAGGATGCAAAACAGAATCTGGAAACATACTACGGCAATCGGACCTTAAGCTGCAACATGTATTGCCAAATGGCGCCGGATATGTGGGATATTGTATGTCAGTTTTGGCGTCCAGTCAATGCTTCTCGGAACCAGGCGAGCAATTGCGAGGCAAGCCGTTCGAAGGCTTGGATCAACTTTACCACCTATATCAACGCCAGGGATATTATCGAGGAGGAATCGCTGGACGGCGGCAAGTGCCTCAATTTTCTAATACCGCACGATCAGGGCATACTGGAGTCGCAGAATGTGACACTCTATTGCCCCAAGGATAGGGTCATGTTCCAGCCCAGCTGCCAGATGGACTGCAACGAGCAATATCTCAAGGAACTGCTGCCCGAGAGCACAATGATCAATATGGGCAGCGCCATCGCCATGCCAGAGTTCTGGTTCTTCTTTAGCATGCTGATCATCAGCTGGATAGGCATGGCCGTGGTGGTGAGTATTGGCGATGCCATATGCTTCGGCATACTCGGCGATCGGCATCATCTGTATGGCAAGCAACGCTTGTGCGGCTCGCTGGGCTGGGGTATCTTTGCACTGCTCGCCGGCCTGCTGGTTGATGCAATGTCGCATGAGGGCAGCTCGGAGAAGAACTATACGATTATCTTTTGGATGACGCTGATCATAATGGGCTTTGATATGCTGGCCTCCACCAAGCTGAAGGTTTGTCTTCATTTCAAGCTCTCGCCAATAACTGATGAATCGTTTTTCTCGTGCACAGCACACACAGACTCACATGTCGGCCAACATACTTAAGGATGTGGGCCAAATGTTTCTATCGGTGCGCTGCGTCGTCTTCTTTCTGTGGTGCGTGGCCATCGGTCTGTGCACAGCGCTGATTTGGAACTTTCTGTTTATCTATCTGGATGAGCTGGCCGAGCACTACGACAATGGCACCGACTTCATTACTACGCTGGAGGGACTGGTTATGGGCATCCAGTGCTTTGGTGGCGAGCTGCCTTTCTTTTTTATGTCCGGCTGGATCCTAAAGCGCATTGGGCATGTAAATGCCATGAGCCTGGTGCTCTTTGGCTTTGGTGTACGCTTCCTTTTGTACTCTATGCTGCAGAATCCCTGGTATATACTGCCCATTGAGCTGCTCAATGGCCTCACCTTTGGACTCTTCTATGCGACAATGGCCTCCTATGCCAGCATCGTTGCACCGCCTGGCACCGAGGCCACTATGCAGGTGAGAGATTCTCTGATCCCTTTAACACAAGTGTTCATATCTCATCCATCATTTCCAGAGTCTTGTGGGCGCCATTTTCGAGGGTGTCGGCGTCTCAATAGGCAGCCAAATTGGCGGACAGCTCTTTGACGCAGTCAGCGGACGCACCACCTTTGAGATATTTAGCATTGGCGCCTTCATAGTGTTTATTATACATGTCTGTGTCCAAATGTATCTGAAACGCAAAGGTCCGGATGACAACGGTAAGGGTAGGTCCTCCACAGCCTCCGCTTCCGCTTCTGCTCCCGCTTCCGCCTCTCCCGACTGCCTGCCTAGTACTAAAAACAATGATGAGTTTACCGATGTCGATTTGAGCTAAGGTTACATATTTTCTTGGCAACTGCCATAGTACAATAGAAGGTCAATTACAATACCCAAAGAATTTAAAATAGTTCACGGCAATTATTTACTTACAAAGACGTAAAATACCTCGTTTTAAATGAATGTATAATATATGTACCATAATGATATGGCAAGAGTTGTCATTAATCAGCTATGCCACAAAAGTTTCCATTTGAAAAGGTTTGCAGCTATTTAGTTAGATAGTACTTGATATTAATACAGTTTAATTTTTGATCACAAATCTTTCAAATCTATTAACAATTCTGTTTACGGTTATGTCAGACAAAAGTTTTTTGAACATTTTATTTTATAGCCTTGAAGAAAGTCTGAAAATTTCTTAAAGGTCCTTTTTTGCCTCATATCTTTTCATTTGGTATGCGATACTAATATTTATATACACAAAATATTATTTAGATTCACAATAAATGCGAAAGATATCGCATAAAGCTTATCTAATAATGTTAATAAACGAATTTCCCGTACACATACGGCTTGCTGATAGATTGTTTTTAAATATATATATATATATTAATTTTATATATTTAAAGTACATTTGACGAAGTCTGCTCAATCACAGCCTTTGCTCATCAATGTTTCAGACGCATATTCAAAATGCAAATTTCTAAATACTTTGACATTTTTTTTAAATAACATCTAAATCAATAATCGAACTGAACATACAAAATAAAATTGACAATAAAAGTTACAAACTTTTTTGTGCACACATTTCAAATGCATTTATGAAACCAATCAATCAATTATTATCATTTAAGTTAAGGTATTCAGGTATTTGTTTTTAAATAACTAAATTTACATATTTAGAAAATAAAACACAAACTTTTCAACAACTGCAACAACTAATGAATGTCTCAAATACTTTTAGGCACTGTCAAATATTTTGCACCGACAGATGCAATGCACATGCTGAATGAACAGGAATACACAAATAGTATTAGCTAAGCTGCTCCCCTCTGTGATCTGAAGTATTCGTATCCTGATCAGTGAGAATCAACACACAATCAACCAAGAAAACCAAAACCAAAACAACAAAAACAACAACCACATTATTGCTGCTGCTCAGTTGAATGGCAATTTAAAGAATTGCTTTATCGAATTGCATGTTGAATTTTCAATATTCAATCTTAATTGTATTTATAATAATTATATGTAATTTTACTTTAATTGAGTAACCACACACACACAAACAAAAACACGTAATTGTGCATGCTTTTAGCAAACATTAGCTTAGTTTATGCTCTGCATATCGTGAAATCTCTTTGACAATCTCCAACATTTCCATTTGGCTATTTAAGCGAACGCTGTCAACTTATCACGATATGCAGCCGCACACAAATTTATTGGCATGTTTATAAATCTCTTGAAAAAGTCAAAGTTTGTAATTGTCGTCGTTTTAGCGCTGTGAATGTTTAAATGTTATATTTTGTACACTATTAGATACTTAAAATGAACAATTGGCATATCAAAATTGGCTTCACTTGCATGTAGCTTCATTTCAATTATAAATATACTGTGAAATCTCGAAAGTATTTACCAAATTATATACAGAACATATACAAATAGTTAGCAACTTGTTTGTATAAGTCAATTATGGGCTTTAATCCATAGATAAACATTTAAATAATATATGTTTAATTAGCTCTAGTTCTAGATTCTTGTCAGCGTTTGCCTTACCCATGTTTGGGCTCGGCAACTTTGTAATTACTTATGATAGCTTAGACCTACAAATTTAACTACTGCAACTGGCCGCCTATGAGCGACTCCTCCTGCTGTTGCTTTTCGAGTTTGCGCTGGTAATCGCGCTGCTTGCAGGTGGCCACGTTGGCGGCTCGTTTCTGTAATCAGTAATCAGTAATCGGTAATCAGAAAGATACGACATCAACTTAGTTATGATTTAACTTTTGCATGTGTACTCTACAACTTTGTAAACTGTTGATTATTATTTTTTATGGTTTTATGCAACAATAAAGTTACGTTCTTTTGGGTTTCATTTTACATTGTGTCGCTCACCTTTAGAACCTTAGACCGTTGGTAAATGGACTGCATATCCTTTTTTATTTTCACCAGTCTCTCTTTGTAGCGCTTCACATCATTCATCTAAATGTGTAGATTGTTGGGCAAGCCAAACGAATTTCATTATATATCATATGATTATTAACATGCACTTAGATTGGCTAACAAAAATCAGCAACAAATTCATTTAGATGTCTGCGATAAGATTTTATATGCCCTCATTTAAATACCAAGACATTGCTTATTACTGATATTGTGTGCCAGCGAGGGCGGTTCAGCAAATTGAAGACCTTCTTATGGCAGAAATTAGGGACTATTTGGACCTAATTCTTAAATTTCCATTGCAACGAAAGTCTTAGTGGAACCATCATCACGCCAATCCGTATCTATTTTCACAAAGGATAACTCCGAAATAGAGCATAGCTTTGCTGATCCTAGCTAACGAGCTTGCAATTCCTATTCTCCATGAATGTCGACTCATTACGTGCTATAGGAGAAACCATCTGGGCAAGGAGTACGTGTGCCAGCTCTTGTCAGGGCTTTTTCATAAAGGTCGACTCCCAGGCAAAAGGGTCGTGCTCAATGCCGTCCACCTCTCCTTTGTGAGATTCCCCAAAATTTTGACCATCTGAATGCTTACCATATCAATTAATTTTGCTACCTCACTGCAGTCCAGCTTATATTTCTCCTTGGAGACGTCAATGTAGAACTTGTTTTGCTTGCCACTACAGATAGATTTAGTGTAAGCCATTTTCCACATATGACATGTTCAAACAAAACTCACATTAATTCCTTGAGCTGCGCTCGGACACGTACTAAGGGCGGCTCGGCTATTTCGAGTATTCCGAAGGACATTTGTAAGGCTGCCATGGAGCATTCGTTGTCGTCTGTTTTCACTAGCTTGTTGTTGTTCTCTGGTACCACGGCAGCGCCGCTGACCGTGCGATCGGCATCGAGTTGATCAATGACACTGCATGATAACCCGAAATATATATCATTTCTATACAAAACCAACCATTGATTACCTATTTAAGTTGCTGCTTTTCAACATTGTAAAATGAAGCACAGGAGAATTGACAACCAAACAAAAGAATGCTACAAATAGCTGTTTATGTTAGTGTTGTAAAGATTATCAAAATCATGCTATCGATATCGAGCTTTACCCAGCCCTGCGCCAATCAGCTGTTTAAGCTGTAACAACTGTTTGTTTATTTGTGCGAGAATGCATATTAACAAATTTTAATCACAATTAATTATGCGTTGTGCTGTCAGGTATTGTGGCAACAACAATCGAAATGGCAATAAAAACAATTGGCGCTACTTTCATTTCCCCAAGCATAAAGAACAGCTCAAAAAATGGATTCAATTTTGCGAGCGGGACATAGCAAACCCAACAACAGGTAAATCGATTTATTTATTAACTTATTAATATTGTAATCATAAACCGTTAGCCTGCATTTGCAATGAGCACTTTACGCCGGAAGACTTTGAGCGAAATATGCAATATGAACTGGGTAAGTTAAATATTAGCTCTTTATGGCAGACACGATTTTAACGTTCAAGCTACTTGCAGGCTTCACGCGCAAAAATCCAACTAAATTAAAGCCCGGCTCCTGTCCCAGCATCCATGGACCACAGGATAAGCTGTTACAAAGCGATGCGAAAAATAAACGCAGCAACAATCGAAAGGATGTGTCGGCTTTAAGCCCGCATCGTTTCTTCAAAGAGCTGCAGGAGGCTTCAAACTCCAATCCACCAAATACAGAAAATGGGAATTTAGTTAAATTCGAAGAACTAGAAGACGTAGCTGAAAGCAGCAGCAACCTATGCCAAAACTATGAAATGATAGAGTATATAAACGACACGGAAGAGTATACAGATGTGCAGCTAACTGACGAGGCGCCTCCCGTTGCGCGATTCGAGCTGGAAATAATTGATCCGCTCAATCCTCAAAGCAATGCGGAGGAGCATGTGGAAATCATCGATTCGGAGAGTGACAACTATGCCAGGCATTTGGAAATCGAAGTGTATGCTATTAAAACTAATGTCCATTAAAACATTTACAAAGCTCACATTTATACTTATTTACAGGAGCAGCCTCAAACGGCAGGTCTTCTTTCTCAAAGACGAGCGTAAAAAACTGATCGAGGAAATTCAAAATCTAAGGGCAACAGTTCGCAGCAGTCGACTTCAGCATGCCGATTCCTTAGAAAACCTAAACTTATCCAACAATAAAGTAATTATTATAATTTAAAAAAAAATAGGATTCTACAATTCTATTATGTTTATATTTACAGGCCACAATATCCAGACACAGAGCTCCAATTAAGAAGACGGTTATGCTCTATACTGCAAATATTGATACTATTAGGAAACTAAGAAAAATTGACAAGTCGACTGAATAAAGCAATCATATAGTAAATAAATCTATTTTAACCTAAAAGTTAGTGTTTTCATAAGCATATTTTTAAGCATCAAAAGTTCTATTTTGCGCTGCGGTTAATTACTAAAACATTTTTCTTTTAAATATTTTCAGAATCAAGCACAGAACTGGGCATGGATTTAAAAGGAATTTTAGAGAATTTTAAGCAAACAATTTCTAGGTACCTCAACGTAGTTTCCCAGAAAAACTTCACGATTAAACATATGTACATGAAATGTACTCGACCAACTCTCCGAGTTCCCTAACTGTCCGACGCTGTCATAACTCAACCTAAACGAGCAGGCAAATCTATTGTTAGTTATTTCTGCTGCTATCGCGGAAATTCGGCTGTAATCGCGGGCTGGAAAATTTCCACAGGGTCAAAGTCATTAGGATTACTTCGCCATATTGAATTTATGCATGCGGCTCCTCTACCTGCGGACCTATAAAAGAGCAGTCTGACTTAGGATCGACCTGCACTACAAGCGAAACACTCTGGCGACCAACATCGTGCTAGTTCCGGACAAAGACTCTGGCTAGTTGGCGATTCAACGGTTCCTGTTGCCACGTGAAGCAGAAGGGCCAAATCAACATCTGGGGAATGTCACAAAACTGGAACTCTGACAAGTTGGCGATGGGCATCGATGCCACAAGGCGCAGAAGGGAATCAGGAGACTGCAATCCATGGATCCTGCCAAAGCAACCGCTTGTTGTGTCAGCAATTTTAGGCAAAACTAGTTAATTGTAGCTAAATTCTAAACAAATTGTATATAGCCCCTTAATCCCTAATAGTTTATTTATAGCCCTGCATAGTCAAATTTATTTAGTTCAATTGTACATACTTAATTATAGATAATTATTTAGTCAAATATTATAAGTATATTCAAAATATACGTGATAATTTTGCAATAAAATGAAATTTACACAACAAATTCAAAGATGCTTTTTTTTTCAATTATCAAAAGCTCGACTCAAGTTCTACTGTGTATAGGAACAAGACAGACTTAAGTTGAAAATGATCCAAAAATAAATTATTTTGCATTTTATACAGAATTGAATTATATGTCTTGTGTCTAGCATTATGCACTCAAGTCGAAAAGGGTATTAGCAGCTCGTTTTGCCTTAATCAAAAATATCCGCATTTATTGATAAAACCTGGGTTACCGTGGAGCCCAAGGAAACCTTTTGTTTGGCAAAAAAGTTTGCCTGTCTACAAAAGAATTGAATTGAAAGATAAGGTTCCTGTTAGTTGCTCGGAATGGAGTATATTTTTAAGAAGGAGCGTCGCACATTTGGATCACGGGTGCATTTCGAGGACAAGGATGAGGTGGTATTCAGCGAAAACTCCAATCCCGAACTGGTCAAGAGCTACATACTTAAGAATCCCGTGGACCGTTCCACACAATATGCTGGACAGACATCGCTGAGCGTTGCCAACACGGAGCGGGCCACATATAAGAGCACGGGTATCACGCACAATGAGGGCGGCTGGCCGAAGGACATCAATATGCATGACCCGGAGCAGACGGTGCGCTATAAGCGCAAAATCGAAAAGGATGACAATTACATAACGCAAGTGATGAACCTCACGAAGCCGATGGAGCACTATATACACCAGAATAATGCCGTCAACATCTATGAGAATTACTTTGAGAATATGGAGCCGGCGCCGCTGCCAGAAGCTTGCAAATCGCGCACCGTTAACGTCTATCGTGATCCCAATCCGATAAAGGTGCCCGTCAAGCATCTGTCCTGGTCGCCGGACGGTGGCATTAAAATGGCGGTCAGCCATTGTGATATGAAGTTTCAGGGCGACAAGACCGGACAGCGCTGCAACTCGTACATTTGGGAGGTGGAGAACCCCAACGAACCGTTTCTAACGCTCGAGCCGAAGGTGCCGTGCGTATGCCTCGAGTACAATCAAAAGGATCCGACTAGCCTGGTTAGCGGCATGTACAAC
The DNA here is from genome assembly GCF_030788295.1 of Drosophila virilis. Classification (NCBI taxonomy): domain Eukaryota; kingdom Metazoa; phylum Arthropoda; class Insecta; order Diptera; family Drosophilidae; genus Drosophila; species Drosophila virilis. Next base: position 26,179,823 of record NC_091545.1, read on the forward strand.
GGCCAGGTGGCCGCCTGGGATACGCGACACGGCAAGCATCCGGTAATGATTAGCGAACGCGAAGTGTGCCATCGCGATCCAGTCAATTCGGTGCTCTGGAACAACTCCAAGAGCGGCACCGAGTTCTTCTCGGGCGGCTCCGATGGACAGGTGCTCTGGTGGGATACACGTAAACTCACCGAACCTCTGGATCGACTGCTTATGGATCCTGTCAAAGGTGATGAGCAGGATTTATCGCGCTCCTACGGCATCTCAGTGCTGGAGTATGAGACCACCATACCGACTAGATTCATGGCCGGCACCGAGATGGGCATGCTCTTCTCGTGCAACCGCAAGGGCAAAACGCCCACGGAGAAGATACAAATCCGGGTAGATCTTGTTGTGTACTGCTCCTTGTCTCCTCCTTAACTTGATCGTCGGTCCAATTACAGATGATGTGCCACTTGGGACCTGTTTATGCGATCACACGTAATCCAGCTTTTGTAAAGAACTTCCTTACCGTGGGCGATTGGTGTGCGCGCATCTGGTCTGAGGACTGTCGTGAGAGCTCAATTATTTGGACCAAGAGCAGCTCCTCCATGCTGACAGACGGCGCCTGGAGTTACACCAAGTGGGAAGCATTTAAATTAACTATCGAAACTGTGTGTCCACAACATTTTTTTATATCTTCATCTTAGGGTCTCTCAGTTCTTTATTACTCGCATGGATGGTGTGCTGGACACATGGGATCTGCTGCAGCAGCAGAACGAGCCGGTTCTAACGGTAAAGGTCTGTGATGAGCCGCTCTACTGCGTGCGGACCAACGAGAACGGAAAATTCGTCAGCTGTGGCAGCAAATTGGGTGCAACATTTCTCATCGAGGTTTCCGACAATATGATCATGTCGGCCAAGAATGATAAGCCGCTGCTAACTGCGGTAAGCTTTGCGTAGTAACTAATAGATTCACTTATAAAAAGTACTAATATTTTGCTTTTTAAAGATGTTTGAGCGCGAAAATCGACGCGAGAAAATCTTGGAGGCCAAGTCAAGGGAGAGCAAACTGAAGATAAAGGCCAATCATGGCCAGGAACAAGCCGATCTAACTATGCTGAATGGCAAGATCAATATGGCGCCATTTGCCAGCGCCTGCGAGCAAGCAGCCAGTGAATACTTTGCCGCCGTGGAACAGGAGCGTCTGCGCCGACTGCCCGGAGGCGGAGGCAAGCGTAGGTGAACGGTTTTGCTTTGGCTATTATCATAATGATATTTAATATTTAATTGTTCTTACAGAGGATGTGGAGGAGGCTGATGTCTCAGAAGCGGAGAGCTCGAAAGTTTAAATCTGAAATTGTTAATAACTTTTTGTTGAGTTAATAGTTAATAAAGAATACAAATGATTCTTGCTCTGACTCTTAATGATAATTTATATTTTCGGTTAAATTTAAGCGTTGCCCAGCACTGCAAGCAGTCGATAACTTGTGGCGGTCGGTCAATAGACAACGAACAGCATACCTAGCTCGAGTAAACTACATACACTTCAGTCATCGATAAGACCAGCGAGAATTAAGATATATATTTTGTATTTAAAAAACGTATATTAAGTGTAAGATAACTTTGTGCATTACTAAGCTATTTAATTTAATTGTCAGTTTAAATATTTAGTAAGTCCAATTGCTGAATTGAGCATTCCGTTCAAAGTGCGCGCGTTATATATAACCAACTTTCTTGTTGCACGTTGCGCTGTGTGGCCTACGTGACTCAGAAACAGTTATCAATGGCGCAACAACAGCTGCTTCAGCTGAGTTCACTGACCAATTTTCGTGCAACAGCAACCCCTGAGGCAAGCAGCATTTAAATTTGAACTGTTTTCGTAGACAGTCATTAATTGCAAATATTATTTCGAGCAGTGTACAAGTGTGCACACGTGTGTCTATTAAATAATCAGCAACTAAATAATAATAAAAACAAAGTACAACAACAAAAACAAAAGTGAACGTCTAGGAAATCGCAGAGAAAACCTTGGCGCGTTTGCCATTCGACAGTTGCAACTAAAATAATTAGTTCTAAAGTGAAGGTGAGGTCCGAAGATCTGAGTCATCTAAAGTTCAGTTGTTTCTTTGTTTGAAACAACTTCAAATGTAAAGCTGATGAAGAAGAAGAAGAAAACAGTAGTGTTTAGCTGCAATGAAAACGTAATGTTTACATCTGAATTTTCATGTCTGCAGTCACGTAGACCTGAGATTTTTTTTAAGCGAGACAGCCAGCTAATTTGCGCAGCTCATCTGCTTACATACATGTATAGAAATATAATTATATTTACTGCATATGAAAATAACTGACAAGGTCAAGTTTGTTGTCATATTTGTTGTGCACAGCACGTTTGTTCATCGTATCGAATTTCTCAATTAACGCCAGTGTATTACTCTTACAGCTCCATTCAGTGGACAACATGTTGGACATTGTCCAACCCGGCGATCAGCTGAACAGCGGCAGCAGCAGCAGTGATGTGGTCGTCATTCGAGCCAAGCCAAAGAAGGTGTTCAAGCCAAAGGCGCGCATCAATCGCATGCCACAGGAGCTGCTCGATGATCCGCAACTGCAGCGGGCCATTGCTAGGCTGCCCTCGAACTACAACTTTGAGCTGCACAAGACCATATGGCGCATACGGGAAACGAAGTCGAGGCGTGTTGCCTTGCAGCTGCCAGAGGGCCTGCTGATGTACGCAATGGTAATAAGCGATATTATAGAGCGTTTCACAAGCGCGGACACTGTCATCATGGGCGATGTGACTTATGGCGCATGTTGCGTTGATGACTACACGGCGCAGGCCTTGGGCGCAGATCTGCTGGTGCACTATGGCCACAGCTGTTTAATACCCGTCGATCAGACCTGCGGCATTAAAGTTCTATACATCTTTGTGGACATTAAAATCGATCCGCTGCATTTTCTCGACTCAGTCAAGCTGAACTTTAAGCCCGAGGACGGCCAAATAGCCCTGGTCAGCACAATACAGTTTGTAACCACGCTTCAATCAGCTGCAACCGAGCTGAAAGCAGCCGGCTACGATGTGCTCGTGCCACAGGCCAAGCCGCTGAGTCCGGGTGAAATATTGGGCTGCACTTCGCCCCAGCTGCCGGAGACAACGCAAATGATAATCTACCTGGGTGACGGACGTTTCCACCTGGAATCCGCCATGATTGCCAACCCGCTGCTGAAGGTAGGCAGAACGCTGCTGTCTTTGCATTGTAAACCTTATTAACTGTATCCCTTTGCAGGCCTACAAGTACGATCCGTACGAGAAAAAGTTCACAGTGGAGCATTATGATCACAAGGCCATGCAAGGCTTGCGACATGCGGCCGTGCAGCGCGCCAAGCAAGCGCAACGCATTGGCATCATCCTAGGCACACTTGGTCGACAGGGCAGCGCTCGTGTGCACCGATTTCTGGAGAAGCGTCTGCATGCCAAGGGCATTGCGACCACCACCATACTGCTGTCTGAGATCTTTCCACAGAAGCTGGCACTGTTTGCTGACATTGATGCCTTCGTGCAAATTGCCTGTCCACGCCTGTCCATTGATTGGGGCTCGGCCTTTGAGCAGCCACTGCTGAATCCCTATGAGCTGTCTGTGGTGCTGGGCGACATTGAGTGGACGCCAGATAATGCCTCGCCACGCAACAATGCTTATCCCATGGATTTCTATGCTAGCGGCAGCCTGGGCCCCTGGACGCCTAACTTTAAGCCACCAGCGCTGGGCGAATGCGAGAACCGGCCCTCGGCAGACTGTTGTGGACGCTGCACGCGTGCTGAGTTAGAGAAGGACGAAACCGGCAAGGCGGCAGCATTAGCCGACATACTTGATTTTAAGAAGGGCTAAACGATGCTACAATTTGCAGTTTGAGGACACCTGAAGCTTTCCTCATTTCTCTCAAGCGTCTTAAGCGACTTAATGCTAAGTAACTAAGTAACTAGGTGATTTAGTTTATGTGCCCGCCCAGCCCAAATGTAATATGGTATAGCTACTAATTTAAGTTAGTACAAATTTGATTTCTAGCTTATATAGCGCTATGTATAATACATTAGCGCAACTTTTGTGTTCATGCATCTTCCCTTTGATAACGTTACAGCATTCATAAAATATTCTAGTTTTTAGTTACATATCCAGAAACAAATATAAAAAACAAATGTTAACACAATTTCAAATGCAATTTCAATTATTTCAGTGCTATAAATATGTTCATGCCATATACATTATCAGCTGACTTGGTGTAATCTTTTGCACTCTAACATTTGCTTCGCAATGATGCATTAGCGTCACGCCATGTATTTATATACCCAAATAAATCTCTCATCAGCATTATTTTTATTTCTAACTAACTAACTTATTAGGAAGCAGATTTTTTCACAAGAGGCACCACAATGGGCCTTAAGGCGAAGATGGCTTCCGGATAGAAAACGTTGTTAATTGTTATCCGGTTCAGACTGTCTTTTATAACTATTTATATATGCACGATCCACAACACGTGCGCAAAATAGCAGGAAATCCAAACTCAATTTTTTATAAAATATGTTAGTTGAAGAAAGCGTCATATTGAAGCCTGCATATTAATTAGTAGTTAATTCTAGGATACTTTGCAGGGTACATTTTAGTCGAGCATACTCCGCGAATAGATAGATAACAAAAATGCTAGTTAAATAACTGGCTTAAACATTTAATTTAAATTTAATAAATGCAATTGATCGATTTAAGTATTCTTGATTCAGTTGAACCTGATTGGAAATGTTGAAATGATTTAAATGAAATTAAACCAAATAGCTTGAGGACATTTTATTTTATACTAGCATGGCTCGTTTCAAAAGAAGTTTCATATAAAGTTTCCACACTTGCGGGTGGAATATCCATCCACCTTTGCACACGAAAATCACAGTGAAAAATTCAGCTTCCCAGCTCTTACGGTATGTGCTGTGCGTGGATTACCAAACGGGCAGTCAGGCGGTCAGTCAGTCAGTCAGTCAGTCGGTCAGTCAGTCAATCAGTTTTTCAGCTGTTCACTTAAAAGCTAGCTTATGGTGCCTTGGCTTTTATACCCTTACAGAGTTTTATAATTTTATCATGATGTCAATCTGATCAGTTTTCGTTTCTATGCGTACTCCTTTATCAGTTTTATAGCTAGGTCGGAACCGGATCGGAGCACTATATCTATCACATAACTGCCATAAGAACGATCGGTCGAACAGTGGATTCTGTTATGGAAAACTTATTTTTTGATTTCTTAGTTCGAGTTTTCTCCTCGTACATATGTTAATCTTATCTATATCGGATAACTATATCAAATAACTGCCATGAGAACAATATACTGAACATTTATTTCTTGTACGAACAACTTTTTGCTTATCTAAATATCCTACGCAAACTTGGCATTTATATGTTATGTCCTAGCCATGCTCTATATGTATGTATATGCAAAATCTTATCAATATCGGATAGCTATATCATATAGCTGTCGTAGGAATAGTGCACTGAAAATTATGAACAACTTTTTGCTTATCTAAATATCTTACCCAGACTACTTTATTATGTTTCTGCCATAGGAACGATTAATCGAAAAGTAGTTTCTTGTATGGCAAATATTTTTTTTTCGAATATTCTCACATATCAGCAGAACCGTAAGGCAAATGCAAGGCAAATACAAGGCAAATGCAAAGCAAGTGCAAGGGTTCCGAAGTTATTCTTACTTTTATTTTCTTTTTTCATTGAGCTCTTAGAACAGATAAGCTTAGAGAGGTTTCAATTAATTCATTCATATTTCATTCTATTGTCGTGCGTGTGGATTGTCGGTTCCACATTCGCAGTTTAAGCAAAATGAAATCTGTTTTGTTTCCGTATGTGCTATGCTTAAGCCTAATGCTCATTCTAGCTGAAACACAGGCTAATGAAAATGAGGTATAAGCCAGTTTATTTAATTGAAGTTTGCGTGAAGTGCGGTAAATAATCGTGTGTTTCTTAGTCTTGTGTGGCAATCAGAATCGCAGAGGAACAATGTGGAGAGCACACCTTTAAGGCTGTGAGACCTTTGTTAAAGTATATTCATCAGATGAAGGAGGAAATGGAAAACAATAACAATAAAATTGAAGGCAAAGACAGAGAAATCAAGCAACTGCAGCAAAAGCTAGCCGCGCGTAATGAAGATCTTATCGCGGAACAGAAAGCTCAGATTGATTTATACAAACAGAGTATCAAAGAGCTAACCAACAACGTTTTGTTCATAAAAGAGGAAATGGGTAGACTTATTTCCAATGCCTTGAAAATTCAGGACTATGAAGAGCAGCTGGAGAAACAAAAGAAGTCAATTGATCAACAGGCCCAGCAAATATCCGAACTCAACAACGAAATCAACAAGAAACTAAAAAGCCACGAAGAGAAGCCCGTTTACGGTAAATGCACCGATACTCCGGGTATTCATAAGATTAAACCGGATCAAGGACCTCCTTTCGATGCACTTTGTGACAGTACGACAGCAGGTCCTGGCTGGATGGTTATCCAGCAGCGAATCAATGGTAGGGAGGATTTTTACAGGAATTGGGCCACTTACCGTGAAGGCTTTGGTTCCTTTGATGGTGATTTTTTCTTAGGACTTGAAAAGATTCATCGCTTGACGCGCGCCCAGCCTCATGAGCTCTACATACATATGGAAGGATTTGATGGAGACATCAAATACAGAAGATACGATCAATTTGGCATTTCTGGCGAGGAGGACCAATACACCTTGATCAGCTTAGGTGAATCTGAGGGCAGTGCAAAATATGATTACTTCGAATGCCACAAAGATAAGAAATTCACCACATTCGATCGTGACAATGACAATTATCATCGCAACTGCGCGAGCCGAGACGAACGTGGAGGTGGCTGGTGGTACGATTATTGTGGATTCAGGTATTGATCGGCTTTGTCAGCTGTGTCAAAACAATTTATATGCAATTGTTTTTTATATTGTTTTTTTTTTTTAGCAATTTAAATGGCAAATACTATGATTACAAGGTGTCCAAAGTTGATGCCATATTTTGGGATGGGATCACCTCCTTGAAGACAGTCAAAATGCTTATACGCCCCAAAAGCAAAGGAAAATAAAATAAAAAACTTATATGTCTAGCATTTATTGTAAAAAAGCTTAAGCTGTTGTACAATTTATTTATTAATAAATGCAGATGCTGTAATCCCAACTAAAATTCACAACAGACGAGTAGCAAAAAATATTAAAATCGACGCGTATCAAAGAATTTGATATTATAACAAGTAAGAAGTTCAGTCGGGAGCTCCCGAATAGGGAATAATAATAATAAAGAATTAAAAAAAAAAGTTCCCTTGGCATGGTTCGAATTTGTAACTAACCGTATTACTTACTGACGACTCTAGTCAACAGAGAAACCAGCAAAAAAAATAAATAAAAATTGCATCCCAGGTAGGGCTCGATCTCGCGACAGACCGCAACACTTGCTATGCCTCTACTAAACTAAAATAGCATTACAGAAAAAAGTCGCAATCGGAATGCTGTTAGAATGCGATAGAATACGAAGCAGGCGCGCTGAATGTGTGTGTGTACATGTATATACAAATTCTTGAAATTCCCATTTTCAATGGGTTCAGGGTATAAAGAAAAACTTTGTTAATTGTTATCCAACACGTGCGCAAAATTTTATATAAAATATATAAAATTTTATATAAAATATGGATAAAGGCTTGCTACCTACCAGCCTGCATATTGATCAGCAATTAATTAGAGGATACTTTGCAGGATATATTTTAGTCGAGCATACTCCGCGAAAATGCGGTCAGTGAACTGAAAAGTAAACAAGCGGCTAGTTGCATACCTTGCTATCAGTGTTGCGATGGGAGTATTAATAAAATTAAAAATAATTTCTAGGATTATGTCAGAGTACAATCTAATGAATGTGCCACTTGAGGCACTAAAAAAAGTTGATTTAAGTATTTTTACTTCTGTTGATCCTGATTGGAACTGCAGCAGCTTTACAGATTACTTATTACGCATTGACAGATCTTTGAAAATGAGTTGCGGCCGATCGGATGGTAAACAAATATGTTTCATACAACAGTTTCCACGATTTTTCCACTTGCGGGTGGAATTTCCCGAAACCCCGTCTCAACGGGCTTTTTCTTCATATAAGGTAACCACAGTAAACATTTCAAACTCCTAGTTCTTACGGTTCGGGCTGTGCGTTGATCACCAATCAGTCAGTCAGAAGTCATTAGAATTGTATTAGATAATTATTTGTATTATTTATATAAATATATTTCTTTACCAATTTATCAAAAATTTGACTTCTTTAGTTATCTAATAAACATCAGTTAGGGCAATAATAAAATAAATGTTTCTATTTATTTTAATTTGAAGTAAATGTTGTCTGAAAGAAAAGGAAGGAAAACTGACATGACGTATTTGAATTCATGAGAATCGCAGAGGAAGGCGACATCTTACAGCAGCGCAGCGAACAGTATTCTTGATCTGCAGCTGAAAAAATAAACATACACACACACACACACACACACACACACACACACACACACACACACACACACATATATATATATATATATAATCAAACAAAGTTAAGCTTTAAGCGGAAACCCCTTCGCCAATGCCAATTTATATATAATACTAAGTACTCTAGACTTGTTGGCTTCATAAATATTTAAGATTTTATTTTAAACAAAAAAATGTTCGTACAAATACGATCACGCATTAGACATGCAGTTAAAAGCAGAATATTGTGCAGAGTAGTCTGCACATATGTACTTATATATTTGTTGTTTTTGGCTATAAATCAGATCTTAACTTTATACATATATTGGATGAGAGCGGAACTCAGCCACGTTAAACCGATTCGCGTACATCAAAAAGCCTTTAAGCATTTATCATTGAGTTGTCTAGATTTAAAAATACACTCGAAATGTGTTTTGGTTTGGGTTTTGTTACCCGCTCGACATTTAGACAATCTTAGGTTTATTTAGGTTTCAAGTATATACATATATAGCTATATATATAATGCATCCTGACTGACGACATTTGATTAAATTGGGCTTGGATCCAGATGCACTTGGGACACGTATTCAAGCACATATATGTTATTATTTGATTCTGATTCTATTTGTAGTACATATATTTATATTTTCTGTTTTCGATTTAGGTTTGTGTTTTATCTTAAGGTAGGTGTATTCGTTTCTAGCTTTGCTTCCTGCAACATCACATGATTTCTATTTGCGTTTCTTGTCATTGTATTTTTTTGTTCTTTTTTGTAACATTTTTAAGGTTCTCAATATCGTAAATTTACTGGTTTCGTAACGTTTTGGGCAAGGATAACTGGTAACTTGGTAACTTGGTAACTTATGTACGAATGTGTAGCACCAAAAACAGCTGACAATAAAATAATCTACACTTAATTGCTAAAAAGATCGTTTAAAAGTCGTACACAAAATTGTGTCTAATAATTCTTAAGACCAACAAATAGTTTTTTTCTGCATTCAGTTTTTCGAAAATAGTTATCCAACACAAAAAGATCTCTCCCATCTTTTTTCATTTTAAGCATATAGCTTTTTCTTCTTTTGTGGCAGTTCATTTTGCATTACTGAAATACATTTTGGGACTGTTGTTCGGTTCGTTTTGTGGGATCACAACCAATGTGATGCACACTTCCAGCTTTATATCACCAAAAATCTTTGACCAACTCCTCCATCAAATACTCAGCCGTGATAATAGGTATGCAATTATAACATATATCAATCGAGGGTTTTGGGGATAGTTTGGGATAGTTAAAAACAATACTTCATTTAGCATGCGTTGCAGAGTTCAAAGTCTAGACCAAGATCAAAACCTATACGAACCCAGCCTAGAAGTGAGCTCTTAAAATTTAAATACAAATAAGTAAGTAGTGTTGTTAAGACTTTATCACTTTGCTTTCTCTCTCTCTCTCCTCTCCACCCCTTTCTCTCTCTGCCCCTTGCTCAATTCATAAAACTTTAACTTTCTTTCATCAGCATCTCCCCGTCTCTCTCTCTCTCTCTCACTCCCTCTCGCTGGCTTTAAAAATATGAAATATATATCTTTTTAGTCTCTCTCCACGCCACTTGTCCTGCAGAGTCACACACCTTGGTCAGTTTTGGATAGCCTTATGAGCTTACAATGAGAAGTATTTCAAGAACTGTGCCGGCGGAACGGGCTGGGCCAGCGCCAACTGGCCGCCCGCCTCCTCGACACGCTGCTTGTAGTCGGGACTCTGATCGATAATGCACGGATGACCATCGGAGGGCCAGAAGAGGCAACAGCAGGAGCGGCACAGTGCCAGCACCTCGGCGAACTGGTAGTCATCGTTGACCCCGTAGGTGCGTCGCAGCTGATGATAGATCTGTTTCCAGTCTTTGGTCTCCCCCATCTGCTTGATCTTGTCCAAATCGAGTATGGTATTGATCTGGCGCTGATTGAAATGGAAGCGTGTCAGCTCACGCCAGATGCGCTGCTCCGAGACCAGCCTGGCCATGGTCTCCCAGGCCTCGGCGGCCGATTCGAGATCACGATGATCGGCAATGCACAATATTATCTCGCGGACGCACTCCTCGGGCAGCTCGTGCAGCTTGGGCCGTGCCAGCGGATCCGGCTCCCGAATCTCAATCTGGCTGGCCACGCGCTGAATGCGCTCAATCCGGGCCATATGCTCCTGCCACAGATAGGTGCTGCCCAGCGGCTTGCCCCAGCACTTCTGGTTCTCCTGGTTCACGATGTGCTCCAGCTTCAGCGCCAAGCCACGCAGCACATTCGGATGCTGCTGACTGTCGTTGACTGCAAATGAAAATGTGCGAGGATTAGTAAGTTCCGGATTGGCGGAATTGTGACCCAGCCCACTCACCGTGTGAGGCCACCTCCTCGACCATTTGGAGCAGCTGACGCTGAGCACTGCCCGGCAGGCTGGCTATGCCCTTGTTGGACACAAGCAGCAGGAACGCACAAATGTAATGGAAGCGCTTGCGATCCCGCACCGAGCGACGGAAATCGAGTCGCTTCACCGCCTCGCTCAGTCCATTGAAGCCGGCGATCTCACGGGTGCAGCGTATCGTGATGTGATAATGCGGTGGCATGCAACCGGCTTCCGGCTCCTCCCCCTCGCTGCTGCTAGCTCCCTCCGAGCAGCTACCCTCCGAGCTGTGCCTGCAATCATATCAAAGAAAAGCACGCAGTCAAAGCCACCATTCGGAAGTGTTTGCAATTCAACTGGTCCAACAGTCGACCCCTTCCTCCATCTGTACCACCGGTTGGCCAACTTGTTGGCAAATATTTGTGTTTCTCTCATTTATTTGTAACTTGGATTTGGAGTTTGTCGTGTTTCTTTTTTTTTTATATTTGTTTTAAACGTTTGTAAACTGCTTTTTAAAAGGCGGAAGTTGCCAAGCTCTTGCAGCCGCGGCTGTTGCATCGTGTCTGGGGACCCGGTTATTAAATTAAGCGATTCGCTTGCTGGAAAGCGGTTCATTTGCCAGTTTTTCGTTGCTTGAACAAAGTCAATAATCTTGGCGAGTATTAACCAAGAAAGTCGTTTCCGATAGGTCAGCAATTAATTTAACAAGAATAGAACAGAAATGTGAACGGGTAATTATTTGTTATTAGGCCCAGATCTCGACATGATTAGGACATTTTAATAGCCATGTGAATTCAGGGGACATGCATTTCGCATTTCGATAGATCGATATGCCTTGACGCTGCCAACGAGGACATGTCCTTGGGCGACTGCATTCCAATTACCAAACTGGGTCATTCTCTGTGCTAGCGTGTGTCTGTGTGTGTGTGTGTGTGTGTGTGTGTGTGCGAAAAGCAGCCTCTGTATCTCTCATCTGCAATTTGCCCAATCGCAGCCCACAATAATTGACCACTAATTGCAGTTCCATGTAGCTACATATACATTTCCCCTTGCAAATTTAAAGTCGTTGGAAAATTTCTCCAAATCTCTATATACAAAACTTATTTTCCTGACTGACTGATTGATTGACTGACCGACTGACTGACCGATTGACTGACTGATAGGTGATTAACGCACAGCCCATAGCTTAGTTACGTGAAGACGGGGTTTCGGGAAATTCCACCCGTAAGAGTGGAAAAAGCGCGAGAAACTTTCGTATGAAACTTATTTGTTTACCGTCCGATCGGCCTCAAACTCATTTTAAAAGCCTTTTCCACTGAGAAACACTTTTCGAAAAATGCATTACTCAGAGATCTTTGAGAGCATTTATTTGATAGGTGCCACAGGCAATGCCGGGGTATATACAAGGGTGATATTTCGGATTCAACTGCGGAAAATGGTCTAAAAATTGATGTTTAAAATTTAAAGAAAAGAACTTGGACCGGGAAAGGTCGTGAAATACAAAATCGGACTGTCTGAATATAGATGCCAAGTTAAAACAGCGCAAATTTTGGAAAGATAAGTTACAAATAGATAAGTTGGGGTTATTAACCTAGGTACTAAAAATGATTAAGTAAATAATGTGGCTTAGTTCTTATTGCGAGTATTTTATAAAAAATTTCACATTTTCATGGCCGCTGCACAGCTAAAAGTGCAAGCTCCCCGCCTCTCTCTCTCTCTCCCTTACTCTCTCCATCAAAATAATAACACAAGCTGAAACAAAGAAATTGTTATTGTTGTTGTTCAAGAGGCGAATAGACTACGGCCTCAGTTTATATACACACCAACTACTCAGCTGGCTTTGGCTAGCGGAGCATACACTGTGCAGAGGGGGAAGGGGACGACCACGTGATTCATATAAATCAGTCAACGACGTCAACATCGAGCGTTCGTTTACCTTTCTTTGGGCAAATTAAACAAATGCAATGCTGGGATCTGGCCCCGGGGCAGACCCCGACTGCAATTCGCTTGTCTATTTTTAAGTGTGTGACCTTTTTAGACATCAACTATTGGGAACGAAGACCGGGACAAGGCACTGCGAGCCAAGTCAAGTCGTGCCGTGTCGAGTTCTAGTCTAATTTTAGTTTGGAAGTCGCAGGCTATCACATGTCGCTGTCGCTCCGGCCATAAATAGTTGCTTTGCAAGTTGTACCTAGCATTCGGAAAGTCGGGAAACCCATTCATTAGGAGCCCAAATTTCAGTAGCAAGCTCCATTTGTCACGGTTCATGAGTTAACGATATGCAAGTTGCATTGAGATAAAAGATACAATAAAAGCGAGTGCAGTAGATAAATGATAAGTGCACACATTACACTACACAACAAAACAGGCAAAGGTGCCAGTCAAGCAGCCCCTTCTTGAATTGAAACAATGAAAATTATTCGTACGTTTTAGTATAAAATATTATCAATATAAGGAATAAACATTACAAATGAATTCCAATTGTATCTCAAGTATAAAATATAAAAAATGGCTAATGTAAGAATTTAACATTTGCATAAAATTGCTCGATGATCTGGCAAAGAATTGCCCTGCTGTACAGTGTACAAATGAAATTGAACGCATTTTCATCGCTAGCAGTCGTTTTTTTTGAAAGTGTAGATAATAAAAAAAACAAATGGAAAAAAAATGAAAGAGCGAGTCAATTCAAAAGGCCAACAAATGCTCAATGAGGAGAGTGCAGTGAAAGTGGGTCCACGTCCGCATCCACATCCACATCCACGTCCGCGTCCACGTCCAATTGCACTTTGATTAGTTTTGAGTCTTTATGCAATTTTTAATTTTTAATTAGGTTTTTCATGCATTACGAAGTGCCCGCAATCGCCACTTCGGCACTCGACTTTATAATTGACCAAAAAAATATTGGGCAAAGAAAAGCTAAAGTATTAAAACACAGTTATGAAACTTTCCGCCAGAAAACGAATTGCATTTTTTTTTTGGCATTTCCCATTGCATGAGCTAACAATCTAATTGTGCAACATTCAACTTATGTATTCAGTTTATTAGTTTAATATTGTTTAAAAAAAAAAAAACTAAAAAGTCTGAACTAACTATGCGACTTGATCTTATGATGATAAAACATTTTCCTAGTCGTGATTTTGGGCCCCATTTAAAATCGATTTTAGGTGGAAGTTGGCCTCGTTAAAGTGACGCGAAACCTTGAGCCCAAATACACACACACACACACACACTCACACACACACACACACGCACAAACTAGCATTTTCGGCTAAACTTGACCGAGTTACACGCCTTCCCATGAGGGTGGGATTAAAGTTTCCAAGGTTGCGCACCGCCCAGTTGAGTATGTACGCATGCAAAAGGCGATTATATATATACCGAGTTCGTCCTGCGACTCGAACAATTTTAAAGGATTGTCAAAAAATATGCGTTAAGTAATTTATGTATGCATGCGTATAGGAAAAACGTGTTCATTTCTCAAAACTCACGGCAGCTAATTTTAAAATTTTTGTTCAAAAGAACGCATTGCTTCCGCATATTTTTCCTACCATATAAGAGAACGGCGACTGCCTGACAAATGCCAAAAATAGTTTTTTCTAGAAGATGTGCTTTATATGACATGTCAAAATAATCACTTTAAAATGACTTCTTCCCCCGTTTTATGGTGTGCTGCTTTATATAAACCGTTGCGAGGCTTTCGGCTTTCAAGTGGGTCGAATGCGCGTTCGACTTGCACGTTTCGCTCCGTCACGTTTGTAGTCCCCACCTCCCTGTCCGACTACATGCTCCTGAGATTTCAGTCAACTGATTTTAGGTTAATGCCCATAAAATATCTGGCAACGCTCTTAACCAAAAGTATAATAGCTGCTATTAGAGTATTGCCTTATCATCAATGTTTTCATTGCATCTAATTTCAGATCAGAGTGTTGCCAGATTTATGTACAAAGTGTTGCCAGTATTTATTGCCATTTCATTGCACTCAAGCGAAATACAATAAAAAAGAAGAGATTGCAATCAATCAAACGGGAACGTCTAGCTCTCCCCGCCCTTAACAGCACTTGAACGTTTGTGGCTGTCACTTTCACGCTCATTTGCAGTGAGTCACCCTAATGATTACAGTCCATATCGAATATGTGTGCGTGTGTGCATCTAAGGTGTCTTCCATTCTTCCATTTCATACTCGCATATAAACCTTAAATATGTACATATAGTTACAAAAGTCTGCTAACTAACCATTTTAAATGTACATATAAACAGAAATCTCAATGGTTTTTCAGTCCTATTCATTCATCAACATCAACATTTTTATACGATTTCAACATTCGTCAGTTCATTATTTCTGTTCGTTTTGTTTGCTTTGGCTTTGATGGTGATGTTTTGTGGTTAATCTCTAAAGAGAAGGCAAACGTTATTATGTTTTGAACAAGGCACATACAACAGTCGTAGATATATGTATGTACATACATTGTATTAGATTTTGTAGCTTTTGGCAATATGTGTTATAATTATACAAAGTATTTCAACTAAGACCGATTAGAATTTTTGTAGGTCGTAATAAGACCTTGGTTTTAATTTTCCAAATCAAAAACTGTTCCGCTGGCATTGACCTTTAATCAGTGCGGGCGCGTTATCTTATCCATAATTTGTTTGTCTTGTGCATTGCGTTGTCAAAATGTGGCAGGTCAAAATATATACATATATATACATAGGTACATATGTATATATGGATATGCATGTGAATGTGACCCAAATAGTATGAACAATACCAAACTCAAAAGTTGAAATTTTCCATTGTCTCGTCCGTCGATTGCATTGTGAACGAATACGCAATTCAAATCGATTGTCAAAATTGTGAGTTTGTCAAAAATCGTTCGATTGCCAATCGGAACTGCGTATTGTTTCCCCCGCATTTCCCAATAAGAAACTCACCGCTTTCGTTTGCCGCCACACTCGAGCACCTTCTTGCGCTCCCAGCCTTCGTCTGTCTTGACCCAAGCCTCGCCAGGGGAACGAAAATCTTTCGAAATGAACGCCATGTGTGTGTGTTTTGTTTTTACTTATTACGGTATATTACGTATTATGAGTATATTTTAATTACTCTCAAGTTTTTATTTTTGTGTCGCTTATTATTTACTTTTTGTTATTTTGTAATGTTTATGTGGACGGCGGTTTGAATAACGCGTTTTATATGAGCGTCTTAGTTGGGTTGGCTTAGTGTCTGTAATTAGCTGCAAAAATAAAAGATTATTTGAGAAATTTCCAAATTTTAGGCAATTCAAACGCTGCTACGAAAATTTGTTGCGCATTTTCCAAGTTTATGTAAAGGCTATCAAGTCGACTTATCTACACTCTTCAACTATCCAAAGCACCAATCAGCTGACTTCCATATATGGAATTGTTAATTGATTAAATGACAGGCTCATTTTCTTGCACATTGCGCAGTTAAATAATTTTTTTATTACATTTCTCCTTCTCCTTTCTGTGGCCAATTTTACGCCACAAGAGAGCATCAGAACGTTGACTAGTTGATTGCACTGCAGAATCAAAACAAAAGGAAAACGGAACCATATAAAGGCAAAACGTCAGAGCCAGAGAATACACAACAGCAGCAGAAGAGAGCGAGAACGAGAGCGAATGAGCACTCAACCAGCTGTTAGTTGTGTGACTTGTCGAATAAGGGAAACGGGCAGAGGGGAGAGTGTGACTGTTTGGCGCTCAATTGGAGCACGAATCGTGTTTTGTTTTGCTGTCTTTGCTCGTGTGTCGTTTGTTTGTCATTGTGTGTGTGTGTGTGTGTGTGTGTGACGAACGTGGAGCTGTAGGTACACAGCTGATTTCTGCAATTACGCGTTTGTTTTGCTTTTGTTGTTGCTGTTGCTGTTGTTATTTTTTTGTTATACATTTTTTCAGCTTGGTCTTAAAACACGCAACCAAATTTTTGTATCAACATTTGAGTTAGGATTTGCTTTCATTTCCTCAATTAAGTAATCATAGTTCACACACTACATATACAATACATATGGTATCCATATATAAACATACATACATATTAATGTACAGATGTATCAATGCAATTGCTCAAATCAAAATGTAGTTTTTTCTTATTGTTCTGTACATATCATTTTCTACGCACTTTGTAAATTGGCTGGTCTCCGGTTTGCGCTTAATTTCCACGCTGCTTTTGCTAAGCAGTGGCAGTAACTTAGTAGTAATCCCAGGTTGCCTGGCGATTTGTAAAATTATAGCACTCGACGGAACACAAAGTACAATGCTAGCGAACAGCTCCACAAACTCCACGAACTGCTTTACTCAGCTTTTCACGTTGCACTCGAGCCCCCCAATACTATGTTGCCTATGACATTGTGCAAATGTTGCCCAACATTGGCTTAGCAACATCGATATAAGTTATCGATGGCTCTCAATAACCTTTTTCTTTTATCGAGTGTTCGATGTGTGCTTATCAATGATTTGGGGCCATCACTAATTCATGTGAGATTTCATAATTTTTGCCGAAAAATTCTGATCGAAATTAGAGAAATATCTATCAAGCAGGCCAACAACAATCAATTATCAACCGATTTGAGTAATAATGTCGGCATCGGAACAAGCACCAAAAATCAAGTACGGAGAAACCGCACCCAAGCTGGACAAGGCCCAATTGCAGTTCATGAAACTCATTGAGCAACAGAACTTGGATCGTGTCCAGAAACTGAAACGTGTGCGACGCAATAATTTGCTGACCGCCGGAGCGCTAGGCGTTTCGGTGCTGGCTATATACGGCTACTCCATATTCTCTGTGCAGCAGGAGAAGTTCCTCGACGACTTCGAGGAGCCCAAAAAAGTGACCACCAACTAAATACGCCCAGCACCCAATATTACCGTTAATCCACCTAGTCTTTAAGCGTTTTCCATTCATTTTGTGCACTTACCTTGAAATCGTTGTATAACCAATATTAATTGTAAGTATTGCCCCATCTCGCCTAAAGCTGGCGCTCATTGCCTGCCTCTTCGTTTACAGATGTCTCAAGCCACGTCGCGCATCCTTGGCAGCGGCGTCCGACTGCCGCCCCTTCCGAGCATACGGGATTTGGTCAAGCTGTATAAGTTACAGGCTATGAAGCAGCTCAGCCAGAACTTTCTCATGGACGAGCGTCTGACGGACAAGATCGTTAAGGCAGCCGGTCGCATAGATCCGCGCGATATTGTCTTGGAGGTGGGTCCTGGTCCCGGTGGCATAACGCGCTCCATTCTGCGTCGTCAGCCGCAGCGTCTGATGCTTGTCGAAAAGGATGCCAGGTTTACCGAAACGCTGCAATTGCTGCGCGAATGCGCCCGTCCACTCAATGTCCAGGTCGACATCTACCATGAGGATATCTTGCGCTTCAACATCGAACAGCACGTGCCGGACACCGCACAGCGCTTGCATCTGATTGGCAATTTGCCGTTTGCCATCTCCACCCGCCTGCTGATCAACTGGTACGAGGATTTGGCGGCACGACGCGGCGCATTTCGGCGAAACGACACCTGCATGACGCTTACCTTCCAGAAGGAGGTGGCCGAGCGCATTTGCGCCAAGCTGGGCAGCGATCAGCGCTGCCGTCTCTCGATCATGTCCCAAATCTGGACGGAGCCGCTGCTCAAGTTCATCATACCGGGCAAGGCGTTTGTGCCCAAGCCACAAGTGGACGTTGGCGTTGTCAAAGTTATACCCCTGAAGAAGCCCAAGACGCAGCTGCCGTTCTCGCTCGTGGAACGCGTCGTGCGCCACATCTTCAGCATGCGCCAGAAATATTGCCGCCGTGGCTACAGCACTTTGCTGCCGCCTGAGGGACGGGAGGAGACAACACACGCGCTCTTTCAGCTGGCCGATGTGCAGGATACGCTGCGTCCCTTTGAGCTGTCCGTCGACGAGTGTCTGCGCCTCGCCGACGTCTATGCTGACCATGTGGCCGCACATCCTCAGCTGGCCAGCTACGATTACCGGGCGCCAAAGCAGGCCCTCCAACTGGAATCAATCTGCCTGGCATGAGTCAACCAACGATTTCATAGACTTCTTCTGTGTATATTATAAAAATTGTATTACATAAGTGTAGTTTGGTACAATAGAGACTACATAAAAATTGTAAGCTTTTGTGTGATTGGACGGAATGTGGCTAAACGAGATTCGAGTTAAAAAATTGAACTGTCGTTAATGGTAAGGCACTTTGGTACTAGGATTAAGTGCTGTTCAGTGAGACTGGAGTGTGCCGAGCAGCAGCAGCGGCAGGAGGAGGGCAGCTGCTCCGGCCAGTGCTGACATATGCAGACCGCTGGCTCCGTTACAGCGATGATCGAGGAAGCAGAAACAGAAGGTTGTGTCAGTGAAGTAGTCGCGCTTCACGTCGTGCTCCTTGATCGTGTGATTGACGTAGTGGGCCAGGCGCAAATCCTTTGCTGCCGGCCGACAGCCTTCGTACTTATCAGCCGGAATGTCTGTGCGAAAGCTGAGCGCACTAAGACAATCGCGGGTTATGGTCTCCTTGGCTCCGCGTCGCTCGGTCACTTTTACGCAAATGTCGTTGCTCTCAGGACATTGTTCGCCTAGGAAGCCAATGCCGCGCCAGTTGAAATTGTCGGCGCAGCCGGGCGTGGCGGAGGTGCAGCGATAACACCAAATTGCAGCACCTGTCAACAACAAATCTTCGATTAAAACGATGTCTGTTGCAGCTCTTCCCCTCTCCCGCATGACAAATGTTGACGAGCTGTTGCTTCTCCTTCTTGCTGCTCGGGTTGATGGCAGTTTCTGACTTACCATCTCGAATTAATAGTGCCGCTAGCAGCAGCACAGTAAGTGGGACATGTGCGTGCATTGTTTATTGATAACTTTAAATTAATTGATTCGTTTAATAATTATATTTAATACACAATTGTATAAAAATAAACAAAAAACGCAAACGACGAAAACAACGCCCAAGCTGGCGATAACGATGACACGCGTAAATCCTATCGAATGTTGCTATCGCCATCCACCACATTTGATCGGTTATCAGTGCTCAACGCACTGCCGAAACAGTGCTGGTAAGCACATGCACATTTGCGCGCCAGTTTGAAAGTTACAAAAAAGCTTAGAAGTGAAAGGCAATCTGATTTAGATGTGCGCCTGTGGACTATTATTGACATCTTTTGCAAATATTGTTAGATGGTGACTCACGAAACTTTGTTCGCTTTTCTCCATGTATGTTTGCATTCATAAGCTATATCTTTGACTATTTTACAGCCCATTTCCGAAACACATATTTTGGTGTTTCCTGCTAACAGTCATGTGTATTTTTAGCACTGCAAATTATGTATGCAAATCAGCTACAAAAAGGGGGTCCAATAAACTTTTGCTCGTATTTGGTGATCGCTTTTGGAGTATTGTTATTTATTTGTGTGTTTTTTGTGGAATGTGCGTTGTTTGCCAAATTAAAGGCCAAGATGAATCAGCCGGCCATGTCGAGGCAGCACTGCTAATTGAACGAACGGTTTCGACTGGACGGCCTGTTGACAAAGTCCAAAAAAGCCGATGGACGCGTAACACCAGTGGATGTTGGCGCGTCACGAGTAGAAAGATGTTCAAATATGGAAATGACGAAATATCTTGTGAGTACAATTATGAGAAAGATTGGAGTGCACTGTCTATAGATTGTGCGACTTGCTATTCTAGTTTACATTCATATCAAAGGCATTTGTTTAATATGTATTATTGTTGTTGTTGTTTTTATTTTAATAACTTAGAAACTAAACAATTTATACAGCTATTCACATTTGCAAATATCGCATACAAAGGTTTTTGAATAAGTCAAAAACAAGAGAAATCTAACATTAATATATATGGTTCTGTATATACACAGAAAAGCTGTTCACACATGAAACATGATTAAAGATCATCAAGAGTTTTACAAGAAATGAATGCAAATCGTTTTGTTATGTACAAATTAGAATAATAAATAAATTATGCCTGCTAAATGAATCATTCACACAAAACCAAACAAACGGGCTTACAAACTAACACACACACAGTCAAATAACTAGAAAACTACGAATACATTTCATGTAAAATCACGTTTGGCCCCAGCCGCGGGACCAGTGCCCCGCCCCCGATGAGAGAGTATGTATCTGGATCTAAGCGGAGACGACAAACTCCTTTCCGGTCTTAAAGTCGACGCACTTGAACTGAGGACAGCACTTGGGGAAGCTCCAGTTGAGGTCGCTGGGCAGCTCCTCGCAGCCGGGCATCTCAATGTAGGGACAGGTCTCGATATTGATCTGACGCGCCTCAATGTCGCACGTCATGGCGGCACAGATGCCCTTCGGCTTGTACTCCTTGTCGGGTAGCATCGAGCGTCTGGTCAGCTTGTCGTAGCATTTGCCGGGATGCGCTGCAAGTAAAAAGGGAAAAGACGGCGAATCAGTTAAAAAGCGGAAGTTGTTTTTCTTTTTTTTTTCCCCCTTTTCTTTTCAATATATCGTGTTGTGTTTTATTACAGCTGCATGCATTTATTTATTGGTTATGCATGAGGAAGCAAAACTCACTGGCGCATATGTAAATATCAATATATATTTATGTATATATATATCTGTAGATCTGTGAGTATTTGCTTTCGAAATAATTTCGGCGTGACAGGCAAAAAATAATCAAAAGACTTAAGCCACGAACTTGCCAGTCACGCCAGGCCATATTGAAACGGAGGCAAGTAAAAATACATTACGCGCAGCTTCTCTTGTGGCATATTTATAAATAAACGAAAAACAAAAAAAAAAATCTCAATTGGTCAATTGCAAACAATTGACAGCCTCGCGCCATTATTTATACCAATTGGCCGCCGGCTAAATTTTGCAGAGTTTTGATTAATCGACATCTCGGCATCTGGCATTCAGGTCGCGGGTCGCGGGTCGCGGGTCGCGGGCGTTGAGATCTTAAAGAGCATTTCGAGCATTCATTTAAAATTGTTATATTTGTTGTTTTGTGCACTCCATGGGGATTGGGTTTGAGAGAAATTGGCGTGAACTCATCGCCTATTTTTAACCCGGCCAGAAGTTGGACGACCTTCACGTTCGAAAAATTAGCAACTAACAGACAAATAAATCGAGCAACTATTTTATCAAGAGCTGCGACATTTTTGTAATACAAATCCGCATAGCTATGCAAATTAGCACAGCGAATTTGAATTTGTTAATAAAAACCCAGCAGCAACTATAGCAACAACAATCAGCACATTTCTTATGCTAATTTTTGGCAGATGCGAAAAAACCCAAAAACCGAAATTTGCCCCAAAAGAAAGAAACATATCAAATAAAATAACAACAAATTCATTTGTTTTTGCTAATTTGATTGCGACTGTTTTGCGTTGTTTCTACTACGATTATGTTTATTTTTTTTTGTTTCAGTCTGTTGACGTCAACGAAAACAGCAAAACAAATTATAAATCATTCATAAGATAAAAACAAAAACAAAACAATAAACAACCTCTGACGTCGAGCGCAACAAACAATTACAATTAATCGCTAACCAACACTCAAATAAAATTACAAAAAAGAAGTAAACTCTGGCAACCATGTGTCAAAAAAAAAAACAATAATCAACCTCTGACGTCGAGCGCAACAAACAGTTACAATTGATCGTTAACCAACACTCAAATAATGCTACAAAATAAGATAACTCTGGCAAACATCTTCAACCTTCAATCATTTATACTGGCAGCTGCTTTTAGTTTTTTATCACTTTTTATTGTTGCTAAAGGTCGTTAAAGACATTTGAGATTTTTGTTAAAAAATGTAATTTGGGCTCGCATTGACGTGTTTCTATTAAATTCAATTTAGTAGTGCAGCAATTGAAGAGTAAAAAGTAAAATAATGAATTTAACCCATCAATTGCCAGGTATACGGGTTCTGAGCACTTTTCAAAGATACTAACCAGGATGGATGACCGCGGGCTGAGTGTAGACAGCCGCATCGGCGATGCAGGCGAGGCAGGCGGCAATGAGCGCGAGTGCGACACAAACTTTTTCCGCGTACATTTTGCGTTATATTTATTTATTATTGGCAGATGGTTTATTTGTATAATGTGTGTGTAAAACAATTTATTTGTTTAATTGGTTTTCCACTCGGTTCCGTTCACAGAGATTCAACTTTTATTGACTTTGTGGAGCTATGCACTGGACACTTGACAGTTAGCAACTGAGGCTACAGCGGCCAGTGACGCTCATATTTATGCGTCGTCCGTAGCCAGCGAATGTTACAGGTCTGATTCGCTCTCTCACACACACAGATGCAGAGACACTCTCGCTCTCTGGTGATGGTGCGGCGAAGCACATGTTTTCTTTTTGACTGCGTTGTTCGCTTGCTTCGCATTTTAGCTTTTTTCGCTTCACATTTTTGCGTCTTGGGTTATTCCGAGCCTAACGCGCACCATAAATCTCTGCTGTATACGTATGTATTTATATATTTGGGCATGTACGTATGTATGTGTGTGCGTATGTACTATTCGCTGCGCCGGCGAAATGCCTTTTCTCTATTTATCTCAAAGCGCTTTGCCCACGCGTTCTCTGCTCTCCATTGTTCTGCATTATTTGCAGTTTGTGTAAATAATTGCTCGATCACTTCAAATGGCAACAACTCGCCGGCGATTTTAACCAAATCCGTCTGGGTTGGGGGGCAAAGTGTAGGCGTGCTTTGTTGTTTGGAGGCGTTTTGGAATTCGTGTAATTAATTCGTCGCCCCCTTTCTTTGATTGGCACAATGATCGCTTTATAGCTGAGCGTCATGCTCAGCTAGATAGATGTACATATGTATGTTTATTATCTAAATATAAACCTCTGTTGCTGCAATTTTGGCCAGTATAAGGGGACGTAGACATGAACATACATATTTTTATTACCGCTTGGAAAGCGTGTTGTAATTGGTCCTGACAGAGCCCTCCAAGCAGAAGCACAGACTTGCAGTGCTTATTATCCCGTTCGACTGACGCCAAGTTGACGCCGTCGGCCGACAGGGGGCGTATCGCTTAATGGAAACTAGTCGCCTCTTGTCTGTTTTTGTTTTATTGCATACCAGAGCTTAAATACCTATTATCTGTGTCCGGCATTGCACGCCATTCTTTATAGACAAAGAAAACGCTAGTCGGCTGCTTATATTAAATGCTATTAGCCACTATTTTTTTTTTTATGTGCTTTTCCAGTGTCCTGTAAACTAATATGAAAAAGTGTGTTTTGGTTTTAAGCATATAAAAGCCAATTGGATTCCAGTCACTGGATGCTTCATTCCAATACCCGTTTAACCCGTTCCCAGCCCCGATACGCATGTCACACTTGCAACAAGCAACAGCTACACAGATTCCAAGCCTCAGACCGTAGACCGTAGACCGTATACGATAACAACGTTGACCGTGTGACGTCAATTTGTTGTTGTTTGTTTGCTTGTGTTTGCCGTCGCCTTCCTTGCTTTTGACATTGCCTTGGCCCGGCGCGTCCGAAACCGAATTCATTTTGCGGCGCACGCTGGAATTTATTAATTATGACCGGGTACAACATTTTAGTTTTGGCTTAGCACAAGGGGCAAGGGGCGAGGGGTAAGGGACGAGGGACGAGCGACTAAAAATTCCACTCGGAGCAGCCGTTTATTGTTGCTGATTTATTGTTGATTCGTATTAATGTTATTGCCCAGTTTTTGGACTACGTGCCTGCAGTAACTAAAGGAAAATAACAAAACAAAAACAAGTCAAAAAAAAGAAGCCAACAATAAAAATGAAAATAAAAACAAACACACGAATTGATAAATATTTATAAACTTAAGGTTTTTGTTTTGACGTGACGCATAATTAGTTATAAATTGTGTATTAAAACAGTTCGACGCAGCGCAAACAGTAGCTAGTTTTAAGGTTACCCCCAAGATGCCACGCCCCGCCCCCAACCACCGCCCAACCAAGCAGATTGTCTACTAAACGATATGTGAACAATTAATTACTGATTAATTGCAACGGACGTGTGCTAGTTACAAACTAAAATTGCCCCATACTTAAATGAAGCTGATGCTATATATAAATCTGGAGGCCATAATTACCTGTGTGTTGCAGGTGAGGCAGCAACACCTGCGGCAAATTGTTAACTGTTGTGTGCGAAACGTTCGCATTTGCTGGAACTTCAAATCTAAGTTAAATAATAATAAAATAAGGATTAATTGATGTGCTGAACTCGAGATGATTGTGATTTGTTAAGCTGAAGATTTAGGTATTCCCCAGAATTGGTATGGGAACCAAGTTGATGGGGAAAGAAATTTCTTGAGTCGTTTCGATTGCAGACTTTATTAATTCAATTTGCATATTTAACACGTTGCTTTTCGGTTTTGGCAAAAATCCCGAATTATCAAATCCGCATAAAACGAGTCGCCGTCCAGAGTCTGGCGCCAAAGAAATTGCCAATAATCCATCAATCGATTTGAGTGCTTTTGTTTATCAGTCCCAGCACCGCCCCGCCCCGCCCCGCCCCGAGATTGGCACGGAGACGGAGACGGAGAGTCCGTCTCGGTTCCAGCCTTCGCCATGTGCTAATCGCTCGATGGAGCGTTGCGTGAAGTTTTTGTTTTTTATTACACGTCTCGCCGACGTCGATCGCTACCGTCCGGACCGGTCCATAGACGAACTATTGAATCTATTTCCCGGTCGAAATGTGGACGCAGCAGCAGCAGCAGCAGATTCTATCTAATTATGCAGGAATTTTTGGCGCGGGCTCCGTCTGCGAGTCGCCACGATAAATTCTGGCAAATTTGACAGAATGTTTTTATTTATTCAAGAGTTTTTTTTTTTTTTTCTTATATGACAGACTAATATCATAAACTCTTCTCTTTGTCTGCTCGAGTAACCAGATGCCAACTGGATGACACCTTTGACAACCTTTTGGTAGAGTACTTTGGGTGGGGCAAAAACAGTTTTGTGATTTGGAATTGAAATTGAAATTGAAGCAAGCAGCCGTATTTAATTTCAGTTTAGACGTACGTTCATTTAGAGCACAGGCACAGTTTTTCAAATATTTTACAATTTGTAGTAAATAGTGAAAATTTATGGTTACAATTATGGCAAATCAACCGCTTAACATTGTTGTTAAGCAGCTGGTGCAGTGCCTGAAGCGATGCAACGAGCCAGTCTCAGTCGATGGACTACTCAGGTTCTCCAACATTACCGTCAAGGATCCACACGCCTTTAAGAAAAAGCTCCGAGTGCTGTTGGGCATCGCGGTGCGGCTCGGACTTGTCGAGGAGTACAACAATCACTTCTATGCAACGACCCATGTGGAGGATATACTGCCGCTTCTCACCGAGGACACGGGCAGCGACATTTCGATTATCAGCTCGGAGGAGACGTTCGAAGAGGCGGCTGGCCTGTTGGCCCTGGATACTGGCCTGGGCCTGGAGCCAGATCCAAGCGAGAGCGAGCAGAACGACTCAGCTGTTAACGTCAAGCCGAATACCCAATGATCCACATTCAAAATGCTATTCTTTTATAAAATACAAAATAGGAATAGCCCACATACCAAAACATAAAAGGAACTAAAGGGAAAAAAATACGTGTAAGTCCACAATCTGATGAAATTTGTATAAAATAATACGAGACAATTTTATCATTTATTTTGTACACAGTAACGATTCTGGCTCTGGCTCTGGGGGAGACGAGCCTTGCGCGGGAGAAGAGTCTTTTAGAAGCTCTGAGACGAATTGGGGATGACAAAGGAATGCGCATTTCAACTAAATTATCTTTAAAGTAAAAAAAAAAGAATAAATATACAAGCTGGTTAGTTTATTTCATGAGAATGATTTTATTTAAAATTAGGGGCCCATTGAGTAATAAAGAGAAAGAGCAGGCGTTTGGATCAAAAGCTCTTTTTAGAAATACTTCCTGAGCGAAAACCAGGTTGCAAACACAACACTCGGCTGTTCGGCCGTTGTCCAATTCCATCTTTATTACTCAATGGGCTCAATGGGATACATTAATGTGCTTATGCTGTTATTGGTTAACAGCTACAAAGAGAGAGAGAGAGAGAGAGAGAGAGAGAGAGAGAGAGAGAGAGAGAGAGAGAGAGAGAGCGAGAGAGAGCGAGTGGACTCATACATATGGGCGCACACTTTCGGAGCGAACTCACACTGTCGCTGGCGACATATGTATGTATGTATGTATGTATGTGCATGTGTATGTACATAATATTTATATTTGTTTATACTTGCAAGAAAGTGTTACAAGTTGAATTATGTATGTATATATGTATGTATGTATGTATGTATGTATGTATCTATGTATGTATGTATGTATGTGTGTATGTACATATGTATGTACGTATGTATGTATGTATGTATGTATGTATCAATGTATGTATGTATGTATGTGTGTATGTACATATGTATGTATGTACGTATGTGCATGTGTATGTACATACATATATACGACTATATTTATATTTGTTTATACTTGCAAGAAAGTGTTACAAGTTGAATTATGTATGTATATATGTATGTATTTGTGTACGTATGTATGTATGTATGTATGTATGTATGTATGTATGTATGTATGTATGTATGTATGTATGTATTCATGGTTGTATGAATGTATGTATGTATGAATGTATGTATGTGTGTACGTATGTATGTATGTATGTATGTATGTATGTATGTATTCGTGGTTGTATGAATGTATGTATGTATCAATGTATGTATGTATGTGTGTATGTATGTATGTATGTATGTACGTATGTGCATGTGCATACATATAAACGACTATATTTATATTTGTTTATACTTGCAAGAAAGTGTTACAAGTTGAATTATGTATGTATATATGTATGTATGTGTGTATGTATGTATGTATGTATGTATGTATGTATGTATGTATTCATGGTTGTATGAATGTATGTATGTATGAATGTATGTATGTGTGTACGTATGTATGTATGTATGTATGTATGTATGTACGTATGTATGTATTCATGGTTGTATGAATGTATGTATGAATGTATGTATGTGTGTACGTATGTATGTATGTATGTATGTATGTATGTATGCATGTATGTATGTATGTATGTATGTATTCATGGTTGTATGAATGTATGTATGTATCAATGTATGTATGTATGTATGTATGTATGTATGTATGTACGTATGTGCATGTGTATGTACATACATATATACGACTATATTTATATTTGTTTATACTTGCAAGAAAGTGTTACAAGTTGAATTATGTATGACAAATGTATTTGTGTGAATACACTACTGGGCAATTGAAGTTGTTTGTTTTGGCCAGCGGGGTCCAAGTTCCAGTCGTCTTCGGTTTCGGTTTCGGGTTAAACCCAAAAGCATCAATCCCGCCGGACAGTCGCCTCTCTAATAACCATGCTCGAACTAGTCCGAAATGCCGGCGACTTTCTGACGCCGTCGACTTTCACGAACCGGGCCAAGTTTGAATTTAAAATGAATGACGTGAATGAAGCAAAATACATACATAAACAATGTCTACACATCGCAGCTAGGTAAACAATTTAGCAAAACAAAACAACAAATTGAATTGGGCGAATTTGTCATCTAAACGGAGCTTGACCAAAACCAAAACATTTCAAATACAAGGCTAAGGCCAGAGAACCCAGATTAGCCCAGATCTGGCGAGTCTTAGGAATTCCCATTCGTTTGTTTTCAAATTCCATTTTATTTCTGATTATGACCAAATTTGCATGGCAGTTTTTTTTTACTCATTATCTATCTCATCTATTCACAGATACCATATATAAGATTATCTGATTATTACGGAATAAATACACATTCCTGTTTTTGTGTACAGACCAAACATTGCGAACATGTCATCGAATGGCTTAAAATGCGAAATTTGATAAGAATATTGATAACTATACGAAAATATGCCTGCATAATGAAGGAGAAGGATAGATAGATATAAGATTACAACTAACGACCGGGAACTCCCGACTAGGAAATACCCTCAACCCTATTCTAACAACACCAAGTAAGGCAATAGTTGTAAAATTAAAATTAAAATTAAAATTACATATATACTTTTCAAGTTGCTGCTTATAATTAACGAGATTTGCTCACAAAACCAGATTTCGATATACATTTTTATCGATTGTTTTGAAACGGGTCAAATTATCGACTATCGGAAACAAACTCGTTTTGCGCGTATACATTCCAACTTTTCTCTAGCTCTTATAGGTTCTGAGATGGACAATAGCTGCGACAATACTATAGATATAATTATGGCGTTGTGTATTTTGCACCATTTCTTAAATTGCGAAAATATTGTCATTTTGAAAGCATGACTGAGAATTTGATGACACGGCATAAAGTATTAGGCAAGCTATAACTACCTTTCTAAGGCCACACCAATAAATAAAAATAATTTATATAACTGAAAATTCGTTCCAAATCTTAGCCGTGCATTGGCAATCTTGATCAGTTTCGCTCGTTTCTGTCGATTTTTGAACTCTGCGTCTCTTTGCAGAATGCGGCGTGGGGGACGGAGATAATCCATGGCTTTGGGCGCTTGAAGCCTGGGATATCAGGGCGATGAGTGGTCTTAAATGAGAGTACAATTTCGGGAGCGAGACTCTTCTCTGTAATTAAAAAATGTTTTGAAGGAACGTATTCGATTTTGATTTAAAATTTGGAATATAGCCAAGAATTCTATGAATCGGCTCAAAATGGCTCCAAATGCGCCTTCAGCTTTTAACTCACTCCTAATAAAAGCTAATGAAATTTATAATATAAATAAATTGAAGCATCAGTATTTGTTCTTTCGCGTTATATTATTAATTGCTGAGCGCACGTCTTCCCAACAAAAAAATTTGAAGCCAACTTGAATAAGTTTAAAATATACGTTTTCTTGCGCAGACCTAAGAGCCGCATAGTTTTCCTTCCACAAGTCAAAAATAAAAGCCTTGAAGTAGGAGGTCCATATAATATATTCATTGATTGTTACTATTTTAAAAATATAATTTAAAGTTACCGCTTACCTTCGCTGCTGTATCAGCTGTTTGTAGGCATGATACTTTCATATTTATCATAACATCGATATGCAAATCGATAAATCATCGCATGCAACACGAACTATTCGGGGCGAATACCTAATTTTTTGAAAAATTAAACAATTGTGTTTCTTTCAGGCCACATTTTTAGCACTATAAAACAATGTAACGTTCGTAATATGTATGAAATGTGGACAGTGGAATTAGGCTATAAAATACAATAATTAGTGGTTACGAAAAAAATATGTGCAGAAAACAGAAAAATATTCCCATAGCCGATGTAATGTAGAAACAACAGCTGTATGTCCCGATTGCTGCATTTTATTCTAACGGTTATACTAAGTTATAAAAATAAGCGTCTTAATGAATTAATTTTTTATTGAATTTGTTTAACCACACAGTTAAAAGTTTTGTAGGAGTATGTAAAATTTCATTATCGATAAGAAAAACGCTGTAAATATATCGATAGTATCGAACATAGCACAATATCGATTATTTAGCAGGCCACTATGTAATTTTCCGCGGACACGGCATGTTTGTTGCGTGACTTTATTGTTTGTTAATATAACGAGCCGGGACCCACGAATTGCAACCACTCAACAGGTGCAATTGTTGTTGTGCTCATGGCCGAAGTCAAGGATTGGCGGCCGTTTGTTTATGGCGGTCTGGCGTCCATAACAGCCGAGTTTGGTAAGTTAAGAGCGGCGATGATTTGTGCATTTTGGTTAGTTCCAAAAAAAAAAAAAAAAGAACCTGGTGTAAACAAACATTGGTCTGATGCGCATGCACATGTCCATTTATATGCAGGCACATTTCCAATCGACACAACCAAGACCCGTCTTCAAATTCAAGGACAGAAAATCGATCAAACCTTTTCGCAATTACGATACCGTGGCATGACAGATGCATTCGTAAAGATCTCAAGGGAGGAGGGACTCAGAGCTTTGTATTCAGGGTAAGTCAAGTCGAATGCAGTCGAAGTGACCCAATAACGTGCTAGTTGCATACACTGGTGTGCGTGTGTAAAAAACTGTTTTGTGTGCATATTGATAACGAGGCACAGCGCTTTAACGCCAGCTAAATGAAATGTAAATCGTCTCGTGTTATAATCCGTCAAGTTTTCATCGCATGAAATGGCCAGTAAACTTTGGCCCTGCTTGATGATAAGCACAATAGCAACCCCTTAGACTTTGTGTTCATAAACAAATGTGTATTTTTATTTGATAAGTAATGCTTGTTCTTGTGTTGCAGCATTTGGCCAGCGGTGCTGCGACAGGCCACCTATGGAACTATCAAGTTTGGCACCTACTACACGCTTAAGAAGCTGGCCAGCGAACGTGGCCTGCTGACCGACAATGACGGCAGTGAGCGTGTTTGGAGCAACATCATTTGTGCGGCGGGTGCAGGCGCCATTTCATCGGCCATTGCGAATCCGACGGATGTGCTTAAGGTGCGCATGCAGGTGCACGGCAAGGGAACCGATCAACTGGGCCTGCTCGGTTGCTTCAGGGAAATATACAAATATGAGGGTGTGCGCGGACTCTGGCGCGGCGTAGGGCCAACGGCGCAGCGAGCCGTGGTTATTGCATCCGTTGAGCTGCCAGTCTATGACTTTTGCAAGCTGCAGTTGATGAGCGCTTTTGGCGATCAGGTTGCCAACCATTTTGTGTAAGACGCAAACGCAAATATTTCCAATTCTCTAATCTAAAGAATTTTACTAATATATCCCATATTTTCAGTTCGAGTTTCATTGCCAGCTTGGGCAGCGCTGTTGCCTCGACTCCAATAGATGTGATTCGTGTAAGTAGAGTAAAGTGTGAAGCGTGTGTAAATCCAAAAACCATTAAATAATAATTTCGCCATAGACCCGCCTGATGAATCAGAGGCACGTGACAGTGCTGAACGGTGGCTTAGCCACTGCAGCTGCATCACCAGCGAAACTTTATAGCGGAAGTCTGGACTGTGCTGTGCAAACAATTCGTAACGAAGGCCTCTTTGCGTTATATAAGGGCTTTATACCGACTTGGGTACGCATGGGCCCCTGGAACATCATATTTTTCATCACATACGAGCAGCTGAAGAAATATTAGCATCGCCGAGGATCGAGAGACATCAAGTACAAGATGTATTCAGCATTCAAACCAAAAATATCTTTTTTTAAATAGGAACATATTTGAAATGAAATCAAGTCAGGGAGTAGCCACGAAAGTGCCTGTTGCATGTTGACTATTTAATAGCCAGAATGAACCTCCTTTACGGACGAATTCATTTAGTGAAAATGTAACGACAATTGAATTAATTAGTATATGGCCGCGCGCATTTAAGGTATTCGCATTTTAATCAAGCTTTATACAACCTCTAGTCTTTAAAATGCTATTCAGTTTCTAATGAAATTTCTTGTATTTCCTGTTCTCAGCTCTATATTTGTAGATCGCATTTGGCCGAACGCATTTAGGAACTTATATTGTAATCTTAAGGAAAACTGTGACAAACACTAGTTTAATTTAGCTCGTGCAAGTTTAGTTTGAAATTATAATTTAACACTCATTTCATTTATCAAAACAATTTATTGAATTAGTTCGAACTTCACACGAATCTTTGCTGTAAATATGTACATTTAGTAATATATATATATATATATATTCATATACGACATACCAAACAACGATATGTTCACGAGAAACAAATAAACAGATCAATCGAAATCTCATAAAAAAAGATTTAATTTATTAGTTGTTGCAAAAATAACATGAATTTCGATCAAGACAACAACTTTTTTAGTTTAATCAAAACATACATGCATACAATGAATTCATATAACTCATGTATATATATAAAAACATTTTATATAAATTTAATGATATAATCTAACGTTTCGAGAGTCAGATATGGCGGTCCACATCAACCGTTCTGGGCCAGAAAACTGCCACAATCACATTAAATTACTTGCAATTTGCTCATTATCGCTCGACATAAGAAGAATGTTATTAATATAGTGCAAATGCTGGGTATATCTCTATATATAAAACTGTTTGTCGTGACTGACTGATTGACTAATTGGTGCTTAACCCACAGCCTAAGCCATAACAGGTTGCCAGCTGATCACTTATAGTTTAGTTACCTTGTGCAATGGAGATGCACCTTAAGAAGGGGTTTTGTGAAATTCCACCCGCAAGTGTGAAAAAATCGCGAAAAACGGAAACTGTTTTGTTTTGCATCCGTTCGGTCTTAGGTTCATTTTCAAAGCTCTTTGAGAAAATTTATCAAACATGTTGTTCGCCGCTCTAAGAAAATGTGTGTTAAATGTCTAAGCAATGAAA
Source organism: Drosophila virilis (assembly GCF_030788295.1). Taxonomy (NCBI): domain Eukaryota; kingdom Metazoa; phylum Arthropoda; class Insecta; order Diptera; family Drosophilidae; genus Drosophila; species Drosophila virilis. The sequence continues at coordinate 26,213,077 of NC_091545.1, forward strand.
TTTTACTTTCATTCCAATTTAAGGCTCTTTATTCTTTATTTTAATTAAAAATTTCTCAAATGCGGTAATTGAATGAGAGCACGAAACTTGCCACGGGCAAGGCCCGAGTATATATATATACAAACATATCGACATATAAACACTTACATGTATGCACGCATATTTACATACATACAGATAATGATGAGAATCGCAAAGTGAGGCACTATTTAAATTAGATTTACAAATAAAGCTATCAATAGATAGGACGTACAGATGTTAACTAGTCTAGAATTAGGTTAAAATATGTTTGCAATAAATGGTTAAGTCATCGATGGATGCCCCGTTTCTACGACTCGCCAAATTTATTATTATTCCGACTTACTCTGCGTAATACATTATTATATATATAGATTATAGGCTTCCATGCGGTTCTTAACCCTGCTCGGAATGTGAAATTGAGTATATTCGTTTTGTGAATAATGAAAATTAATATCCCCCTTAGAGCTGGGGTCCCTGTGAGCAGAGTAATGCGCAGCGGCATGAAGTTCTTACTGCCCTTTCTTTGTTGTCGATAAGGGCATTACTCATATTTATCCGAATGCAAATTATTATATCGGAAACTATATGGGCTCCGTTATTTGAACAGTACTGCTCGAAGCATATTGTGTCATGGATCTGCAGCAGCAATTGGGAAGAGCTTTAGAGCAACGGGATTCGCGAAGATTCGAAGAGGCCTTAAGTTTAGGCGCCAATCCCAATGAGCGCGATGGTCGCGGAATAAGCATCTACGAGAAATCGCTGTCTACCGCCGGTTGTGTAGAATTTATTAGGCTCTGTCTACGGTCCGGATGCAGTGTACATTATGTAGGTGGGAAGGCCTGGGAAACACTCTTAACTTATACTCATGAAATGGCCACTTTTAGATGAACCAGCAAAAGCAGAAGGCAGCCATTAACTATGCTGTTGATTCCACGGACAGTGAGCATGTGAAAGTTCTACTGGAGCATCAGGGAGTTCCGGTGAATCACAAATACAATGATCTGACGCCACTAAATGCCCTGGCGAGAAACTTAAGCAGGGAGAATGCCAGCCAGACAAGGGAATGTATGAGAGAGCTCCTTAAGTACGGTGCCTCGCCCAACATTCCGGACGATAACGACATGACTCCGCTGCACCGTATTCTGCTGAACAGACAGATCGAGCACCAAGAGAAGGAAACAATGGTCAATTTGTTTCTCAACGTAGTTGACATAGACATTGACAGCTGCTGCGATGGGGAAGTGCGGCAGGAACTGCAGGAACAGATGCCCCATCTGGTGCTGCCGCCAGTACGTGATGGGAGTCGCGATTTGATTTCCGGCAGCGTTGATAATATCCGCGAGCAGCTTCTTCGTGAAGTGCACAATGACAATGTAGAGCGTTGCGAACAATTGCTGTCCAGGTATCAGCGTAATAAATTGGAGTTTCTCGAGGAATGCATCATATGCAGGAGTCACGCCGTATTCGACAGCCTTCTACAAACAGACATTGATATTAATGAGGAATCGAAAGTATATGAAAGGACAGTTGTTGAGATTGCCATAGCATACGGTAATTTTTATTGTCTCGCCAAGCTGCTGCAGCACGAGAAGCTGCGGCTGTCTGCAAATCTGGAGCTGCTGCATCAGCTCATTGCCAGACTGGACGAGCGATCCGAATATAACCGCTGCAACTATGTGGAGTGCTTTAAGCTGATTCTGGATAGCGGCCAAGTGAACGTCAATGAAGCGGATAAAATTGACAGGACACCACTCCACTATGCTATACTATATAACAATGAGTTCGCCATACGGGCCCTGCTCCAACATGGGGCCTACCTGGGCGCAAAGAGCATGTCCAAGGACATTGCCATACAGGGCATCGGGCCGGAGCTGCTGGAGAATCATTTTGATGAGTGCATAAAAGTCAACGCAATGAGTCGAGCCGATAAATATTTTACGATTGTTTTGGACTACACTAATCTAAAGCTGCCAAGCGATATGAGATCGAATATAGAGCACTATGAACTGGAGAGTATTGTCGCAATGGGTGCATCAAGGAAGCTCCGTCATTTACTCAATCACCCGCTTATCAGGACATATATTACTATTATGTGGCAAAACATATCTATTCTATTTCACTTTTATTTTGTCGCTTCCTTTATATTTAATATTCTCGCCATAGCTAACATATTGCTACATTTTCGTAAAAGTATGCCAGCTAATCCTAACGTAACCATCTTGGGTCTACTCTCTCGGACAGGCATCGGATATTTTGTGGTCTGTGAGCTGATAAATTCGTTGTTGAGTATCGTATTTTGGTCGACTGGCCGATTTTTGAATGTTGCCCACATCGTTATGTTAGTCCTTAGCGACATTATGGAAAGTAATCCTCCGACATATAATACACGAATTATTGCAGCATTCACAATTCTATTGATAGGCCTGAGACTAACTAAGCTTCTGGGCTACCTGCCATACTTTTCCCTATCCACGCACGTACTGATGCTCAAAAGGGTATCCATGAGCTTTCTGATGAGCTGCATACCATACTCCATCTTGATCATATCGTTTGGACTATGTTTCTATATACTGAACTTCCATAATCTGTCCGACAGGAATGTCCTTGAAGCCATCTTCAAGACGATTGTCATGTCGACGGGTGAATTCGACGAAAGCAACTTGGATTACCAAAATAATTTCTTCAGTTGTGTGTTCTTCATATTGTTTGTTACCGTTATTTCGATAGTGCTCATGAATTTATTGGGCGCCTTGGCATTTGATGATACTCAGGTATACCGCAGGAGAGCACTACGATATATGTATGTTCCATATTATAACTAATCTTGTTTTTCCTTATAGGCTATAAAATCCCAAGCTGAAGTAAATAGTCTTATTTGCCAGGCTAAATTGCTAAGCTGCTATGAAGTGTTTCTCACTAAGCCCTGGCGTCGCCTTGAGTCCTTGCGCAAGCTTTTACATCGTTTACTAAGGATCAAAAATACTAGCATACCACAGACGGTATCCGTCTCTCCGAATAAGGAGGATAATTTCAGCGGAACTGGTAATGTCATATGCACAGGACCCCTCCAAACTAGGTACAGAGGAATGCGTGGCTCAGCAAATATCATAAATAAACCTATGGCAACAGATATTACCGCTAATTGTGTGGAAATGAAGCCATTAACTCGATTAAGCAATCCAAAAGATCCATTCGATTTGAGGTTAAGCTATAAAATGGTTACACCGATGCTTCAGATTATTGATCGCAAAGCGAAAGCTGAGCAAAATGAATGTTAATAATGATACAAATATTTAATATAATTGTTTATCAACTCAAGTGTTATCTTTTATTTCGTAAGATATTTTTTGCTCTCACATCTGTTAACACAAGCAAATTATTTGATTTATAGATGCTTTGTTTATTATACACAAAAAAGTGAATATTTGAACTTGTAGACACTGATGGATATTAGTAAAAAATTTCAAATTAAAGTAATAAAATTAAAATTTTTCAAACTCCAAAAACTTAAATGTACGTGCATGTACATATATGTATGTTTATGCCAGCGATGATTTGTTTATTTTTCGATAGATTCAAATACGTTATCAATTATCGCAATCTTTCGATTATAAATGTATAAATTTCTGTGATGGCAGATCGCCACACTTGTTGCATATGTATATGACTGAAATTATATGTTTAATTCGCGATAGATTTAAATAACAACTATCGCGATCTTTCGATGAATGTATCAATTTCTGTGTTGCCAAATCTCCATATATGTAACATATGTATATGCCTACAATTATTCGTTTATTTAGCGATAGATTCAAATAGATTATCGGCTATCGAAATCTTTCGACTATAATAGCCTATCGACAAATTGCCGTCCTTAGTCAAACTAACGGATTTTTTTGGTGAATCTGTGAAAGTGTTTTTGATCACGTATTACTTATCTGATGGATTTCTTGACAGCTCTATCGACGGGCGCCACCGTTGAAGTTGGTGAGAATACCTTAGTTACCTGAACAAGTAAATAGTTCTTATGCGTTTCAGTATGTGACAACGGAGTATATGTGCAGCTTGATGCGAGCTGTAGCCGCCAATCCAAGCAATTGGTTGGGCAAAGTGTCGCATGGCTTTGTCGGGCAATGCTTCAGAGCGCTGGGCCTGAAATTCAACATCAGCGTCGAGGCATTCCAGCAATCGTATGACCATCCGTATCGCGAAGACAATCTAAATTACATATTCAATGTTGTGCCGTTTGTATTGAAGAACGTCGACTCGTTTTTGGATCAGTTGCCGACGGCGTTGGCAGCTTGTGAGCGCCTAGCTGCCCAGGATAGACCCAGCTCCTGCTTAGGCAGCGAATTCTATGATTTAGTAAATCCCGTGCTCTGCTACTTGCGCGTGATTCGCGTCTGGACAATGGTGGTGCTTAGTATAACAGATAAATTGCAGCTGAAAGACAAGGAACTCGACCGTTTTCTATGCGAGCCCCTGGCAAGAATGTCCTTCAGCTTGCTCCGAGGCCTGGCTAAGCTGCTGCCCGACTATGGGCAAACGTATGAGCTTCTCAAAGATAATTGCCTTAGCCTTGCCGTGCTCGCGCGCTATGGCATATTGTAAGCTCGATGTTGGCTCACGATCTGATCTCTCCTACTTATTATACATATATTTTTAACAGCTACGAAGAGACTTGTCAGTTTATACTTAAACCCATGCTGGACATGTTTGACGAGCACTTTCAGGTATTTTGTGGGGCTACCAAATCTGCTCTGAATTTCATCTATTGGATTTTCAGATGCGAGGTAAGGCAACATGCTTGATAGATTACACAAGACTTAAGTTTTCAAGTTTACTTCAAATATTTGGCAAAAATATGATATCATCTGTATTTCTTCCCTCAGATGACCAACAAGGACAGCTATATTCAGGCATACCAGTTTCTGGAAACGATGCTGGATAGATTTGAGGCTGGACAGCAGCGCGATCCATCGGGTAACCTGTATTTGCGTCTGTTCACCAATGAGCTGATCACTGACAAGTACCTGGGAATTCAATTTGAGATGCTGCAAGTGAAAAACTCGAATCCTTTATTGCGCGCAACACTCCAATATTTGCAGACGCTGCAGCGGCAAGTTTGATTAATTTACACTGTTTAATACTACCCACATACTAATTGCCTTTATGTTTAGCCACTTGGTCAGCACAGAAATCTTTCCACGCCGCTTTCTGGAGCAAATCTTGTTGATATTGCTTGACGTTTCAAATGCTTCGAATACGGTTTGCTCTTTGGCCGCAGAGCTATATGTAACATTATCCCAGCGCCAGTATCAGGAACAGGAGATCCTTGTGCACATCGTGGAAACGTTTATAAAGACGCAGAGTAGCGTACGAAAGTGGCGCAGTTATGAGCAGTTTATGACTGTTCTGCAGAGCTATCTCGAGAAGCTGATAAATCCCTTTCCGCCTATGCAGCACTTCAAGTTTTATATAAATGTGATCAATGCGGCAGATGTGAGCGATGAGTTAATCCTATTCACTGCCCATGCTGCATGTGCACTGTTTGAGTATTATACAGCGCATTATGCTGAATTGGAGATAGCCCGCCAGCAAGTGCACAAGCTGCTACGGCAGTGGCCAAATCTTGTTCAGAGCTCTGCCGAACGGCCAAAAATTCGCGCTGTGATCTATGGAATCTACAGTGCAGTGGACTTTGAAGCCGTGGCACAGCACAAGCCCAACGTGAGTTTGTCATTAATTTAATCACAAGCTTGAAATGAAATTGGTTTTTCTTTTTGGCAGCTGATTTGTGCATTGGAGAGACACTGCTTGAATATCTTCCTGGACGATGAGACGCTTAGCGAGTCCGAATACTCAATACTCTTCCCGAACATCTGCCGTTCGATAGAGGCGACAGGGAATGAGCATCTATTGGTAACTGCGGCGCTAGCCTTGCAAGACCGATACGCTGAAATTTCTGTGAACTTCATGGTGCACGAGCATTCTGAAATTCAACCAGAAATGTTGCAGGAATATGGTAAATGCGTACGCTGTCTTTATTCACTGCTCAAACAGAACAAGCTGCGCGGCCACCAGGTGTGCGATATGTACCAAACGCTAGCTATGCAAATGCTGCATATAGTTGTCGCCAACGAGCACTTGGGTAGGTCAATCTAATCTATATAATCTTTAATCACGCTCTTATCTGCCTCAAATATCCGCGCAGCTCTTTACGGCTACGAGTGCTTGGCCTTAATGCTGGTATTGTTGCATCAGGAGCGTGACCAGGTGGAAGATATGCGCGAGCACGTAGCAAGGTCTATGCAGCTGGCTGAGATGTTGCGAGATGTGTGCGTACGCAAACTATGCAACATTTTACACAATTTGGCACAAGCCAAATCCCTGTTTTGTGCCATTGTCGTGCTGCAAGTTGGACTCCAGCACAGCTTGCCCTTGAATGCGCTCACCTATGATACGTTGTTGACACAACTCTCCGATTCAACGCTTGCCATGAAGGCATGCGAAGAGCCACTGACCTTGAGATACGTGCAGGAAATGCACTTGTGCTTTCGTCAGTTACACGAATGTGAGCTAATTGGGTTGCCTACCAATCGCATATGGAAACCGCTGCTGCAGTACAAATTAGTAAGACAAAATAACCGCAGAGACAAAGCATTGTCAATGTAATGAAAGTTCATTTTCTGCAGCTAACAACAACACCGGATTATGTAAGCCCGGAGTTGGAGCAGCTAATAGTTGTGCTTATTAAGCGACATATTGTCACTTACGCACGTAACCTGTCTGTCATTCAGCTGCACGTTTGCAATGAGCGATCCAATAAGCAGCGTGTGACATCTGCACTGGCTGCCCATATGCGTCTTGTGGATGCACATGCTAGTCTGAAGGACGCGTGGTTGCTGAAATTACACGTATTTAATGCATCTTTGCAGTTATTGGTGAATAGGCTGTCTGTGCGGCGCACAGAACCAGCCGCCAAAAAGCCACGTAATCATCTTTTGCCACTGCGTCATTTGCAGTCGCTGGTGAATACGCTGCGACTCGAGGAACCCCACTTTATTATTATGTATGCATGTGGCCTGTACATTTCTCTATTATCTTTAATGAAATTGTATATTCGCACAGCGCTCAACTGCTTAGCAGTCTAAAGGGGAATGCTTTCTCTGATGTCGATACCCAGGAAGTGGACAAGTTTATAAAGCAGATCAGCGCATACAAATACCGTTGCGATGATGAGCACGCTAAGGCCGTATCTCATGGTGAGCTACAGTCCGGCTTGAAACCTCAGCCGCCGGGTCCTATGACGATGTGGCAGGCAGAAGCATTCAGTTATTTAACAGATAATGCAAAGCAAAAGGATTCCTCGCTACAGCAGCTAGAACTAACTAACGACGATTAAACCCTAAACTTAATTGATAAGAAGATTTCTAAGAATCATAAAATATTCTACATTTCAAGAACTGTGCATTTTAATTGTTTTTAATTTTGAGGTCGCGAGACTTTGTTAATAATTTCAGTTGAATTACAAGGCGAACAGAAATGCCCAGCAAGCAGAGAAAAAATAGCTTTTACTGTTTATAAATGATGTTGAAATTAGGTAGGTGTCCGCGTCATATACTTCAAGACATGCTCAACCAGTCGTCAGTAAGAATTTATAATAACAAACAATTTGTTTTCCTGCTTTCAGTGAGATGAGAAATAGGATGTCTTTCAATGCTGAAGCTTGTACAGCTACTTCCCATGCCGTTGATGCAGTATGTGAAGCGGAACGTTTGGAGCGTAAATCTCTGGTGCTATGGCGGCGACCATTGAAGACCTTAAAATATAGCATATTGGAGCTGCTTGTAATGCTGCGTAGCCTTGGAGTGCGACTGCTGGATCGACGGTTTTTGGCCAGCTTGCTGATCTTAACAATTGTGTATAAGATGCCGGGACCCCATGCATCCTATATGCAGCTCTGTCGGAAAAATATGGGCTTCACCGTTTACTGGTTGGGTCTGGGTCTGCTGTCCTCGGTGGGCTTTGGAACTGGACTGCACACATTTCTGCTATATTTGGGACCACACATTGCTGGCGTTACATTGGCTGCCTATGAATGTCAGACATTGGACTTTCCAGTGCCGCCCTATCCGGAGCAAAAGATTTGCCCAAAGGAGCCATTCATCCATAAATTGCCAAACACATGGGAAATATTGTCCAAGGTGCGAACCGAAACGATGCTATGGGGCGTGGGCACCGCTCTGGGTGAGCTGCCACCCTATTTTATGGCCAGGGCAGCACGTCTGTCCGGCAAGAACCTGGATGAAAGGCAGGCATCTGCCGGCAATCTAAATCTATTCGATAAAAGCAAACTACTTGTGGAGCGCGTCGTCTTGCGCATCGGTTTCTTTGGCATCCTCTTGTGTGCCAGCGTGCCAAATCCATTGTTTGATCTGGCTGGCGTGGCGTGTGGCCATTTTCTGGTGCCATTCTGGAAGTTCTTTGTGGCCACGCTGATCGGCAAGGCCATTTTCAAGTCGAATATACAGCAGCTGATCGTGATAGTGGCCTTCAGTGAGGATTTGGTCAGCGTTCTGATTGATGCAATTGGCCAAGTGCCATTGATTGGTGCCAAAATCGAGGCGCCCATCCAAAGCCTCCTAAATTCGACCAAGCAGCGTATGCACCGCAAAGCGAACTCTGATGATCCATTCACTGGCCTCAGCCTGGTGGCGCATCTCTTTCAGCTCCTGGCGCTGGTCATTGTTGCCTACTTTGTGGTCTCAATGCTGGGCGGTCTGGCCCAAAGGCGTTGCAAGCGTCTGCAGTTGCAGAAAAGGGAAAAACTTGCTCAGGAGCGTCAAACTGACAAAGCTGACAATAAGATCTTAACTGAGACACACAAATCTTCGCCTAAAATTCAAGAAAGTATTCAGGAATTCAAAGACTAATCACAATTCATATACTAACCATACCAAGCCCCAATTATAATTTTGGAATATATGATCTGATGGTGCCTGGGTCCCATATCCATGGCAACAATTGGAGTGGCAGTTGCGAGCGTTTCAAATAAAACATTTAAATCAAATTTGTTGTATTATTTATTTTTCAGTATCTCTTTTAAGTTCTGTTTTTAATTTGCATTTCTATTGTTGGTTTTTTTTATATTATTTTTTAGGTAATTCAATGCCATCATATTTAATATCCATTGTACATTTACATTCAACAGCAATTTAACACAAAGCTAAGCATTTACTTAATGCAATCGATTTTTATTTGTAATATTTGAATTGAATTTATTTCTTAATACATTTCGTTCGCTTATCAAAAATGAAGCTACAAATTGTGGTTCGACTTCAACTAAGTACACATGACTTTATATGGCGCTAGTCTATGATGTTTTTCGAGGTAGCCGGCGTTGCACGGCTGTTAAAAAAAACCATACTTACATGAGTACTTTTCCACCCATCTTACATTCGGTATATTACCCATATGCACACACACTCCTACGACTACAGCTAAATTTCGTCTAACATTTGCACTACAAATTTATATGCATGACCATCCATATTTGTGAGTACTACTCGTTTATACCCTATTTAGTTTGCTCTGTCGGGTCGTTTAGTTCGGCATATCTCTCTCGGAACATTCCTCATACTGTAAACTGAACCTAATATTATGCGAAATATTGTATTATTATTATTTTCTTTTTTGATATGATGCACATGATGGATGAATACTTAGTATAAATGTTTACAATTTATGGTATGAATATTCAAATAATAAGAAACATTCGATTTGTGTACGATGATTCAATTGAATTTCTTAATTTTTTTGTCAAAACGGTCGTACTATATTGCTGATAGTTATACAAGATGACAATTAGTACTTATTGGGAGCGTTTTATTATAGAGCTTTAATATCTAAGTACATACATACATATACATACAAACAGACGTAAAGTTTAACTATTTGCGGCAGAGTCTATTCAATAGAGAGAGAGAGAGAGAGAGAGACAGACAGAGAAAAACAGAGAGAGAGAGATAGTGTGATAAAGAGAGCTTTGAAAATATATTCAACACATTTGAACATTTACAAATTGAAAATGAAATATTCCCAAACAATTTGGGCTAATTATGGTACTCAGTGGCGATCATCTTTCAGTTTTCTGCAACTGCTCCAATCATAACTAATTTTGTGAAAAGTATTTATGATTTGTCAGGGAAAGATTTTCGCGTTACGCACAATTTTCGCTAATTGGATTAAATTGTATTTGTTGTATATTTTAGCTACATTCATATACGGACACAATCGTTACGAATATCTCATCTCATTTTTGCCCCAACCAGCATCATTTCCTTTTAAGTATTTTATTTATTTATTTATTTTTACGATTTTAATATTCCTGTATTGCATCAAATATTTTCTGCATATAAAACAATTTTTCGATTAATTTTTGCTTGTTTTTGTTTTTTCTTTTAAATATTCGTTTTAAATAATTTAGATTAATTTGTTGTTATATTCTTTTAGTATTTGTTGCTCTTTATTTTATTTTTCTCGGTTCTTTTCTAAAATTTGACGCCTAATACAATTTGCTTTTATAATTTTGGGTTAAAAATTCACGTTATCATAATATCATTTGCCTATAATTTACGATAAATATTCGTATGAATTGTTTTTTGCTTTTCTTTACTTTTATACTTATGTTAGTTCACCAAAATGTCAGAATAGAAAACTAAAAGAATTAAAAAAAAACAATTCTATAAAGCTTTCGAAAAGTTAAGGTAAAATATAAAATTCAAATTCTTAAGTAATTGAAATATTGAAAATTATACAAAGGCGGCAAAAACAATCCCCTTGAGAGAAAATATATTTTCGTACAATACATATACATATATCATATATCATATATGGCTATAAGATCTTCTAGTTTTTTTTTTTTTTTTTTTTTTGTGGAACATACGTGTATTATTTATTTATTGCAGCTAGCTTTTATAATTTTCTTACAAACGCCTAGACAAGTTGGTTATTATTATTTGTATCTGTATGTAGGTACGTTAATTGTATTTAAAAGAACAAAGAGGAAGAGTTAATAAACATTTGTGTTTGTTCTCTCTCGCTTTTCCAACCAAAAAGTATTCAACTGTTTTATGGAAGTATTCTGAAAGACGAATCGTAAGCAGCTGGGGCTGTGTCTGTGTTTTGTTGACTTTTTTTTGTAATTTGTAATATTATTGTTATTCATTAATATTCAACTTTAATATGTACTTTTAAAAAATATTAACGGCGGGAAGTACTACAATCGTTTCGAAGCATTTTATTTATTGATTTGCTTTTAAGTGTTTGCGTTTATTTAATTTAGTTTATTTAGTTTTTTTAGTTAATATCAATCGTATTTGTTCGACTCGTAGCAAAATGTTTATTTTTATTATATTTATTTTTGTCTTGTATTTTTTTATTTTTATTTTTTTACATTTGCTTGATTGTAGAAAAATGTATGCGGACTCCATTTTTGTTTTTTTTTTTTTCAGTGTATCTGACCTCAAAAATGTATTTTGTGTCGCTTTTTTTCTTCAGTTAAATGTTTCATCAAAAAGAGCAAAATTGTGTGTGTTTTCTTTTTGTATTGTCCTTTAATGTCTCAAAAATTTGTCATTTAGCCATGTTTGTGGTTCCTTGTTTTTGCTTATTTGAAATGGATCCTGAAGTCCGTTAATGTTGATGTTGCGCACAATATTGGGATCTGTTTGTATTTAGTTTGTAAATGCTTTATGTCAAGCCATGCAGACAATGCAGACTATGTAGTATGAGAATCGAATTGTTGAAGATTTGTTTTGCTTTTAGTTGTTTAATTTTACTGTTTAAATATTGTCTACTAATTATTTACATCCCTTGTTCATGTTGTTCTTGTGTCCATATTATTATAAGTATTTCGAATGCAGCTGAATCTGCCTTAATCGAAATCAATATCGGCTTCAGTTATATATATATATATATTCGCATTAGTTCGCACTGAAAGTATTACGTTTATGTTCTTATTAATGATTATAGTTTAGCTTTTTCATATTGAGCTTTAATACTTTCAACGGTCTTAAAAATTCTTTTAAATGCCATCGATTGTTTCCTCATTGCTGATGCTTACTCACGGTTCGGTTGGAATTAACATAAGAACCAAAATGAAAACGAGTCAAAAATAAAACAAATTAGAATTGGAATATGGAGAAAGTTATGTTACATAGCACTGTAATCAAGAAATTGCCAAGGACTCGTCTCTAGTCCTTTTAGACTACACATTTGGTTTGCGGTATATCTAGGATCTAAAATATTTGTTATGTCTATTTGATGCCGTTTGCTCGGTTGGTATCGGGTTTAGCTATTCGTGTTAATTATAAAAATTAAATGTAATTTAATTATATATTCATATATATATATATATATATATATAAGCTATATACAATTGCACTGGTTATCCGACAATATTGTGCTCCTTACGGCACAACGTTTGCCCAATGCTTGCGAGATTCTGCCTGGGTACGAGTAGAGATCTCTTAAATATACACCCTGCGCGGTGATGTCCACATTTCTTGTTGTTTAATATAAGTCAAACAGTCCTGCAAATAGAATGAAAACAATTAAAACGGTAAAACAAGAAAAATGTCACTAGGTGGGTAGTCCCGGACTTGGGGATACCCTGAATCTTCTTCCCCATTAATGAAAACATATTTGGCGATAGATCTGAATTTAAAGATACTTGATCTGTGTATACCAATGTAGGTGCTACTTCGTCGGACAGACAGATGGACGGACAGATGGACGGACAGTTAGACTTGGCTAGATCAACTCGGCTGTTGATGCTGCACAAGAATATATATATATACCATATGGGATCGGGGATGATTTTTCCTGCCTGTTACATATGTTTTTACTCATTTTGAATAGGTTTGAATGAAAATTAGCTCTGGCTTGCTTAAAATTCGCAACAAGTTAAGGTCTCGAACAAAGTTGAGGTTGGAACCGATAGCTTCTTGAACTGGCTTTACATACGGAAGAGCTGCTCATTTCTGGGTGTCTTAAGAATATTTGGGAATTGTCGTTGGCTACGTACTTCATTTAATGCTCTGCAAATATCCATAAAATCACTTATTTAAGTGCAGATTATTGTGCTCAAAGTCAATTATTTAGTTGGTTTCCTTCTTCATTTCTATATCTTTCACATGTGACTCACTGAACCGGAACCAGTTCAGTCGCTGCTGCTGCTGTCCTAAACGAACCACTCATCTTTTTGAGCAGCGCCGACAGCGGCATTGGCATTCGGATGATTGCCAGCAACAGCGATGTTCGTCTGGCTGTGCCCGGTTGAGTTTTGTGAAAGATCTTGACCTAATTGACGGAATTTGCCAAGCACCAAATGGGACGGACTTTGGTGGCCATCTTCAAGTAATTGTGTGGAATGCGGTGGTACCCGGATGGTCCCGCAGGGTGATGCCAGTTTCCCGACACCGGCGGCAATTGTGTGTGCTCTCTGGTCAGCGTGCCGCCAACGCCTATCCCCATGCCCATGCCGACGCCATGGTAATGCAGATGCTTCGACGAGCCGTTCGTCTCCGCATTGTGATGCACTGCAACAAACGGATCGAGCATTATAATAGTTAAATGGTGCAGGCTGTGCGAGCTATACTTACGCTGCAACGCGGTGTTCTGGTTGGCGGCATTCTCGTCCTGGCGCCGGCACACGCAGATCGCGATGGCCACAATGAGGGCGCTGAGCACCAGCAAAACTCCGACCACGATCAGCACAAACCAGGTCATGTCCACGCCGAACACAGTGCTTGTCGTCTCGTCTGGAATAGAGTTTGCAATTAGCAGAAGCTTCGCTCTCGCAAGGCTGGCCACTTACTCTGGCATAGATTCTGCACGGACTCATCGGAGTTGTCGCCACAGTGGTTGACGCCGTCGCACAGCAGATCGGGATTAATGCAGAATTCGCGTGTGGCGCACGTGAAGTCCTTGCACGTGTGCTCTGCAAAAGTAAAGAGCACAAGTTAAAAACAATTAATCAGCTAATCCCTCGTCCACTTACTGGGATCCTTCACGGATGTGATCACCAGCTTGAAACCATTCGCATCTGTGCCCCAGCCATCGGTCACGTACTTCAGCGTTACGAAGTTCGTCCTTGTCAATATCGCATTTACCGTGTTCTTCGTGTTGCGACAGGAGATGTCAATCTGTAAACGAAATGCACATTATTTTTTTTTGTTATTGTAATTATTATTGTCCTGGTTCTTAGCTGAAGAGGGAAGCAGCAGGCACGACTGCAAGCCCAACACAAGGCTCAAACCAAAGCGCCTTAAGGTTGGCTTCGTGAATGCACATTTCATCTCAAATGAGTATCTTTTATGTTTTTCAAAACTATTTTAGTTTCTCTTTTAATTTGTTTCAGTTCAGGTCTACGACCAAATTACGACCAAAATAAATGGTCATATGTATTTTGTTAAGGACCTCACTTTAATAATATTTCCAAACCTGCCCTCCTTCTTTTTGCATACTTGCAATTGAATTTCAATATTTTGTTGAATAGTGTAGTTATATTTTTTTAATACCCTTGGCTTTTAACGCTTTTATAAAAATAAATCCTGTTTACAATCTACGAGATTACGAGAGAAATTATTATTGCCATGGTCCATTGAGGTCGGATAGTCGCATTTTAAAGCTTAAAGGATCAAGCTCAACCTCAGAGAAATGCCTTTGGTGGACTCCCTTCCTTTGTCTCTCGTCCTCCGCATAGATTCATTAATATATTGGCCACGCTCAATTGTCTTTAGTTAACTGCTCAGCTTAAAGAAATCAGGTGCCGCAATGTGGGCGGCTGGTTGACGGCATCACGGAGGGCAGAAGGCTAATCTGGCGCGTGAGGTTCCATCAGAGCCTTGGAGACTGACCCAAAGCCCCTTGGAGCTGCTCTTGTCCCCTTCGAGCTGCGTTCGAATTCCTGGAAGCCTCCGCCCGTCCAACAGTTGACTCCACTGGGAGTAGCTGGGGTGTATCTATGATAGAGATATCAGTAGACGGGCTTAGTTCGAATAGGCTTTGGCCTGGAACTGGTATTTATTTTTGATTCACTTGAACCTAACCTTGCGCCGAATCAAAGCATTTTTCTAAGCAGTGGTTTGGCTGGAAATGAAAAACATTGGCCCCCAACTTTTGGATTTATCTAATCATATTTGGTGTATTCCAGGGATAGGGGTAGGGATCAATGGGAAAATATCTACGGCTTAACATATTATTTTTTTTGGAATCTACATTTTTGGCACTTTGTATTTTATATTAAAAATATCCTTAGTATCAAGCAGCTATAAATTATTACTATTATTAATTTCTCTATTTGT
This sequence comes from Drosophila virilis, assembly GCF_030788295.1. Lineage (NCBI taxonomy): Eukaryota > Metazoa > Arthropoda > Insecta > Diptera > Drosophilidae > Drosophila > Drosophila virilis. The sequence continues at coordinate 26,228,469 of NC_091545.1, forward strand.
TATTTATTTTATTATTATTTTTTTATTATTATTATTTTATTATAATTATTTTTATTATTATTTTTATTATTTTTATAATTTCTTATTACTTTATTTTATTATTACTATTTAATTTTATTTACAACTATTATTATGTATAAGTGTATATATAATATAATATTTATTTTATTTCATTATAATATATACATTTATTATTTTAATTTGTATATTTTGTTGATAATACATTTTTCATTTTCATATATTAATTTTATTTTTTAATTTATTATTTTAAATTAATATTAATTTTGTTTTATTATTCTTGTTTTCGTTATTTGTATTACTAAGTATAATAAATATTATTTGTATTATGATTATTATTAATGTTAACAATAATATAATTATTATAATTAATTCTCAAATTTATTATTTCGATTGATTATTATATTTTGTATTATTGTGATATTTGTTGAATTTCTTTTTATGTACTATTTGTATTGTTATTATTATTATTATTATATTATTTATATTTATATTATTATTTGTTTTTATATTATTGTTATTACTACCAATTTGTGGCTACAGAGTCTTCAATGATGCTTTAAATATTTATTTTCTAAACAAAACTTTTTTTACAACATAATAGAGTATTTTGTCTGAATAATGTTGACTTTGATTTTGTTATATATTTCACGTGAGAAATCTTGGAAACTTGCCACTGCAGCTGGTTAGCATAAAGTTGGCCACACACTGGCAACGCCCTTGCTCCATTATCAACACCGATGCTGCAAAGTGCACAACGATGAGGATGGATGATGGGGACGAGACTTCTATGCCACATGCCACGTGCCACGTGCCACGCTGTGCATCGTTCGCTCTGTGTGAATTTGTAATGTTGCTGTGCAACCTAAAAGTTGCAACGGGGTTCATCAAAGTCCAGGTCGCACGTCGTACACACTCACACACACGAACACACACACACACAGACGCACAAACACACAGTGTGTGTGCGTCATCGTTGAAGCCTTTGCTGCGGTTGCTTTTCTTGACACAACGTCCTGGGTTTTTGGGCGCAGCAACTACAGAGATCCTGGACTGCAGCTGCAGTTGGGCTCGGCATCTTCGACGTGCGGCATTTTGTGGCATACTTGAATTTTGTAGCAGCCCCAAAAACGAAAACTTTCCACAACATTTTGTGCGTCCTTCTTGGCTGCACACCCGCTCACCCCTTTGCTTTGAATGCGTCACACACACACACACACACACACACACAGAGAGAAACTCACACCAGCAGTGAGTGTGGCAAAATTTTAATTTTGCATTTTGAAGGCAGTGACAACTCCTTTTGGCCGAAAGTATTTACAAGTCGAGACACTCGACGCTCAACTCTCAAATGTTATTGGTTTTTGGTGCTTCGCTTCGGTTTGGCTTACTTTGGGCTGGCAGGCATGCAAATGAGTCCAAGTCGCTGGGAAATTCATAAATCAGGCGCTACAAAGATATCTTGGTTGCAGGCAGGTAAAAAGATGCGAAGATGCGCAAAGCTTCTTAGGCCACAGGCAACCGACTCAGACTTAAAACACAAAAAAAAAAAAAACAAAAATGTGCAGAACCAAGTTGGGCTACTGGGTTCACAGCAGTTGCAAGTCTGTTGCAAAACAAGTCACTTGGCAAATATTTAGGCGAGGGCTCTTAAGTTATGACTCGACAAAAAAACAAAGCATAAAAAACGAATAACGAACAATAGAAAGGGCTGCAAGATGTCGAGCAATCTCAATACAAGAAGAAAATAATCGGCTTTCAGCATAGAAGCCATTTTCTATTAACTATTATCAAAGTTCTTTGTGTGGAATATTTTCTTAAATATTTAATATGTTAACAATATGTATAATAATATGTGATTCCTATATGTTATAGAAATTCAACTATAGAGACTAAATGAATTGAGTTAAGGACATTTCGGTTGTTAATTCGATAGCGCTTTGCTGATTTGACACGTAATTGTGGAAAATAGGTGGAAACGAGTTTATTAAATTCCTTCCCCAGCTAAGAAGCCCTTTTCTAAGTATTAAGTGTTATCAAAGACCGTTTTTTGTTTTGGGTTTTAGTATATTTGAGACTACGATTCGAATTAACGACATTTTTGCCATGGTCAACGGGGTTTTGACAATTTCACACACAATTGTGGAAATTAGATGGCAAACAGCTTCGACAGCAAAGATCTTTGTGCAAATTCATTTGGTATTTCTGTGTAGAAAGTCATCTGAGACGGGGTGTTTAGGAGTGTATTTTGGGTGCTCTCGATCGGAAAATGAACGGAAAGGTAATGTTGAAAATTTGTAGCTAGTATATAATAAATTCGGATTTTCTAATGCAAGTTAAATCCCGTTTTACTATAACAATATTATTATTATATATTTAAGAAAATGTCCCCCCGCACTTGTGTATAAAATAAGTGTTCGTAACACGAATTCGGCGGCCGGCAAACAACCTGTGCCCAGGTATCAGCAGCTAGATTGATTGGCACTTTGTCTTAACTGTTCGTCATGGACTTGACTTTTCGTAATTAGAAGCTCAAACAGCCATCGATTTTGTCATAAACTTTGACTCGTTAACTTTTTATGGAGCATTCGGGCCGACACAGCAATTATGTTGAAGCATTTCCGATGAAGGTGGGAATATATATAGATGATACCCTGTACTTGAATGAAATTATCGTAGATCCACTTACAGGGCATGCTGTAGTCCATTTAAGGCGACGGGAGCTTGTTTGGCAGCTGCATTTTTGTGTGGTTTTGCTGGGATTTTAAGAATTTAGCTTATGCTTATGTGCTCTCACTTGCCTTGGCTTACATTTGGACGCACAGAGAGACACTGCCACGCCCACGAGCACACAGTCAGCGCAACAAAATAATATATACATATGTGCGACGCAGGCAACGGGGCGTATGAAAAATGAAAATTGTTGCTGATAAAATCAGAGCGCGCTATCAGCACACTCAGCCGGCAGTTGGCAGCTGCCAGTTGGCGTCGCATTGCTGCAACCGCAGTGGTGCAACCCATTCGACCTCCTCCACACAACCACCACCCTACACCACCCACCGCCTACCGCCCAGCAGGCGACAGACCGATCGACCGACATTCTTAGCCGTCGTCGTCATTGCAAATGTTGCTGCGACCAAAAATTATGCCCACATTTGCAGTGTGTGTGTGTGTGTGTGTGTGTGTTTGTGTTTATATGCGAGTGTGCGGCACTGCGGAAACCCCGCAGGGATTGAACCTAAAACGTCAGAGGCATCAACGTGCTCCGATTGTGCATCTGGATCATGAGGCTGCGACACAAATTGCAATGGCTTTGCTTTTGTCTTTTTCATTGTCTTTGCCCGCCCCGACTGCAACTTCGGATTGATTGGCCTTAACTTTGGCTATGAAAAATAATCAAAATAGGACCATACAAATAAAGAGTAATATAACCAAGACACGCCAAAGTCCCGATACCCTTATAAGGCTGCGCTGACAAGTGAGGAGAATAGCTTGTATAACTTAAAAGTTTGTAAACCAGACTATGATATTTAAAGGACTTATTCAGTTGTCTACAAGCTGCACTTGCTCACCTTGGGCGTCGATACGGCATGGGCTCCATCATAGACGAGCAGATGATCATTGCAGTCCAGCTGGAGCATGTCGAAGCGCAGCATGAAGCGCTGCAGTATCGAGTGCGTCTGAAAGGTGATGACACAGTCCAGGTTGCGTTCGTTCTGGGACCACAGGACAGCGCCATCAATTTTGCGGTAAAGCTGCTGTAAAAAGTGATTCTTGCACAGCGATTGCATATAATCTACAAAGAGAGAGAGAGAGAGAGAGAGGGCGATAAAAAGATAGTTGAGATTAGAGAAACTCTAAAATGATAGAGCATACTTTTAACTTTTCAAATTGCTTAATAATTTAACAATTTTGTGGCGAATTCTTTGCACACTTTTAAGAGTAACCAGCACCGGATGCCACGTCCTGCTCCAACTTCTAAACTTCCTCAAACTTAATGGTTACGATTTCCACAGCGGTCGCCGCCCGGCAGCCTCTCGTGCGTTGCGCCGGAAAATGTGCACTTAAATTTTAATGGGAGAGTGAAAAATTCATTTACGCTTCGTTTCACGTATTTCTGGCACATGTTTCCAAGCATTCACTTAAGCATTGCTGCTGCCAATGGCACATGAATGTGTGTAAAGTACATTTAATATATTGAAACCAAAGAAAATCTATTTATACTAATTCACTCTGCAGATCAAAGTTTTATAATGAATCCAACATAATTTAACAACCTTAATCTAAGCAGAGTAAGCATTAAAATGTAATAAAACATTAAGTTTTTCTTATCAGAATCCAATATGTTATATCTCAGGCTTTATGTATACTCTCCCGTTATTATATGGAAACAAAAATAGAGAGTGGTTTGCGCTCTCCGACTCAATTAACAGTCTATGAAATCGAGCTAACGAAGAGGCACAGCTGGCGAGCATCGCTATGCAGGGCAACGAAAATATAAATTGCATTATTTAAATGACTTTCAATTAGTGTTTATAATCAAAACTATTGCGCTTAAGTGCGAAATCCATTAAGATGAAATGAACGCCATTATCAAGAGCGACGGACGATGGCCATTGGCGGTGCATGCAAATGAAGTCTGAAGCGGGACAAAATGTTCGCATAAAAGCCAAAAGCGTGCACGGCCCAACTGGCGATATTCGAGATTTTAATGAAACACACTCGCATACACAGCGAGAGTGTGTGTGCGCTTGTGCGTGTGTGCGGTTTGGAGGGGCGTGACGGGGCTTACGTGCGCCTGATTTCAGGCAATTTCCTGCTTAGCAACCGCTTCCGCTTTCGCCGTCGCACTAATTCAATTTCGCTTCAATAAGGCGACGCGGCGAAAGGCGAAGGAGCAGCTGAAAAGATGTCGACGCAGCAGGGTACAGGAGTGAGCACGAGCACACGAGGGGGAGTAAGAGGGTGTCAAAGAATTTAGTGCAAATTCGTTTTACGCCTTTGCCACACACATTCAAGCACGCAAATGCAAGTAAAAGCAGACCGCGCGTGAATGTGCTGAGTGCGAGTAAGTGAGAGAGAGAGAGAGAGCAACTCGCATGGCGTTGCCACACGTTCGGTATATGCTTCATTTGAAGGCAGAAATGTTGGCGTTGCCATTTCTGGCCGTCGCGTTGCCAACTTCAAAATTGAATTCACAATTGAATTCAATTGCCGGCAATAGCGAGCCTTTTGTTTTAGACCATCTCTTTCACATACGCCCGGTTTCACACACACAAGCACCCGAGCCACCGTCCAGGTGCGCCCGGGCACAGACAGCTTTGCGTGCTTTATATGTAATTGGCAATTTTGTTACACATTTCGCTTTGATCTTCGCCGCCGTCGACGTCGTCGTCGTCGTCACCACCGCCAGGTGAACAGCAGCAGCAGCTGAATTGGGGGCGGGTTCAAGTGGGCGGATGCACAAATTTGCCGCAAGGCATTTGCCAAATAATTCACGATTTGCCCCTAACGAAATGAAACTATCCGTTGCGGTTCGTTGGTTTTTTATATACCATCCCAATCTACCCACCTGCCTAGCTCCCCGCCTTCCTGCCTTTCACTGCCCTAACCCAAGATTGATTACAGTTTCAGTTTTGGTCGAGTTGATGATGTGCCCGGAAGTTTCTTTTGTAAATATTCGGAATAATTTAACACAGAATATACATGCATGATCCATTAAATTAAGTTAAATATATATATATTTGTATATTTGTTATAGCACAAGCGTTAAGATACTTTCAGCTAGCACTGTCTACACTGACAAATACGCTACAAAAGGAAAGAGTTAATGCAGGAGCTTGGAGACAGTGAGAAATAGAATTTCTGCACAATTTGACACAGGATCTCAAACTGGCTGAGGACACATGCCGCCTGAAGGAGTTAGATGCCAGCCAGCACAATTGTAAAATATCAATTACGGATGAAAGTAAAGTGCACACACACACACCTATATATATTTGCATGTCGCCAGGGCAACAGTAGCGAAATCCTTCAATCATTTCTAGGCAGGCTTCACTGGCATGCATTGCAGTGTAAAGTGGATTGGGATTGGGATTGCCTCCTCCAGCATATCTACATAATATCGGGCTTACTCATATTGCGCAGCTGTGCCCCAGCCGACGCCGCTGACATTGGGGATTTCAGATGTACTACAAACACGACAGCAATCCGTTGCCGTCGAGTCCGTTGGGAAGTGTGCGGAGCGAGCTCATGTGACAACTGAAGCTGGCTAAGAGCTAAGGATAAGCAGCGTCAGATACATTTTCTATAAATTCCGGCCAGAAAACAATTTCATTTGCAGCTGCCAGCGAAACTGCAGCGCGCCTCCCGGTTCAACTCGCTGCCAGCCCGAACTACCCCACCAGCCCTTGGATCCTCTTGCCGCAATCTCTGTTTATGTGCTTGGTTGGGGCTTAGCTATTCGAAGTAAGAGACTATATTTTGGTTAATATTCTATTTCTGTGGGTAATACCAAGCATAAAAGGTGAAAAGCAGCTGTTAAGTACAGTGTATGCTCGTTAATAAGTACACAAGTTTGCAAACAAACCAAACCAATGTCAGCTATAAAATGATTGAAATAAGTTTAAGTCTTAAATTTAAGGTTTTTAACAGTCATCATTCATTTTATCGAAATTGCAGCATTCACACGTTTTGTAGATAGGTTGAAAGAGCCGGATTTTAAAAAGGGAATATAATTTATATTATATAATAATGGTCCGATTAACTGTTGTTCATACGTGAGGAGTTTAGTCCAGCTATCTTTAAAACACAAAAAGTTAATAAATTTTTTATTTGTTGATTTTCGAACCATTATTCCTATGCCAGTTTTATGATATAGTATATCTGGATCGAACCAGCCTGCAACAGAAAGACAGATGAACCTGACTACATCGATTAATATTTCGCTGTAAATCCAATTTTTTCAATGCGAAGAATACATTTTATTACAAAATTATCATAGCCTCAGAATAGTATGAAAAACATTGCCGAGCATGAGATTAAGACTTATGACGTGAAAAAAAAACTAGTTTGTATTTCGAATCGACCGACAAGGAACTCGCGTCGAGAGGCTCATAGTTTTACGATTTTGGATTGCATTGGATTGGCTGGAGTGCTTCCACTCCTCGCACCGCAAATCCTGTTGCGGTTGTTGGTCATTTGGCAACGACCTCTGCCGAGTCCCCGCCCAAATGGGCCACAAATCCAAGGCCAAATTATGGCTCAGGGTCTTAGTTGCCCAATTTGCCCCACGCACCCACAGACCAAGATTTTCATTTCTTGTTGGCTTTTTATTTGTCGCTGTTCTTAATATTGTTGTTGTTGTTTTTGTTTTTGGAGTATTAAGTGCTCAGTTTGTACAAAGTGAGTTCAAGCTTTGGTTTGGGCCAGTCGACCACGTAGAAGGTTTCTCGGTTCGGCTCGGCTCGGTTCGGTTCGGTTCGTTTAATGGCCAGATTAGTTAGTCGCAATGTTATTTGTTAGCGTAAAAGCACTGCCAAAAAGGATTAAAATTAGCATAATTAATTTCAAGGACTTAGTCCTTACAAGGTTTTATGCCGTTGTTATTAATCGAAAGCGCCTCGACAGACCGCACTGCGTACTGAAGCCACAGATTTCAAGCTTCGATTGAAATTCTTATTCAAATTGTAAGGGCACAGAAACGGAGCACGAATCGATTTTATGTGAGAGTAGGAGCAGCTTATTAAATTGACGAGAGATACGGAAGCCGAAGCGACGTAGCTGGGATGTTATGGCAAAAAGTGGAGGTCGATTCGTTGAAGAACAATTAATCAAGGAAAGTTTGAACCGATTGAAATTTTTGTTAAATTTGTTATGAAGACATAACATTAATCGATTTTGTTGGAAAGTAGCAGAAGCTTTTTATGTGAAGAAAGAAGCGGTGGGAGAATTATCTTAGATAATGTTGGTGGGACACTGCATAACAGAGAGTAAATGTCGATTAGTAAAGGAAATTTCAACAAGGGTGGTTTAAAGTTAGTATAAAGAGAGAAGCGTAGTGCAGTTAGAATAACAATAATGTTCATTGTTCCGAAAAACTTAGCCCTAGGCCCGTTTAATAAGAAAGAAGCGGTGGAAAAATCAAATGAACTTTGCATAACAGAGCATGAAAGCTAAGTTGAAAAAGAATGACTATTTTTGACTAACAGGGGTAATAAGACAGTTCATTGTTAATAATAAACTTATTCCTAAACACGTTTGAGAAGAAAGAAGCGGTAGGAGCTGTTGATATTGCATAAGAAAAAGTAAGAGTCGAGTACTAAGGAAAAAATCACCAAGGGTTATTTCTTAATTTAAAGAAAAAAGCGTTGCGCAGAGAGTTGGTCTCTCTCTGTTCATTGTCCAATATAATATTAATAATAATAATAATAATAATAATAATGCACATATTTATAATAATAATAATTGTAATAATAGTAATAATAATAATAATAATATTAATTTGAGAAATGCAAAACCGGACAAAAAAATGAGATGAACAGATGCATTAGGTGCGATTTAAAATTATTGTCCATACATAAAACGCCCTTCTGGAGGCGTGTCCATATTTACAGAACATTTGCTGCGAGCATCTCAGCAGCTGTGTCAGCTAAACTTCAGCCAGGCACTCGAAGGGCGGACAACCACATCATATTGCGAGGACCGCAGAGCTAATATCGAGCAAAATGATTGTGGAGCGCAGTAAAAACCGCGAAAGATGGCCACACACTGATGGGCTATTCGATGGCTTAATGCTTCCGGCCAAGAATGGCGCTGCACTGCGCCGGAAGTATTTGCTGGCCTTTAATGCGTTTGCTCAAAACTCAAATGACAATGCTGCACATCCTTGCAGAGCACCCGCCCCCAATTTCGTGGCTGGCTGGATGAGAACTTTGCCTGCTGCTTGCCAGTGCCACACACAACACGTTGATTTCTCAGCCAGAAACTCTCGACAGCTGAATTGGCAAACTGATTGCCAATGCAGGCATAGCCCCCGCCCGGCCCGGCCGCGCCCACACGATCCGCACACATGCGAGAAAACATTCTGTTAGTCGTTTGACTAGTGGAAAATTATGTTTACCTTGCATCAACATACTAACGTATAATATATCGAGCTTAGCGTCTTCGTTTCGAAGTATTTTTACATCGCCTTCACTTGCCGCCCGAACGCCCCACTAAGACTAGAAATATGTCTGCAACCTACCCCTGCTCAGCCGCTGGATGTCGTCGTTGTGCCTGACATGGGCGGACAGCTGAAAAGCTCAGCATGTGCGATTCCTGTCGAAGCTTCTGTTCTGCCCTGCTACTGGACGGCAGCTCCCATCCATCTGCCTGCCATTTGTCTGAGCTGGGCCAAGCCAGGCGCTGCGCCACTAAAAGCTACGCCAGGATTACGTCAGTCTGTCAAATAGTGTATGCATCTTCTCTATGTCCTGGCCAGCACTAAGTGCTTTATATGTGTTTTATATGACAAATATCTATTTTGGAGAAAATAATTGTATTATATTCCAGATGAAGCAGCAGATGAAAAGGCAAGCTCTTAGAAAACCAAACGAACTAAGAAGTATCTCCTCATGCTCTGCAAATTAAAAATTAAATAAACCCTATTTTCACATCATCTCTAAGCCACATTTCTTGGGAAACGCAACTAATAGTTTTAGTTGATGAAATTTGAACTTTACTGGATCTTGATATGATAAATAAATTAAATAATTTGTTAGAACCAATTTCTTCACATATAAAGAATCTATTCCCATACTTTGCCTGCAGATATATTAGATTCTTCTTAAAAATGTATTACCGGCTAGTTTTTAAATTAAAAAGAAAATCTCTGTCTTGACCGTATATCTTTGATGTCTCTTACAAAACTCTAATTCCCATTTGTCTCGACTCGTGCTGCTGCTGCTGCTATGAAAATCTGCTTGACCGCCGACATTGAAATGCAAATGTAATGTAAATATTTTAAACTAATTTTCAGTGATTATGCAAAACCGCAAATAAATCTGCAGCAATGGCATAAAATTCATGGCCCAGAAGCCCGAGCCGGGCTAGTTCTGGACAGAAGTACCACAGCAAGCCAGAACAATGGCACGTTAAGGAACCGCAGCAGAACCCAAAAGCCAGCTACCAGTGTGCCCAGGCGTTGGTGCGGAGGAACTGAAGCATTGGAGAGCTTGAGGGCTTCTGGCACTTCGAAGCGTGGCGAAACTTTAGCTCGAAATCCGCTTGGTTTTTGGGCGGGGATGGTGCGGTGTGATGCGGTGCATGTGCCTGGCTATTTTGCTACAACAAAATAATTTCGCTGGCTCGTTTGTCAAACTAATGGCAGGAATTTGAGCAATTTAAGTAACAAAGGTTAAACAATGAATTTCCTGTGCGCCAATATTGAATTTAGCTGCTCGCTCAGCTGACCTATCCAACCATGCCCCCCAAGGCGTTTGTGCTGTGTGAAGATGTCATCGGCAATAGCACGACCCGCCCCTTCTGGCCAACACACTCCCACACACACACTCACAGTTGACTAAACCCAACCAAGTGCTGCCACAGCAACAGCTGCTGGCCAGCTCACACGCTCCATTAGCGCTTCTCAAAATTCGCAGGCGTCCGCCTGGAGTGGTATTGAGTGGTCCGAGTCCGAGTCCGAGTCCTGCTGCTGTGGATGAGTTTTGCTTTAATGAAATATGTGTATACATATATCTAATTGAAGCAAATGCTTGTGCCGGAATGGCCCTCGGCGCGTGGTTGGCTCAACTTACCGACACGCCCACTTCTGAGAATACACACAATTTTCAATTTAATTGAGCCTTTGGGGCAAGTGCCTCAATTAAGGTACTCGTCCTCGCTGTCCTGCTCGTAGGCTCATGGGTTTACCTAATCATATACTGTATCGTATGCTTTATGACAATGGAGCTGCCTAGATATCTAAATCATTTTCCAAGTACTGCAAATAAATATTTTTTCGAATTCATCAAACAGCGGTTGGGCCAACTGCCCGGCAATTGCCTGGCAACGGGTCCAAGCTTAAGCGCATCATTAAACTTTTGTCAGTTTTGCAGAGGGGCGGCGAGCGGCGAGTAGCGAGTAACGAGTAGGGGGCGACGAGTAACGGGAGACTGCAAAGATGTGGCAACCTCAAACAAAGGCCAATGGAGCGTGCAACAGAGAAGAAGTGCCAAACTAATGAACGCTTTGAAAAGGACTTTCCTGCCCGTGAGGACTTTTCTAATGGCCATTAAGTCTCACTGCATTTTCCCTCGTCTTCCATTCAATATTCTATGGCAATAATCAAGCAAATTGTCGCCTGTCAAAATGTTCAAGTTTCGAAAGTGCGCAACTTTTCAGGCAAGTGTCAGAATATCAGCTCGGGAATTACGCTTTGACACTTTCCCCTTATCAATTGAGTGTCAAAGTCAGGATATTAAATTATGTGAATGAGTAAATAGCGAGTAATGAGATCTATTCATAAACAAGTTTTGCAGAAGCCCATTCGCCCTTCTGTCTCTCTCTCTTTCTCTTTCTCTCTCTCTCTCTCTCTCTCTCTCTCTCTCTCTCTCTCTCTCTCTTTTAGATTAGCTTAATTTTTCAACATTAGCAAGCATTTCCGAGTCCATGTAGTATTTATTCTATATCAGGACTACGAGCTAATTCGATCTAAGTACGAGCATACGTTCAAGGCTCTAGATTTAGCTCTTATAGGTTATGCGATCCTTGCGTTCATAAATACGGACGGACAGACGGGCAGATGGACTGAAAAACTAACAGGCATGGTTAGCTCGACTTGGCTATTAATGCTGCTCAAGAATGTATACCTTATGGGGTCGGGGCTGCTTCCTTCTGCCTGTATGAAAAGAATCAAAAACAAAAACTGAACTCTGGTTCGCATGCTTTGCTTTTCAATGGGTTCATTGAATTTCATCATGGCTGCATGGGGTAGTACAAAGATGAAGAAATTTTTATTAATTCCTCCCAATTTCAAAACATATTAAAGAGTATCATCATCTTGTAAGTTGTAGGCCTGGGACTCGGTATATAAACGGACTTTGGTCCCATGTTGCGACCCTGAATCATGCATATGTATCGGACAATAAGAACCGAAGTTATTCAAGAATCCATTTTGTATGCAGGTTGGGGGCTCTCTGGGCTCTGAGCTCAGAGCATCACCTAGTCGAGCACTTCCAACTGGAGCTCTCCTCTTTATTCAAGTGATTTTGAATTTATCTACCATTTCCCACTGCATTCACAAAATTTAGCCATTCCCTTTTCATACTCTTCGCTGGCAGGAAGTCATCTGGCTTAATGCTTGGGAGTGCCATTACAAATGTCTCTTGGCCAATTAGCGTATCCTTCATTGTCTTTGCTGTTTGGCTGGCTGCTTGGCATCCCGCGAATTTAGCATAGTTTGATTTTCAACTGGTGCCGCGGTTTCTTTGGCTCCGATTGACAATGTCCGCAGCTGCAACTTTTCCAACTGTTTTTAAACAATCCCAACTTCTTTTTTGGACAGATTCCACTAGCTGTTGACAAGGCCCTTCATATTAAGTGCTGAATCTGAGTAACTGATAAATGATTGTTGGACAGCTTTTGAGCTTTGTTGAAAGTTCAAGCCGCTGGGATATTTCTTTTTAATCTATTTTGAATTTCAATTATGCCACTTTTTATACCCTTGCTGGGGATGTTATAATTTTGTCTCGAAATGTGTAACGCAAAGGAGACCTCCCAACAGCCGAGTCGATATAGCCATGTCCGTCTGTCTGTTTCTATGCGAACTATTCCCTCAGTTTTGAAGCTATCTTAATGAAACTTAGCATAAGTGCCTCTTTCTGTTGCACACAGCACGTATATCAAAACCAGCTGGATCGGACCACTATATCATATAGCTGCCATAGGAACAGTCGGTCGAAAATTAAGTTGTTGTATGAAAAACTTGTTTGTCATTCAAATTATCTTGACCAAACTCGCCATTTACTAGTTTTACTATACTCCTTATATATATGCAAAATCACATTAGGATCGGACCACTATATCATATAGCTGCCATAGGAACGATCGGTCGAAAATTAAGTTGTATGAAAAACTTTTTGTCATTCAAGATATTTTGATTAAACACGACATTTAGGATTTCAGTATGCTCCCTTCATTTTTACAAAATCTTATTTACATCGGACTACTATATCATATATCTGCCATAGGAACGATCGGTAGAAAACTAGGTTTTTGACTAAAAACCTTTTTTGTTTATCAAGATATCTTGACCAAACTCGGCGTTAGCTATTTTTCCGGTGCTTTTTAGATACGGGCAAAGCATTATGAAAAGGTTGGGTCTTCAAGGGTATAAGATCTTCGGCGTGCCGAAGATAGCCTTATTTCTCGTTTTTGTTTGTTTTTAAGATATCTAAACCAAACTCTGCATTAACCATTTTTCCTGTGATTCTTAGATGCTGGCAAAACGTTATGAGTTTTATGAAAAGTTTGGGTCTGCAAGGGTATTAAATCTGCGGCGTGCCGAAGATAGCCTTTCTTTCTTGTTTAATTTAACCCCTGAATAAAAGGAACTGAATATTGCTTCTGTCTCTCCGCTTTTTAGTATATTTCTGTAATCATTTATTGTTTTTTAATTATTGCTTTACTTATTCTACTTCTATATATAATATATATCATTTTCCTTTAAGAATTTTCATCTCTCCTTGTTAAATATAGCTCTATAAATTTCTCCCTTTTAGCTTGATAGCGTTTCTCTTCTTTTCTCTTATCTCTCTTTTTTTTCTCAAAAATGATTCATTATAATAAGTCTTTCGTTGTTCACGCGAATCAAGTGCCTGCTTTCATCGCATTAACTCTCTCTCTCTCTCTCTCAATATAATTTGTTCGTTTCTAAGTTTACTTTAATTCAAGCCTCTAAGGCTCTTTGTTTCGCAATGCATTCTATAGTTTAGTAAGTACCAAAGATAACATAAATGTATTTTTCATAAGCCCCAAGTGCTTGATATTCAATTAGTACGTTTTATCTCAGCCTCAGCGAACGCTTTGCATATATGTCTACAATATGGAAAAAAGTATTCCGAAGGGCTTATCTGGGATTATCTGCTTGCTTTCTGAACTTTTCTAGCAAATTGTTAATTAAACTTGCGCTGCCTTTTGGCAATCATTTTCTTAAATATTTTGCAAATAATTTTTCTTTATTCAATGCAAAAAATGGATTTTCGCGAGCTGCGTGCAGCGTGCAGAAAAATAAAATACTTTACTCGAGGGAAAACAAAGCAAAAATTTGTGCTTATAGTTTTTACTGGACAAGTTTTTCAAGTTGGTTTTTCTTTTTCTTTACTGCTAGTTTATTACGCTATTGTTTTCTTTGTTGTTTTCATTATTGTTGTTTACTTATTTCGCCGCTGTTGTCTAGGCGCTTCTTGTAATAGTTTCTGAGAGCGTGCGGGCAGGGGGTGTGTGGTGGGTGTAGGGCGAGGACCGACCACGGAGATAATTCTACGGCTTTGTTTTGTCGAGCGCGCGCAATTTTCATTTATTTCAACTGCTTCTTTTGACACCCTGTAATCAGGCAAATGATTAGGCAAATAGTTACCACAAGCAGAGTCAAAATATATATATATATATATATATTTAGCTGATTTTCAAATATCAAAACATATTATTGAACAGCCTTCAGAGTAAAGCCGATTCAAGTACTTATCTGTATACTCAGCTTCACTTATGCATATAAAATTAATTATTCAGCACAGGGTATGCTTCAGTCAGGCGCTGTAACTTGTTCACCAGGCCTAAGTGGAACACACAGACACACACACACACACACAGTTACACACCAAATATAGTAGGGATACACCCACAACACAGCCGCCAAACACAAAGCCCATCAGCGACAACACGAAAGAGGCTTGGGCCTTGCTTTTTTATTTTATATATATATATGCATATATATATATATATTTTTTGTTTTGAATAGAATAGAATTTTCTGTGCATTTGATCACAAAAGGGATTCACGCGCCTAAGTGAAAAGCATAAAGGAAATGTTCAGCACATTTCGTGTGCTTTTTTGTAGTCCATTTTCTGGACAAGACCCAACTAGCTTGCTTTTATGTCATATCCACTCGATCTAGCCCAACTATTTAACCAATTAACTAGTGCTTTGATAAAGTATATATAATAATGTTTAATGATAATTGAATAAACGAGTTTGTGTGCTCTAGTCGGGAGTGCCAGACTAGGGAATACCCTGAACCCAACTGGAGATCATGAATGGGAAATGCTGCGCATTTGATTAGCCTCGTCGGATCACATTATTGTCTGATAAGTGAAATATTCTTAATCTTTGCATGATATATCCAAATATAGCTCTTATAATTTTTGACTAATGCTTAGCGATGGAAATTTGAATTATGAAAATGGAAAATAAAGAATAAAAAATAAAGATGATAAACTCGTAGTAAACGCATCTCGCAGTCATCACTAGAACGAATCAACTCATCACCCTGATAATGACTATTCAGACGTTATATACCCGTTTGCCATGGAAACAGGGTATAACAACAAGAATTACTAATTTGTGGGGATCAGAATAGCAGGCAGCAAAAAGGCGAATTGATTTCAAATTGCCATTTAAAATTATCAACACAAATTGCTCTATTTTCAACGGACAGCGGCAGCCAATTAAAATTAGATTCAAATTCGCCAAATACACAATTGGGAGGGAAACCAATTTGAAAACAAAAAAAAATAGCCCGATTTGCAGTACGCGGCTCGCAGCTTGATTGCAAACAATAACAGTTTACTGCCTTTCGCTTGACCAGAAAACATTGATAAATAACGCAACCCCGATGCGGGCCGACACACGACGCCTACCCCCACAGACACTCACACACTCAAACACACACACACACGCACACCACATTCATCGACAATTTGGCCAATTTATTGTTTGGCTTTCTGGGTTTTTGGTAGCAGCAAGAGATTTGCCCAAAGCCAAGAGCTGGCAACGCATCAATCGTCCATTTGGTATGGGCAGGGTGAACTCTGATTCCTCCTGCGCCACCTCCACCATTTCCCCCTCCTCGTTCTAATTCTGTATTTGTTTTGGCCAACCTTCTGGCATTTCATGTGGCAAAAATGTTTGGCTATAAATGACATTTGTTATGTGTTGCTTGATTTCATTCGCGCTTTGATTTTACAGCCATGAATTTATCAAACATAAACATTTATCTTTGCATTCAACTGTGAAGCGGGCTAACGAGCAAATCTATTATCCAGCTTTGTCAGTTTGAATATATATAATTCAGAGATAATCCATTAAGTAGTTTATATGAAGCATTAAATTAAATTCTAGAAAAGCTCTCTCAAAACGATTATAACTATCTTTTTTTAAATGGGCAAAAGCTGCTGTTTCTCTTGAACTTAAAACAGATTTTTTAATTCTATCTAAAAACTAAAAATTACCATAAAAAAGCAATTGAAATGTTTTTCAACAAGAACTCTATTTTAAACCTGCCAATTGTGTATAGAAAATCCGTCTACATCGTATAAATCATGCAATGGGAATAAAAAGGTTTAGGCTCATGCTAAATTCTGTGGCTTGTTGCAAATCTGTATTCGTATGCGGATGGATTCTCATGAAATTAAAATTTATCGCTTTCGCAAAGCTGTCATAATGTTAAGAGAACCCTCACCCTCTTGGCTACCCATTGCTTCAGCAGCAGCTGCCCCTCGCCTTTGGCTCAATCTTATTCTTTTTGAAAATGTGCCGCAGTGGCAACTGGTACTGGGAGCCCACCCCGCTCAGCCAACCCGTTAAGACCCAAATCCATCCATTCATATTTATGGCAAACCAAAAGCAAAAGTTTTATGCCACTTCTTGGTCGTCGACAGTTGTTTTTCTCGCAATTTTATTGGCAGTCGGCCATCAGCGGCTGCTGGAGTCTGCCAAAAATCTACGGCCCCCTCACATTGAGAAACGTGACCCATTTTATATAAAAAGAAAATAAAAATTGTGTAATGCTCGTATTATTGCACAAAGCGACACAATTGCTTGTGCGCGGGAAAATTCGGCAAGCGACAGCTTATTTCGTTCGGATACTGATTGCTTGTGATGACATTTTCCAGTATTCCCCAGCAAATTGGAAAACTGTTATCCCAATAAATATATATAGTTACAATACACTTAAGAGTGTGTTCAGTCTCATTTTAAAAGCAAAATTTATATTGCTTCAACAGTCCAGCAACGTTTGCGGATGCGAAGTCCTGCGCTCGCTTTTTAAGTCAAGTAGATACACTCATTTAGCACTCTTTGCTCTGCTGAAAACTTAATTATATTGCAATGATGTGGTAAACATTTGACAAATTGAATAAGTTCGGGTTAGGAAGATGCCAACAGGCGTGTATATAGCTCAAGCACAGGCGCAACTTGTGCGCTTCAAATAATTTGAAGTGAACACACAAAGTAATTATGAAAACCACTTGCAAATACGAAAGACAGATACACACACTGACACACGCTGAGCACACATATTTACTCAAGTAAGTGAATGTCTGGCATTGGAAAACCAGGGCACAAGGGAACCAGGGACTTTTGGTTCCAACAAGTTTGCCCTGAGTCGCAGCTCGTGCGAGTCATTACAAGTTACGCTAATCAAGTTGAACGTGCGCATCACCAGCAGCAGCAGCGGCGACGGCGGCGACGACGGCGACGGGGCGTGGCAGTCAGCCGGATGGCTGGCAGACCGCTAGAGACCCGACAAATGTGTGAGTGTGCGGGCGGGGAACGAGGGGAGGGTGCAGCGGCAACAAGCGAGTGGCGTCGAGTGTTTGAGACAGGAAATGACAATTCAAATTAAAGACAACGGTCCAAAAAATACACGACTGTGGCGAGCAGCGGGCGGAACGATGTGCAAATGGGGCGGGATGTGCCAGAGCTTGGAGGGAGTCGGAGCGGCGGGGGCAATCGGAGTTGCAGGAACGGAACTGCCTACGTTACGTTTCGCATTGCCACTTCACATGAAATTAATTATGAAACTTTTGTACAACATTTTGTTGAACGAGTTGAGAAAACCCTTCCATGCAGCCAGCCGAGGCAGAGACTGCGGCAGAAGCGGCGACAGCGACAGCGGCAGCGGCAGCGGCAGCCTTAAATCCGAACGCAGCGAAATAAAAATGTTGTAACGCGCCTGGCAATGAGCATGAGAAAATTAAGTATACGCCACGTAAGCCGCAAGTCTGCTGCGGATAGTCAACAAGGGAGGAGTAGAGCTAGGCGATGCGTGCTCGTGTGTGTGTGTGAGTGTGTGTGTGTGTGTGTGTGTGGGCACAGCAAACAGCAGACGCAGTCGCAGACGCAGCAGCGGCAACAGAAACGGCGCGCTAAGCATTGTGCTTGTTGTTGTTTTTATGTCGCCTCCGGAAACGAGCAAGATGAAATGCAACAAAAACACAAACAACAGGCAGCAGCGAAAATCCGAGTCGTCACCCGAGCTTGCAATTAGAAGCATATAGCGCAGCAGGCAGCGCTGCTAGCAGCAGCAGCGGGCAGCGGCAACCGGAAACATGCCCAAAAAAGTAGGCAACAATTTTTGTACAGCGCAAAGTTTCGCTGCTGCGAACATCGCGACGTCGACGTCGACTTGTAAGTTGTTTTACTAGAAATTTTTAATTATGATTTAATACTAAAATACGGAAATAATTTGCGGCAACAACTTTCGTCGGCGTCGACGTCGCACAGCTCCAGCGATTTCATTTTATTTGCCAGCAATTGCAATGCTTCAGCCTCCCCAAAAGCCACGCCCCATTTGCAAATGTGTGCAAGTGTGTGTGTACGAAATATAAAATGAATGAAGACTATGTAAACAATTCATTATGTAATTATGAAATGCAACAAATCAAAGAAATTCTAGACTAGCAGAGAATCGTTTTTGGATTGGACTGGATTTTACGTGAGTTTTGATATTAAATAAATAATTTTCGGATAAGTTACAATACAATATTCATTACATTTAACAATAATAAAAATAATTTATATAAATGCAGATCATATTATGGTCATAGTCATATTTTAGCTGTTTGGCATTTAATACTTTTTATTTGTTGCTACTAAAAAGTAAAATGCGGATCATTTCTTGTCATTGCAGCTTTGATTAAAATGTTTTGTGGGTTTTTTTTTGTCAACTTTAAGGCTTGCTTGGACCGAAAGGCATTCATGCACACACGCACACAGAGACACACGCTCGTGTGAGTGTGTGCGTGTCGAGCTGTTTAGTATGCAAGTTGCCGCCTCATCGTAAAATCGCATTTATATGTTGTTTATTCTTTGCATAAACAATATGTACAATGTGAATGAATTACCACACAAAATACACACACACACACACACACATGCCGTGTGGCTGTGTGTGTGTTGTATGTGTATATTTTATAGTGCAAGCAGTTTGCTGCTTTTTTTTCGAGTTTTAGCAACATTTTCATGCACTTTTATTACAATTCCTCGATGGAGTTTTATTGTTCTGCCAGAGAAAGGCAAAGAAATATTCAAATTGTAAACAAATATTTTGTTACAAAGACCACAAAAGAGAAGCACATAAAAAAAAGAGAGACAAAATGCCAAAATATATCACGTTTGCCTGGGCTCGCCAGGCTGTCAGCACAGTTGACATATTGTACATCGATTGTTGGCCAAAAGATAACAATTTTCTTTATTACTCGAAAGCCAGGCAGTATTTCAATTAGAACGTGTACAGAAAGTTACTTACAACAACAAGCCCTACTAGTCGAACCTGTCTCTGTTCTCATATTACTTTTGGGAAAGTCGGGCTTCACTTTTCACATGGACTTTTTCAATTTTGGGGCATAACACAGTATTGAAAATTAATCAAATTATTAATGTCAGAATGGAATTCGCCACCCTCAATATAAATAGGAGCAAACTTTTATTTTTGCCAATGAAATTATTTGCTGCTTGTCGCAAAAGTTGAGCGCTGAGAAAAGGGACAAATTGTTTTCCGAAATTCAAGTGGACACAGAACAAGGGTAAAAGTTCTGCAAAACTTCGATCTTTGGCTAAAACCTACATATATTTTTATATATATATAAATATATACAAACTAAAACGGTGGTAAATACTTACAGTGTTTGCTCTTCTCGGCAGCCACTTGGCTCTGCGGCGTTTGGGCCACAATGGCAAAGAGCATGAGCAGCATTAGAAGCCCTTTGGGAATGCCCGTTGTTACCAGACCAGTTGGGCTGTGGGTCTTTGCCAGTTCACGCAGTCGACTGCGTGTACGTTCCTGTGTTGGGCTAAGGTCAACGGCGTGTGCGTCCGCTGGCGGCCCGGGGCCACACGATGTTGGCATCAGCAGCATTCTGTTGGCTCAAATTTCGCGATTTTCACAAATTTCACTGCTGCAGCTGGTCAAAAAGTTTGCTTTTGTTGTTGTTGCCGTTGATCTAGCAACCGTTGTTCCTTTTATACTCTCCGTATTTGTTCTGGCAAACGTCATTGTTTCGCAATTAAAAGCATTCATTTATGAGTTTTCCCCTCAGCGGACCACGCGGCGTATGCGCAATGTTTTAATGCTCAGCCAAATGCTCGTTTCGACATTTCGCTCGATTCCATATTAATTGTCAGCGGCTGCATTTATCATCGAGCCTGCAAAAAGAGGACGAAACGCAAAGCAATTAGAAATTGCATTTTCACATAGAAGCAGCAATAATTAAAATCTAAGCTCGCAGTTGAAAAACCAACTTCAGTTCTGAGATAAAAAATAATTATTATTGTTTTTTTCAATTCTAACTAATGCGCACGAGGCTAGAATTAATATTTCTGATGCATATGAGAAATTCCTTTATTTACTTTCATTTTTGTAAGATATTGTTTTCCTGTGTTTTAAGCTATCTTTAACATATTATGTTTCCGTCTAAAAAACGAGTCCTTTTAAGTTATGCTGAACAACATTCAACTATGAATATTTTACGCTCCTAGCCATATAAGAATTGTATACAAATTGAAAACGAGAAAGAAACGAATAAGGACATGAAGATGAAATACCCTTGTTTACATTTTCCTCACGTTTGGTCAGATAAATGAGAATAGTGTAGCCATCAAATGCCAATAAAACAAATAAAATTGTATAAAAATAAAAACGTATACATTGATCGTTCCTATGGCAGCTACATGACATATTGGCCCGCTAATACAAGGATTTTGCATATATGTTAAAGTATCTTGATAAACAAAAAGTTTTCCACACAAAAACTTTCCTATTGCAGTCTCAAAATTATAGCTTTAAGAGCGGAGAGTCTAGTTTGCATAGAAACAGACAGACGCAAAGCCAGACATGGCATATCGACTCTGATTTACGATATATATGTACTTTATGGAGTCGGAGACGTGCTGGAAAAAAATCATGACAAAATTTGAATACCCTCTACCAAGGTATAATACCTATTCTTTCTAGTTTAAATTAAATTGATATATTAGTTGCTGTATAAATAATCTTCGGGTACACTTAATAGCTTTAATTCTTTCAAGTGCATTGATTTTCCAAATAATCGCTTGTTTAAATATAAAAGAAGTTCCTTGCGTTTGAACTGTTACCAAGATATTGGACAGGTTCTACAGATATAACATTATTCGGTTTGCGTTTCCAATCTCTGACTGAACTTAAGTTCCTTCCCTCTGCCTCTGCTTCTCTCTCTCTCTCTCTCTCTCTTCTTTTCCTGTCACTGACTGTTGCTGGCTCCAGCGATTCATAAGTATCACACAAATCGAAAAATCGATGCATAAAATTATTCAGATGCCAGAGGAAAGCTCAGCACTGGACGTGCCCCGGGGGCGTATGCGCATTTAAAAGCAAATGAGATATTACGTATACGCAGTGGTGCCTAGTTTATTATTGAAGCTCGAGCGCTCGAGCGCTCGAGCCACATAGTGCGTGTGCCTGTGCGCTTGAAATAATAACAAGACTCAACTGCATGACTGGGCAATAAGAAACTGGCGTTGATTTTAAAGAGCCGCCCAACCCAGCTGCAGCCGTACAATAATTTCCTTAGCAAAGCTGAGGGGCGGTTGCGGGTGCGGGTATGCTCGGCTGTGTTATACTGTGGTTTGCTGCAGGCCATGCGCTACGGGAGAGCAGCTGGCATGGCAGCGCCTTTGTGCCATCAAAAGTTTATCACATTAGAAATCAACGGCAGCCCCCGAGCAGACCGGGTCGCTGCTGGCGGGGCGTGTACCCCCTGACCGTGCCGACCTCACCTCACCTCACCACGCGCCACACTCACTCTATTCTTGTGCCACATAAAAGGCAAAATAATAATGAGAAGCCAGTAGCAGCAACAGAATCGGGCACAGAGGCAGCAGCAACAGCAGCAAAAAAATGTATCACACATATTTTGTTGTGCTTTATTTACTTGCAGCATTTCTCCTATTCCCTCGCTAGTTCTCCCCCTCTCTCTCTCTCTCTCTCTGTCTCATGCTCTCTCGCATCTGCCGGACCATTCAAGCCTCGGACTTTAGATGTGTCACATACACGTTCACTGTTTGTTATCCTTCGAGCGCTCCAATTTCGCCTTTAATTAAATTTGATTATAGTTTTTCTGACTTTTCCCGTTGCACGTTTTGACTTCTCCTGCCAAGTAGACTAACAATTTTGGCTGCAAGCGTTCTTTAAAACACACAGGACATTTGATTTGAGTAAATTGTTCTTTAAAATTAAAGCAGGACTGCAAATTGTTACATAAGCTCGCACTGAACTCATACCTATAGATTGGCAGGGGTATTTGGGTGCTAACAATTTTCATTAGCCATAATTAGAGTTAATAATTGAAGCTAAGGAAAACAAAGTAAGATCCAACGACTAAATATTGAATTTCAGTGTACAGACAGGATGTGGAAGTATCAATTTGAACTTTGTTGTGTTGTTGCTGTTGCTATAGTTGTTGTTGTTGTTGTTGTTGCTGTTGCTTTTGCCATGGCAACGGTTTTTGCTTGGCATGGTCAACGGCTAATTCTTTTATTACCCTTTCGTTTTTCGTAATTAATTAATGAAAATAAATTGAAGTTGCAACCGTAAATGAAAAAGAAAAAAATATAAACAAGAGTTTTAAGCTATGCGAATCGAAAACTGTTTAGATAAATATCAATCGATGTGTGGTTAAAAGCCGACAGAGTTCTCGCATGTTGCCAGCCCCAAATGAACGTAAGTTGTAATTGTTGTTATATCACTCCGAACCGCTGTTGTTCATGTTGATGAACTGGACAGAAGGGAAGGCGTCAGAAGCCGCATAAATTACAAACACCGACAGCATATCAACAAAAAGGAACAAAGGCCCAAAAGCAACAACGCGTCTAAAGCGGCTTTAGCCAGGCGAAACAAACAAAACTATCAACAGCAACAATAACAACTGACAAGTGTGTGTGTGTGTGTGTGTGTGTGTGTGTGTGTTTTGTATGTGTGTGCGTAAAACATGGCACACAAAATGGAAAACACAATGGCAAAGTGTACAAAGCAAAAGAGAGAAATTGTAGAGTAGCATACAATTAATGGCCCTGTGGGGTTTCATCGGGCAATTGCTTTGGAGTTTTATTCCTGTGTCTTATTTAGGTCTCTATATGCATGGTGTTTGCACTAATACCTACACGTTTGTCCCTTTTTTATGTTTTTATTTAGTTGCCATTATTTAGTTCATATTATTTATGATGTGCGCTCAAATGACATTTCTAGACTGAACGAACAAATATTAATAGCCGGGAAATATCCCGTGCCCAGGCCTTAATTTCCTTTCCATATATTCTTATTAATATATAAATATTATAATATATAATTATATGCAAAATATATGTTACCTATGCATACACATACATGTATTAGGGTAATTCTATACTTGTAAATTATAAATTTAGTTTGCAGCGCAGCGAAAAGAAAACTTAGTCTGCGCTTGGCATAAAAAATATGTACATGTGTGCACATGCATATTAGCACACATACATTTATTCATACATAAATACATACACACATATATGCAAGCAGGTACGCATATGTACTATCAAGCACGCATATAGACTAGCGGGAATACCACGGCTTTGCACGTGGCAAGTTTTGTGCCTAAAATTTGAAATATAACTTTCATCCAGTTCTTGCCCGTGAAATATTTAAATTTGTCCGTACTATCTTAATATATCTAAAGTCCATGGAATAAAAAACCAAAAGATGACAACAACTCATGTTCGTCTCGTGGTGAGAAGCTTGAAGACGAAAGTAAACTTATGTTCATTAAACTTAATTTTTAATCAAAGCGTGGTTATTTTGCGAAAAACATCAAATCATTTTGAACAAATATCTCTGAAAATGAATTTGATGCCGACAAAAACCAACGTAGGTTAAAATGTTCCGCAAAATTTCCACAGTTACGTGTGGAATTCTCTAAATCGCCAAAACACGTATTCAGTTAATTTTTATGAAGGGCTTTGATAATCAGTTTTGAGCAAATCAGACGAAACTTAAAACTTAGCCCAAATATTCTTCAAATTGCATTTTTTACCGAGAATCCCTAAAGTCTGCAAAATGTATGAAACACATATGAAATAATTTTTTGTTTAGACGCTTGGAAATGTTTTTATAAGCGAAACAAAGATCTTTGAAAATTAGTTTGAAGCCGATAGGATGGTAAAAAAATGTTTCGTTCAAACGTTTTCCATGATTTTTCGCACTTGCGGATGGAATTTAACAAGCGTGCACATTCATCACAAAAGCTGACTATAAAGCTCTTCTGGTTATAGCTGTCCTAATGGACAACCTATAAGATATATTTGCGTACTATATATACTTATATGTATCACAGATATAAACAAGTAAGAGGTTCTAGTCGGGAGCTCCCGACTAGGGGATACCCTGAACCCTCTTCTTCCAACACCAAATGCATATATATTCTATTTTAGAAACTATTTTGGTGACTCTAGCTCTTATTATTTACCAAAATTGCCCAAAAAACAGGATATCGATTGCTTGGAAACGGAGTAAGTTATCGGTTATCGGAAACAAATTCGAAATCTAAAATTTCAAGTCTCTAGCTTTTATAGGTTCTGAGATCCTTGCGTTCATACATACGGACGGCCGAACGGACGGACATGACTAGATCGACTCGGCTATTAAACCCATTTTTAATGGGTTCGGGGTATAAAAACAAGGTAGTACATTCCACACAGCATTTTTAACACTTCACTTGACTTACTGTCGAAGCGGAAAGCTGTAGCTGTGAAAGCTACATGAATTCATGAGTATCGCAGAGAACAATATAATTTTAAGACTACGTTTTTATTTAAATTTTAGCAGAGCAGCGGGAAGTAGACCTGGTCTGCGTGCATTCACATATACATACACAAACGAATACATAAGTAAACACATACTTTATAAATATATACTAATATATACAACTTAAAATTGTAAATCAGCACAAATTTCTCACTTGAATGTATATTTTCTCAAGAGTGGAATTTTACAAATATTTTCAGCAAATTATATATATAGATGCATAGAAATTATAAGTCGGTCCGAGCCTAAATATGTATTTGAATTTAACAGATCGCAAACTATAAAAGTATGTTGCCTTTTTAAAAGCTTTAGAGTTAAATAAGTCGGGATTGGTATAGCATACCCTTACCATAAAGCAGACAAAAAACAATGTCAGATATTTTATGGTGGCAAATATTAACGGAAACTATAAATATAAAAAAATAATCAGCGCTGTGGCTCGCATAACGGTGAATATTTACGAAATTTCCATTAACAACAGTACATTAAATCCACAAAAATAAAAACAAAAAGAAGAGAAGCAACATAAACGCGCACACATACACACACACACACACACACACACACATCTATATTAACTGCTGGTCTCCTGTAAACAAAAGAAATTACTTTATATGTAACGGCAAAGTGTTTTTATGTGTGTTGGCAACACTTTATCCAACACCCGCATGCACCCTAAACAACTCGCCGGCGAATGCAAAAAGTACTCTTGCTCCGTGTCTCTGTCTCAATTTGCGCCCTTCCCCTTCCCCATACGCCCTATACCCTCTCGCTGCAAACCCTCTTGCTGGGTCTGCCCGTCAGTCTAGCCACCCGTCTTTGGCCATGTCCATTTGTCTGCTGAATGGCGACTGCCAACAGCGATGCCAGCAACAACAGCGCGCCGCTGGCGCCACACACACATATATACATACATACATGCACACTTACATACAAACATACTCGTACACAACACCCACACTCACACACACACTTTCGTATTTCATTGCCGTATGAGTAATTTTTCAAGCGAGTCGTCGAAAAGCCGCATTGTTTTTGCCAGAGCCCGCTCAATACTCATACACAGACAGTCAGGCACACACTCACACACGCACACAAATGCACACATACACGCACTTATGCATGTGCATTTTAAAGCAATTTTTAACTGGTTTCTTCTTTATCCTTTACCTTTTTGGGCTTTTGTTTCAGGTGCCGACGTCTGGCAAAGCTTTCGCGTTGCTTAACGTCATTTTTCATTTTACGTCATCGCCCTTAAATGAAGGAGAGCACGCAGGGAAGGGACAGGACACTAGACAAACGTCACGTGCACCCACCTCAACCAAAATTATGTAGAACAATTGTCATGACTTTAAATATTGATAGATGGCCGCGAAATGGCGACTATTTATGTTTATTTGCTATATAAACATATGGAAAGGGTATATAGTCACTCCATACCAACAACAAGAGTTGTTTCCTTATAATCTTTGTTATACGATCGGACAATAAACACCGAAATTATTTCAGAGTGCATTTATTAATTAATAGCACCATAGGAAGAAGAGACACAGTCTCAAACACATAAGGATACTTTTAAATAGCAATAAATTGGATTGGGCCCTACAAAGAGCAGAGAGAAAGACAAGAAAATATAACTAGATCGACTAGAAAATATCTTTGAAAATATTCTGACAATCTGGATATTCTTGAAACTGCAAACTAGGCAATCCTTTCATAAACTGGAATTGATCTATAAATAAGGAAATAAATAAAAAGCGTAAACATTTGAAAAACAACAAAAATAAATAAAAACAAACAAATATGCCAGAGGTAATACAATTAGCTGGTGTCCTTTCCGGCCACAGTGGCTGGGTTACTCAGGTGGCGCCGCATCCGTACGATCAGGATCTGTTGGTATCATCGTCCCGGGACAAGACCATCATCGTGTGGCGTTTGACTCGTGAGAGCCAGAATAACTATGGGTATACGCTGAAACGGAACTATGGGCACTCGCACTTCATCAGCGACGTGGTGCTCTCTTCCGATGGCAATTTCGCGCTGTCCGGTTCCTGGGATCGCACCATACGGCTGTGGGATTTGACAGCCAGCGCCACGACGCATCGCTTTGAAGGACATGCCAAGGATGTGCTTTCGGTGGCCTTTTCCCCAGACAATCGACAGATAGTCTCGGGCTCGCGTGATCGCACCATCAAGCTGTGGAACACGCTGGCGGATTGCAAGTACACCATAACCGATGACTGCCATACCGATTGGATATCTTGCGTGCGCTTCTCACCCAAGCATTCCAATCCGTTGATCGTCTCGTGCGGCTGGGATCGCACCGTGAAGGTCTGGGACTTGACCCACTGCAAGCTGCGTAATAATCATCATGGACACACTGGCTACCTATCCACGGTGGCCGTCTCGCCGGACGGCTCGCTGTGCACATCGGGCGGCAAGGATGCCAAGGTGCTCTTCTGGGATCTGAGCGATGGCCGCAATCTATATCCGCTGGATCATCATGATGTGGTTAATGCCATGTCTTTTTCACCCTGCCGCTACTGGCTTTGTGTTGCCTGCGGCTCATCGATAATTGTATGGGACCTGGCCTCAAAGAAAGCCGCATTTGATCTGTGGCTGGAGGATGTGCCGCCAACGGCCAAAGGTGATCTGCCACAGTGCCTGTCACTGGCCTGGTCCATAGATGGCCAGACACTCTTTGCTGGCTACTCGGACAACAAGATACGCGCCTGGCAGGTGCTATCTGGACAATAAAACTCAAGTCCCACACATTTCTGGACTTTATCTAGCATGACACCATTTAATAACTAGCTGATTTGTTTATTCTATGTTAAGGGAATCAAATATTAAAATGAAATTTTGAAAAGTTAAGAATGAACCATTCGGAAATCTTTTCAGAGCCCCTCTACCATAAATTAGGCCAACTTTATTCAGTAAGAAATTTATCTGTTACACACGCTGATTTGCTGTCAATATTTGATTAACAATCCACTACACAAAACCCTTTCCCCGCCAACACTCTCGGAAACCACTTATAACGCTTATTTCCTTGAGCGCCAAAAGTGCCAAATCAGATACAACTGGAGATAGGATTGTGCGCGATGACAAAATGGGGCTTGGCGAGGAAATGGCTTAGTGCTTGAACGGCTGACAACTGGGTCAGTCCCAAGATGCCAAGACCCGATACAACCAGGACTAGCTTGACGACAAGCACAAACGCAAAAACTAAATCATGTATGTATGCAAAAAAAAAAAAAAAAAAATAGGGAAAATAATATGAAAATACATGTATTCGATTTGGATGCGGACAGATTAATAGCTAAAGCCTTGCCAATAAGATGGCGGACGACAGGGTATCAGGTTTTGGGGCGACTGTCAACCAAATTCGCAACAACAAGCCGCAAACGCAATCACATTTATTTATTTATTTTTATATTTAGCAGTTGGCAGTTTTCTCATTTGGCCACAAAAGCTGACAGGCGACATATCCAGCATCCCTGGCCGACATTTCGGGCGTCGAGAGGAAATGCTGGGGCGTGGGGGCCAAACTAGAAAGGGTCGAGGTCATCTTAATGATTAATACGACTGAGGATACGCATGTGCGACTACGAATCCAAATATGCGTATGCCCATAAGCTAACTTTACACTGTTCAACAGGGTATAGTCGCACCTGCCGAAAACTCTGTGTGTCTGCAAACGTACATAAAAAACGCAACCGAATTGTATTCCATTACACACATCCTGACCCTGGCTACGAAAATTTGACATATACAATATATATGTACATAGGTATTCCTCTTAGCATATGTATATGTAATTATGCGTGTGCCTATGTACAGCGCTTGACACTACTTTTACAGTGTATACACGCACACATATATGACTGAGTCGCTACGTGAAGGACTTTTAAAATCGACCACTAACTGCGCCTTTAGCACTGTGCGCGCAAGCGAGCTGACAACACTAACAGCGGCTTTTGTGCATTGCTTACAGCTCTCTCTCTCTCTCTCTCTCTCTATCTCTTTCTCACTCTCTTCTCGCTCTCTCTTTCGTTCCCTCACGCGAGAGAGTGCTGGTTAAAGTTAAGGGTGCGCGGGAAGGGCAGCGAGCGAGTCATCGGGCATTGCTCGTTGCTAACGTAGTATACTCGCAGGCGTAAAAATGTGTAAAACTCAACTCTCTGATGAATGAGATTAACCGTTACAAACAGACGCACACACACACACACACATACATATGCAAGTGCCGCTTTGAAACCAAGCAACCCCTGGCACAGGCGCAAACGACAAGCGACTACAACTACAACAACAAGAACCCTCAACAGCGACAAAGCACTTGCTGCTGCTGCTGCTGCTACCACTGCTGCGGGGCATTTGGGAGGGGGTTGTGTGGCGCTTTTACTCGCTACTTTCTCAATTTACTTTTACTACAGAGCCAGCTATTTTTTATGCTCGTTCTCTGTGTTTCTGTTGTTGTTATTGTTGGTGTTGTTGTTGTTGTCGCTTGCCGTAGTTAAAGTTAACAAAAAGCAACGACAAAAGTTGCTGTTAAATATGATATTACCTGTGTGCTTGCACCTTCGTTAACGCCCGTTGCTAAATACTCACACTAAGTTCAACGGTAAAACGGCGACTGCTTGCACTCGCACTCGTACTTGCACTTGGCTTTCGCTTTTATTTGCTAAATTTCAGTTTGAAGTTGAATTTGGTTTTTGCGTTGCAGCACTTGCATTTATTTATGCGCATTGCATTTTACATTTTTACATTTCACAGGACACACACAAACGCATAACGAAACACATTTTGTGGCGCTTTCAATGTTTGCACATTTCCGTCTGGACGTCTCAACGCTGACACTGCGACTGCTACTGAGACTACTCGTCACTAGCTCCAATGACCGCTGAGTTAGCATCATACATTTATGTTTAAGTTGGCAGCCCACTGTTAAGTTTATCGATTGAATGTTGTGTTCAGTGCGAGCGAGATGACACTATGGACGCCCAATTGATGCCCGAAAATAGCAGCGCGTCACTTAACAGTTTATTTCAGTTGTAATTAACAGCTTAGCGATTCCATTCGTATTTCAATCAAATTTCACTAACATTACACTGTTAGAAGTTTGTTCACAAATGTTAGTTTCGAATCGAAAGCTGTCAGTTTGCCCGCTGAATACGAAATACGAAAACCGACTGCGACCTTTGGCAACATTTTGACAATAGCCGGCATTGAGGCGGCTACCAAGCTACCAACCACCATGCAGGGAGCGCGTAGTTGGACGCACCCCATAAGCTCTCTCTGACTCTCAGCCTCTCTCTCTCTCTCGGTTGTCTGCAGCTCGCTTTGGCTCTGGCGTTCATAACACTATTTTACTGTACTCAAGTTTTTGGCGCCTAATTCCTTTATTAAGCTACCTAACCTAACAATGTCAAACGGGGTCAGTCATAAATACAATTGATTTTTTTTTTAGCTTGAATCTTAGTTAAGAAATCTATTTAAATATGACAGTTCAAGTTGTTTTTAGTTACTTTAAAATGTCCTTTTGCCTGTGCAGCAGCCACTCACTGTGACAAGGGCTGTTCCGGGGTGGCTCCTGATGAGGTGTCGGCGTATCTTATCACTTGGCTCATATGTAACTCGAATCGTTGCTGGGCGTCTAAACGTTCTGTCTTGAGTTCTGTCACGTGAAATGTCTTGAAACAAAATCGATTTCAACCCCTCTCCGCCCTTAGGAGTTGTTTGCGCCCTGTCCCGTAATTTGTCGCCACACTTCAAGGACTTACACACACAGAACGACACGTCCCAAGCCCAACCGACACCAGAGCGAGTCTGCAAGTATCTTGGAAGAAAATTGAATTAATCAAAATATAACTGATTCGATTAGTGTATACCACAACGACAAAGTCTGGAATATAATGTGGAAACTCAGGATGTTAAAATATTTGATTTATTCCCTGTAGAAGACATTAAGTAATGTGAAAACTTTTGTCGGAATACACTGGATAACATTGTCGATTTCCTTATGCGTAACAAACACCATAACCAATTCTATATTATATGCTAAAGTTAGTATGCGCCACTTATTCAAATTGATAGTATAGCCCTTCACCTATTATACCATATACATTATCCATAATACTCTCAATTCATTAGAGTTATATAATGAGCTCTGCCCACTCAATTACTGCACTCGACCAGACGCTTGGGGTCACAGACCCGGCGATTGAGGTCAAACCATTTGCCAGGCGCACAGAAATGGGTAGCTGGAGTTCCCTTTACGCAGATATAATACTTATTGCATTGTTTCGCATCGCGCAGAGTGGTTCCATCGACCTTATCCCTACAGTCGGGCTCACCAAGAGTTGTTGCTGCAATATTTGCTAGACCCTGAGCACGGTTTGGTATCTGTGGAGCATCTAGGGAACAGGCCACTCGACTGGGGAAATCGCAATATTTTATCTCTGTGTCTATATAAAGCCCTTTGGGGCATTCTCTAGCTATGGCACGGCCATTCGCACACACATAAAACTTGCTACACGAATTTGGATGCCTTAGATAGACGCCATTTTGCAGGGAGCTACAATCCGGGATTGGTGTGCTTGGCGGCAGGACAGAAGTAGTCGAAGGTTTGACTGGAGCTGCGGTGTGTGCATCATTGTTGTTTCTGCAGTCCACTAGGCTGGGGAAATTACAGACCCTCTTCTTGATATCGAAATAAAGAATTCCTGGACAGTTTTTGGGTACGGCACGACCATTTGCGCACACGTAAAACTTGCCGCACAGCTTTGAATCTCTTATGAAAGCCCCATTTGGCAGGAAACTGCAGTCTGAACTCTCCACGCCTGAAGGCACGAGCATGGGTTCTCTTGGCTTAATCCTCTTCCCTGTGTTGAGTACTCTAGCTGGTTTCTTATAGATCTCAGTTTTCGTCGAGCTTATTATTTCCGCTCCTTGAGCCTTAATATGTCCAGCTACAATTGGTTTGCCCTGCTGTTGCTTTTGTGCTGCGGGAATCTGAGTTTTCTTGGTGCTCCTGTTACCCTGGTCGGCGGAGGCACTTTGAGACTTTATGACCTTTGAGCTGGACACAACATTTTTTATAGAACTTATTTCCGCGTCTTGAGACTTAATATGCCCAACTTCAATTGGTTTGCCCTGCTGTTGCTTTTGTGCTGCGGGAATCTGAGTTTTCTTGGTGCTCCTGTTACCCTGGTCGGCGGAGGCACTTTGAGACTTTATGACCTTTGAGCTGGACACAACATTTTTTAGGGAACTTATTTCCGCGTCTTGAGACTTAATATGCCCAACTTCAATTGGTTTGCCCTGCTGTTGCTTTTGTGCTGCGGGAATCTGAGTTTTCTTGGAGCTGGTGTTACTCTGATCGGCGGATGCACTTGGAGACTTTATGGCCTTTGAGCTGGACACAACATTTTTTAGGGAAGGTATTTCCGCGTCTTGAGACTTAATATGCCCAGCTACAAATGGTCTGCCCTGCTGTTGCTTTTGTGCTGCGGGAATCTGAGTTTTCTTGGTGCTCCTGTTACCCTGGTCGGCGGAGGCACTTTGAGACTTTATGACCTTTGAGCTGGACACAAAACTGTTTTGGGAGCTGCTGGCTATTGGGGAGCCTTCCTCCTCCGATTTTTTGGATACCTTTGGAACTACAATTGTGCTTTCTGAAGATGGTTTTGGCTTAGGAGGCGAACGCAATGTACTTCCCGTACTCGTCGTTTTAACGATACGAACGCCATCCAGATTTTTATTGGGTTTTGGTAATGGATTTCTATAATTGTTACTCTGGTCATCGCTGCTTAGACATTCCACAAGCTGTGGAAAATTGCAAACCTTTTTCTTCACGTCAAAATAAAGATTTTTTGGGCAGCTACGTGAAATCGCTTGACCATTGGCACAGATATAGAATTTGCTACATGACTTGGAGTCCCTTAGATAGGCGCCATTTGGTAGAGAGCTGCAGACTGACCTTTCCTCAACTTCCGTCGCAACCAGCTCAGGATTCATTTCGCGTATGCCTTGCTTAAGGCTCATATGTTCGAGCTGTTTAAGGTCCTCGATTGCTGGTGCAAATTGTTTTGAGCCTTGCAATCCAATCCCTGTACTGACTGTTACTTTTGGGCTAGCAAGGTAATTCTCTGAGCTGGAGCTGTTATCTTCCGCAGAACTCAGTTTTGTGCGCTCTTCGGTTGGATTACCCAACGTAATTTTCGTAACTGCAGAGACTGACAATGGCTTATCCAATAATATGCTATTATTGTCGGATGAAATATTCTCTGAGGCTTCAGGTGTCGATGGTGCATCCAAGGACGGTTTCCTCCCATCAGAAGTTAACAAGTTTTCCGAGCTAATGCCAACGGCATTAGAGAATAGTTGCTGTTGCTTGGAACAGTCTACAAGACTGGGGAAATTGCAAATATTCTTTTCTATATCGAAATAGAGATTTCCAGGACACTTTCGAGAAATGGAGCCTCCATTTGCACAAACATAAAATTTACTACAGGACTTTGGGTCTCTTATGTACGCACCATTTGGCAGAAGGGCGCAATATGAACTTTCTTTGGTTCCATCAGTGGAGAATGTAGCTCCATGCGCTGTTGGTGTCCACAATGTCTTTTTTAATCCCTCACTGGGTTTTCCAGCATTCAAGCCGATTGGAAGAAGTTGAAGTGCTGCAAAAACCCCAATAGGGGAAACAGCTGCTTCTGGTCCAGCGGATGAAGACGAAGAAGTGGAGCTGTCTGTAGAGCTTTCTGCTTGATCCGTTATCGCAGAAGAAGATGAGGCTTCGGAGCTGGAACTGGAGCTCTCAGTAGAACTTTCTAATGGATCCGTTACTGCTGAAGATGAGGGATCGGAACTGGAGCTGGAGCTCTCAGTAGAACTTTCAGATGGTTCCGTTATATCAGATGAAGATGAGCCGTCCGAGCTTGAACTAGAGATCTCAGTGGAAAATTCTGATGGTTCCTCGGAGCTTGAACTAGAGCTTTCAGTAGAATCTGATGGTTGCGTTACTGCTGAAGAAGATAAGGCTTCCGAACTGGAACTGGAACTCTCAGTAGAGCTCTTAGTTAAACTTTCTGTTTGATCCATTACTGCAGAAGATGACGCTTCGGAACTGGAACTGGAGCTCTCAGTAGAACTTTCTGATGGTTCCGTTATTTCAGAAGATGAGCCCTCGGAACTTGAACTAGAGCTCTCAGTGGAAATTTCTGATGGTTCCTGGGAACTGGAACTAGAGCTCTCAGTTGAACTTTCTGAAGGATCCGTTACTGCTAAAGAAGATAAGGCTTCGGAACTGGAACTGGAGCTCTCAGTTGAACTTTCTGATGGTTCCGTTTTTTCAGAAGATGAGCCCTCCGAACTTGAGCTAGAGCTCTCAGTGGAACTTTCTAATGGTTCCTGGGAACTGGAACTAGAGCTCTCAGTTGAACTTTCTGATGGATCCGTGACTTCTGAAGAAGATGAGGCTTGCGAACTGGAACTGGAGCTCTCAACAGAGCTCTCAGTAGAACTTTCCGATGGTTCCGTTACTTCCGAAGAAGATGTGGCTTCGGAACTGGAACTGGAGCTCTCAGTAGAACTCTCTGATGGTTCCGTTATTTCAGAAGATGAGACCTCCGAACTTGAACTAGAGCTCTCAGTGGAACTTTCTGATGGTTCCTGGGAACTGGAACTAGAGCCCTCCGTTGAACTTTCTGATGGATCCGTTACTTCTGAAGAGGATGAGGCTTGCGAACTGGGGCTGGAACTCTCAACAGAGCTCTCAGTTGAACTCTCTGTTTGATCCGTTACTGCAGAAGAAGATGAGGCTTCCGAACTGGAGCTGGAGCTCTCAGTTGAACTGTCTGATGGTTCCGTTACTTCCGAAGAAGATGGGGCTTCGGAACTGGAACTGAAGCTCTCAGTAGAACTTTCTAATGGTTCCGTTACTGCTGAAGATGAGTCTTCGGAACTGGAACTGGAGCTCTCAGTAGAACTTTCTGATGGTTCCGTTATTTCAGAAGATGAGCCCTCGGAACTTGAACTAGAGCTCTCAGTGGAAATTTCTGATGGTTCCTGGGAACTGGAACTAGAGCTCTCAGTTGAACTTTCTGAAGGATCCGTTACTGCTAAAGAAGATAAGGCTTCGGAACTGGAACTGGAGCTCTCAGTTGAACTTTCTGATGGTTCCGTTTTTTCAGAAGATGAGCCCTCCGAACTTGAGCTAGAGCTCTCAGTGGAACTTTCTGATGGTTCCTGGGAACTGGAACTAGAGCTCTCGGTTGAACTTTCTGATGGATCCGTTACTTCTGAAGAAGATAAGGCTTCGGAACTGGAACTGGAGCTCTCAGTTGAACTTTCTGATGGTTCCGTTTTTTCAGAAGATGAGCCCTCCGAACTTGAGCTAGAGCTCTCAGTGGAACTTTCTGATGGTTCCTGGGAACTGGAACTAGAGCTCTCGGTTGAACTTTCTGAAGGATCCGTTACTTCTGAAGAGGATGAGGCTTGCGAACTGGGGCTGGAACTCTCAACAGAGTTCTCAGTTGAACTCTCTGTTTGATCCGTTACTGCAGAAGAAGATGTGGCTTCCGAACCGGAGGTGGAGCTCTCAGTTGAACTGTCTGATGGTTCCGTTACTTCCGAAGAAGATTGGGCTTCGGAACTGGAACTGAAGCTCTCAGTAGAACTTTCTGATGGTTCCGGTACTGCTGAAGATGAGTCTTCGGAACTGGAACTGGAGCTCTCAGTAGAACTTTCTGATGGTTCCGTTATTTCAGAAGATGAGCCGTCCGAACTTGAACTATTGCTCTCAGTGGAAATTTCTGATGGTTCCTGGGAACTGGAACTGGAGCTCTCAGTTGAACTTTCTGATGGATCCGTTACTTCTGAAGAAGATGGGGCTTCGGAACTGGAGCTGGAGCTCTCTGTTGAACTTTCTGATGGTTCCGTTTTTTCAGAAGATGAGCCCTCCGAACTTGAGCTAGAGCTCTCAGTGGAACTTTCTAATGGTTCCTGGGAACTGGAACTAGAGCCCTCCGTTGAACTTTCTGATGGATCCGTTACTTCTGAAGAGGATGAGGCTTGCGAACTGGGGCTGGTACTCTCAACAGAGCTCTCAGTTGAACTCTCTGTTTGATCCGTTACTGCAGAAGAAGATGGGGCTTCCGAACCGGAGGTGGAGCTCTCAGTTGAACTGTCTGATGGTTCCGTTACTTCCGAAGAAGATTGGGCTTCGGAACTGGAACTGAAGCTCTCAGTAGAACTTTCTGATGGTTCCGGTACTGCTGAAGATGAGTCTTCGGAACTGGAACTGGAGCTCTCAGTAGAACTTTCTGATGGTTCCGTTATTTCAGAAGATGAGCCGTCCGAACTTGAACTATTGCTCTCAGTGGAAATTTCTGATGGTTCCTGGGAACTGGAACTGGAGCTCTCAGTTGAACTTTCTGATGGATCCGTTACTTCTGAAGAAGATGGGGCTTCGGAACTGGAACTGGAGCTCTCAGTTGAACTTTCTGATGGTTCCGTTTTTTCAGAAGATGAGCCCTCCGAACTTGAGCTAGAGCTCTCAGTGGAACTTTCTGATGGTTCCTGGGAACTGGAACTAGAGCTTTCGGTTGAACTTTCTGATGGATCCGTTACTTCTGAAGAAGATAAGGCTTCGGAACTGGAACTGGAGCTCTCAGTTGAACTTTCTGATGGTTCCGTTTTTTCAGAAGATGAGCCCTCCGAACTTGAGCTAGAGCTCTCAGTGGAACTTTCTGATGGTTCCTGGGAACTGGAACTAGAGCTCTCGGTTGAACTTTCTGAAGGATCCGTTACTTCTGAAGAGGATGAGGCTTGCGAACTGGGGCTGGAACTCTCAACAGAGTTCTCAGTTGAACTCTCTGTTTGATCCGTTACTGCAGAAGAAGATGGGGCTTCCGAACTGGAGCTGGCGCTCTCAGTTGAACTGTCTGATGGTTCCGTTACTTCCGAAGAAGATGGGGCTTCGGAACTGGAACTGTAGCTCTCAGTAGAACTTTCTGATGGTTCCGGTACTGCTGAAGATGAGTCTTCGGAACTGGATCTGGAGCTCTCGGTAGAACTTTCTGATGGTTCCGTTATTTCAGAAGTTGAGCCCTCCGAGCTTGAACTAGAGCTGTCAGTAGAGCTTTTTGATGTTTCTGTAGATGCGGCTTCAGAAATTTCAGTAGAGCTCTTGGTGGAAGTTTCTGATGGTTCCGTTGTTTCAATAGAAGATGAGTCTTCAGAACTTGATCGAGAGCCCTCAGTAGAACTCTCTGCTGAGGAAGATGAGGCTTCGCTGCTGGAACTAGAGATCTCGGTAGAAGTTTCTGATGGTTGAGTTACTGTCGCAGTAGACTGCAGAGATCCGGGTGTTGAGCTTCGAGTAGAAGTGTCGAGTCCATCAGGAGTGGTATTTATACCGTGTGTTGTGCTTTTTGGAAATAACTGAGTTATTGTTGTGGATTCATTCTCTCCGGGGAGAGTTTTAGTGGTAGTTCCGATTGATGGTGGCGTTGTTGTGGGAAAATTCGGGGGTCGATTAAACAGGTAGCCGAAGATATTGAAAATGATTGGCCTATCAAGTGTTATGTTCTGATTTATATTGAACTCATTATTGGGCCCGCTGCCAGAATTTGACAGCTGCACTTGTGCACAATTTTGTGCTTGCACATTAAAACGAAATCCCTCCGCACAAGTATTTCTTATTTTGCCCACCAAGCCCAGACACAAGTAGTATGCATGGGGATCAGCTGGATCGACAGCTTTATATCCAAAATGTTGTCCTGCACATGCATCCAGGGCGAATGCCTGCGGGATCGTCAACAGACCAATCCACAGGAAGTTCACTAGAGACAAAACGACGCTGGATCTATTCTATTTGAGACTATTTTATGCGCCATTTGACTTACCCAATTGCATTTTAAATTTGTATCCGGTAAAATGCGATGGGCACTGTCGCCACAATTCCTTTTATACCCAAAAGACAAAAACAATTAACTGAAAGACTTTACATATTTACATGAACGGATCATAAGTGGTTCACGAGAGCCAGTTTCCTATCTGACATTTCAAAATTGTAAACAACTTGCTGACGACAGCGTAATGATTTTAAACAAATTAACAGATATCTGCACATTCGAAGAATGTATTTGCAAATTCTTCAGAAATCGGCGCAGAATTCCTATAAGACATATGTTCATTATACAGTTGACAAGAAACGTGAACTGTTGTCGCATGACTTTCCCCCTGATCTAAAATATATATAACATTTAAAATTCAACCTTTTTAAATATAACTTTTTCGAATATATTACTTCAATCTGAATACAACTACTTAAATTTATATCCAGATTAAATTTCTGCTTTTAGAGGATGCCAGTAGCTGTCTCCCTCTATCCATGTTCTTTTGGATTATCAAAAAGCATTATAACCTTGTCTAATTTAAGATACTCTCAAATTGTATAATCTTGTCAAGTGGCGGTTATCATAAATCAACTGGCGTTGACGTTTTGCCTATTACGATAGTATAAACGTACTCGGCGTTATTTTCCGATTTGTGTTAGCATATACCATAGAGAGCCCCCCGCAGGCCCGATCCCGCAAAGAGTTGCCAGCCGGAGGTCCGATTAGTTGGCAAGATAAGGTGCCGAGGGCTCTACTTATCGTGTTCTTGCCATGATTACTCAAACCCACCGCACTTGTTGGTGTTGTGACTATTTTTAGTGTTGGGTCGTAGAGCTTTTGGTTGAAAGCACAGAGCTCCACTATATATTGGCCTTTTGGTTCGTGCTCTTATCGTAACTTGTGTGGCTTGAATGTACCTGGTTGAGGAACGAATTCAACGTTTGGATTTTGTTGCCTTTGGTATTCGAGCCAATAAGTTCGGCCACCGGTTCACATTTTATCTTTTGCATTTCTTTTTTATTATATTTCGATTTTTATTTTTTATTTTTCATTTTTTCATTTTTTTTTTTTTCAATTTTTTGCACAAAATTTTTGGCAAGTCAACGGGTCACCTCTACCTATTCAGAATTCCCCTCCACATTGATAGAAACACACCTGATAGTAAAATTTGTTGTTTTACGTGACTCATTATCAAAAATCAAGTTTAATACGATCGCCAGTTTTGATGTCTATAAGTCACTTGCTTAAGATAAGAAAGGTATTGCAATAATATGTTGATTTAAATAATTTGGGCTAGACGGAGGAGTGGAGAAATGTTCATCTAAAGCTTTACACTTTTTCAGACAAATTGCTTAGATGAATTCTTTCAACGAATTTGTCTATATTAGACAATTTATCTTGAATTAACGGATCACACGGAATGCTTAAAATCAAATAGGTTGAGCCAAAAAATATTTTGTCTCATACTCAATCCGTGCTGATAAAAGTTTGGAAACAAGTATTTGGACAAGATGTATTCGATTTTGTCTATTTAAATTATTTATTTGTATTCTTCCCGAAGAAATTGTTAAATAAAATGAATTATGTTCTATGCTAGGTATGCTTATCTTTTCTAGTATTCAGGCGAAATATATTTTATCTTTTTCTTAATCTTTTCTAATATTGACATCTGCTTCCAAAACGACCTGTGTTAAAGTCAATCTATTTTTATCCGTTAAACATTTGCTTGCCATTTCCAATAAAATATAATAAATATAATGTGAGAAAATGCAGTGTGGCATTACAAAATTACAATAGATTAACATGCAATTCAAATTTCTTTGGAAGGACTAACTCGTTAAAGGACGTTGTTCTACAAAATTGAAGCTTGAAGCTTTCAAAATGCCTCTCTAATTTTGTAGAATTTTATTACTGATCGTTTGCGCAATGTTCTTCAGAAGCAGAATTGCATTCATTATCTGCCTCAATTGAGAGTTAAATGAAGGACCATAAAAATTCTTCACTCAACTCACTTTTTAGGTAACTTTACGCCTTAAGAGCTGATCCAAAAAAACAAACGCCTAGCATAAAAAGTGCCCTAGCTGTCATTTTTTTATAAAACATATTTTGGTAATGGTCAAAATTTGCATATGCCCAGAAACGATGCAATGGATTAGAGTGGTCTCGAAACTACACTACGCTGTAAGGTGCGCTTTGGTCAATGTTCATCCGTTAGCTAACGAGACCATTCCAAACACGATAACGATCGTTAAATTTCGCGCATATCAAGCTAAGCGGAACGTCCATCAGATCCGGCCCCTCTCTATTGCAATTGCTGCTGTTGCACTTTTCGCTGGCTTATCTTTAGCTCGAGTGATAAGCGCTTGGGGCTGGGTATTTGCCAGCTGGAAGACGATGGATGACACGCGAATTACGTTAAAAGTCACAGAGCATAGAATCTCCTTTATTACAGGTAAATTTTTGGTTGCGTGTGTAAGCGTGTGCTTTTTTTTTGTCAGTTTAACGCATTCTCACTGCGCATTGCGTTCAAATGCTCACGTTCCAAGCGATTGCCATAGGTGCGAGAGACGAGATTCCATGTGTCCAAAAAACGATCCATACACTGGGTAATACAACGTTGCTCTGTGCCATCCAATGCCTTTCCCGGCTTATAGATGCACTTTTTGAAGCACTTCTCTGTCATCTTCGAGAGCATCTCCTGGGCATTTGCCACTGCAATCTGTTGCCTTACTTGACTGATCACCTCCCCTTTGCCAAATTGTTTCTGGGCCATTATTATGCTGGAATATTAAACTTGCAATTTTTCAATAAAAATAACACAATATTTTGTCTATTACAAGTTTGTTTCTATACAGTAAGCAAATTTCTGTTTTAAAATGTTTTGACAAATGTATATACTTAGTACATATTACAACTGAATAAAAGTATACTTAATATTGAAGCAGACTCTTTAGCAAATCTTTTTAATCGAAAAAAGTCGCCATATCATTTTGTAAGACAATAAATTATATTAATTGTTAGCATAAATACAATTTGTTTATGGTTTGTTTATTACAAGTCAAGCAAATCTTTAACATTCTTAGCAAAGAAATGTTTTGGCTTTGTGCATATTAATTAGTGTGCAGTTAGCGCATTAAATCGTTCTAAATGAACTTTGCTCATTTTGATTAGAAAAATATATATACTATAAAATGATTTATTCATTCTTTTTTTTTTTTTCTTGTGGGACGACAAAATGTCATCCTATTGTATAAAAAAAATAAAAACTTGTAGTTTTATTTTTAACGGTTGTTGGAGTGACCCAGTGAATACACCGTGGATCATCATATAATATAGTATGTAATATTCTTTGGATCGCAACTATTTAAGAATCTTCCGAATATTTTCCGCACATAAGCTGCTTTGGCAGTAAGCGATATTTGGAATTTTAGTTTTAGTCAGATAAAACCGATTGATAATCCTGCAAATTTTTTAGATCCTAATGACAATAGGGCTACAAACTGTCGTATATTAATTATGATCCTGTTTTTTTTCTATGATCCGAATGTTATGACTCTATTTAAATACCTGTTGATATTTGGCTATAGCCCGAATTTTAAATTAAATGAATTGAATTGAATTGAATCCAACGCACTGTCGGGGCTTTAATACTGTAAAAACAAACTTTTGCTACTTTACATCTATCTTGGACCACGGCTTGGTAAACTAGGGGCGGGTCTACAATTTGGCCCAGGGCCAGCACTGCCAACTGCCGCTACCCAGTTAAACAAAATGTTTAAAATTTCTGAATTAGCTTTCTGAGCACAAACTGGCATTAAAAATGATAGAAAATGTCATTGAGATGCCGAAATAAAATAGTTACAATTTCCACTGTTTTAATTTAATAGCTGAATTGACACTGCCAAGGCGATAATGTTGCATGTCGATAATTGCGACGGAAATCTACGAAAACTAGCCTAAAAAATGTGCCCTCTACAGTATTCAATGTGCTACCCTGAATATATACGAAAAGTGTTCACTACCGATCAGCACGTATCACTTATATTTGGTTGATTTATGTACATATACAAAATTTCAATTTAAAGTTTATGCAATAGCTCAATACCAATTGCTAGAAGAGTATATGTGTGCCATTTCTCAATGTGTTTGTCGGTTTGTGAGTGTGTGTGCGTGTGTATGTGTGCACGTTATATACAAATGATAGGTAGAGTTCAGCTAAGTTATTTGTATATGTAAGTAAATATAATAAGTATAATGTGGAATGTACAATCACTTTGAGTATGTAAGTATTATTGCATTGAATAGACAGGCACTAACATATATGTGTATGTGTGTGTGAGTGTGTGAGTGTTGTGAGTGTGTGGGTTCGATTGAGTGTGTACGTGTATATAAAACTAGGCCAGATTGTCGCTTCAATTCCTAGGCACTGATCCCAAGCGATGCCAATCGCACAGCTCCTGACGCAAATCATGTTTAGCGAGATCCAATTCAAAGCCGCCAAGCAGCTCGTTCTCCTGCAGCGTATCATGTGACCACACAGTCACCTGCAGCCTGCGTTGCTGCACAATATCCAGAGGCATGCGGTACTCCAACTGTTGAGATATAAAGTGTCACATATAGTTAGCAGTTCTGAAAATTTGAAATGCGGCTGTAACCTTACCGTCTCCATGAAGCTGGGCACGCAGGTCTTGCGCACCACTTTGGTTTTACGTTTGGTCACTTTGGTTGGATCCGGTTTCAGGTAGCATTTGACATATGTATTCGGCTCCTGGCCACCCTGCAGCATGGGCAGTCCTTTGGCGTGGTGTATCTAAAATGAGACATTGCATTAGAGCAAGGTCCTTTAGTTGTACAGCATTACCCAACCCACCATCACAGTTAACACGCCGCGTTGGTATTGTAGCGATAGACGTATCTGGCCAATTTCATTCGGATTATCTCGCGATGGCTGCCGCTTGACCTCTGCAAAGAAACCAGTTACTTATCTTGCCTTTCACAGCAGAAGTCTGCTTACCTCTTATCTTGGGCATCTCCAGTTTGGCCTCCTGCTGGTCGCGCAACAGCGGATGGAAGAATGTGTATACCAAATCCGAGTGCGCTATTTCCTCCGCCGCATCGAAAAGCGATTTCAGGAAACGCTGTATCAAAGGTAAACGCTTCTCAGCAACAGATTTGATATTGGAACGTCCTACATGAACACCCGCTGGCAAGCTGACATTAAGTAGAAAATGAAATACGTGTTAGATACGCAAATTAACTATGTATAAAATATAAAAATTATAAGGCTATAATATTCCTTGATGCTAATGCATTTCATCATAATTCCCAAGGGGTTATAGCTTCGAACAGAGGACATAGTCTATAGGAAGGTCTGCAGATTATAGAACCGGGAAGTTCTTAACAAGGCGACATAGACAACCTGCTCGCTCTTGATGCTTAAACCTTGGTTCTGTAGGTCTTTGCGACTTAGTTGAGTCTTATTAAGTCACTTAAAACGAATTTTCAATTGGCATTTAAATTTACAGTCGGAATGATATCATTTCAAAGCAATATCAATGAAAATATGTCAAGCTTTGATTTATTAATAAACATAACTTTAGAATGCGTAAAAAAGGCATTACAAATAACAAACCGATGTGAACCAATGTAGGTTCGAACAGCGATGCTATTAATACCCTGAAATGGGTAAAAAAGTTTTATACAAGTTTATGTTTTTCAGCAGCCAAGTCGCGAACGCATCTTTCTCAGAGAGAAAGAAATAGCAAACATAGGATGTAGGAGCACACACACATCCAGAATATTCACATCTTGTGTATCACACAATTTTGAAAATTAACGCGATTAAGGGCTTTGGTTTGAAATTGCAAAAAAGGTCGAACAACAAAAAATTAGTTAGTAACGAAGAAACCAAGTAAGGCAATTTCAGAAGTAAAATAGAGCTTTACATTAATTGATTAAGGACTTGCGGACACTAGTTAGGAAGAGTATTTGTATTGGAGAGAAGTTATAATGTATCTCCACATAATGATAACAACTTGTTGTGAGGTGAATTCCATGCTGTAAGTCAGCCAGACAAAAGCACATGATATATAGACAATTGCTTATCAGTGACCGCCAAGCGACTGTCAAACGATTGGCAACAGGTAACAATCGTTAATGGCTGATAAATCATACCCTTTGCTTGACGGCCAAAGCGGGCCGAATCAAAGAGCAGTGGGTGAAAGAAGAGCGACCCACCAACAAACCAACAAGCCAGCAAACCAATCAGCGAGAGCCAAACATTGGGAGCGCCACGATATCATTGCGATAACGTGTTGAGCGTTGGTAGTTAGCGAACGGCGACGTCAACGCCGCTCAATCAGTTAACGGGCGCGTTGTGGCGCGGACGGCAAGCGCTGAGAACGGAGAGAGCCAACAGCCGAGAGCCAAGAGCAAAGAGCTGCGGCACTGGCGTTCGATTAACGCCAACGTGGTGAACTGAACCAAACTGAACTGAACTGAAGACGAAAAGCAAAAAATTCATAAAAATCAGGTGTGCAACTGCGAAATGCTGGCCACAAGCGAATAGCAGTGATGGCTCAGCTAACGTATGTGGGCCAAGGTAAGTTTAGCTACCTTCTGTGAGCTCCGTGCGCTTATCAAGTGTCCTGCACAGGTGGGCAAGCGGCCCATGGTCCTTGGCTCAGC
The DNA here is from genome assembly GCF_030788295.1 of Drosophila virilis. Taxonomy (NCBI): domain Eukaryota; kingdom Metazoa; phylum Arthropoda; class Insecta; order Diptera; family Drosophilidae; genus Drosophila; species Drosophila virilis. The sequence continues at coordinate 26,273,424 of NC_091545.1, forward strand.
TCGCTCATGCTTCTGGTGAGTCTCGTATTTGTGCTGCTGGGCATCAAAATCTGGGGCTTCCGGCGGCGACTCACATTCGATAGCGGCGGGCGCACAGCGACAACGCGCTCAACTCAGCACCAGACGCAGACTGTTCCACGATATGCAGCTTACGAATCACAGGTGCGTAGTATACAAATCGCGCAACTTTAAAAACTTGCCAATTAGTTCGATGAAAGTCACTTATGAGGTTAATAAGTATCTGATAAAACTTTGAATGCCAACGACGATAAGGCGCAGCGAAAACAGACCCAATGCAGGTGTATTCGCTCTTTCTTTATGTGTGTGTGTGTGTGTGTGTTGTCAATTGAAATGGAGATGAGAACGTGAGCGCCGCGCAATACATATCGATAAAAGGGTTCTTAGAGTCGCTCTCATTTAATTATGAATAATTTTAAGAGATGCGCTAATTAATGCAATTTATCGATGAAGGGCTTGCACCAGAAACTGCTTATTCCTTTGGTCCACAATTAACTAATGTCAACAACAATTAGCAAATATTGTCGTGTTCAAGACACTCATTAGAATATTTTTGGCGAAATCCCATCTCTAATTCGCGTTCTCGTTGATACGCACACACACTTGTTTATATTTTGTGTCCGTGTTTTTGAGTGTAATAATTTACAGTTAAGTTTATGACGCATGCGAATCTTTTCGTTATTATTGCAAACTTGTTTTTGTTGTTGCGGGCGTTAGGCCTGACCAGCTGAGGCCACAGCTGTTTTAATTGTTACAATAAAGCCGAGGAATTGCTAATTTTAGATTGTAAGAATGGGCATTAATAAATCTGCAGAATAATCGCATTGCACTTGCAGGTAAACGGCACGGACAACGCTGTACATGGAGTATTTCGCCAACGGAATACCGAGGAATTTGAAAGTACCCGACCGACAAATTCAACAGGTAAAACGTTCAAACGTTTACATATGCAAACGCATGTTTACAATCATACATATGTACATACGTATGCACACACAAATATGTATGCCTGTATGCATTACTTAATGTGAATGGAATTGGAAGTAAATTGCCTGACGCGATCAGTTACTGCGGAAGATATCGCAGGGGCTAGACTGAAATAATACCCTGCACTCATTAAAATCAGTTGAATGTAGATTGCAAAAGCTTGCCCCATTAGTTAGATACATATGTACATATGTTTCTGGATATTTTCATTTCCGTTTGTACGGACCTAATTCAAAACAAAGAGTTCCAGGACACGTTTTGATTAAATTGACAATTGACTTAAAGGATCATAATTTAGCATGTAGGTTTTCGAAATGCACACGCAAACCAAGCATATATTACGAAACGTATTGATCCCCTCTAAAATGAAATATGATAGTTATTTTGAGCTTTGCCCTATTTCCCAATGTTTTTTTCAGGTAATATAAATTCAATACTTAATCAATTTCGATATTTATAACTGTTCTCTCCTTCAGCGAATAAATACCTCACGGGCAGTGTACCCAATCTGCAGCTGACCAAATTGGCGCCATATGCGTACAAGGAGGAGACAAGCATACCGGAACTGGCTGGGCCAGTTCCGTACTGTTCAGAGCCTCAAGCAGCGCGACGCAGACGACGTGAAGTGCATAGCGCCAGCTATGAATACTATAGTACGCCGCCTACACGCCAACCACCCGCACCGCCCACAGCAGTGGCAGCTGCGGAGCCTCCCTCTCAGCTGGACATTCCGAACTTTGATCATTTTGCCGAGAAATATAAGCTGATTAGCGCCAAGGCCAGCAGTGAAGAGCCGAAGGAGCATGGACGCTATGTCAAGTATGAGCAGGTCGATGATGTGCCTGAGCTACTAACGCCGGATGATGACCAAGTCGGAGCTGCCATTTCTGTGGCTGCCCAAGTGCATCACGTGCCGGCTGTTATTCAGACACAAACGGAGCCCGAGCTAAGCACAGAAGCGGAGCCTGCTCAGGACACAGTGTACAACAGCCGATTCCTTGAGCTGGAGCACACGGATTCGGCGTTCGTTGTGGAAATCATCGATGGTACGCCCGATTCAATTGAGCAAACGGATCCAGTTATAGCCCGCAACTTATTCGATAATCTGGAAATGCCACAACATATGGAGGATGCGGAGTTTGAGCGAATTCGTTCCACCTACGAAATGAATGAAGCGGACATCTTGGACATGCAACCAGATTTTGCTGAACTGGGAAACCAGCTGCCAGCGCCTAGCAGCCCGCCAGGTTTTGGTAAGAGCATTGACGATGACTGGGAAAACTTTGCAAACTTGGAAATTGTGACGAATTCGCCCCAGTCCAGTTGGTCAGTACTGGATCCGTCCCGTACAGAACAGATCGACGAAACCAACATAGATCTGGAAAATGTGGTGCAGCAGGAGTCGCTCTTTCAAGAACTGGAACTAATACCACCTACAGATGGACAGCATACATTTAGACAACAGATAACTGCCCATTCTTTTGAACCGCCTCCGTATGATATGCAGCCTCATAATCTACCTATCCTGCCTGACTACGAGTCACTGATGCAGCTGGAGGGTTCACAGAACAACAAAAACTTGCCAAAATACGCCGATGTCGTGGGCAAGGGCAAGGGCAAGGAAAACGTTGCCAAATACGTAAGCAGCATAGAGGATCTATTCGTGGAGCTGCAAGTGAATGGTGAGCCGCCCACTGGCAACTCCCTTCCGCTCGTTGAAGAGGTGCACAATTTCGAGGAGCTTTGCGAGGAGCTGCAAATTGCTGCATCACCGGTGCCAGCACGCCGACCACCACAGCCAGCGCCTCGCGTCTCCAAGCCGGCGACTCTCAATGTGCGCGGTGATGCGCCGCCTTTGACTTGCTACGAGCGTGAGGAATTGCCTAGTTCCAGTTCAAGCGAGGCGGAAGTGGAGGAAATAGCTATTGCACCACCACTGCCGGCAGCACCACAACCGACTAAGCGCATTGGACGCACTCTGAAGGTGCGTTTCGATGTGGACAACTTGCAATATTATCAATCTGCTGAGGTGCCCAGCTCAAATGAGTCTGACGTTGAGTTTGAATCTGCGGATGAGCAGGATGAGCCACAGTTGCCTTCTAGATCTACGCAACCCTTGATCCCATTGCTACCTGACGAGCCCTCGCCAAATGCTGAACCCGATGTGCCCAGACTCTTCAGCACTCAGGTCTCGCTAGAAGACAGCGATGATGAAGCATTTGGACGCGCCATACGCCAACATCGATCCATGACGGACGCACTGCGGCCAGTGGTTCACTTGGACCGCACGGCACAGGGTGACAGAATCACAGAGGCTTAGGTCCCCAAACCAAGATGCTGTTCTGCATTTCCTTAGCAAAAACAGTATTTAACATGTAAATAAGTCTATGTATATACACATGAACATATATATATCTAAAGTAGGAGTTGCCATATAATGTTGACTATGTTTAAATAAATTTATCATTATTGTAAACTACATTTTTAAAATGTTTTTCTCTATTTTAATCACTTTTGTGCCCATATGAAAAGAGTGTAAAGTATGCCCAGATAAAGAAGGCATCTACGAACCATAAACTAATTAAGCTCTTGCTCAGCATTAATAGTCGAATTGTTCGTAAAGACGAAGGCTTCAAATTTGGAATAACGGATTTAAAATTATCGAAAAATTCCAGAGATCTTAGATCCTTAGATAAAATAATAAAAGAAATTACCTACGGATCCAATAAGTAAAGCCAATTTCCCACGCATATAAAAGTCGAGAGATAACAAATAGTCTTTCAGTCTAAACTGTTAGGTAGAACTAGAAAACTACAATAAACTGGTTCAAACACATACTAAAATAGATTGATCTCAATGCAGATATTACTTTTAAAAGAATTAAACTAATTTCTACGAAGAAATTAAAGTTGAATCATTATTAATATATGAAATTCTGTTCATAATCTCCCCTGTTCTTTAAATGTACGCTCAAATGAACAAACTCAAGACTGGATGTGTTCACTTACCTGTGCAGCTTGACCAGTGGAAAGTGCATGCATAACTTCTGATGGAACTCGGTAAACTCGCGATAGGAGCGAAACAGATGCGTTGGATCCAGTTGTCCGTGTCGTGTCACTTGCAGAATGTACATATAATACTTCTCCATGCTGTAGTGCTTCTGGAAGCGCACCACTTTAACAATCTTCAGCCTACCATCCTGCTGCATGCTGTGAAAGCAGAATGGGCTTTGTTAGTTAAGTTTCTTCATATAGGTATGCACCTGTCACTCACGTGTATTTGCGTGGCACAAACGATAAAAGCTCACCGGAGCCTTCGTCATTGTTGAAACGCATCTGGGCCAAGTTGTGCAAGAAGAAATTGAATTGGGTAAACCAACTCTTCAGCGAGGATTGTATCATTTTGGCGAATGTGGCCGCTGCCTCCGGATTCGATTGTGAAGGCAGCAGGGCGCGACGCACATAGGTGACGGCATTCGAATTGACACCCGGCATGCCCGCTGTAGCCATGTGCGCTAACGTATGGAGCAGCAGGTCGGCATTCTTGCGCACAATATTAAAGGCACGACAGCAAAGATCAACGAAATAGTGAAAATCCGTAGAGGGTTTATCGCCGCCATTGATCACATATGCCATATCCGAGGTGAGCACAAACGGAGTGCGATCTCTGCAAAATAAAAATCAAAATTTATTCACATGGAAAGTGGAATCATTCTTCTTAGCAGTTGCTTAACGTAGTCATATTTTTTAAGAATTGCAGCGTTAAAACTGTTTAAAACCACACACCTTTTGAAATTGCCAAACATTTGAGCATCGCCCAGAAATTTGCCAAAATCGATGTGAAACAAATGTCCCGAGGTCTTGAGCATAATGTTATCGTTGTGTCGGTCACAGATGCCCAGCACATAGGTAGCCACACTGTAGCCGGCGCAAGAGAGTGTAAAATTGCGCACAGCACTTTGATATTCCAACGGACTTGGATTCTGTTTGCCCAGCCATTCGGCAATGGGTCGATCTTTAAAAGAGCCCGTTAAACCGCATTCCACCTGTATTTTTCGTAGCGTTTCGGCCTCAGAGACAAGTTCAATCATGCCGCTCTTGTAGCCAGTGGGTACACAATTGAACGTAACCATCTTGAGGTCCAAACGTTCGGCCAGCCACATTTTGTTCATGATGCGTATCAGTTGGATTGTTAGCATGTCCTGCTGTAGATCATCACCGCACTATCAAGAAAAAAGTGATATACAATATGTGGCTAGACTCAGGCAACAACGTCGGCTTACCTTAAAAATGGCGGGCAGCGGCTCGCTATCAGGTCCCACAAAAGTGATTTTCAGTGGCAGCGTATTGGAATTGAAGTAGCTGCAGTTGCGCACATTAACACCGGACACCTCCAGCTCAGGACCCAGCGGAAGACAAGTGGGCTCCTCCGACAGATCCTGATGCACCTGATCCATGCCCGCAACTAGACTCTTCTGCCGCATCGACTCCTTTGCTTCCTTGACAGACTCCGCTATCTTGGCCAAATTCTGCGCAAAGGAGAAGCGATCAACAACGTCAACTATAAAAACACTTCTTGCTTGTGTGCTACCCACCTGACACATGCGATGCTGATACATGAAACGCTTGAGCAGCTTCTCGCCACAAATGGCCATGAGGGCACGCAACATCATCTTATTACGGCGATAATAGCGCGCCTGTGTGATCTGCGACTCATCGTAGTCTTGATCCACCAGCGATGCGCCAATTGAGTTGAGCGGATCATCGGGCAGACTGTGTACCAGCAGCCAGTACATGTGATGGGCAAAACGCGGCGACTCTAGGCACTTGGAGAGCAAAAAACGAGACAGTGCCGATGCCTCATATGTGTCGTGCTTAAGAGATTGCACCAGCTGTGGCAAAAAGTCCACTAGCTGATCGTTGGGCATGTGTGAGATCCACTCGACAGCCTTCTCGCGCACCTTGGCGTCCGGGTAACGAGGCAGCAGCAGCTCCAGTGCCTGCAACGGCGATAGAGGTGCCCAAGAGTGTAGCAGGGAATGCAAATCAATCAGGTTGGCATAATCCCAACTGTGCGCTGCATGCAGCACCTTGGGCAGCGCATTGGGATATTTCTGCAGATAGAGACGTTTCTCCCAAAACACCTCTCGGCGGTCCGTTGCACCAGAATATCCTAGTTCGGCCGTGTCCAACAGTTCTTCCTGCAGATTGGCGTCTAGCGAGGCAAAATCGTAGCTGTATGAAAAAATGTAAATCCAATAAGTGCATCACTGTCAATAATTCACGATTATATCGTACTGTGGTGCGGGCTTGGGCGCCTCCTGATGCTCGGGGAACTCTATGCGGCCGCCATAGGGTGGCACTTCAATGCTCAGCACCGGACAAAAGTCAGGGTGCGGATGGCAGCCACGCGCAGGCGCTGGTCCCAGCATTTTATCAGTGGTGGGTGGCCACACGGATAGCAAATAGGGGCCACAAATCATGGTGCGCTTGAAATCAAAAAGCTGTATGGAGCACCAACCCAACTCAGTGGTCACCTGCCGTCGCTCGCCGTTTGGTTCCGCATTTGGCTCATTCTCGCTGGCCGCCTGTTTGCCGTACAGTACAAAGGTGAGACGCGCCTCACGTGGCAACGTGCATATGGGATGCTGATCGAAGGTTAACCACGCACTGAAGTTCAAGCGTGGAAATAGGCCGCCGCTCGTATCATTGGAACAGCTAAGCACATTGGGCTTGGACAAGAGGCGCGTGCCATAGACGAGCTGCACGCAAAGCGAATAATCCTCGTATTTCCAGTTGGGCGGCGGCCTGTGCAGACAATTGATGCTCACCACAATCGGCTTGGACACACACGAGATGGGTATGGGAGCTGGAAAGTTTCTGATAATTAAAAAGCAATCAAATCATAATTAGGGTATTTACTTACTTGTGGAATAATCGGGGGTCTTCACGGAAAAGGCAACGCGAAATACATTGGCATATAATTCGACTAGCTCCTGGACAGCATCACGCAGCCGATTGCACTTTAGTTTTATTTGCTCTAGCATAGAGCGCGGTCTAAGCGTCACCTGCGCGTATTCCCCATAGTCGCTGACGATTTCTGGATTGTTTGCACCCGCCAAGGGTGCATACTTGGTCTGCGCCTCCTCGCATATGCGCTTCAGTTCGCTAATGCAACGCGCTATCTCCAGCGTATCGATGGAACCGAGCAGTGCGCAAATCGCCTTGACGGCTTGCACCACGCCCGAACAGCTGACAACACTGCGTCCAGCAGGTGCACCGTCTACAGCCGATTCGAGTTTATCGATTTCCATTTCAAGGGTCTCAATGAGTATCATCATATTGTCATAGGTGACAATGGGTACCACTTCATTGGGCAGCACCTGCTCCGGTTGCAGATTAGCGTCGTTCTCATCGTCCTGCTGTGTTCTGGAAATGGCCTGCATATTGGCAGCGCTGCGCAAGCACAGACCCAAATGCACATCCTTCTCCAGCTGAAAGCTGTTATGCACGCACTCCAGCTGGCTCAGCTTCGAGGTGGGCGCCAGCCACTCCAACAGACCAATGGGCTACACAACAGAATTAGCGAGTATTATAGAAATGCACATGCACCGCTATACAAAGACGCACCTTGACCACAAAATCCGTGACAGTCCCCTGCACCTGACCCTCGAGCGAGGCCAGCGCCTGGGCCACCACCTGAGCCACCACTGAATCAACTGCAAGCAAATATTTGGCACATTAGTCAGGAATCCATTAAATCTGTTGATAGCACTTACTGTCGCAGGTGAAGGTCACCGGCGTGCCATAGCCCTTGACCTGCTCTCCAGCTAGGGAATTGGTGACGGCATGCGGCTGCAGCGTATTCACAGCCGGATGCACAATCACCTTAATGCTGGTGTCCATCATGTAATGATAGTTGAATTCGGCCGCTATTACATGTCCCACATTTGTCGCTGTATCTCCATGCGGGTAACTGCTGCGCACTTCACGCACCATATGATAAAACTCTAAGAGCTCGGCATCATCCGTGCGCTGCTCGCTGATCAGCTCGTAGAGCCGGGTGAATGTTTTCCGGCGATCTAGCACTACTCGAGCCGGTATGCTGTTGGTGTAACTATCCGTGAACGGCGGCAACTGATATGGCTTGGATGTGGACACACCGGCGGCACCCGTCTCATACAGCTGCTGATTGCGTGGCGGCAATGGAGGAGGCGGCGAAACAGACCCTTCAGTTGGGGGCGCTGCAGCTGGCGCCGCTGAGGCAGCAGCTGGTGTGGGCGATGATGAGTGTGAATGCGAGGGCTGCGTGAGGTATTCCTGTCGCCAGCCAAACGAACTGACGCTGCCACTGTTAACGGCACTCTTATCCCACCTGTTGACCGCCTCATACATGGGATCCGAATACTGTGTGCCATTATCGCCGCTGTACAGAAAGTCAAACGGATCGTACTCCGCATAGTAGGAGGTGCAATCGGAGGCGCCGTCGTTGCCTGCAAGTAACGAGTGCATCATCAATAAGCGAATTAACCAAACACAAGCAATCGCACGATGACTATTATGCAAATGCCCACACAACCGAATGGATCGACTAAATCCGAGCGAGCGGACAAAAATAAAGTCGTCGTCGTCGTCGTCGCCGTCGTCGTTGTCGTCGTTACCACCCCTGTTCAAACACTGCGACGCGGCTAGCCACGAATGAAACTGAGAGCGGCGCCGAAAACATTTCGCAAAACTATGCTAACGAATCTGTTCGGACTCCTATACTACCCAACAACTAGCATAGCAAAAGGCCAATTGGCTTAGCTGCCAGGGGACGGACGCCCACGCCGCACGGCATCTACACGACACAAAGATTTATTTATATAAATATAAATCCAAATATCGCGTTCGTTATGACCTTTTCTCTTTCATATGTTCGGAATATGTTGAAAAACTATTTACGCATACTCTATATGTAAAGGCCGTTGTTACTTAGTGGCTTACTTAAGCTGCATATTATTTTATATCTGTCCACTAAAGAGAACTAGTCATGCTTAAGCTTTTCATTAAAAAAGAAACTATCGAAGATATTATATCTTTGTATGCTTCCCTCACAATCAAATTCTACGAGTTGCAATATTAAAATAGAACAAATATATATACTATACATATATACATACATATGTTAATGTTTCCAGATGATAAAAAGATACGATTTAATGCAAATAGAAAATTAAATAAATTAATATGTTCCATATCGAAGATATATACGCAAACGTCTGAGCGTTGAATTTTGTTTAATAAAACAACAAAATGTTGGGATTTTTATTCTCAGGCATTATTTATTATTGGTCTCATCGTTATACAAGATTGTATTTAACATATGTATGTATATATATACATATATATATATATATATGTATATGTATATTAAAATATTGTATGTGTGTATGTATATATGTAGCTGCAAATCACAATTTCTTTCATAATACTCAAAATTAAGTTAAATTTAATCTGATTGATAGACAACCAAAATGAAGCCAGACAAATCTGTCAAATTCGTATTCAAAACACCAAATTTCGAAAAACTAATTTAGATATCTCACTTTTGTGATGTTAAATGTTGTTTTGCTGATATATGGCCAACTTTTGTTTTCACTATATCTAATGTTTGGCTCTGGCGCAGTCGTGGAAGGCACAAGTTTTAGACTTAAGAACGTTAATTTCTAAAAATAGTGTATGCTGTGTGTGCAGGTGGTTTTAAGTGGGCACTAATAACATTTATTTTAATTTCGATATATCCACACCAAAACCCTGAGCCCATTTTGCCTTTAGCTGGTGACGTGTTGTGTATATGTGTTCTCGCCTGACTTTTTTGTTTTGTTTTTGGTTTGCTTGGGTTTTTGCACTTTAGTTGTTGGTCTGGGTGGGTGTTGTTGTTGTGGTAGTAGATAGTTAAGTAGTTGCAGTTTGTGGTAGTAGTAGTAGTAGTAGTAGTACTTAGTATGGATAGTAGTAGAAGTTTGCACTAAAATGTATTACTTTTGCGACACTGCAATATAGAGAAACAGAAATCATTCAGTTTAACAGGTTTTTTTTTTTGGTTATACTTGGTGTCGATTAATAACAACAACAACAAACAGCAACAACAAAAACTACGCATTTACGATATTTACAGCGCACCGAAACTTACATACCCTTACCTAAGAAGTAAGCACTCGAATTAGCTTGTGCAGACGGACATGGCTTTACTAAGGTCAGCTCAAGAATATATACATAAATATTTCCAATCTAGCTGCTTTCATATTATTCAATTAAATGATCTCAATACTTTTTTAATTATAATCTCGATTAGGAATACCTTAAACTTTTTTTTTAAATTTTCAATAGTTGAAATTTTCATCTCACAATGTTTGTTTACATTTATTTTTTTGTATTGCCCAAAACGTTGAGTTGACGAATAATTTAAGAACTTTATTGATATTTATTGTCTAGACAAGACCCGTAATTTGGATTAAAAATATATTGATTCTATCCATGGAGTTAAGAGTCTAAAATTCTAATCGCTATAATAGAAAGACGCTTTACAAATACAGTTCGCATAGAGAGAATGTTGCTATAAACAATTTTTTGACCATTGCTTACCAGTGTTCTCATTGAGCAGGGGATCGAATGCCTCCAAGACGCTTACACGGGAACTGCAATAGAGAATGTTTTGTTGTTTTTTTTTTTTGGATTAAAGAGAACAAACAAAGGCAAACTGAGAATTTATGATGCATACTAATCGTCCTGATTCAAATCGATTAAATCGTTGCCGGTCCGCTGAGCTGGCAACGTGGATCCAACCGACGGGCTGCTGCCAACGGGAGGCGTGGCCCGGCGCACATTGAATGCGGCAACTGGCGTCCCTGCGCCGGAATGTGGAACTGAGTGGCTGGATTGGCTAGCGCTGCTATTGTTGGATGCGGAAACTGGCGCTGCTGCTCCAACTGCTGCTGCCGCTCCAACTGCCGGAGTGCTGTGTGGACGGGCAAAGTCCACGTGCGTACTACCGCCGTTATGGGGCGCATAGCCACCAGCGATGCCATAGCCAAAGCCATGCGACGGATACTGAGGCGGCATATACGCAGCAGAGCCGGGCACAACTGGTGCCGAGAACGTTGGATAGTATACAAAGCCCGCAGCCGGCGCCGGTGCAACTGGCTGCAGGGCCAATTGATTGGGCATGCTATAGAGGCGCTGCAGCTCCTCGTAGTTCAACGGCCTTTGTTGTGGCTGTTGGGCGGCCGCTTGATATGGCACCAGCTGCATACCAACGCCGCCCGGCACACTGCCCACTGCATAGCTCGGTGGCGGATAGTGCACTGGCACTGGCGTTGCAGCCGCCACCGGGCCAACTGGCACCAAAGCCGTTTGCGGATTATTTGTCTGCATACGCTGCAAGTCCTCAATTAAACGCTCGAAGGTGCTGCCGCTCTCTGGCGTCGGCTGCTTGCTCGTGGGACTGGCAAAGCATATCAGATCGCTGTCCCCGTTGCCATTCCCATGGGCTGACTGCGCCGGCGGCGTGCGTGAACGCTCCACACTGCTCAATGCTGCCGTCGCCTGATGCACCTCCGAGTGACGACGTTGGGCTAGACTGTAGCTTCTTTGTTCTTGCTGTTGCTGCTGCTGCTGTTGTTGGGAGTAATAGTCGACATTGCCCGATTGATAGCTAGTGCCGTATTTCTTGCGACGCCTGTAGTCATCGAGGGCCTGCTGCTCCAGGCTCAGGGCCGTCGCCTTGGCCAAGTCCTCCTGGAATTGCCTGTCGCTATCGATTTGCGCCTGATTCGCCATTATCCACTCAGAATCTGCGCCCACGACCAACTGCAAATAACAGAAAAACAAACAAAAAATATAATTGGTAAAATTTTGTTTTCTCTTCCAGCCTAGCCGAACAATGCCGTGTGGTTTGATTCGCTTATCTGTGCGCCATTCGGCTGTGCGATAACAAAAGCTACGATAAACGCGATTACGTGCTGTAAAGGTGAAATAAAGAGTCCAAGAGTGTTTTACAGACGGAGCAAAAATATATTGTGTTGTATTGTATTTTTTTTTTTTTTTTTTTTTTGAAGGTTTGAGTTGAAGTTCAAGGCAAATCATGATTCAGTTGCGTTTGTTGGCAGGGAGCACGAAAAATAAAATTAATTAATTAGAGGCCGAAACAAACGATAAATTATGACTATATTAAGAATATTTGCGCTCTAATCCAATTGATGAATCAATAGAACGTGCTATTTATGTAGTTCGTTCAGTTGAAACACATGACGTGATCAATATAATCACACAATATTTATAATTGCGCTAATACCTTCGAGACAACATTCCGTGAAGATGTCTTCAACGGCCACTTGATAATTTTTGCAGATAACTTGGAGATTTTATAAAACGTTGTTCTCAGCCTATCTTTGTTTTTAAATGAGGGCATTACAAAATGTTTTTAATTTCAACTGTTTGAGTTAAGAACAGATATTTCAGGAGTTCCCTTGTAGACTGACATAATATTGTCGAGCAACATATGTGCGATTAAAGTGACAGCAAATACTTTTGAATCCCTAAGCTGGTTTTATGTAGGAAGTATTTCATAAGTAGTTTAGTAGTCAGTTCTCTTTTCTAATATAAATATAATGAGCTACAAATAACACGATATCTATTTGAATAACCTACTGTTTCTATAAGCTGCAGACTGTGACATTAACTTTAGAATTGCAAGCGCCTGGCCTCATTTCGAAGCCTTAACTTATTGAGAATTCTAAGCATAAAGCAATGAAATCAAAGTTAACATTACAGAGCCCATTTTATATGTTGATTGCTTATAAAAATTCGAAAAGTTTTCTGGTTTTCTTAGGGCACCGTATCAAAAAGCTTTTTAACCTTAAACCTTAAACCAGTTGCCTTAGTTATTATAAGTATATGTCTAGTTACCAAACTCTTGTCTAGTCGCACCGTTGGGCGGACCTAATAGAAATGCGCAACAAGCTTAGTCAACTCGACGGCAGTAGCTTTATTATTATGTTATCCTTCATCGCATATTTGTTTTGACTGTGATAAGAGCTTTAATAAGCAGTTGTTGCGGCAGATAAAAAAACAGACATATTTCCAGTTTGTTGAGGAATGTTCCACGTTTCGTGAATTTTAACAATGGTTTCTCATAGCTATTATAAATTATAATCATTTTAAAGTTTGATCCTGAGTAGATTTGGCGAGCAACTGTTAACCGTCCATTATACTATAAAATTATTTTTAATAGTTAGTGTAGAGTGTAAAATACGATAACAAAGCAATTGAGCAAGCTCTAGAGTTCCAGAGTTTTGTTCCTAGATAAGATATATGTCCGCTTATGGAATATGTCAATGATATAATAATTTTGCAATAGTTTTCATATTTTTATATATTCTAATGAGCAGTTAAAATGAATTATTGAAAGCAGTTTTGATAAATATCACAAAATTGAATTATGAAGTCCAGTTTTTGTAGAGCTCCTATCCTATCCTCAAACTAAAGGGAGGAAAGTGGCTGACTAAAGAGGGCTCTGTCTAAGAGAGGAGTCTGCCAGCAAAGCTTTAATTGTATATTGTATGAGTTAACTCAATACATTTATCTAAGATATGCACACACATAAATATATAATTCATTCATGCGTATTTAGGTTTACATTACATTACAACAACCGTACGACAAGACTGTTGTATGTGTGTGTGCGTGTGTCGCAAATAAAAACAAACGAATGTGCCGCTTTCTCACGATTGCCTTGAGAAGAACAGCTGTTCAGCATGAATGCTTTTCACACACACACACACTGTGTGTGAGCACCACTCAACACATGAGTAAAACACAGATGTGGTACCGGTACCTACACACATACACATACAAGCATACACATATACACTATGAAAACGAAATCAAAATGCTATCAAAAAAAGAGGACAAAACAGATAAGAAAACATGCAAACATATGTATGCCGGTACTGTGAAAGTATTAGCTGAGGCAAGGCGAGCCAAAGGTTAAAGCCAATCAATAAAAATTATTTAAATACTAACGAACAATATATTATATGATGAGTATGACGAGCAGCAGTTCGACAAGTTCAAATTTGCATACCTACATGCATATGTAAATATGTATTTAAAAAGGTGTGTGCACACGCATACAAACATATAAATGTAGCTAAGTGTTCGCAGAAACGTAATGTAAAAATAAAACAGCAAAATGTTTAAAAATTTTCAGCACTTTTATATAATAATAACGATAGTCATTAAAAAATGTATTTAAAAATATATGCATATGCGCATAAGTTGTAAATGCCAGTATATAAATTGTTGGCAGCTCTTGCGCCCATACAGCAAAGTCTAGTACATATGTATATAAGGCCATACATAAATATATATAAATATATATATATGTATATATATGTATGTGTACTTGGTTTCGCTTTTCATCCACTTACATAGCTCGAGTTTGGTTTTCTTGCACACTTGCCTAATACTGCCGTCGATTTCAGTTGCTTCAATTTGTATGTGCTTTTTACTTATGACGTTTTCATTTGGATTGCTTGTGAGTTCCGCGGGTTTGGAGCTTCCTCCACTCACATGCATACACATGCATACAAACAACAGATATAACACTAACACAGAGAAATTAAAACTTGTACAGAAAAACGAAACTGAAACGCACACATACACGTAGGCGTTAAACGCGAAATACTGTTTAATGCGACATATTATTAAGAACAGTTATTGAACAATAAAATAAATATACTTAATTGAATTTTACTAAATCGCTACGGTCGCTTCGTCACAGAAAAGAATAATAACAAACGACACGGAAAAATTCACAAAACGGAATGCAACAAGCATAGTAATAAAAAATGTTATAGATTTATGTACACACTGGAATCAGACTATTGCGATGAATATATTAAAAATACCGATTGTTGGTCAAAACTATCGATAAGTAGCTTTTAAATTTAAAAATTTGTAATTTTACAATTTTGGAAATAGTGTTTCTTTTATTTTAAATGTTTTCAGTGCAGGTTAAGATTTGCCAACATTAAGTCTTCGATGTCTAAACTATTGCCGTTGTCCAGGACTAATTTTTTGGAATCGTCATCAAGCCCAACCGTTGTCCAATAGTCCAAATCTTCATTATCCGACAAATTGTACATCCTGCGATAGGAGGCCTCAATGTTTTCGTCCAGCATGCGCTCAACAATATCGCCCACAGGCATTCCGGTTTGACTAACATTTCTGTTCTCCAGCTGAGACCTCGACTGAGTCTGCACCTGCACCTGATCCTGTGCCACTGGCTGAATCGCTGCATTCTTGGTGGCTTGGTTTCCTTTACCATGGCTAGCCATGCGTTGTGCGAATTCCACGTTTTCGACACCCATCTTGCAGAGGGCGCACTTGCTTTGGCTGATCTGCTGCTTCATCTTGTGCAGAGTCATGCGATCTTGGCTGAGCAGCATGCGTTCCTGTGAGATTTGTGCCTCCTTCTCGCTGAGCTCCTGTGCACGGTTGGTCAGCAACTGCAGCTTGGCATGCAGCAGCTGTTCGGCCTCACGAGCTTTGTGCTCGGCAGCGTGCAAACGCTTGATGGCCCGCCGATAGTCGCTGGACGTGTGCAGCACCTCATCCTCCTTGATGTTGAGCGCATTCTCTTTTTCCAGCAGCACCCGCTTGCGCTGCTCCAGATCTCGCTGCTGCTTGTGACAGCGCTCCTGTTGCTCATCCGCTCGCTTAATGGCATCTCGTGCCACCTGTAGCTGCGCCTCCAGCTCCAGTCGCTCAGCATTCAAGTCGCCCTGCTCATGCAGCTTGTGCTGCATCTCCAGTTTCTGTTGCTCAACTAGGAGGCGCGTGCGCTCCTGCTGCATATCTAGCTGCAGGCGCTCAACCTCGGCCAGCTGCAGATTTTTTAGCTCCGCAATTCGCTTCTCGTCGCGCTCCATTTGCTCGCGATGGAACTGCTTCTCCCGCTCGAATGCCTTCTTTTCAGATTCGATGCTGGCCATGCGCTGACGCAGCTGCCAATTCTCCTCGGCGGAGTCCTTGGACAGGCGTTCCAGCTGCAACTCCAGCGTGCTCACTAGCTCCATGAGACGACGCTTCTCTTGCTCGGCACCCTCCTCGTCGATCTTTAGACGGCGTTCCGCATCAGCCAGGCGGCGTTCACGCAATTCCAATTGCTGTTCGCGCTCCTTGGTCGTGGTCAGGCCCTCGCGCAGCTCTTGCAAATCGCTGGATGCCATGCGCAGCGTCTCCAAGTAGCTGCCATGATCCTGCACAGCGGCCTGCTCCAGTATTTTGGCTTGCCTTATGCGCTCCATGTCTGCCTCATGCGAGCTGCGCAGCATGCGCAAATCGTCCTCGTGATCCTGCTTCAAATTGGATATCTGCAGATCATAGTCGCTTTTAAGCTTATCCAACTTGCCGGAGTAGTAATCTGTAATTTCGGTGTTCTCCAGCTTCAAGCGCTGCTCCACAGCAGCCAAGTGCTGCTCCAATACCTTCAGCTGTTTTCTGAAATGGAAAAGGTTTCGAGATCTCTCTTCGAGAACTTGTATTGAGGCACTCACTTGTAGGAGCTCTCGATCATTTCGATTTCCTGCTCGTAGTTGACTCTCATGTTGGCCACCAGCTCCTCGAGTCGCTGCTTTTCGAGCGAATTACGCTTGACATCTGTTTCCAGCTGCAGCAGCTGTTCCTTGCCGTCATCTTTGGCTGGCACGGAATCAGATGGAATTTTCGTTTCGATTTCAGCAGCAGCTGGCAGAGACTCTGGGCGCTCGGCACGCACCAAGACGGGCTGACTCATCATCAACTGCAGATGCATATTGATGCGCTCCTGCTGCGCCTTGATGTGCTCCTCCATTTGCTGCTGGCGCTGCAGTTGCTGCTGCAGCAGCTCATGAAACTTGCGATCCTGCGTCTCTTGCTTCAGCTGCATTTCGAGCAGTGCGCGTTCCTGGCTCTTCATTTGGGCAGCAATCGTCAGCTGCGTCTCCTGCTGTTGCAAAGCATTGTAGCTGTGGTTGCTCTCCAAGTTTAGGCTGTTGAGCAATAGGATCTTTTGCACAGTGCTGTCCCCAGCCGGACGCGTGCTTGGCTGCTGCTGCGGCTCGTGTTCCGGCTCGTCCGAGTCGGGAATGCGCAGTATATCGGAGGTATTCTTTGGCGCTGGTGGGTGCTCTATGGTTAACTTGGGCGTTGGTGGCGAGGCGCCACGTTCCAGCTCCTCCTCGGCAGCTGCGGGCGCTGCAGCCAAGCCTAGCCAGTCAGCTGTGCCGCGCTTTTTGGACACGGGCGTTGACATACCCGAAACTGTAGCATTTGTGTCCTTCTCTCTACCAAATAGACCCAAAGGATCCGCGTTGAGATTGGTGGATTGGACAGAGGCTGAGCTGCGCCTGCCCGCGCCCGCGCCCGCTGCGGTCTTAGGGCGCGCCTGTGAGTGCACGTTGGAGTTGTCCGTCGTTGTATCCGTTGACTGGCGGGACATTGAGGGTTTTGCAGTAGCGGGACGTTTGGATGCGGTCTCGTTCCCGCTTAAAATTTCATCAAAAATGTTTCTTTTAGGCTCTGCCGCCCCAAGCAAATCGTCGAATAGGTTTTTCCTGGCGCCACCGCTGCTCTTTGGCCGCTTGGGATCAAATCCTAAGTCATCATCGTCGGCATCGTCCATCGATAGCGTCGGTTTCTGTTTGACAATGCGCGGTGTGCTCGAAGCAGACGGTTTGGCATTAGTTTGTTTTGCTGCCGTGGCGTTTTGGGCGTCCGGTTCCGATTCCTCTTTTATGCCAAAGAGATCCTCCAATTTACTCTTGGCTTTGTTGGATTTGGGCAGTTTTTTTGCATTGCCGCCGGGTGGCGCGTCGAAAAAGTTGTCATTGTCCAAACTATTATCACTGAGTAAATCAGCCAGTGGGTCGTCGCTAAAGTTCATTACAAATTCTATAAACTCTCTTTGGTAGCTTTTATAATACTTGAAATTGAAAGCAAAGCCAAGGACGACACAATGTAAAAAGAAACCGTTGCTTAGTAACGAACATTGGTATTTTTTGGCACATTATGCTTTGAGGGTGTGTACGCACTTTAAATGAATGCAACAGGTATTTATATCGATACTAAAACATCGATATATTTTACGAACTTAAACAGCTGTTGGCACAAACAGCCCTGACTTTTTTCAAACGCGTTGCCAACCATCAACACAGCGACGCTGCAGTATAGAATTTTAGTCTTATTTGTTTATTTGCTTAAAAATGAGCAATATTTACATCCAGGAGCCGCCAACATCTGGCAAAGTTTTGTTGAAAACAACAGTTGGTGATATTGATATAGAACTGTGGGCCAGGGAATGCCCAAAAGCGTGTCGCAACTTTGTCCAACTCTGCCTGGAGGGCTATTACAATGGCACAACTTTTCACCGGCTGGTCAAAGGATTCATTGTACAGGGCGGAGATCCGAATGGCGATGGCACTGGCGGCGAATCGATTTATGGCCATCCGTTTAAGGATGAATTCCATTCGCGATTGCGCTATTCTCGTCGCGGCCTGGTGGGCATGGCCAACTCTGGCAAGGATGACAATGCCTCACAATTTTTCTTCACATTTGCGCCGACGCCAGAGCTGGAAAACAAGAACACACTCTTTGGCAAGATCACAGGCGATACAGTATTCAATATGCTTAAGCTGGAGGAGGGCATCGTCGATCACCAGGAACGCCCCATGTACGCGCATCGCATTATTTCCACAGAAGTGCTTAGCAATCCCTTCAACGATATTGTGCCGCGCTCTCTGCCCAAAGCAGCCTCCAAATCGAAGAAAACCAAAAAAGAAAAACAAGGCGTAAAGTATGTATTAGATTTCCCAAAATATTGTGGCTTTCACTGGGTTTTTTTCTTTAGAAACTTTGGACTACTTTCCTTTGGAGAGGAGGCCGAAGGGGACGAACAGGAAACGAGCATATTTGTAAAGCAAAATGCTGGAAAAGCAAAATCCTTACATGATGCCACAGATGACCCAAAGCTAAGCAAGGAGCCCATTAAGGTGCCGAAAACAGAGCGAGCGGCAAGCGAGGAAAATTTGTCAGATGACTGCGAAGAGACTGTCACTAAAACAGCCGCCACTTGCTCAGATATTATTAAGAGTAAACTCGCCAGAGCAACTAAGTCCACATCGGCAAAGCCGGTCAAACGTGAAGAGATCAAAAGTGAATCCGAGGATGACGATGAGGACATTCTGATGACCCAGGAGCAAGAACAAAACCAGAAAATATCCAAAGAAAAGTATGTGCATAACTGTCGCTATGCTGTTTTTATTTGGCTTTATTCACACTGATTTCTAGGTCCAAAATACGTGAAGAAATTGCTTCATTGAAGCGGCAATATCAAATGGATAAGGTCAGCAAAGAGAAACAACTTTCCAAGGAGTCCGAAAAGAATTCAAAGAAGGATGCCATTAAGGGAGCCAGCGAAAATCATTATATTAAAGATTTCATTCAAGTAAAACAAATGTATACTGCCAAGACAAAAGACAGTGTTAAAGGACAAGGAAGGTGCGTAGCCTAGTTATAAAATATATAATCGATGTGAAAATAGTTGTAATTTTTATATCAGAGAGGAATTTACATTGGCGTTGTTATCTAAGTTCAAATCTAAATTGGACAAATTCAAATATAAATCGAATACTGAGGATGTCGATGAAGAGCCTAAGCAAATGGACGACAGTGTTGTGGAAAAGGAAATCACTGGAGACGACTGGTTGGCGCACACCTTAAATTTCAACAGCAATGCGCCTGTGTTGGCCAAAGATGCATCTACCAAAGGTGATGACTGGTACGATGTTTACGATCCGCGTAATCCGCTTAATAAACGCATGCGAGGCGCAACAGATCATAATAAATCTGCACATAAGTTAAAATCCTCTAGGTAAAATATTTGACGAAATAAACTCATTAATTATTTTAGTAATTTTGCTAACTAGATTTTCAAGTTTTGCGCGTATATCGCATAGGCCGATACATTTCGATTAATCGCCTGAAGTATTATCGATAAGTAAACGTATTTTTGGATTAGCAAATGCTCAACTAACTATCGAATTACTATCGATAGCCTGGCTAGCGGTAGCAGCTGAACAATAAAAAAAACGAACTCAAGGTGAAGTAATTTGGCTTTTAAAAATACAGGTAATTATTGCAAGGCGTTAAACTCCAAATTGTTCGCAAAATTTGGCTAATTAAGTGACGTCATTTGTCAGAAGAAATGATAACATAAAAACGCCAGAAAATACAGCCACAATTTGTGCCACTGTCAAATTATTGATTTTATTTGACATTTGTTTGTCGTCACAGCTACAGCCCCAGACAAAAACGGCCACTGAGCGCGGGGTGAAAAGGGGGCACAAAGGCAAGGCTGCTTTAGTCACCGTCTCCAAAACAGCTTCAGCAGCAGCACCAACAGCAAAATGAGTGCGAAGAGCAAACGCCCTGGCACAGCGAATAGCCAAACGCCGAACGAGTGCGTCCAGGTGGTGGTGCGATGCCGTCCGATGAGCAATCGGGAGCGCACTGAGGGCTCACCGGAAGTGGTCAATGTATATCCGAATCGCGGTGTGGTGGAGCTACAGAATCTAGTGGATGTCAATAAGGAGCAGCGGAAAGTGTTCACCTACGATGCGGCATATGATGCGTCTGCCACACAGACAACGCTCTACCACGAGGTGGTATTCCCGCTGGTCAGCTCCGTGTTGGATGGTTTTAATGGCTGCATTTTTGCCTATGGCCAAACGGGCACGGGCAAAACGTTTACGATGGAGGGAGTGCGAAACAATGATGATTTGATGGGCATTATTCCGCGCACGTTTGAGCAAATCTGGCTGCACATCAATCGCACCGAGAACTTTCAGTTCCTGGTGGACGTCTCTTATCTGGAGATCTACATGGAGGAACTGCGCGATTTGCTAAAACCCAACTCCAAGCACCTAGAGGTGCGCGAACGGGGCTCCGGCGTCTATGTGCCCAATCTGCATGCCATCAACTGCAAGAGCGTCGACGATATGACGAACGTCATGAAGGTGGGCAACAAGAATCGCACCGTGGGCTTCACCAACATGAACGAGCACAGCTCGCGGTAAGTCTTAAGATAAAGCTGCAGACGGTTGATTAATGGTCTGACTATTACTTTGCAGCTCGCATGCCATATTCATGATTAAGATTGAGATGTGCGACACGGAGACGAACACGATTAAGGTGGGAAAACTAAATCTCATTGATTTGGCTGGCAGTGAGCGTCAGTCAAAGACGGGCGCTTCGGCGGAACGCCTCAAGGAGGCCAGCAAAATCAATTTGGCGCTCTCCTCGCTGGGCAATGTAATCTCCGCGCTTGCTGAGAATTCGCCCCATGTGCCGTATCGTGATTCGAAGCTGACGCGATTACTGCAGGACTCGCTGGGCGGCAACTCCAAAACCATAATGATTGCCAACATTGGACCCTCGAACTATAACTACAACGAGACGTTGACGACACTGCGGTATGCACAGCGCGCCAAGAACATACAGAACCAGCCCATTAAGAACGAGGATCCGCAGGATGCCAAACTGAAAGAGTACCAGGCAGAGATTGAGCGACTCAAGCGTCTTATTGCGCCGCAGCAGCAACAGCGCACCGAGAAACTGGCTGCGGCAGCCAAGAAGCGCGTCAAGAAGCCCAAACGAGAGCCGACACAGCGCGAGCTACCGGACAGCGTAACGCAGGAGCAGCTGCAAGCGGCTGAGGACGAGGCGGAGAGCGAGGCAGATGAATCGGAGCCAGAGTCGGATAAGGAGAACGAGGCGGAAGTGGCCAAGTCCAGTGAACAATTAGAGCGAGAGCGTATAGAGAACGCAAAGCTGGCCGCCAAACTGGCTGAGCTGGAAGGTCAGCTGGTGCGCGGCGGCAAGAATCTGCTGGACACGTACAGCGAACGTCAAATTGAGCTGGAGAAAAAGCTGGTGGAGATAGCGGAGCGAAAGAAGCGTGAAATTGAAATACAACAGCAGCTGGAACTGCAGGAGGAAACGACACTTGAGATCCGAGAACGCAATGTATCGCTGGAGCAGGAGGTCGAGTTAAAGAAACGCAAACTTTCCAAATGCTATGCCAAGTATTTGGCGCTACAGCAGGAGCTCAACGACTGCAAACACGATCATAATCAGGATCTGCGCGAACTGGAGATGGCACAGAACGAATTGGTCAAGGAGTTGAAGCGCCAACTGCTCATCATTGACAATTTTGTGCCAATCGAGGTGAAGCAGCGGCTCTACACGCAAGCCAAGTACGACGAGGAGCAAGAGGAATGGAAGTTTGCCTCATTACCGCTGCCCATAAATGCCGGCGATGGCAAATTTAGCAGCAGGCGTCCCGTCTCGCATCCCCAGCGCCGACGACCCATATCCGAGTATGCACTGCAGGAGGCCAAATCGAGTGCACCCAGTGCCCTGCGTTTCAAAAGCGAGAACATTGTCAGCTACGAGCTGGATATGCCCTGCCGCACAACACAAGAGTACAAAACGCCCAAGGTGTCTGCCTCCTTGCAGGCGGTGCTCGCTCAGGCCATGGAAACCGGCGATGACATCGATATAGTGGACACCCATACAAAGTCGCTGCGTTCCCGTCTCGAAAACATCATCAATGGCAATGCTAGTGGCGGCGCGGCTTCAACTGATGACACACCCAGCACTGAGGGCGCCGCGTCCAACGTGCGTACCGTCAAGTCCACACGCAGCGGTCTGCCCAGTCCGGGCTCAGCTCTCGACTCGAACCGACGACCGACCACGGGCCGAGTACCGCCCAAGAAGCCAGCGTCAGCTTATCCCAAGGCGCGCGGACTGGTCAACAAGTAGTCAACGAAGGACTAACCCAATCCAACTCATCTCAGTCAACACACAAATACACACACACACACACACACACATGCATCAACTAACCAAAGCTCTCATAGTCACAGTTAAAAATCGAATCCTTGTTCCAGTTGCGCATCTATGCTAACTATTTAGCCCAATCTTCGCACAATTCTCGCTTTATAAAAGTATTTTTCATTTTCGTATTGTTTAATTATTATGATTTGTAATTATTGTTTAGTAACTCGTATTTAATTTGTTATTGCTTTTATGTAACCAGTCGGGCAGCGCCTGAATTTTGCCCCGCTGTGAAAAGTCATTGATTTAATGTGCAATTTAATCTTAAGTTAAATGTGTAATTCAAACTGCTTATTATTATACTTACTATGCATAGTAAAAGCAGCTTAGTTAATCAGACGAACCAAATAAAGCAACGCAAAACAATTGTTTTCGAATATTTTATGCACTTTTAACAGAGCACGGTAAATATTTTGACATTTTGACAATCGCATAGAAGGGCGATATTAAGCGCAGACATGGAAAACAAGAGCAAGTCGGACAGAGTGAAAAAAACGTCGAGCAGTGAGATATAGGGAGCGAAGTCATAGAAGCTCAGCAGCTATTGAGATTAACAATGCTTGTATCCAGGTGAATAATAATAATAATATTTCAATAAAATATAGTTTCTATATATTTAAGCTGAGCTTGGTTTGGTAAATCCAACAACATTTCTGGATTTATTATAAATGCAGCACAAAAATACTTGACAATTGGGCTTGAATCAAATGTCATCTGGTTGCAGCTTTATTTGATGACCTTCAGGGAGCGACCGACCTCAATAAATGCCTGAATAGCCCGATCAATTTCCGCCTCGGTGTGAGCCGCTGAGATTTGGACGCGGATGCGTGCCTTGCCTTGTGGCACCACCGGATAGCTGAAGCCTATGACATAAATGCCGCGTGCTGCAGGAATTAAAACAAATTTTAATGTAACACAAAAAGGGGAGAATGGCCAATCAAATATCCGACTCACTTAGCATCTCATCGGCGAAGGTGGAGGCGAGACGCGCATCACCCAACATAACAGGGCAGATTGGATGATTCTCACCGGCAATGGTGAAGCCGGCCTTGGTCATTGCCTCGCGGAAGCGTTGGGTGTTGCTCTGGACGCGCTGAGTCAATTCGCTGGAGCTGAGCAGCATGTCCATGACCTTCAAGCCCACGGCCACCACGGCCGGCGGCAGTGTGTTGGAGAAGAGATATGGCCGCGATTTCTGGCGCAGAAATGAGATTAGCTCTGCTGGTCCCGTGGTGTAGCCGCCAGAGGCGCCGCCCAGAGCCTTGCCCAGCGTTGAGTTGATAATATCCACCTCGCCCATGACATTGTCGTACTCCTCAGTGCCGCGTCCAGTGGCACCAAAAAAGCCAGTCGCATGGCACTCATCCACAAAGACCAGTGCGTCATATTTCTTGGCCAGCTCGACAATGCGTGCCAGCGGCGCTATATTGCCATCCATGGAGAAGACGCCATCGGTGGCAATCAGCTTGAGCCGGGCATCAGTCGAACGCAGCTGCTGCTCCAGATCAGCCAGATTGCGGTGCTTGTAGCGCTGCTTCTTGGCCCTGCGCAGCCGTATGCCATCAATGATGGACGCATGATTCAGCTCATCCGAGAAGACGGCATCCTCTGGTGTGAGTATGGCCTCGAAGATGCCCGCATTGGCATCGAAGCAGGAGGCATACAATATGGTATCCTCGCGTCCATGGAACTGCGCTATCTTCCGCTCCAGCTGTTTGTGTATGTCCTGAGTGCCGCAAATGAATCGCACCGAGCTCAAGCCTGCGCCATATTTGGCCAGCAGCTGCTGGCTGTACTGCACAATCTCCGGATTGTTCTAAACAATGAGCACGCCCATTAAGAGAGTCACCCGATCCTCACGCACACGCACACTTACCGCCAGCCCCAGATAATTGTTGGCACAAAAGTTGAGTATCTTCTGATCGCTGCCCTGCACCGTAATCTGCGTGCTCTGCGACGAGGTGATGATGCGCTCCGCCTTGAATGTGCCCGCCTCCTGGATGCCGCTCAGCTGTTGGCAAAGCAGCTCGCGCAGCTGGGACTGCGCTGCCGCGCTGTACGGGCGCAGCTGCTGCCTCCCAGCTGCACGCATAAGACGATTGCATAATGGGAGAAAATTATTATATATATATATATATTGGTATACCATATATAAGAGACAAACCCAACTGCCTGCGAGACTTACCGCAGCCGGCCAGCGACAATATTTTCGAAAAAACTGGCATCACACGGCGTATACTTAATGCGAATCTATAGACAGCAGGCACGTTTCCACTCAACGCCTCGCATGGAACTGAGCACAGAGCAACGACTACGACAGCAACAGGCCCCCAAAAAGCATGGCAACAACAACAACAACAAGTCGCTTTCCCGATTTATAAATACATAGACCCCATATATAGTACTCATAACTATGTACATAACTGTTTGTTGCTAAACTAATTGAATTTGCTTTCATTTTCGTTGTCATAGCTGCCAGTGCAGGCGGTTAAATTTGTTTAATTTTTTTTTTTTGGTATAAATATGCTCGATTGCTACACTGAGAAAAACTCGTCTTCATAATAAGAATAAGGCGCGTTTATTTTGTAAGAGTTCACCTCAGTTGATCAACATTTTATTCAGTAATAAACTTTGTCTAGTCAATTTATTTTTTAAACAAATTAAATTTAATTTAAGGAAGTTAACAAATATTGTGTTCAGTGTATATGGGTCGTTAGCATTGATTGAATCACGTTCCAAATTATTTGAAATATACGAATATTCTTACATTCGGATCTTTAAATGAAATTACACACAAGGTCAATGCCAATTAGAATTTTCTATGTATCAACTTATGTAAATTTAAATATATGATACTTTATATATATATATATATTAGACCATTTGATTTGAACTTGATAACTTGATTGGATTTGTTGGAATCAACAACAAATGCAGCTGATAACACAGATTTCTAATGTAGTCCGTTCCTCTACAAATATTTATAGATTTATTTACATGCCTTTATATAACACTCAGGAATTAACAAAAATAATAAAGTGTATTGAAATGCAGATGAAGGGTATTTGATGCATGTGCAAATAAGTATATCTGATAGAAACGAGCTGGCATGAGCTTATAAACAAACATAATAGATTAGCATGAACAAGTATGTAGATCATGTATGATAAATCTTAATTTTCTCCTCATTGGCAAACAGAGCAATTTTTTTAATTAAATGTATGTTTTCATGCGTTTTTAAACTTACATGTAGTCAACAAATATTAAAAAAAAAAAGTTAAAATTAACTTTTTAGAAAATAAAAACAATCGAAAAAAGAATATTACCGACAGGTTCTACCGAGATTTGAACTCGGATCGCTGGATTCAAAGTCCAGAGTGCTAACCATTACACCATAGAACCGCTCGTATCTTGCCTGAATTTAGCAACAAACAAAAGCAAACACATTTGCTTGATGAAAGCGTTCGATTAAGAGCATTTTCAAGACGTTTTTAATGGTTAAATAAATGTTTGGAAAAAACCGCAACGAAATCAAAAGTTCGCATATTTTCTTGCTATTTTATTCGAGTGATAGAAAATATGATTTAATCAGCATAAATCATTTGTACATAAATATTTCCAATATACGCCACATGTTTCGTGTAAATACAGTTTGATAAGAAGCGAGTAAAAGTATTTTAGTCGAGAGTGACCGACTAGCAGATGTCCTGTAATCGCCGTTGAGCTGCCGCCCAAAACAATCAATTTATTTGAAAAATTCATTTAAGATCAGACACACGTTCACGGACTCGGCTGTAGACTCTGTTCGTGCATACTCCAATGGGGCCGGAGTTGCTTGCCTTTGCAGAGAATCATTATACTATTCACATTTCCAATGGATATTGGGTATACAAATTATAAAATGTAATGAGTAATCGTTGTATACGCCCCCGCCAACTGCATATAAAATGTAGGAAAGAAGCGCCGCTGGCTTCAGTTCTTGTGCCATTGTCCACGCCTAAACATAGCCCAAAACGTGACGAAAAAGAATTACAAATTCAAGTTATAATTTGAAAATGTGTGAAAATGCATATTGATAAAGCCAACCTTGTGACTTCGCTCTATCTGTGTCTTTTGGCGCTCTGCCTACACCTGCCACGGATAAAGGCAGCTGGAGCTCGTCTCCAGCCACAGCTGCATGGCAGCGAAGATGGTACCTTGCTGTTCGAAGCGGCTACAGACCAGAACATAACATTCCGCCTCATGGGCGAGGCAGCCACACTGCTCCTAAACGACGTGGATGTCGTATCTTTGCTGCAGGGACGTCAGCGTGCAGCGGCGGCGCAGTCAGCAGCTACTCGACGGGAACCTTTGTCCCTCGATGCGCTAAAGGAACAGTTTCGCAGCGTGCAACGGGATCTGCTGCGTTTGGCCAGATGGTTAAGTAATATGCAGAATGGAACTCGTCGCTACGGACCTACGCAGCGTGTGCTGCGCCGGGACCTGCAGCGTGTTCAGGTCATTGCGAACACCCTGACATCTCTCGAAACTAACCTCGCCAAGGATGAGTGTCTGTCGACTCCTTGCAAGAATGGCGGCACCTGCTATGATGCGTATAACGCCTTCTACTGTGTCTGTGCCGCCGGCTGGCAAGTGAGTACAATGGGTGGGCGTCTTCGTCTCTACACGAGACTAGGAAAAAGGGGCGTAGTTGATAAGCTCTGTTAAAAATGTAGCTGGATACGAGTGAAATACGAAATAAACCAAATTAGTCTGAGAAAAGAGATAGTGAGAGGCGCGAGGTAAAAAGACAGCCAAACACATACACATACACACACATCTGCACTACGCCATCGTGCAGCTTCAACTGAAAGAAAACTGCAATGGACACCCCTACTTATACTGCAAATTAATCTTCCACCAAACTAACATTAACATATCAACATGCTTATACATATATATACGGTAACATTGATCGGCTATTAACATTTTTATACTATAACGCCATCTGCGCAGGTCCAGTTTGCCGCTTCAACTAAAATCCAGCTGCCAATGGGACACTGATCTTCAGGCTCTTCTTTTTGCGAGCTCACATTGATCTGCAATATGCATTCCTTCTTATGCTGTTAGCTCAATGGGCATACCTTTTTATACTGTTGGCTTCTCCCTTAACATACGGTATCCGCTTTTTATATTTTTACATATGTATGTATCCGCCGGCGAGCTGCCTTGCAGCTTCAACTGAAGCCTTTTATACTATTGGCTAAATATGTATGTACATACACATGTGTGTAACATGCCAGAAGCCGTGCATAACTGAAACTGAAACCCAGCTGCATTGGACAGTCATTTTTGTACTGCTTGCTATTTATGTTGCGACTTATGTTAATGATCCGTTTCCCATAAACATTAATGCAAAGGTACATTTACATTCTCTGCACAGGTCGCCATGCAGCTTCGAATATGTTAAAACTTGAAAATGTTATTTATCAGACTGACAAAATGTTATTTAAACAGAATTTTCATACTCGTAGCTCTAATTGGAAAATGTCAAAGATCAATCGTCAATCTTAAAAGTTAAAAACAATTTTAAATGTACTAATGTATGTACATTTGAACGAGCCTGATTAAAGTATTAAGGAAAGTTGATTTCAAGAAGTAAAAAATCCTGCACAATCATGAATCAGCATATCTATATATATTAGGTGTATTCAATTAAACACAAAAATGCTTGTCTTCTAATTCATCGTTAAAATCTGTTATGAATAGAGATCGCAATTCGAGTTCGAAATTATGTATAAACTATATTTATTGACAGAGCCATAGCCTTATCGTAGGTTATACATGATTGATATCCATATATATTTGTTCCTTGTCAATGATGCTTCATACCTCCTATTAATACCAGGGATCGACATGCGAGGACGATGTAAACGAATGCACCGACTTTGCCGGCACCGATTTGTCCGTCTGCAAGAACGATGCCCAGTGCATCAATACGCCGGGCAGCTATCGGTAAGTGGAGCACCATAGTCAATAGCGCCCCACCTAAGTGCCAGTTCCTCATTTTGCAGCTGCTTTTGTCGCAATGGCTTCTCTGGCGAGCACTGTCGTCTGCGTCAACACGCATGTCTGACCAATCAATCAGCGGAGCTGTGCGGCAGCCACGGCACCTGCCTACCCGCCAACAATGCTGGCGGTTATGTCTGCATTTGTGATCCGGGCTGGACCTGGGCGGATACTAATGTGAGCGTCGCGAACTCCAGTCCTTGTACCCGCGATGTGGATGAATGTGCTCCAGACGTTAATCCTTGTCACAACGAATGCATTAATTTACCAGGCAGCTATCGCTGTGGCGCGTGTCCTCCAGGCTATACAGGTGGGGCAAGCGTATGATTGAGATGTGGGTGTTTAAGACTAAAGCGGATCTTCTGCTCCTTCCAGGCGACGGTAGGCACTGTCGTGACATTAACGAATGCGCTGATGGCAACAATGGCGGCTGCAGCCAGCGCCCCTTGGTCAGCTGCATCAATACGGAGGGCTCCTTTCGCTGCGGCCGTTGTCCGCCTGGCTGGACAGGAGACGGGCGCGTCTGTAACGAGGCCAAGTCCAACTTGTGCAACGACCAGCTCATTTGCGATCTCCGTGCGCAGTGTGAGTATATTTCCGGCACGGTTGTATGCAGTTGCGGAGCAGGCTTTTATGGGCACGGCTACGGTGCCGATGGCTGCACCGAGGATTCTAGCCGTAAGCCCTGCGACGATCATCGCTGTCTCAACAATGGCACGTGTGTGCTTAGCGGTCGCGGCACCAGTTGCATCTGCCAGCCGGGCTATACCGGTGCGGTGTGCGCAGAGGCCGATGCCTGCCATCCGAATCCTTGCCAGAACGGCGGCACCTGCCGTCTGCTGCCGGGCAATCAACACCAGTGCATGTGTCCCGTTGGCTACACGGGCAGCAGCTGCTCCCATGTGCGCAGCTACTGCGGCCTCGTGCTGCGCAACGAGACAGGCACCCTGCAATTTCCACCCGGTGATAACAGTGGCTATCAACCCAATGAGCGGTGCGCCTTCATCATACGCTCGCGGCGCGGCATGGTCTTGAATGTAACCTTTGGCATGTTCGAGCTGCAGCCCAGCGCAGATTGCAGCGCTGACTTTGTCCAGCTGCATGATGGTAGTTCCCTGACCGCCAGGCTTATTGGTCGCTTCTGTGGCAGTGGATTGCCATTGGGCAATGGCAGTGTGGTGTCCACCCAGGAGCAGCTGTTCTTCTGGTTCCGCTCAGACAATGAGACACAAGCGCGTGGCTTTAATCTGACTTGGAAATCGCAACCACTGGTGTGCGGCGAAGATCTTACCTTGGCCCTGGGCGAAAGCGGAATATTGCGCTCGCCTAGCTATCCAGGCAAGGCGCGGCCCGGTCTGTACTGCCGATGGCATTTGACGGCACCATATGGCACTCGGTGGCTGTTGCGCTTCTATGAAATTACTTTGGGCAACAGCATAGGCAACCCTTCGCTAAACTGCAGCGACGGCGATTCACTGAGCGTATGGGATGCGGATCGACAGCTTTATATGGCCTGCCAGTCGGCACAGCCGGCGCCCCTGCACAGTTCGTCCAATCTATTGCACATACACTTTCACACCGATCAGTATCGCACGGACAGCTCGTTCCAGCTGCACTACGAAGTGGTAACTGGTCATCCGGGCTGTGGTGGCACTTTCACCGAGCCGAGCGGCCTCATTAGTGGCCACATGAATGCCGAGCTCTGTTTGTATCTCATTGAACAGCCAAATGGCACTCGGATCGAGCTTAACTTTCAGCGTATCAACCTATTGCGCGCCGAGGACTGTAGTCTGCAGAAGCTGGAGATCTTTGACGGACGCAGCGATGAGCAGCCGCTTCTGGGTCGCTACTGCGGACAACCGGAGGAAAGTGAACTACAACCGCTGATCTCCAGCAGTAATGTGGTCCTGGTGCGCTATGCGTATGCCTTGCCAGGCTTCGAGCTGCACAAAAGCTTTGTGCTGCGCTACAACAGAGGTGGGTCTTATCACATAGGTCTGATTGCAACATAATGGGTAGATTCTATACCTCTCTTTCGGCAGCTTGTACCGGCATTTACAGCGATGCGGAGGGTGGTATTATAACCAGCCCCAATTATCCGAATCCCTATTTCGAGAATCTGAACTGCACGTACTATTTACGGGGACCTACAAATACAGTTGTACGCATTAATATCACCGATTTGTCGTTAAGCGAAACACAGCCGCCTGCTCCAGAATCCGATGAACTATCCATTCAAGCAGAGGATCAGTTAAGCTATCTGGATGTAAGTGTTCTTCGGCTGATATATTTGGACTATTCAATAATTGATTTGCACTCAGGTTTATCTCACACGAAATGAGAGCGAAAAGCAGCGTTTCGTCAAGAATCTGACCAATCTATTGCTGATCTCAACTAACAATCAAGCACGCTTGGTCTTTCACAGTGCAAGCAATCCGCAACGTGGTCGTGGTTTGCATGTGGAATATACCTTTATTGAAAATGCATATTGTGGTGGGGTTCTGAGTACGCCAAGTGGTGCAGTTGACTTCTATATTAATCATCAATCCTGCCAGTGGATTATTGAAGCGCCCGGCCGAAAACATCTTCAAATGCGTTGCATGACTTTGTTCGGTACATTTAACCTAAATGTATATGATAACAGCACGGGCGGAGAGGGAAAACAATTGCACAGTTACCATATAAATGAGGCTCACACACTATTCGAATTCGACGAGTACACCGATTCAAATCTGCTAACAATAATTGCTACAAGCTCTCCACACACTGCCTACGCGGTTACTTTTAAATATGAGCCGATCAAGCAAGGTGAATCGAATCGAATCCTAAACTCAAAACTGTTTTATATGCAGCATTTCTTTTGTTTTTTGTAGAGTGCGGTGCCACAAATACAGCTCGATATGGAAATATTAAGTCACCAAACTGGCCACTTAAATATGGCTCGTCGGAGAATTGCACTTGGTTGATCAGAGCACCGCTCGGCAGTCGCATTGAGCTGATTGTTAAGAACTTTACATTGGAAGCCTCATCAGATGCCTGCTATGCTGACTATTTGGAGATAAGGTGATCGATCCTGAACATAAGACTGAAGCGACTTTATGGATATATTCAAAAACAAGCACCGAATTGTTGCATCAAAACGTTGATCTATAAATGCTGCACAATTCTCTTCGCATATTTGCTAAGGCATATGTCTACATCATATTTAAATTACGAAGTTAGCCGTTCTTTCTTGATTTTGATTAGTAGAGGATACAATTGAAGAGTGTCAACCATATTGTATTAATTTCTACTATCTGATAATGTTATTTTCCTATGCTTTGATTCTATTAATTCTAATTTGAATCTCGATTATCCTACACAGAAATGGAGACCAGCCGACATCACCACTGATTGGACGTTATTGCGGCGACCGCATACCGCCTCGTCTGCCCTCCTACGGGAATGTGCTATACGTGCATTTTGAATCGGATTATGCAGTAGAGGAGGCCGGATTCCATCTCGTTTGGGAAACGGCGGCAACAGGCTGTGGCGGCAAGCTGAGCTCGCCGGTGGGCGCCATACACTCGCCCCACAGCGTGGCAGGCAATAGTGGTGCAGTGGCCTGCGACTGGCAGATCAGCGTGGCGCAGGGCTCTACTGTGCGGCTGCAGCTGCAGAGCCAGGACGATGTGTGCAATGGACAGTTGACCATTTACGATGGACCCACCACGCGCAGCAATCAGCTGCGACTAAACTGCAGCAGCGCCGGTCAACAGATGAACCTGGAGGCCAGCAGCAATCGGGTGCTGGTGCGCTATAATGTCGACAATGAGACGTCCGATGGCATTGATTTTGTGCTGGATTACACGACAAACTGCCGGGTGCGGCTGGAGCAGATGCGCGGCGCCATCGAAACGCCCAATTTTCCGGACAACTATCCGACCAACACGAACTGCGAATGGGACATTCGCGGCGGTGCGAGCAGCAATCGAATCCAACTGGCCTTCTCCCACTTGGCGGTAGAGCGGACGGACTCTGACAATTGCATTTTCGATTATGTGCTGCTAGGCGACTATCGGGACGATCAGCTGATCAGCGAGCGTCGTTTGTGCAGCGCCAAGGATCTGGATATTACCAGCGTGGGCAATCGCCTGCTCATCCGTTTCAACAGCGACGCCTCAGAGCAGGAGCAGGGATTTCGCGCGGAATACAAGCGCCTGGGCTGCGGCGATGAGTTGCAAGGACCCGGCGGCACCTTCGAGACGCCCAATGCACCCTACAGCGTTGGTCTAGACTGCGACTGGCTAATTACTGTGCCCGAGGGCTATCAAATACGTTTGCTTCTGCGTGAGCTGCACATCGAGACGCCGCAGGGCGACTGCAGCCAGGATGTGCTGACGGTTCTGCCCGGCGGAAATTCATCCCAAGTATTGCTGCGCAGCTGCCAAGTGGAGTCGAACGTACAAACGCTTATCTCGCCAGCCAACGAGTTGCGAGTGCGCTTCCAGAGCAGTCCGCAACGCGCTCGCAAATATATCAAAGCCAGCTATGTCATGGTGCCAGCCGTCTGTGGCGGTTATATGAGCCTCAGCAGCGGGACAATCACATCTCCCGGCTTCTATGAGCAGGGCCACGACATCTATGACAAGGATGTGGAGTGCGTATGGACTCTAGAGGCAAGTAGAAAGCATATATTTGTGCTCATAGTATCTTACACTTTCTTAAAAATATTAAAAAGTATTTTTCAGTTTTATTAACAATTATCAGAGATAGAAGGTCTAAGAAAGTATGCCAGCTTTCTTGAGCGGTGATGTTCTCCAATACTATTTTGCATTGGGCGATACCCATTCGCCCACTGTTGAGAGGATACTCTCAGGCGGAGACTGCTCCCTGTCCGCCCAGGGACCGTAACGAAAACCATGTCTGTCTGAATCATAGCTGCCCACCGTAAATTTGTTCTCGCAGGCTTAGTTTATGGTTATAGAACGGGGAACATGGAACTCCAGATCTGATCCGTCCTTGAGCTTGAGAGACTATAAGAGAAGATAGTTAGCATATACCACACAGATGATCTCTGTGTCTCTTTGGTGGGACTTCCTCTGCATTCAACATTTAGGTTAAACTATGTTAAAGCGTTCACAGATCGAGAAAACTTCTCTCGAGCCTTGGAAATACCAAGGGTTCGACATTGTCGCAGGGCAAAGAAGAACAGCATTCGTAAAGGGTATCTTCTAGTCGGGCACTCTCTGACTTGATCTCACTTACACTTCAATTACAGACAGCAGACACCCACGGCTTCCTCTTACACTTTGAGCCATTCAACTTGACGGACTCGTCCAATTGCAGCGTCGCCTGGCTGGAGCTTTCCAGCTCGAAGGTCAGAAACAGCGAGCAGTTCATTGAGCGATACTGCGGCGATAAGCCTCCCAGTGCTGTTATTGTACAGAACCGATTGCGCTTGCACTTCAAGGTGTCGTCGGGCTTCTGGGGAAAATTCGAGCTGCACTATCAACGGATCTGCGGCGGTGGGCGGATAGCCAGTGAGGGTTATCTACGCTCGCGACTGGATGAGAACTGTTACTGGACAATCTTTGGGCCGGAGGGTAGCAAGATCAGTCTGAACATAAACCAACTGGAGTGTCCCCGGTGCACAGCTGCCGATGGCAACTGCACCGCAGGTCTGCGCATCTTGAACGACGAGGACGAGGTCCAGTATTACAATCTATGTCAGGAGCATCCAGCAAACTTGTTGTTACCAACCAACAAGGTGCGCATCCAATCAAACGGTATCGCGATGGAGGCGCAGTATACCACCATTGAGAATTCCTGCGGTGGCAATATAACCTCTGTGCGCGGCACACTCAGCTCGCCAAGCTATCCGGATAGCTATCCGGCGAATGTGGAGTGCGTGTGGCTAATTGAGCCGCGTGCTGGCAATGCCATCGAGCTAAACTTTGAGGCAATGGACATTGCCAAATCGGAGCACTGCAATGGGGACTTTCTGGAGGTGCGAGCCGGCATCCTGGGCGCCGTGCTGGGCCTGTACTGCGGCATGGAGTTGCCAGCCGAACCATTGTTAGTCCGGACCAAGTTGTGGCTCAAGTTTCGCAGTCAGCTTGGCAGCAGCGCCAATGGCTTCAAGTTGCGCTGGAGCTATGGTAAGTATGGCCAGATATTGAATTTAGTCAGCAGCTAATTCAGCAGTTGCTTGCAGTGCACGACAACGAGCTAACGGAGGGCACAAATGGCACCATCGAATCGCCCTCTACGGCAGCGGTACGCGGGGATGATCAA
The DNA here is from genome assembly GCF_030788295.1 of Drosophila virilis. Lineage (NCBI taxonomy): Eukaryota > Metazoa > Arthropoda > Insecta > Diptera > Drosophilidae > Drosophila > Drosophila virilis. The sequence continues at coordinate 26,308,733 of NC_091545.1, forward strand.
CCATATAGCTGGCGCATCTTTACAGAGCGCGAACGGGTTTTAGCCTTGGATTTCAAGGAGTACAATACGGGACTTCTGGTAAGTGACAGCTTATACGGACAGCTTCTATAACATAGCTATAGATAAGAACTTGGCATTCTTGCAGCTGTTTGATGGCTTCGACGATTCTGCGCTGCCCGTCAGCATAGAATCCTCTCCCTGGCAGTTCACCTCGAGCAGCAATGTGATCTATTTGAAAACTGTGAACACGGATTTCGATGCCTTCCGAATAGAGTGGCGTGTCCTGCGCAGCGAAGAGCTAAAATCGAATGTGACGCTAAAGAGCGAAGAGTGCAGTAAGGTATACACCTTGAACAATGCCATTGTTAACCTCAATTCACCTGGCTATCCGCATGGCTACAAGCCGAACTTGAACTGCGAGTGGACCTTCACGCTGGCAGATCCAACGAAACACGCCTATGTCGATCTGTTTGAAGTTCGGCTGGAGGCCATAGGTGAGTGCCAAGCTGATTATCTCAGCGTGCAAAGCTCGAGCAATCTGCTGGATTGGCCGGAGCAGTTGCGCATCTGCAATAGCAGCGAGTATAATGGGCATTCCTTAAGACGCGTGGACGGCACTCCGAACCTGAGGCTGCAGTTTGTCACGGATGCAACAGTCAATGGCACCGGCTTCAGGTCCATCGTGCGCACAGAATGTGGCTCCAATATGACCGGCTCCGTGGGCACCATCCTAAATTCACACATGCAAAAGCGGATGGACTTTAATGATAGCACTTGTGAATGGCACATCGAGGTGCGACCCGGTAGGGTCATCGACATCACAATTGATTATAATGGAGCTGCGCTCAATGCCAGCTGCCCGCACTATGGCATCATCCACGATGGTCTGGATGCAGCGGCCGCGATATTAGGGGCTGGCAAGTTCTGTAACCAGTTGGGCTTCGCGACACGCAGCTATCGTACTAGCGGACCGCATGCGTACATCACATACCATTTTCCGCACTTAATAGCCCTTCTGAATCCTGAACAGAATCGTTGGAATCTCACGTACCGTGAGTTCAGTGAATGCGATGCGGAGGTGCGTCTTACCCAGCTGGCGAGCAGCTATAATATCAGCACGCCCGGCTATCCCTACTATCCGCATGCCCACTCGGACTGCACCTGGGTGGTTATAGCGCCACCGGGCGAGACCATTGCAGCCAACTTCGTGGATGACTTTGACCTGAGCTTGCACAACTGCGATAAGGAATTTGTGGAGATGTACGATGGTTCCACAACGCTTGCTCGTCGACTGCTGCACACCTGCCGGCGTACGGGCACGACATACAGCTCCGGTAATCTGCTCCTGGTGCACTATCAGACGCAGCTGAATGAGCCGCATGGCGGTTTCCGGTTGAATGTATCGATCAGCAGTTGTGGCGGCCACTTTACCAGCTACAGCGGCGCCATCAAATCGGAGCACTATCCATCGCTGGGCGCCTATCCCAAGCCAGCCGTCTGCGAGTACACCATAAAGGTGCCATCGAACAGGCACATCCAACTGAACTTTAGTGATCTGCATCTGCCGTTCGATGGCTTGGCGGCTGAAGAACCGGGAACTGCGTCTATTGATCGCATCGAGCTTCTGGATCTGACAGATGACCGTCGCATCCTCATGACTCTTTATGGCAATGTGAGCACACCGTATCCCGTCACATTGAGCACAAATGCGATTGCGCTGCGCCTCGTTACGGTGAAGACCGTCCACAACTATCGGGGATTCAAGCTGGAGTACAAGGCGCAAGATGGCTCCTGCAATCGTGTGGTGAATGCTGCGTCCGGTGAACTCGAAATCAGAAAACTCCAGAGCCAGACTAGGTTGAGGCTTTGTCAATGGCGCATTACGGTGCCCAAGGGTCAACGTGTGCGTCTGGAGTTGCTCAATCTGGCGGATTTGCGTGCTTCCGAAGAGCCCGATCGTATGAGGTTGGTAGAAAATTTCCCGATCTCATATTATAATACATTTAATTATGTTCCCCAGCCGACATCGCATCAATGCATGGTCAGGAAGGAAGCCGTTCGCTTTTTACAATGATCCCAACTTTCTGTCCAAAATAATTGAATTCAATATAAATGAATACGATGGCAACGGCACCATTGAGTCCACGGACAACTTTATGCTGGCTGGCATTCTGCTTAAGAATCAAATGTTTACACTTCGCGCACGCTTTAGCTCCACTGAAGCCTCACCATGTCCGCCGGATATAGGCAGTGAGGCGGTGGGCATGTTGTCTGACCAGGAGCTCATCAGTCTGCCCAGCTTTTACTGCGAAGTACGCTTTGTGGCTGATCCTGGTGAAACGCTCAGCTTCAGCGTCCAGGAGTATCGCAATGTGGAGCAGCATCTGATAACAGGTGTACGCCTTAAGGACGATGTGCTTCAGACTTCCATGAGTGTAAACTCTGGCAATGCCACCTTTTCGCTGGCCACCACAGCCGGCAAAGTTATGCTGCTCAAAAGGGTTGGACTCGATGCAATGCATTTCCGGGCCACATATCGCCGTTACGCCTGCGGCGGACAGCTGCAACTGGCGGAGGGCAGCTTAATTGAGCTGCCCCAATTGAGTGAACACTTTGGCCAACTGGAGTGCGTGTGGACGCTGCGAAATGCCAACGGCTACGAGCTGCGTGGCAATGTTAGCTTCAGCGATAGTTGCGATCGTGAGCATCTGATCATATCTCGCAATATTGGCGGTGGTGAACTGGCCAGGATTTGCGGCGGTACGACGCAGCTGAACACCACATTGCTGGAAGTGTCACAGGCCAGAGTGCTCTACCATGCCACACAGTATCGCGCCGGCAACAGTCAGTTCCAGCTGCAGGCCAGTCGACCCAAATCCCTTGGCGGCTGGAGCAACATAGTACGGGTTGGGGAGCAGCCAACACCGCCGGTGGCAATCGATGCGCACAGCTATAGAAACAATATGGAGCTTAGCTGGGAGTTCCAGGCGAGTAATAACATGTCGCTGCGCTTGGTCTTTCAGGGCAGATTTTTCATTGAGATGGCGCCCAACTGTAGCAACGACCAGCTGCAGGTACTTGGCTACCAGCTGGGCATATGGCAGCCCCTTGCCAAATACTGCGGTCGGGAGCTGCCACAGCCGCTGCACATTCAGGCCAGCCGCATGCGCATTGTGTTTCGCACCAATGCCAACATCACAGCCGATGGCTTCACCTTTGTCGTCTTTCCCAGCTGCGATGCTAAGTTGGTCGCCAGCACCGAGGTGCAAACGCTGCCAAGCATTCGCGGCTTACTGGGACGCTGGCGGAGCCAGACCTGCAACTTTGAGATAAGCACCGATACCAAGCATCAGTTGCTGGTCAGCGTCAAGGGCAAAGGCAGAGCGTGGAACGAGGTAGCCTGTCGCTATGCCTACTTCGATGCCTATCGGCAGGATGGACAGCAGGAGCAGCTGATTGGCAAACGTTGTCCGGACTTTGAGGTGAGCGGCTATGAACGACTGCGCCTGCATTTTGTGTCCATGGCATCGTTGGGCCGCTTTTTTGAACTGCAGTACCAGCTAGTCGGCTGTGGCGGCAACTACACGACACCCTTTACACTGCGTCCGCCACGCGGCAATACGGAGGGCAGCTATGCGAACGATCTTAGCTGTGAGTGGCATGTACTGGCGCCGCCGCAGCATGCGATCTTCGTGCGCTTCAAGTACTTTGAAATTGAGAATACCCCGCTCTGTCGGCACGATCATGTTAGCATCTATCGGGGCAATGCGGTGAGTGAGGAGCAGCGCGTCGCCCGACTGTGCGGCAATCTCACCGAGCTCACTTACATGGTGGACAGCAATCAGGCGACTATTTTGGCCAAGTTGGAAGGTTACATTGATCCTCATGGACGCGGCTTTATGGCCAGTGTGCACTTCACGCCCAACTGCAATGAGCGCCTGGCCTTGGGTGAGGGCAACACACGCATGAGCCTGGTTCGTCACTACCAGCTCAACGGCACCAATGGCGAGGATCTGCACTGCTATTTCCGGGCCAGTGTGCCGATAGGTTACCGCCTTTCCGTCTGGCTGAAGCAGCTGCAGCTAAATACTAATCGTTGCGTTACCTGCAACTCGCTCGAAGTGATCGATGGCTTCGGCGAAGGCAGCGCCAGCATGGGCACCTACTATGCTGTCGTCGGCAACGGATCGAAGCTCTTCAGTTCAAGAGAGGATTTGCTGATTAAGCTGAGCGGATCTGAGGCTCAACCAAATGGCATAAGTTTTGAGCTGATTCTGGAAATGGAGACCACGGTCTGTGGCCAGGCGGAGATCGAAAGGAACACCAATGAGGCGAGTAGCTGATCCTCTGCCCAGTTACTATTTTTAATCAACTCTTTTGCACCTACAGTCAGTCCATATACTCTTGGATAGCAACAACGTAACCAGCGGCTATGAGGGCAGCATTCATTGTGTTTTTCACTTCAACGCAGGCGACGAGATGGAAATTGACATACATTCGGTACAGCTCCAGGATGTGTCACAGGTGACAGGGAAATGCATCGATTATCTACTTTTAAGCGTAAAAGATGTGAGTTAGCCAGAAATAGACTAAATGCATTTAGCTTTAAATATTCTACTTCTCAGGAAACCAACAAGTATTATTGCGGGAAATTTAATAATACCATTCTGGAAATGCCGAAAGACGTCAAGTTCGATCTAACGTTCCACAGCACTGCACAAGGAGCGCCGTATATGCTTGATATAACACTTAAGAAAAAAACAAGTAAGCTAATATTTATATACCCTTGCAGAGGGTATTATAATTTTGTCGTGAAATGTGTAACGCATAGAAGGAGACATCTCCGACCCCATAAAGTTATATACTTGTTCAGTATCAACAGCCGAGTCGATATAGCCATGTCCTTCTGTCCGTTTCTATACGATCTAGTCTCTCAGTCTGTTGCACAAATTACATATGTCGGAACCCGCTGGATCGGACCACTATATAGCTAACATAGGAACGATCGTTCGAAAATTGAGTTGAGATATCTTGATAAAACTCGGCATTTATTAGCTCATATAGTCTCAATTGTTTCTTGTTAGTATATAAGCAATTATGGACTTACACAATATTCACGAGCATAATACAGACTTTATCTCTATATAAAACTGAAAGAAAGAAATGAGAAAGAGATAGGAAAGTAAATATTTATATGTTAATGCACATTTAAAGTTTAAGTGCTATATGAAAGCATAAGAATCGCATAGTAGGGCATAAAAGTCATAAAAGAGAAAATCCAAATATATGCATTCCTTTAAACTCAAGCCTTCTGCAGATAAATGTTCCTAGCTGTTTTCTTTTTGAAAATACCTTTTTATTTTATTTTCAAATATGATTTTGAGACTTTATTGATCGATATTATTGTTACTAGTCGAAATAATTACTATTTTTTATTAAATATTATAGATTGTAATCGTACTTATAACGCGCTGAACCGCATGATCCAATACTATACTAACTATGAGAATGAGCTGAACGATTGCATTAATTATATACGCGTCCCAGAAGAATACTACGTAACATTTGAAATAATGTTCCTCAACTTCGAGTACAACTCAAAAAGGACATTCTTTGATGTAAGTACTACTAGATATAAACGTTCAACATTAATATAAAAAATATTAACCAACAAAAAATATAGATGACGGACCTGCGAACAAACCGGTCTATCTATAATGCAACAGAGGGACGATATATTTCCTACGTTACCAAATATAGCACTACAAATGCGATACGTCTCTGGGGCTTGGGGGTCACATATTTGCAGCTGTTCTATTACGCCACGAGCAGCAAATTACCCGTGGGCTGCGGCGGTGACTTAACCAGCCTAGAGGGTCAGATCTCCAATCCTTTTTATGAAAACCGTAATTACTCGGAATGCAGTTGGCGCATATCCGTTCCAGCGGGGAAAACTTTGCAATTCAGTTTCAGAAGTAAGTTTCGAACACTTGAAATAGATTCGTATTGTATTAATATCGTAATCCCTAGGCTTTGATATGGGCTCTGAGACCAATTGCCCACTGGATAATATTAAGATATACGAAGTCTTGCCCGACTACAGCGAGAGATTGCGTCACACCTTCTGTGGCCGAACTGAGCCGGAAGCATTCTCGGTAAACTACAATCGATTGAGGATAATCGCCAAGAAATCACCAAACTTTGATGGAATCGGTTTCCAACTGTATTACAACTATATGTACGAATAATTCCGTTTAGAAAACATTCAAAAACATATAATACAAATATGTATTTAGTTTTGAAGTTAATTTGGACTTAAAATAAGATATGCTTATAATTAAAGTAGAATATCTCAAATCTTAGTGTTTACGTTTGCTTTTCTTCTCCTTGGACTTGTGCTTCGTTCTTTCGCTCTTTTTGGACTTTTTCTTAGCCTTTTGTTTTGACTTCTTGGACTTTTTGGAGCTGGCACTTTTGTGCCTCTTCCTGGATTTAGATTTCTTGGCCTTTGCATCGCTGTCATCGCTGCTGGAGTCGGAGCTATCCTCATCGCTATCAGCGCTGCTGCTGAGCGTGCGTTCCACCCAATGCTCCGCTTTGCGTTTGCTTGGTGCATGCTGCTGCCAGAGCTGCTGCAGCTTGGCATCGATGCTTGCCTCGGCCTGTACGGCGCCGTCCGGTGAGGCCTGCTTCAACTGGGTGGGCAGCTTAGGTCCATAGAGCTCCACGTCGGGCACCTGCTCCATGGCCAGTTCCCTATCGTTTTTCAAACGCTCCTCGCGAGGCTTATAAGCTATTTTTAGCTTGTTGCCTGCAATGGGCGCAAACTTAACTGGTGCCGGGTCGGAGGGCTTGGTATCCTGCTGCTCCTGCGCTGGTTTAAAGAGCGCTGCAAATATACCACGTGGTGGCGAATTATTGCGGAGCACATTGGCTGCCGCCGCGGACGTCGCAGTGGTGCTGGGCAAGCCCAAAGCTGCCTGCATGGCATCCAATCGGACATCGGCCTGCTGCTGCTCTTGCGCAACTGTTGTTTCCTGTTCATCATCACTGTCGTCAAATATGCTCTTGAAGAGATCAGTTTTTTCTGAAATGGGCTTGTCGCGTGACGCATCTACAGCTTGCTCCAGTGGCGTCTTCGGCACAAAAGTAGCCTTAACTGTCGCGCTGCTGGCAGGCTGTTTTGGCGCCTCAGGCAGAATAGCTGTCACCTCTTCCTCTGCTGTAGCTGTTGTTGTTGTTGCAGGCACCAGCGTCGGCAGTTTTGGCAGCTGCTGCTGCTGCTTGGGTGCCTCAATGTGTTTGGGTATAATTGTAGGCGTTTGGAAATTGGCTTTGGTATTAACCGAAGACTCTAGGTAATCAAATATGGACATTTTGGACTTGGCTTTCAGTTCCTTTTCGACTTCTGGTAGAGCACCACCATAAGGTTCCGCAATGTTGTACCGCTTGCACAGCAATGCGCTGGGCTTCCACATGGCCTTCGTGCGTTCCATAACTATTTTATGCTGTTCTGTTGACTGCACTTGCTCCTCTGATTTCTGTGCTTGCACTGTTGCCTCCGAAACGAATCGGTCGAGCATAAGACCGGCCAGCGGTCGATATATTTTGGCCGCCTGCACAAATTCCTTTTTTTCCATTTCGCGATCCCACAGAGACAGCGTCACTGGCTGCAATTCGGCCAGAAATTCGGTAATCTCTTTGTCGTCTTTTAGATTTGAGGCCAGAAATTTTTCATAGCGCAGCTGCTTGGATTCGTTTTCAAGAAAGGGTTTAAATCCGCTGGCGGGCGTGGTGGAGGCTGCAATAAAGAAACCGTCGATTTTAGGGAACTTTAATGCTATTTTAAACGGGTACAAACCTAAGTTCTGAGTCTTGGTGGCAGCCTGAGCCAAGAGTGCGGCATTAGATTGCTGCAGCTCGATACCTAGCTCTATTGGTGCTGCTGGTTGCTCCTCACCAGTTGTGGTAATGAGTCCACCCTTTGTAAAGTTGTTGCTCTTGGCGCTGATGAGTTCAAGTAAGGATTTGCTGCGCTCCTGTTGACTGCTGGCGCTGTTGGCGGTCTTAAAAGGATTTTTTTTGTCCTGCGACTCACCCAGCAACTGGGCGCGTTGCTCCGGGTTTAGATCATGCCTACCTAGGCCTGCTTTTTTGTGTTCAGTTTCTTCAGCTATTTTTCGCGCACGCTGCGCATCCAGAGGCGCAAATCGACTGCGACGCAGCAGCCAGTTCCGTGGCTTAAAGTCGCGGGGCAAATCAATGACATACGGCTTGTTGTGGGTTGTATCGCTCTTGTCCTCGCTGAAGCCTTCGATGACATGACGCTGCTGGACATGTTTTAACTTCTTTTGTTTGGGTTGCTTGTCTGCCAGTGAGAAGTCGTAGCGCGTCATGTCATCCTTGGCATAGATATCCTCGTCCTCCTCTTCGAATGCTCCCACGCCAAACGCCTGGCCGCGTATGGACAACTGTTTGTGCTTGGCCGACTCCTCCAGATGACCAAAGAGATTGATATGCTGCAGTGGCGCCGCAATCGTGCTACTTTTCGACAGCACTGGCGCTCGACTGAGGCCCGAGTAGCTCATGCCAAAGCGATTGTCTTTAGGTGAGTAAAACATGGGCTCATAGTCATCAGGTGCGAAGGTTATGTCCTCATCCTCGTCTTGGTCATCGGCCTCCTCATCCTCGACTTCACTCTCCCTTTGCGTGTTCGTGCTTGGCAATCCCTCAGCACCATAATGCTCCAACAGATATTGTTCCCGTTTGTTGCGCGCAGATGCTTGGCGCTTTTCTTTCCGCGTTTGCCGTGGTCCCACACCCTGTCCTGGCTTCCAGCCCATGCTTTTTAGTATACGCACGGCTACCTTATCGCGAACAGGACGCAACAGTTGCTCGAGCACGGGCACGCCGGGTATCGGCCCAGCGAGCTCTGGCTGCATAAGTTTTCGCTTGCGGTGGCCCGATCGCTGCTCTTGCTCACTTTCCTTGGCAAACTCGTCTCGAGTTCGTATACCCTGGGGAGCTATGCCAAATTCACCCAAATCTTCCTTGTCCATGAAGTCTTCAGGTCGCTGTTGCACTTTACTGGCCTTTTCTCCGCGTGAACTCTTGAAATTCTGTGGTGTCCAGCCCTCTAGTGAGCCGACGGTGTTCCAAAAGCCAGCGCTAAAGCCACCAGTAAAGGCACCATGAAACCGTCGTTTGCCATTTTCATCCTTTACAATTTGATCCTCAATCGCCAGCGGCTTCTTGGCGGGAACCTCATCTGTAAATTTTTATTATTGGTGGGCTGTCTTAAATTTGTGGCGTTCTTACCCTTCTCCAGTGGCTCCAAAGGTGTGCCAAAACGGTGTAGATGTTCCTCCTCATCCATTTTAAATTAATATTAGTCAAAAACCAGTCGGTGCTCAATTTTCTGCCTTCCTCCCCGGCTCAGCTGTCAGAAAACATAAACAAAGCACAAGTGCTGCCAGATGGTTAAAGCTATTGTGAGCCTCCTATCGTCTAAAAGATCGGAATGTTTTCGGTTATGCTTTCCTCTTGTTTTCATTGCAAATATCATATATCATAATACATATATAAAACATAAATGTAGTTTATTTTATAATAGAAAATACTCACGGAAATCGTAAACCATTGTGAATTTGATTGTTGCGATATTTCACGATACGATAGTTTACGATGAGGCGTAGACGTCATCGTCATGTTCAATAAGTGCACATTTAGTTGATTGGTATCGTCGCAAATTGCGAGGCTCCTATAGTCTGGAAAATTTGGATATAATCGATTATGTAGTACTTTTGTTTCCACTGCAAATAACATATATATAGTGACATATCCATAGTCGCACCCACCCTTTAACATATCTTAGCACATAAGCATAAGCACAATTATAAACATTTCTAATATTGTAAACAAAGAGCCTGGTGATAACATCGACATTGGTCAAGATCAAACTGTCCCCCTTTGGTAGACATAAACAATTCACCCTAAATATCACGCCACTGTCAATGTTCCCATCAGAGTACTATCCCACGCATAATTGCTGACGCAGCTCAAACTTCACTCAATTTTGACTCAAACTCTCTCAAAGCGAAGTTTGCTAAGCGACCGCAACAGTTAGATAAATCAGTTCATATTCGGGAAGCAAATCTGAATGTACTCAACAAAAGTAGCCGTTAAGTGAAAATAATAAATTGAAATATATTTTTTTATAGTAACCTAACGTGTAAAACTTAATTGGCGCAGCCGGTAGGATACGTCGGGAAAAAAATAAAGATCGCTAAAGGATAATTAATTCCCAGATCTAACGCACAATCGCGACCGAAAGTGTTGTCGGAGTGTAATAAAAATTTTCTCGAATACGTATCCGCACAAGAACCTTCGGGTCACTAGTAGCTTAATAATATTGACCCTTTGGGCAATAAAGCTACTACAGTTAATAACGACTGGCTTTGCATATCGTTTGATCCCTGCAATACGTTATTACTGAGTCTTTTTAAGACACACACACAAAAAAAAAAAAACATTTACACAATAATCCATCACAAACTTTAACTTAAAATAAAAGTGCAAAATCAAAGAACAATAAAGTTCAAACCTACAAACTCAAAACTATTCAAAAAAAAGTGTATTACACCAAGATGACAATGGAATTATCAGAACAACACCTCAACCAGGCCCTTTCACAACTTAGACAGGTGCCAAGCTTTGACGGATCAACGGATCAACTAAACGCCTTCATTAAAAGGATAGATTACATCCTACACCTGTATCCAACCCGAGATGTTAGACAACATAGCATCTTATACGGAGCCATCGAATTGCAAGTCACAGGAGATGCTCAGAGAATATCACAAAGGACAGCAGCCAACACTTGGCAGGAGCTGAGAAACGCATTGATTGAAGAATACAAAGTGCAGACACCATTTGAAGAACTCCTTCGACGCTTATACAACACGAATTACCAAGGAAACGTCCGTAAGTTCATCGAGGAGCTCGAGAATAAATCTTTTGTTATATTAAATAAGTTAGCACTAGAAAATATACCTAGCAATACAACCCTTTATACAAATGCTATGAATAACACAATCAAAGATGTTATTACAAAAAAATTACCAGATAGGCTTTTCATGATGTTAGCCAGACACGACATTACGTCGACACAAAAACTAAAGCAAGTAGCTCAAAGAGAGGGATTATATGAAAATAGCGTTACTGAAAAACCTAAAAATAATAATGTTCAGGGAAATCCAAATAACAATCGTAGGAACATGGGAAATTATCAGCAAAATGCTAACCCAACCACCATTTCAAGTGGTTATTCCAACACGAATCAGAGTTATCACGCACAAAATAAACAGCACAATAAGTCCGAAGACAATCAGAAAGCTCACCACGAGTTCCAACAGAAATTAAGTCAAGGTAGATACCAAAATCCCTTAAACTACCAAAATCAGTCCCATTCACGCTTGAATGCACCAAACCCTCCGACTAAACGTCAAAGAGATAGTAACAGTGGGCAGATGAAAATGGATACATCCGAAAATTTTCATCAGCAAGCCTCGGAACAAACAGAAGAAATCCATTCATAAAATTGATTATGAATGACGAAGTTCTAAAATGTGTCATCGACACAGGTTCAACCATAAATCTAATGAAAACAAACCGCTTAAATTTTCCAGTTTACAACGAAACATTAAAGGTTCACACCATAAATGGTGTTATTGAATTAAAACAAAGTATACGATTAGGAGCAAGCAAAATTTGTCCGAGCAAACAAAAATTCTATATTCACGACTTCTCAGAGCATTATGATGTTCTGATTGGGAGAGAATACCTTGAGGCATGTCAAGCAAAAATAGACTATGCACAAGGATCCGTAACCTTAGGAGAATTTAACTTTTGTTTTAGATATAATGACGAAGAGGTCGAAGAGGACATGACCGCACAAGAGTGCCTTGATCCACCCTCAACAGAGGACAGACCATTTAACTTCGCTATTAATAATGAATTAATAGAAAACAATGAGTTTAGGCTAGAGCACCTAAACTCAGAAGAAAAAGAAAAAATAAAAAAAGTTTTACATGAATTTCGTGATATCCAGTACCATGAAGGTGACAATTTGACTTTCACTAGTACAATTAAACACAAAATTCTAACGAAACATGAGGACCCAATTTACAAGCGTCCATACAAATATCCTCAAATATACGATGAGGAAGTAAATAAACAAATAAGCGATATGATAAAACAAAATATCATACGTAAATCCAAATCCCCTTACTGCTCACCAGTAATAATCGTTCCAAAGAAAAACGATGCATCTGGAAAGCAAAAATTCCGGTTAGTCATAGATTACCGCAATCTCAATGAACTAACTATTAATGATAAATACCCTATCCCGATCATGGATGAAATATTAGACAAACTTGGAAAATGTCAATATTTCACAACCATTGATCTAGCCAAAGGCTTCCACCAAATCCAAATGGATCCTGGTTCAATACCCAAGACCGCATTTTCGACTAAACATGGCCATTACGAGTACACTCGCATGCCATTTGGTCTTAAGAATGCACCTGCAACGTTCCAACGTTGTATGAACAATCTCTTAGAAGATTTAATTTTTAAAGATTGTCTGGTCTACTTAGACGACATTATTATTTTTTCCACTTCATTGGAGGAACACATTTTGTCGCTACAAAAGGTATTTAAGAAGCTTAGAGAAGCTAACTTAAAACTACAGTTGGATAAATGCGAGTTTATGAGAAAAGAAACTGAATTTCTCGGTCACATCATCACAACTGAGGGTATAAAACCAAATCCCAACAAGATACAAGCAATTGTCAAATTCCCAATTCCAAAAACCCCAAAAGAAATTAAATCATTTCTAGGATTATGTGGTTTCTATAGGAAATTTATACCAAATTTCGCTAATATAGTAAAACCATTAACACTTAAATTAAAAAAGGGAGCAAAAATCAATATAAAAGACAGAGACTACGAACTAGCGTTTGAAAAGCTAAAAGTACTCATAACATCCGACCCAATTTTAATATACCCTAACTTCGAAAAACCATTTTCATTAACTACAGACGCAAGTAATATGGCAATAGGGGCCGTCCTTTCGCAAGAGCATAAGCCTATATGCTATGCAAGTAGAACTCTCAACGAGCATGAGTTAAATTATTCAACGATTGAAAAAGAATTATTAGCAATCGTTTGGGCCACTAAATACTTTAGGTCCTATCTCTTTGGTCGACAATTTCAAATCCTTAGTGATCACAGACCACTCGTCTGGTTAAATAATATGAAAGAACCTAACATGAAATTACAAAGGTGGAAGATCAAGCTAAATGAGTTTGATTTCCAAATTAAATACGTCCCAGGAAAAGAAAATTATGTGGCAGATGCTCTGTCCAGAATTCAATTAAACGAAAACTTCTTAGGCGAAGATACAATTAGCACAAGAGCAACAATACATAGTGCTCAAGAAGACAACAGTAACCATTTACAAATCACAGAAAGACCACTTAATTATTACAATCGACAAATAGAATTTGAAAAAGGAACCGAGAACGAAACAAAAGTTACGAATTACTTTCACAAAACCAACATAAAAATTACGTACAAAGACATGACTAATACGCATGCCAAAGAATTAATAAAAGAATACTTATGCACAAAGAAAAGTGTGCTATACTTCCACAACGAAGCAGATTTTCCAATTTTTCAAGAAGCCTACTTAGAAATAATAAGTCCGAATAATTCAACAAAGGCAATGAAAACTAGTACAAAATTAATAGACCTTCAAACATACGCAGAATTCAAAGAATTAATATTAAAAAAGCACAAAGAATTATTACATCCAGGAATTGAAAAAACTATCAATTGGTTCAAAGAAACCCACTATTTCCCAGATTATCAAAATTTAATTCAAAATCTAATAAATGAATGTGAGATTTGCAACATCGCAAAAACAGAACACAGAGATACAAAATTAACTTTCGAAATAACTCCGGAAATCGCTAATATCCGAGAAAAATATGTAATGGATTTTTACATAGTAGGAGATAAACAATTTTTATCTTGCATTGATATCTATTCAAAATTTGCATCATTAATAGAAATAAAAAGTAGAGACTGGCTAGAAACCAAACGAGCTATATTACAAGTGTTCAACCAAATGGGTAAACCCATCGAAATAAAGGCAGACAAAGACTCAGCTTTTATGTGCACAGCTTTACAATTATGGCTAAAATCAGAAGCAGTAAATATTAATATAACCACTAGTAAAAACGGTATATCCGACGTAGAACGATTTCATAAGACAGTTAACGAAAAACTAAGAATCATTAACAGCGACTCAGACGTCGAAAATAAACTTACAAAATTTGAAACTATACTCTACACGTACAATCATAAAACAAAGCACAAAACGACTAACAGAACACCAGCGGACATATTCATATATGCAGGTACACCAGAGTATGACACTCAAGCTAATAAAGAAAAACTAATAAATAACCTCAACAAAAACCGAAGAAACTTTTAACAATTTAATTGAACAAAGTAAAGAATTCAATAACCTTATACAAATCGAATACCTAGTAGAAAAATTAAACAGAGAAATAAACGGCTTAAAAATAGCCAAACGTAGCAAAAGAGGTTTAGTTAACATAGTAGGAACAGCATATAAATACTTATTTGGAACATTAAATCAAGAAGACAAAGCAGAAATTGAACAAAAAATAAGCAACTTAGCAGAAAACAGCGTTCAGGTTAACGAATTAAATTACATAATAGAAGCTATAAACAAAGGAATAGAAATCATGAACGAACTAGATCAAGAGAAACAAAAAGGAAAGAAATTAGATATCCTTATATTTAACTTACAACACTTTACAGAATATATAGAAGACATTGAGATGGGAATGCAGCTCACAAGATTAGGAATTTTTAACCCAAAATTACTAAAACATGACTATTTGTTGCATGTTAATTCTGAGAAATTGTTGAATACAAAAACTTCCACTTGGTTTAAATCAGATACAAACGAAATACTGATAATATCCCATATTCCTCGAGAAATAATAAAAAGCCCGGTATTCGAAATAATTCCATACCCGGATGAAAATAATAATATTTTGACAGAAATAGCTCATGAAAAATATTTTACCCAAGATAAAAAAGTTTATAGCAGAGAAACAAAAAAATTAATTAATAATGAATGTTTAACAGGAATTTTAAACCAAATAACATCAGAATGTAGTTATACTAAAATTTTGCAAAATTTTCAAATCAACTACATAGAACCAAATATAATTTTAACTTGGAATTTACCAAAAACTATATTAAACCATAATTGTATAAATAACGAAATAACAATAGAAGGAAACAATATAATAAAAATCTTTAATTGTTCATTGCAAATTAATGAAATTTCAATTTCAAACAATATGTTAGATTATACTCAAAGCATTTACGTAAGCAATGATGTTATAAAATTAGAACCACTTTCGTTTGTACAAACGAAACAAATTATAAATGCACATACAAAATTTAACAATGTATTCCAGATAATTACAATAACCATATTTGTAATCATATTAATAAGTTTAACACTGTATTTGACATATAAGTTCAAAAGCATACCTAAGAAATTAATTATAAAATATAAAAAACCCAAAGTAGAAGAAACACCTACAATAATAGGAGATATACCAATTGTAAAAGAAGAAAATGTTACACTATATCCAAACTTAAACACCTGAGGACAGGCACTTTTCTAATGGTTGGGGGAGTGACATATCCATAGTCGCACCCACCCTTTAACATATCTTAGCACATAAGCATAAGCACAATTATAAACATTTCTAATATTGTAAACAAAGAGCCTGGTGATAACATCGACATTGGTCAAGATCAAACTGTCCCCCTTTGGTAGACATAAACAATTCACCCTAAATATCACGCCACTGTCAATGTTCCCATCAGAGTACTATCCCACGCATAATTGCTGACGCAGCTCAAACTTCACTCAATTTTGACTCAAACTCTCTCAAAGCGAAGTTTGCTAAGCGACCGCAACAGTTAGATAAATCAGTTCATATTCGGGAAGCAAATCTGAATGTACTCAACAAAAGTAGCCGTTAAGTGAAAATAATAAATTGAAATATATTTTTTTATAGTAACCTAACGTGTAAAACTTAATTATATATATGTAGGGTATTTTATAATAGTTTTGCTAAGCTTAAATTAATACACTCATATGAAAAGTATATATAAACATTGTGAGTTTTATTTTTTCGATATTCGACTATACGATATTTTACGATATATCATGAGTGGGCACATCATCAGCATGTTCGATAAGAGGACAGTTAGTTTATCGGTATCGTCGCAAATCACACCGCTACTTTACAGCTGTTCAGGTCTGGGTTTTCGCAAATTTAGAATTTTTCACCAGAATTTTGTTGCAAATAGCACAAAGCATAAACATTTGTTTTAAAAGTGAGTGGTGAGTATTGCAAAAAGTAAAACACGGGTGCACTGCATGAAGGCTAGGTAGCCATGCACGAATTGCTTGTGCAAGGCTTGGTGACTAATGATGTCAACACTTTTCGGTTTCTCTTTTTTTTTTCGCCGTAGCTCGCTGGCATTTGCCATATTTAAAAGCTGGACGTGATTATAGCAGGTGCATAAAGAAGGAAGGTAAGTACTGCAGTTTCGCTTGAAATATATATGTCGATTCGGTTCTAATGCATTCTTTTTGCATACAAACACAACACGCAAAAACACTCTCACACAAACACACACAAATACAAACCACGCACCGTCATCTAACGCCAGTTTTATAACGCACACACGCACAAACTGGCCAAGTGAAACGGCATCAACATGTCGGAGAAAAACATAAAAGTGGGCGCCCGAGTCGAACTGACTGGCAAGGAGCTGTTCGGCACGATCGCCTACGTTGGCATGACCAGCTTTGCCGTTGGCAAGTGGGTGGGCGTGGTGTTGGATGAGCCGAAGGGCAAGAATAGCGGTTCCATTAAGGGTCAGCAATATTTTCAGTGCGACGAGAATTGCGGCATGTTTGTGAGGCCCACGCAGCTGCGTGTGATAACACCGGCTCCCGAGACAAGCGGCAGCGGTGGCTCAGGCAATGCCACACCCACACTACAACCCACAAAGGCACGGCTTAGCGGGTCACGCACCTCACTCTCATCCAGTCGCCAATCATTGCTTGGTTCACGCACACAGCTAACCACCTCGTTGAGCGAGCGAACTGCATCTAGCAGCAGCTTAGCTGCACGCAAATCCCTGGCGCCGCAGAGCAGCAAGGATAAGGATGCGTCCAGCACGGGATCATTGACTGGGGAAGCTGGCGCAGCTGCAGCTGCATCAGCAGCAGGAACCAAGCGTGCCTCATTTGTGGAGACAGGCTTTTTGGAGATACTGAAGCCACAGTTTACACCATCGCAACCGATGCGATCGCCTTCGTTTACAGCGCCACCAAATACGACAGAGGACAAAGTCGCCTTATTGGAGGCGCAAAAGACGAGCGCTGAGCTGCAGACACAACTGGCGGATGTTACAGAAAAATTGGAGACGCTTAAGCAGCGTCGCAGTGAGGACAAAGAGCGTCTTCGTGAATTCGATAAGATGAAAATCCAATTCGAGCAGCTGCAAGAGTTTCGCACCAAGATCATGGCATCCCAGGCCTCGCTGCAAAAGGAGCTGCAACGCGCAAAGCAGGAGGCGAAGGATGCCATCGAGGCCAAGGAGCGGCATGCACAGGAAATGGCTGAGCTCTCCGACAATGTGGAAATGATAACTCTCGATAAGGAAATGGCCGAAGAAAAAGCCGACACTCTGCAACTGGAATTGGAGTCGAGCAAGGAGCGCATTGAGGAGCTCCAAGTGGATTTGGATCTGCTGCGTTCCGAAATGCAAAACAAAGCCGAGTCCAAGATAGCCACCGCCGACGGCGGCATGTCCACCTACGAATTTAAACAACTTGAACAGCAAAACATACGCCTCAAGGATACGCTGGTGCGCTTGCGTGATCTAACTGCCCACGACAAGCACGACATACAAAAGCTTACCAAGGAGCTGGAAATGAAACGCTCCGAGGTCACCGAACTAGAACGCACCAAGGAGAAGCTTAGCTCGAAGATCGATGAGCTGGAGGCCACAGTCGCCGACTTGCAGGTGAGCATTATGCAAATTGTTGCTACTATCAGGCCTGTTTTCCATGTATTCTCAATACGCAGAGCTAATATTTAATGCATTTTTTTGCTATTCACCAATAACCGAATGAAGAGTTATGTAAAAATTCGCGCGATAATAGTTTTTTATATTTGTTTTCGTTCCTAAAGCAATAGAAATGATAATTTGTAAAGTATTTATTTTGATAGAAAGGAAATAAAAAATTAAAAATGATTAAATTAAAATTAGAAATGATAAATAAAAATCAATTACAATTTTAAATATGAATTTAATCATAAATAGCTTTGAAAAGAAGAGGAAAACAGGCCTGAATATATGTATTTAGTGTATGCTTGTAAATTATTTCCAGCCCAGTTTATATCAAAGCTTTAAGCAGAGCTTTAAATAAGCTTGCGCGCTCTCTCCCACTCTCTCTCTCTCTCTCTGTGCTTCGCTTTCCCGCACTTTTTTGTCTCTTTTGTCACACGCACAATTTCATGGCCCTCTTTTGCTTTGCCGTAGTTAAAATTTTCACAATATTTTTACCACATAAAAACCAAAACAAAAATATTACAAAATTGCTATTCTGTCGCTCCAAACTCTAAATAAATGTGAAATTTTTCATTTAATTTCATTGCCGGCCTACATAAAAATAATATATAAAATGGTTTGCAGGAGGTAAATTTAAATTATTCAAGTTTATGTTAATTTTCATGTTTGATTTCCCCCTCAACATATTTCATTTACGCTAAGCATTTAACCCTCTACAAAAGAAAAAGACTCAAATTCACAAAAAGAAAAAAAAATGTTATTGCAATTCTTAAGGAACAAGTGGATGCAGCACTGGGCGCCGAGGAGATGGTGGAGCAGCTGGCCGAAAAGAAAATGGAGCTGGAGGACAAAGTGAAGCTGCTGGAGGAGGAAATCGCACAGCTTGAGGCACTGGAGGAGGTGCACGAACAGCTGGTGGAGAGCAATCACGAACTGGAGCTGGATTTGCGCGAGGAACTGGATCTAGCCAATGCCGCCAAGAAGGAGGTGTTGCGCGAACGCGATGCAGCTATTGAGACCATCTACGATCGCGACCAGACCATCACCAAGTTCCGCGAACTCGTCCAGAAGCTGAACGAGCAGCTAATTGAACTGCGCGAGCGCAGCTCGAGCAGCGACCAAAAGTCATTGCAGGATCCCAGCCTTAAACTGGCCACGGAGACCATCGACTACAAGCAAATGTTTGCCGAGTCCAAGGCTTACACGCGCGCCATTGATGTTCAGCTGCGCCAGATTGAGCTGAGCCAGGCCAACGAACATGTCCAGATGCTAACTGCCTTTATGCCCGAATCGTTTATGAATCGTGGCGGCGACCATGACTCCATACTGGTCATACTGCTCATATCGCGCATTGTCTTCAAGTGTGGCATTGTGGTGTCCCAGACGCGCGAACGTTTCCCAGCCGTGGAGGCGGTTACACGCGAGGCAGTCACTCAGGGTCATGCGGTGCAGCAATACGCCTTTAAGTGCCGCCTGATGCACTACATCCATAATCTGCAGTGTGCGCTGCATCAAATCCTGTACGGCTTGAATAGCTGCCAACCGGACACGCTGCTGCGCGCTGGCAGCTCATTGCCGGAAATGGTGGCCCAGGAGAAAATAGTCGATGGCATTATTGAGCTGCTCAAGTCAAATCAGCTGGACGAAAACAGCACCACGGACAACATTGAGAAGTGTGTGGCCTTTTTCAATGCCATGAACTCAGTACTATTGGCGGGCGAGCAGCTCCTGAACGAGACGCAAATGATACGCGATTGCGTCGCCTCACTGGGCGCTGCCTGTGAGTCCATACTGAACGATACTGCCATTGCCAAGGTGATTATCCAGGAGGCGGGCGCCACCAGCGATTCGATGCTGCTCATACAGTTCCTCAACGAGCACATGGAGAGCATTAAGCAGCAGGTGAAGCTGATCAAGCGGCGTCTACCCAACGATCAGCATGTGATCAAGTGTGGTCTGTCGCCGCACAAAATGGATGCCATGCGCGCCCTGGCCCAGAATATCAGTCGTATCATGTCCGCCATGCATTTGGCCACCAAGCAGGCGTTGGCTGCCATTGTGGCCAACATTGAGAGCGACAATGCAGCGGAGCACACGCTGCCTCAGGACAAGTACTGGTCCCTGCTGTCGTCCGCCTGTGAGCGCATCTACGAGCAAGATGATCGCGGTCCGACGCAAAACTTTAAGGCGCTGCTGGGTCAGGCCAACACGGATCTGCAGCACATTGCCCAACATCTGCTGGATAAAGAGTATGAGATTATGTCCACCGCTAGCGCAGCTCCACGTGCCCAGACGCTCAATGCGCCCATCAATCAGCGGGCGCAGCTGATCAAGAAGCAGTTGGAGCAAAAGAATGTGCTGGCTGCCACATTGGAGAATCGCGAGGCGGACATCAAACAGCTCAAGCTGGCGGCCAAGATGAAGCTGAACGAGCTGAGCGAAATGCAAATTCGCAAAGATCTCGCCGAGAAGAAGCTGAGCGTGCTGCAGGACGAATACGAGCATGCTGTGGGCAAATGGAAGCTACAATACGAGGAGACGCACAAGAAGCTACTGCAAAAGGAGAAGGAATTCGAGGAGACCATGGATCATTTGCAGAGCGACATCGATGCACTCGAGAGCGAGAAGAGCGATCTGCGCGACAAGCTGAAGCTAAACACCAGCGCCGGCAAAAGTCAGGCATCCGATTCGCACTCCTCCCTGCACAATCTGTCCGCCACGGGCACGAGCAGTGCCAATGTCAGTTTTACGGCACCCGCTGGCACTGCGCCAATGGTGGCTGAGGAGCTGCAGCTGCTGAAGTGTGCCTTCAACAATGAGCGCAACGAGCGAATGCGCCTGCAGGCACAGGATATGCGCGCCAAGTTGCAACAAATGGAGCCGATCTATGTGCCACAGCCGCAGGATCAGCGTATCTGCGCACTCGAGTCCCAGCTGACCAAAATGAAACATGCCTGGGTGCTGTCCCTGTTGCAGGTGCAGGCCAAAGGCAGCGGCGGCACATCCATGCCCAATCTCAATACTGTGGCACTGCAGCGTCGCAATCAGCCCTTGCCGCAAAAGGCAGAGATATGCACGCGTGCCTCGCGACTCGCCTCGGACATATTGACGGAGTATCTGCAGCGGAAGCCGCATCGTGCCGCAACTGGAGAATTTGCCGCCTTTCCCACCGTTGATGTGAAGCGTGTGCTACAGATTTAAGTGGGTGCGACTAGTGGGCGGGGCAATATAGCTAGGCTAGGTTTCTAATTGTATGGCTAGCACAAAGGTTTTGCCCAGCGAGATTGCCAAGGAATGGAGCTGAGCATGAACGAACCAGTTCCGCTTGGTCTTCACGTTGGCTGGCAAACCGTTTCTGGAATAATACACACACACACACACGCTTACGCCGGAACAGCTTTTTAACGTATTCTTGAGCTAACACTAACATCCACTAATTTTCCGTGTATCCTTCCCCCAGTATCTGCCTTATATGGTGGCCGCTGCATTGTTGCTGATAATTGTATTTGTATTTTGGCTGCGTTTTCCCAACGATGTTCGATTTGTATGGAACATGCAACGGCCCTTTAGTTGGCTTTGAAGAGTGCATTAACTTTTATTAATATTTAATTTATGTTTGTATCATAATCAATGTATAAACTATGTAACTGTGTATCTCTCTAACAAGGCCTGTAATGAAATCAACTCATGCGAACATTTTTATATAACATGTATTATCTAACTATGGAGCGAGAACTATGTGAATAAAAGACAATTCAAAAACATCTGAGTATGTAAAAAAAAAACAAATTGAATTTGCATATGAGAATATATAATATATTTACATATTTATTAAAATAAAGGAGTATATTTTCCAGATGTTGCCTAATAAAGATCGACTGCGTTTTATTTTTATACAAATTAAGCAAATTAAGATCAACTATCATCAATATAATTTATATTATATTCATGTTAAAATCTAAAACAATATTTTTGTGGTTCGGTTCACTGCTGGAACCAACTCTTTGCCTTTTGGTTCGGTACATGAACCGTCATTTACACTCATCACCAAGGCCTGGATTCTAATAAGAGATGCACGAAGCATTTTACGTTCCACTTGCCATCCACAGTTTTCAATTGACGCTCTTAAGTTCCATCAACAGGTCGCAATTCAAAAGAGAGAGAGAGAGCACGCACATTTTCTCTTTGCCAGCTGCTCTCGGTGTAGCTTATTTTGTTGCCATCTCTGTCTAGCCCAGCAAAAGCAACAAAGGCAGCCGCTCAATGCCGCTTGGTTACAGCAACAAAACCCAGCACTATAATAACAGCAACAACAAAAACAACAGCTGCAATAGCCGCAGAAACTATTACACTAGCCGACCATAAACCATGATGGTCACACAAAATAGAAGAGCCACCCCCCCCTCGTATCACGTACCGTGCTTCGCTCCGCTCGTCGCAAGCGCGCGCAATTTGAATTAAAAACAATTTTCCCTTTGGCGGTTGGCGTCTTCTTCACATTGCCCCAAGCCTGGTCAAAGGCCGTTTCATCCAGCCGACATTCTTGTGACCCCCGGGCGTTGACTGCAATTGCACACGTATTAGTCTAACCTTGCATAGGCATAGTTCTGATATATATATATATATATATTGCTGATCTGTATGTTCCTAAGAAGACAAGTCTCTTATTCTTTACAGATATTTTCGTGAATGTTTAATAGGTCCCTCTTTCTATGACAGATAATATATATGTCGGCATCGGATGTCTATTATTTTTATACCCTGAACCCATTAAAAATGGGTATAAGGGTATATTGTATTTGTGCGAAATCCAAATGTATGTAACAGGCAGAAGGAAGCATCTCCGACCCCATAAAGTATATATATTCTTGATCAGCATCAATAGCCGAGTCAATCTAGCCATGTCCGTCTGTCTGTCCGTCCGTCCGTCCGTCCGTCCATCTGTCCATCCGTCCGTCCGTCCGTCCGTATGTATGAACGCAAGGAACCTATAAGAGCTAGAGACTTAAAATTATAGATTTAGATGCTCCTAGTTCCCGCGCAGATCGAGTTTGTTTCCGATAATCGATAACTTACTCCGTTTCCAAGCAATCGATAAGAATCGATATCGATATCCTGTTTTTTGGGCAATTTTGGTAAATAATAAGAGCTAGAGTCACCAAACTTAACATATAGCTTCTAAAATAGAATATATATATGCATTTGATGTTGGAAGAGGGTATCCCCTAGTTGGGAGCTTCCGACTAGAACCTCTTGTTTATTATTAAGTTCTTTATTATTTTTATTATTATTAAGTTCTAGAATGAAACAATCTTTATATATCTACAAGCCGTATATCGAGAAGGGTATTAAATGTTCGGCGTGCCGTTCCTTCTGTTTTTTTTATTTCTTTCTTCAATTAAGCCGCTTGCGGAAGTTGTGGGCCCAACTCCGTTCCGATGCGATCCAGATCATGGACTCGAGCATGTGGATTATGCGTTTGGTTCTGTTCAGCTTTTCGCTTTGGCCAACTCTTATGGAGCGGCTTTCGTGTGTGTCGGTCTGGCTGGGCCTGGGCTCGCCCAAGTGGACACATGCTCAATTCTCACGCCCAGTTTTGACCTTTTTACGGTATGTTGGCTGTGTGGTAATATGCTGCCGAACTAGCCCGGTTTGTGGGCCACGAGTGAGACTCGTAGGTTCTTGGAATGCGCTACCTGTTGAATATGTTGAATTGATATAAATCTGTATCTGTATCTGTGACTTGTTGCTGCACACGATTCGCTCTGTTGGCTCAGATCCTTAACTGTCACTGACACACATATCCAATAACCAACACACTGACCGAGCCAAGTTCTCTTGTCATTGGCTTACGAATCGCGATTGCATTGCGAAAATATGAAAACAAAAACAAAGCGCGATACATAACAAATAAAACACAGCACAGCTTGTAATGCCCCCGAAGAGCTGTTGACTCATGCCAAATGCTAAAAACAACATAATTATGGTATTATAAGGCATGTCAGAACAGCTGCGTCGCAAATGCCAGACCTGGCATATACCCTATAAATGGTTCAAGCCTGAGTACCAAATCAATTAAGCGAGCAATTTTGAAAGTTAAGAAATTAACTGGCAATAGTTTAGGTTATTACATGTATTTCTTAATTAAATCAGGGTTTTTACCTTCCTTCAGGCAACTTCATCTCTCAGGTAAGTCTTAACATTCAACTTTTTTGTGCTCGATCCATTCAAAAGAAAGGCTTTTTCCCCATATTATGGAGTACTCTTAGATTCCATTTTTTTAATAAAACCAATTGCTAGTTGGTTTTTTTTTCACTTTAGTTCCAAAGTTGATTGGGTATATAGATTGGGTATTTTTCAAAATTTCGCTTACATCGAAGTTTTGACTAAAGGAAACTATCTTTTCTATCTATCAGAGTAGGCTCTTATGGTAAAAATACGAGACTTTTTTAGCTATTACTTGGGAGTTATTTGTTGCTTTTAAAAGAGTAGTCTTTAGTTGAGTTACTCTTGTATTTTAGTGAATTCCTATTCCAGGCATGAAGGAGGGAATCTTTTCCGTTATTGAGAGGAGTCTTGATTTTTAAGTTTCTTGAGCAAGTGATTTGCTAGCCCTAGTCTAGCATACCCCATGTTCCCTCAAAGCACAGGGTATCATGAAAAAAAAAATAATTAAACACAAATGTACAAAACTGAAACCAGTTTGGACGCCACCCGAAGCGTGAGGCGGGGCGAGGAGTTGCAATGGTCTTCGGAGTGACCGCAACAAGATCGAGAGTGCAAGAGCTGCAAAGCTGTAAAGCAGCTCAAGAACAAGCCACGTTACAAGTGACTGAAGATCGGACAAGCTCCAAGCAGATGCCCTACAAATGTTGAAAAGGAAGAGGGCTGCCCCGGTTTGGCCGGTTTTAGTTTCAGAGGAACAGCAAGACATTAACTTCAGATGAAGACAACGGAAGCGCAAAGGTTTCACTCTTTAAAGAAAAAACAACAATATTCTGCTGGTTCGGCTGGTCACGCCTGGTTAATTACCCAGCTCCAACTAGATGGCCAAAAGCTCAATTTGGTAAACGACCAAACAGTAGCCATCAACAATCAACAATCCACCATCAACCATCAACAGACGCCCCAAACATAAACAAAAGGCCACGCAATGGCCGGGCACACACCATGACACACCATGAAGCTAATGGCTTGAGGAGATGGCTGTCCGAGCTGTGGCTCCGGTCTGGGTCGGCCATAACAATGGAGCAAGCGCCGCAAGACTTGAGCTTGAGGCATCTTCACTTGGCCGGGCCACTCGAGGCGTTCATTGTGCTCATGTTTGCTGTTGGTTCTTGGGATTTAGTTTTAGTAGCACGCACTAGACCCAATGTCTATGTCTGTGCTCCATTGTTATTGCCGCTCTTATGTGGCCTATTGTTGTTCTTCTTGCTTTGGTCTGGGCTGGTCTGGTCTGGCCTGGCCTGGTCGGGCGTCGTATGTAAATTTGATTTTCATTGAAATATTCGCAGCACTGACGCCGTCTTCGTTTCGCTTGGGCTTGGAGGTCCAGCTCTGCCCCCTGCATGCGCTTTTCCCTCTCTCCCTGCCCAAGCCGAGCGCCTCATGCACATCGCTCCGCATTCAATGTAGTTCACTTGAACGCTTTCGTAAGCCAGCCACAAAAGGGTTAACAGAGAGCTCATAAGCAAGAGAGAGAGAGAGAGAGAGAGAGAGAGAGAGAGCAGTTTAACAGATGGCAGTTAAGAGAGAGATGTTGCTTAAAAACTGGTTAACGTTGAGTTTGAATTCTGCTATATAGGATTGTCAAACCGTTTATATAATAAAGGTATATCTGAAAGGAAGAAAAGTGCTATGTTTACAGATGTCTCATCAAAAAATCCCTTATAACATAAACATGTCAAATTATTTACATATTAAAAGTATATCTGAAAGGAATAAAAGTGGGGTTTGCACAGATATAAGCATTAAAAATCCTTTATAACATAAACATGGGTCGCAATATCTTCAGAAAGTACAGCAAATATGTGATAAATATGCTTAGCAGTAAGAATGTTAAATAGTCTCCTTTATGATCATAACTGTCTTTTACTTGTAAAATTTACCAGTATAAATGTGTCATATGCCAAAATATATTTTTGAATCGATTTTAAGCGCCGCTCATCATTATTATTTTGATTGCATTTCCCAATCTAGCTCTGACACTGTGTAAGATATACATTTTCCCCATATGCTAATGGTTTTTTGCTTTCAAATATATATTCCAAGTTTCGGGTATCTAATAAATATGCTCTTTTCGCTTTGTAAACGAGTAAACGAATAAGAACGTTATTCAAAAATGTGTCAACTCGTTTAAAGTTTATTGATGTATGTGGACTTATTAGAGCACTGCACTTGCATTTTTATCTAATCTGTTTGCTACACACTCATATCTAAGCAACCTTGGAGATATGGTTTTATCTATTCGCGTAACTTACGACTTTATTTTGTCAATACTCGACAACCCTGATGGCTACTCTTAAGCACGCGTGCTTCTCTTAAGAGCCACGCTCTCTCTTTTGCTCTTTGTATGCCCGAAAGCGCTTTGGGCATTTGTTGAGTTGTTGTTGCCAAGCTACCAAGTTGGCTTGGTTACTCATTTGTTTTGCCAATTTTCGTAGCGTTGTGGCCAGTTTCAGTTAGTACCGAGCAGTCGCGCCTTTCAGTCGTCGCCCGATTCCACAGCGGAGAGCACGTAACAAACAAAACCAAAATAAAAGATTGACAAAAAAAACCCACAGCGAACTCCAAACATTGCGTTTCTCGGCATCGGCATCGGAATCGGAAGTTCTTTTTGGCTTGCGTCGTCGTCGTCGTCGTCGTGACCGAGGTTTCTGTTTGCTATAATATACCCAAATACATAAATACATCCATAGTTAGTTGGCTGGTTGTTGAAAGTGGAAAGTATCTCATAGATACCATCCGAGCTGAGTGCTAAATGCATGCAAAGCGCGCGTTTATCTTTTTTTGTTTTGTCAATAATACCTGAGAACTAGACGTATATATGCAACTACTCTGTGACTTGTGACACATTTAACGGAAGTGCTCGGCTAAAGCCAATTGCAACAATAACAATACAAGCAGCACCTGTGTGTAAGTGTGTGTGTGTGTGTGTGTGTGTGTGTGTGTTGCTAGCCAACAATAAAACAAATTAAATGTTGGCCAAAAACGAACGCGTTAAGCACATTTTATATATGTACATATATTGACCAAAGCAACAACAACAACAACAATAATAACAACAACAGCAGCAGCTGCTGCCACCAAATGCAGCAAAGCGTGAAGTGCTTGCCAAATGAATTTTCTATATAATAAACACGCTTAAAAATATAAAATAAATTAGAAATTTGTATGTAAAGCTAACACAAATAAAATCCAATTCGAATTTGGCGCGTCCAAATGCGTCCCCCCAACGCCACTCCCCCTTTGAAAGCCAACAGGTTGACGCAAAACTTAGTGCTAAATGTAACTCTCAAATGCGATACATTTTATATGCCATTCATAACTGTGTGTGTGTGTGTGTGTGTGTGTGTGTGTGTGTAAGCTGACTTTAAAAAAGGAACCTAATTGCTTAACTAAACTAAACTAAAGCGCAAATTTCTCTACCGTTTTTATCTGCCCAACACATAACTCATATAACACAAGAATTCAACACATTTTGTCACGTTTAAGCTGAGCTTAACGAAAGCAACACAATTCCGATTGCATTTATCAAGGAATCGTTATCGTTCATCGATTTGTTTAAGCCGAAACCAAAATCTTAACCCTGCCATGCCCCAGGCTTAACACAAACGCCTGCAGCTTAACTAAATGTTCATTTTACATCAACTCAACTTAATGAAAATACTTATATGTCATCATCATATGTACATATTCAGCACCCCTACGCCCGCTCAGCGCTAACCCTTCCCCTGTAACCGAAAACGTGCTTGTAAATGTGCAACGTGACCGGCGCTCCTTTTTAGCCTCTGCTTAGCTCAGTTTACGTGCTGCGAGAGCAGCTCTTGTATTATATTTCCATGTACAAATGCCTTGCTGCCAATTTGGCTTTAATTCTCAATACTGCTACTATTTACTTACCAACTTACCTACTACTTACCAAAACAACAGTTAAATCGCCGTGCGGTGTCTGGCCACTCATACAAACGCATGCTGAGCTGCTCTTGG
Source organism: Drosophila virilis (assembly GCF_030788295.1). Classification (NCBI taxonomy): domain Eukaryota; kingdom Metazoa; phylum Arthropoda; class Insecta; order Diptera; family Drosophilidae; genus Drosophila; species Drosophila virilis. The sequence goes on from NC_091545.1 coordinate 26,337,212, forward strand.
GCAGCGGACATCTATGGGAACATCATGTGGCTTGGGTCTGTCAATCCCAAGGCACAGGTACAACATAATCAGCGACCCCAACAACAACAACAACAACAGGAAGAAGAGCAACAAGAGCAACAACAACAAGAGCGACTACAACGCGTTGTCTTGTATCTGAAAACCTAACCTAAAAAAAAAGAAGAAAATAAATCAATATTAATATTAATCGCCGCTAACAAATCGCCTGCTCGATTGCCCGCTCGATCGCCTTCATAATCTCTAACAACCAATATTATAAATATATGTATATCGCATTTTTGTGTTATGTTTGTGTGTGTTTTGTTTGTTGTTCGTAATACCACCCAACCACCAACACCTGCCTGCCGCTAACGATCATGCATAGACCAAAGCTAGCAAATCCTATAACTGCTGCCGGTATTGCCTCATCCATATCAAACAACAACAACAACAACAACAAATCAAAACGCGCACGTCAATTCAGCCAGCCAGTAACGGTTAAAGAGTCTGCAGTCGATTCGTCGTCATTGCCACTCTACGAAAAACATTCGCACTCCGCACTAATTGACGCTTCAATTGATTTAGAACATTACATCAGCGCCATGGAGGCACGACGCAACGACAATGAGCCGGATGTGTGGGCTCAATTGCAGCAGAAGGAATCAGATATATTATTAGCCGCTGAGCTGGGCAAAGCGTTGCTCGAAAAGAATGAGGAGCTGGTCAAACAACAGGAGAAGCTAATTGAGGATTATTCTGGTAAAATTGAGGTGAGTGGCAACAATCTTAATAAATATATGATATTATATAAGCATTACCAAATAAATAAATTGGCAACTCAATTTAGTTGGCAACGCTGATCGATTACATGTTATCGATAATTGTGTCAAATGTTTACACTGACCAAGCCAAGCTAGCTGGCAACGCTGATCAGACTGGCTGACTCAGCTTTTAATTTGGATTGTTCTTTTTTGGCTTAACGCACGTGCCTTAAATTGTCAGCCATTATTCTAGCTATCTATATGCATAATTTAGTGCATATCGATTGCTTTTTGTACAGACAAACGCGCTCCACCTGTTCAACTGTTCAATTGCAGCAATACACATTTTGTCAACTGCAGTGCATAAAATATTTAGACACACGTAGTACATGGCAGCCATACACAAACATGCAGACATGCATACGTATTCATATACCAAATGGATGGTTAACAAAATGTTTACTTGACATGTCACATAGAGAATTCACGGCAAAAGTGCGCAGTAAACTAGTGAACTATATACGTATACACATGCAAACATATGTACATACATATGTATGTATATATGTAGTAGTTATCTACGTAATGATATCGATTTTCCATGACCGTTTACTTTGCATTAGTTGCATGTTAAAGTATGAAAACCGTTGCAGCTTTACCGTTCTTTTAGCTCGCCATTATCAGCCCAACACGCGCAGCCGGCGGCAGCCTGACAAGACAATGAAGAACAAGACAAGAAACAGCCGCAAGTTTGTTTAGCCTTATCGAATGTGTCTGTGCGCTGCGACCTTGAACCACAGTGGGTGGCGCACCTGTTCACACACAGGCAATAGACAATTTGCTCTAGCTCTAATATCCACACAGCTAATGCTCAGTTAGCGATTGGCGTTCAGCGGGAACGTTCTGGTTCAAGGCATTATTATGTACATATGCCCATACGGCTCAAGTTCGTGGCCGTTCATTAGCATATTACTTGCTGCGTACTTACCCAAAAACTATTTGCCCACCCTCCCACTCCCTTTCTACCGCCCAGTGATAGTTAGGCTAATGGCCATGTTCTTTTCCGTTGACAAGCGAACTCTGTTTTCTTATCAATTATATTGACTTTTGGCTATTCGTCATGTAAACGCAATGTTAATGGAACTACCCGTTGGAAATAGCTATATTCTAGGAAGTGTGTAGTTGAACTCCGGTGTCAGTAACCCAGACAGAGGACGGAACAAAACGTTGAACTTGAATTTTCGTTGCGTATGCAAGTTTTTTTTTTTTTGGTGGGGAGGAGGGGAGCTTTTCGTGTCGGCTTAGTCATGCAAAGAGTTGTAATTTTTGTTGGGGATTTTTAAAAGCGTCGCATGACTTCATCTTCATTTCGAAGGTACGATGGTCACTCTAGGGAATTGACCCATAATGCCAGCTGTTCTCAAGGATAATATGCCACTCATTCATCCATTGAATCACACAAACATTTTATAATACATACGTTTCCCATGTCTTTAGATGACCTATTGATTATTGATAGTCCGATCGTATGCCTATTGAGAAGAAATAAGAAACCATTAACGAACTGTGGAGCATTGCCCATTGAAATTATTGCGCCCATCTAGCGTAACAGTAACATTTTCCCATGTTCCACTTTTCATTAACTAAAAACAATTCGCTCTAAGCTAGTTTTTTTTTGTTTTTTTATTTCTCTTGCTTTTTTCGCCCTGGCCCCTACGAAATTGGTCAAGCCGCAAAGGTCAACAGCGCCGTTGAGCGGTTCAATTTGTCATTTCGGGCGTTACAACGGAATACGAAAATATTTCAATTCATTTGTGGAGCCTTGGCACAGGACTTGTGGCATGTGGATGCCGCATAAATCTCGCGTCTTGTCCACCTTGACATCACCTAAGGGCTTATCATTTGGCAAGTGACGTCTAGACTTCGGTTTTTCGCAGCTTTTGCGTGTTTTTGGCATATGCAAAAATAAAAAAAACATATATATATATACTTATACATAAAAAAAAAACGAACAACAAAAATGTTGTCTAATTAATTTTGAGGCTTTGCGCGCTTTTGGACTGTTCGCTGATGCGTCATAATCACAATGCCAGTCGCTGGCCAATTTAGTTGATGTCCAGGCCCAGAGTATACTATGCATAAGTATAATAGTTGCCATAGCTGTGGCTGACTGACGTAATTAGACCTGGGACTGGTCCGTTGTAGGTGTTGCTCCGTGGTTCGAGTCATCAAGCGCGCCTTTATATTTTGCGGTCTGTTGAAGCGTGTGTGCCAATTTACGAGCATCGGCTTTTATTTTTAGCTGGTTTTATTAATATTTTCTTTTTTGGCCAACATTTGTAATACATCTAACACATATTGCTTTGCCTAATTCTGATTGCCAAGCAACTGCGCATTTACCCATATTTAAATTGAAAACATATAAATCGTAAATATATTTTTCCAAATGTTTGGTCTTTTAATTCTTTCTACTAAACAAAGTTCTCACGCATTCCGCCACATTTCATAGCTTAAATCTTTTATCGAACATTCCTTTACGTATGTCTTCAATATCTCCCGGCTTTTTGTAGTAAAAATATCAGAAAGCTTTTGGTTCCATGGCTGCACTACAATATCTAGTTCACAGACAAACGGTCGAAATAAAAATAATACTGCTGTTATTGCCATTGTCTGGGAAACTAGTTTGTACGCCCAACTGGCTGACCATGTTTCTTTTTTTTTATATTTTTAAGCTAAACCCGTTCGGGAGAACAATTGCCGATTGGGCCATCAATTGAAGTCATAGCTAAGTTCGGGTCTGTCGTTTATTACGATTTACAGCCAATTGTTGTTATTATTTGTGAAGAAATGAAAGGAGATTGAATCTCTGAAATACTCCAATATTCCAAACCCCTCCCTGACCTTTTTACCACTCGATTTTATGACGCGCTTTGTCATTTTGTGAAACAGTCACATCAACAAAATAAACGTATACCAACTTTTGTGTAGGCGTTCGATACGCTTCGTATTTATACATATACGTACTATATACATAATACAACTTGTTGTGGCTACCCCTGGCCTTTTCAAAAGTCTATATCCGTCTCTCCGCTTTTAATAAGTTGAACGAGCTTACGAATTTATTGTTTGTTTGTGTTGAGCAACCAGTTTTTCTAATTTATTAAGCAACTTTCGTACTCCCATTGAATAGAATGGCCTTTTGTCAGCGGCAGCAATTTATTCTTGAATCAATTACGATAAAAAACGATAAAAAAAAACACACACACTTCGCTTTGGCCCCCAAGAACTTGATAATTTAATTTGAGTGCGCTTTGATTAGCCTTGATTACAACAGGATGCATTTAGCTGCAAAGAACTAGTAGAAGTGAAACACGTAACGAACGTAAACGTTTCGGTTATTAATCTTTGGTACAGTTGGCAATGCGAGCAATCGACAATTCTCAACACTGGCAGACTGCAGTCGTTGGTCAATACTTAAGAGTTGTCCATCAATGATAAAAACGCCTATTCATGAGCTTTAATTTTGATTTTCCGCCTTTCGCCCACCAAACAACTGACTCACTTGCTGACCATATAAAGTTCGCCGATCTTTGGCGTATCTTCAACGCCTAAGAATAAAAATATCGTGTGGACAAAGCCAACCCACACGCACATACATACATACATACATATGTCTTTAGCCAACTATAAATAATATTTTTTTACTATAACCATAGCTCAGGTTAGATAACATTAAATCCCATTCTGAACGCATGTTTCCCAAGACTTTATTTTATTTTTATTATATGTTTATTTTCAATGTTTTACCAAAATTCAAAAAGTCGGCTCACGTACCTTTTTGGGGTGAAGTCATCAACATATCGTCGCTGTCCGATGGCCGACAATTTATCGACGAATTTGCAAAAAAAAAAGGCAAAAGCAAAAACAAAAACAAAAACAAAATTTCAAAATTAACTCATTTGCATGTGAGTGTGCAAGCTTGTACGTTCCAGTTGGCGAAAACCAGTTCCAAAAAATGTTTTTTTCTTAAATTTCATTTATACATACACACACACACCTTTGTACATAGTATAATTTGTATATTCTTTGATTGCTGATTCACATTCGGAGAGTGAATCTCAGTGCTAAAGCTCATTTCCCTCTCATTTCTCTAACTCGCACACGCAAGAAATTTAGCTAATTTTTCGACCCGACTTCTTTGAAATTGCGTGGCACGCAGTTTTATGACTGAGACCCCGCAAACATAGCCTGGTTAATAGTTTTGGTTCGTAGTACCCTGCAAATTAAGGTCGCTCGGCATAGTTGCTGTGATTATTATATGTATTTGCGTACATTGGACTGGGCCTGGTGCTGACCCGCTATGGTCAGCCCATTTACCACTTACCACTTGCCCAGTAATAGCATTTCTTTCTTTGTTTATGGTCTCGTATGGTCTGCAAATGTCATGGTGACTGTTTCTTTTTTTATTTTCTTACCGCTCGCACAGCTCTGCCTATGGCAAATTACTTTCCTTGTTGGGCTTTGGTTTTGTTTTTGTGTGTCACAGGGGAAACTTATGTTTTTAATGCGGATTTTCCGTATTATTTGTGGTGCCCTTTTGCTTTTTAAATCATTCCCTTTGCGCAGCTAATGAGCTTTGTCGCAAAAATATTGCAAAGAAATATTTCGCACATGGATCTGATTGCCGTTTTAAAAACGGTTTTAAGCGGGTTTTGAACTTATCATCGTAGCAAAGAGTACTCTTAAAACGGTTTCGATTTTTATTCAGTTCCTTATAATTATGTGTTCACGTTACTCTGCACTTCCAGTGTTAAGTAACATTGTTTTTTTCGACACCAACTAGAGTTCGGTGAGTCGTGCTTCGGTACGGGACACCTCGGGTTCGATTACTGCTGAGGGAAGACGCAAACTAGTTTTATCGCAATGTTTTCAATATTATTTTTTTTAATAGCATAATTTATTATGTAGATATGCATTATATAGCAAGGGCATATAATAGCAGACAGTTCTAATAAAATGATTGCCATTCTTATACATATTATTTTCTTATTAGATTTTCGTTTCACTGCTTGCTATTTATTTCTTCTGCAAATTAGAGTTTGGTATGTTTTGCTTTGGCACAAGACACATCGGGTTCGATTACAGCTTAGGGCAGACGCCCAATTGTCGTCTCGATATGTTTTTAATTCTTTAATATTTTGTTTAATGTCACACTGTATTGTTTATATACCTATTATACATAAAATAGGCATATAATTGCAAACACTTCTGTTAAAATGATTCCCATTCTAACACATATTTCGTTTCTTTTCAAGTTTTCATTTAGCTGCCTGCTTTTCATTTCCACCGTTGATTTTGTTTAACATTGCAAGCTAGGCTTACGCACTTTTGACTTTAGAATTAGCTACAACGAGTTCGAATCCAGCTGGGGGCAGACACGCACCAAATATTTTTATCGAAAAGTTTTTAGTAATAATATTGTACAATAGTTTCTTTTATATATTAATTTGTTTATATTTATATATATTTATTATACATAAAACAGGCTCATAATTAACATATGCTAATTGCAACATTGCCAAATTAGAATTCCAGGCACGTTTATTTGGCAGCAGTCGCCATGTTTTGTGACAAAAAAATATTTAGTTTTAGATTTACATATTCTCTAACCTTGAAACAAATACGCAAAGATTCGAATAGTCATTTAGCTGCATTTGGTGTCCGTGGTCCATGGTGCTGTTCGTTAAGGCGTCGGATCGCTGTCTGCGTGCATTTATTATTGTTTACAGACAGAGCTCCCCTGGGTTCGAATGTTTGCAACAACTCCTCTATGCATCAAAAGGGTGCATATTTGGGACATTATGTGTGTGTGTGTGCGCTGCCCTAACATCGATCGATCGGAAAGAGAAAAGAGAGGGGATATAAAGCCTCACCCAGCACACACACCAACCACACACCCACTCTCACACCCATTCCCCCCTCCTTCCGATCCTGCTCTTCAAACAATTGTAATTAACACAGGTTAGGTGGGGGTGTGTAGGGTTGTTCACATGTTGTGGATGAATCCAAGTGCTGCCGAGCACCTCTCTAGGGTTGACTTTTGGTTTATTGACCGACCTTCTATGCATAACAGAAATAATAAGAGCAAAAAATATGTGTAAAATTGTGAATTTAAAAGTACTGCTATTTTTTATGATTTAATGTTGTCGGTATAGAAGAAGAAGTTGGAGGATTAAGAAAGCCAGTTTAAAAGACATCAAGAAGAGGAAAAAAAAATTATCTTTTATTATCAACTCAGATACCCTCCCTGTGGGTATTGGTAATTGTCGCACAGTCTTTGTTGTGGGCTCATCAAATTACATAGCTGTGGAATGTAGCCTTCAGCTTTAATTCATGATCAACTAACTGTAGTTTCAATTACGGTATAGCAACATTTCCATGTAATTTAATAAACATGGCGTTTTACAGGAAGCAAAACATTCAACGCTGCTGCATGTCCGCCACAAATTAAATTATAATCATATTTAATATTGATTTAATTTTGAGAGAAAAGAGAGTAAAAATTACATAATACTGTCATGGCCATTAAGAGTACCCTCTGTGAGGAAACGGTAACAAATTGCTGGTCCGTCTGCCAATCATTCGACTCTCTGTCAAAGTTTATTGATGTGCAAATTATAAACTGGCTCCATGGCTATAATTATCGTTCATGCCATGTCGGGCTATTTGATAAAGCAGTCTAGCTGCAATTTGTGCCTGACATTGGCAGCTTGTTGACTACCAAGAGACTTCGAGCGGGTCGTCCCAGACAAAGATCCAAGACTAACACAACAATGAGACACCTTCTGCCAACTTCTGCCCATTGTTGCTACACACCAAACAATTGGTTCCCATGTGGTGTGTGTGTGTGTGTGAGTGTGTTGTGTGTGGCTGTACATACTTTTATTTAATGTTGCCCTCTTACTCAAATACTAATTTTGATATCATTTTTTTTTTTTTTTAATTTTTGTAACGAATTGTTGAAGGTGAAAGCATTTTCACTTTCCAAAACAATTTGGTGTCAATGCGAAACTTGGGAACAATAGACAAAGAGTTGATAATGTGATCTAAATAAAAGGCTGTTATATTAACTATGTATATATGTACATAAATATGATAAATTTTCGAGTTTGACTGGATAAATTGGCATCAGAATTTCGAGCGATTAAATCCCATAAAAATATGCAAAAATCTACTCTATGTTTTGAGGGGATTGAACTCTGTAGAAGAAATGCAGCATTGAGTCTGTGAACTAGTTACACGAACCGAATCCAAAGTCGAGGCACTGGTTCGCACCATGAACCATGCGTGAGTTATTCTTGTTATGTTTTTAATCATTAGATACGATTTTGTATGTTTTAGGGACTAGGCGATTATAATGTAAATCGTATTTGATAGTTTATCATATCATATCTCTTTGCACTTATCATTTCAGCCAATCCGCTCACAATTCATATTTTTTTTTTGAACCACTTACTCACTGGTATTTAATAAATAATATCTTTATATACCACTACAAAGACGAGAAAATATATACATATATATGTATGTATATTTGTGTTGGGGCCTGCTAATTGGCCAGCTTTCATTGCAATAATAAAAATATTTGAATTGTGACTAAGAGACAACGAGCCCAATTGGCAAATTCAAAGGCCAACACAAATGCAAATAAATATATTCATATATGTGGCTATGGGTGTGTGTGTGTGTGTGTGTGTGTGTGTATACGTGGTATGCGTGTGTATATTTGTAATATTCATGTGCGTATATGCCAATCGAACGTTAGCATGATGACAATAATAGACGATTTCACAAAATACGATACCCCAAGCCAAAAGAAACACACACACACACACACAAAACAATTAATTTTGAATGCTTTTGACTAAGAGATACCCTGTTACCTGACAGAGGTAGGCCAAAGAGTATAAGTTTCTGATTTGTTTTTACTGTGGGCTTGTTTTAAAAATTATAAGCGCAGCTAAGAATTGCGCAGTTCTATTTACTAACAAAATAACAACTTAAAACAGTTCAGACTTTTAATGGGGCTCGGTTTACCGTAGCCAAAATATTGGAAATAAGCGTACGCAGATACCATTTTCTAACACTGCAGGGTATACAACAAAGTCAGAGTAGTTAAAATAAACAGAAATTGGCAAAACTTTTGCCTTGCCTCACGCAAAATCTGATAGCAAATGTTGAGTGTCAGCCAAAGTGGCCCAAACAATGTGTCAGTGTTTGTTGGAAACTGCAGGGGGGGGGGGGGGGGGGGTGTAGCTCTTTGGTTGGCATTTGCGTTTAAGCGTGTTTAATTTAATTTTGGCTTATTGCCCCTCAACTCCAGAGACCGTAATTTATGCACCCCTCCGAGCTGAGAAAATGCTTTGCTCTCTAGTTCGAACTAGATTGGTTAGACTATATAAGAAATATAGATATTGGTTAATTACAAAGCTGTCTGGACTCTGGATAGATGAACATGTTTATGTGAATGCGAATTCGGAAACTGAGCGAGGGTTGATGATGTATGACCCACAAAAAAAAAGAAGCAAATATCTCTCCATATTAATTGATTTCTATTTGGATAATTTGATAGATAAGTCGGGTAGAAATTAGTTAAAGTAGTTTGGCAATCGGCTTTATTGTTTGCGAACTCGATATTTCGAATCGAATTCAAACTTGAAATTAATTTAGACTTCTAGTTGAACTTTCAATCGAAATAATATTCCTTGCCCGCCTTCTTATACAGTACTGTGTTTCGTTGTATTTCCGTGCCCGTGTCGAATTTCGCAGACTTCTTCTTACGCAATCTGGACATTACGCGGAAGTAATTGGCAACAATCGTCGGCACCGCTGGCCGCTTCATTTCGAGGATGAACTGCCTCTCGCAGCGCATGAAGAGGTTGTAGAGAACGCCACCGGAGCGATAGTATTCGACGATCTTGTCACGATTGACCCAGTTGGTTAGCGTTTCTTGGGTACACGACTCGTAGATACAAAATACCTTGTAATACTGTTCGAAGTTCTTGGACAATTGGCGCACCTGCATCTCATTGATTTGAGGTATGGGTAGATTTGGCTGGCGTAAAATACTGTAGGGATCATACTGTTTCGAGAAGTTGGCATAGCGCACCGATGGCCAGTCCAGCGTCAGTATTGTATCGTATAGGATTTTTGGATTTCCAAGAATGCCGTGCACCACATCGATCATACGCAATTGCGGCCCGGGCACTATATATTCCAGTTCGAGTTCGGCTATACGTGGATCGCTGCCACGATATTTGCGCTCACCGATCCAAAGTATGGGCATATCCTCGATTGCTACACTCTTGAGCTCTTGAATCATTGGCGAGTTCTGGCTGCGATAGTTGACAATCTTCATATTACGTCCATAGAGCAGGGATCGTTCGACGTTTGTGAATTTCAGATACTCCGGACGGTTCATTAAGAAGTGCTCCGAGCGAAAAAGTCGATTCATTTCCATTTCGATTATAAAATAGGCCCGTCTATGCATGGTGATCCACACGATCTGAATGCAGACAGCCAAAAAGTGTTCGTGAAAGAATCGATCCTTGATCTTGGACGAAATATTGACAATCTCTTTTGTATGGTAAAACTTTTTCATATCGGACTCGCCCATTATGATAATGCAATAATTTCTAGCGACCAACATGCGATATTGACTCAAGTACAATGAGAATATTCGCTTCATTTCATTCGTCTGCTCACTTTGGATCTTCGCCAGATTGCCGGCCAGCTCGTCCCTGCGGATCAGAATGAACTCCACCATTCGCAGAAAATACTCAAAATAGATAATTAGAGCATGGATCAGTCCATGCACAGCTGGCTTGTGCATAAATTCAATAAGTTTCGGCGACAGAAACTCTTTTGGCATTAGGAACAGCACCAGATCTCGGACATCGTTGATGACCACAGTGTCCGCATCGTATGTGGTATCGGGACGTACAAATACCTGGCGAAAGATCAGCTCCTCCTCCTGATCGATGGTCCGAAGAAATTTATATCCATTTGTCACGATATAACGTTCGTTTGCGTGCTCCAAATCGAAATGTCCCTGAAAATGCAATCCATCGGCCTTCTCATCCCAGGACCAATTGCCACTTTGATACTTTGGGGCGGAGCTGTCTACGTGCACGCGCTTCATCGTGGACACAAATTATGGGTATATAGTGTAGTGCTTCTTAGCTTGTCTTTTCCTCTGTATTGTGTGGTATATTTGGTATATATTTGTATAGTATATATATGTATGTTGTGTGCTTGGAATGTATGTGGCTTGTATTTTTGTAGATTGTATTGTGTATATGTAGCTTGTGTATTTATGATTTGACATTAACTGGAAGTTCACTATTTGAATTGAAGCAATAGATCCTATCTTTGATACTATTGCTTATTCCTCTATTAAAAACACCTTCTATGCAAATTTTATGATTTCTTAGTAATTAGTTTTTTGACTTTATTCTTATCTCTTTCTTTATCTCTTCACGTACAAACCCCTCTACGCGATTTTCATGATTTCAAATAATACTTAGTAATTCGTTTTTAGACGTTCCGTTATTTACATTGTCTTCTTTCTTCCTCTCTTCTCGTACTCACCCTTCTATGCGATGCTCATGAATTCGAGTATGCCTAAATATTCATGATCAGTAAGACTTTTGGAGACGAGACTGAAAGAAAGGGTATGACTGATAGAAAACGGGAAGAGAGCGGAAGCGATAGCAAGATGTTATATTACATAAAATTATTTACATTTCGTAGCGCTTTAAATGGAAATGAATTTAAAATATTGCATTGATTTCATCGAGTAAGTCAATTACTGGCAACTGCATTTAAAACAAAGCTCTACGAAAACTAAACAACTGACGAGCCGCAAGGTCATAAAAAATTAACAACAATTAAAATCCAATTTGATGGCCAATCAACAAATTGATAAAGATACATGGGTTAAAAACTAGACAAGAGATAAAAATAAAACAAAAACTAATCACGGACGCTGAAACACACAGCCCTGTGGGCAAGTTCAAATTCCAAAGCGCCTTGCAAAATCCCATAAAATTGGTTAAACTACAAATTTGACCCATTTGCTCGGCTGCGCATGCGCGACTGCGCAAAGAAGTTGATATAGAAATAGAGCTGCACTCGAAATAGTTTCAAGATTTCGATGTTGCATGTATATATATATATATATATAAATATATTGGTTGGCTTGCGAAATTATGTAACGGCTTTTGGCTAAACGGCATTAGTTTTGCGCATTTGGCAAAGTGTTTTTGTACCCTGTATGCATAGAATGTATATGGAAGGGTATACTGGCATTTCGTATTAATGTAAATAACAGCCAGAAGAAGGCAGATCTGACCTTACGAAGTATTCATAAATATATATACTAGCCGTGGCACTTATGTTATAAAATCAATGTTCTCGAATAGCTTTGAAAATGATTTTGAAACTGAGCGGACAGTAAACAAACTACTCTCATACAAACGTTTTCCGTCATTTTATCACTGTTTCGAGTGGAATTTCTCAAATCGCTGAAACACGTATTCATTATATTCTTATATAGAAAACAAGTTTGAAGCAAATCGGACACTGCTTAAAATTCTCAAAAAATTACTTTAAAATGCACTTTCCACCGAAGGAGCTTAGATTTTGCAAAAAGTGTGAAAATGATTTTTCATATAGAGCTTTGAAAATGAATTTAAGCTCGAAACGTCACCCAGCCAATCTTTGATCCACCAAGGAATAATACATTTTTGGAAAAGTGTGAAACACCCTTCAAATGAATTTGAGCAAAGAAATTGAAATTGAAATTGAGTTTGAGGCCAAATTTTTCCATACTTGCCTTCATCATATAAGGTAATTACAGTGAACATTTCAGCTTCCTAGCTCTTACGGTTTGGGCTGTGCGTTGATCACCAATCAGTCAGTCAGGACAAACAGTTTTATATATAGAGATATTCTAGAAAATCTTTCAATTTCTGCCCGTCGCGAAATCTACAAGAGCTCTATATATATAGATATCTCAACCCACTTTTATGTTGATAAATATCGATTTTGAGATATGATTGAAATAAAATGTTATGTACAGCTTAAGAACATTTATCTCTTTGTGTATGTCTTCCCATTTCTCTCTTAAAATCGCATTTAGAGCGAGGTTGTTTATCAAACGATAAGTATGTTAAGGTCAAAGCGTCTGCATAAGGCACAGTTTGAGGCTGGGTATAGGGTATTTGCTAGTCGAGCACTCTCTATTAAAGTATCCACACTAGTTTGATTTTTTATTTTCCTTATTTGATTTGGATTTGTTTTTCTTCTGCTTCTCCATTGTTTAAGCCTGCAATGCAACAAAGCTGCCTGTACGTTGCTTTACTCTACAAATCAAATTCCTCCGTCCGACACTCTCTCTCCCTCTCGCTCTGTCTCTTTCTGCAATGCATTTCGCTCTGTCTCCCTTACTCGTGTAATTAGCGCTCTTTTGCTATTGTTTGGGGTTTGCGTAAATGTTTTTGTTTTTCGGAAATCTCCTACAAAGCGACTTATGTAGATGCATGTGTAGCTAGTATTTGAGTTGGGTTCCAGTTTTTCAGCATTTTCGTGCTTCAGGAAACCATTTAGCATAGTCTGAGAACTAAGTCGCTTGTCACTTTGTTGTGCGCCTCCTCTGCAATTATTTACAACTGGGTAAAAGGTGTTTTCTTTTATTGTTGCTGTTATTATTGTTGTTGTTGTTGTTGCTGTTGTTGGATAATGTGCGCTTAACTGGCTGAGTTATGGACAGATTGCCACACATCTTTAGGTAACGGGCTGTTGAGTCAGGAGCTGCTATTATTAAGGCCGTTTCAAGCCAAGTTAACTGCATATGTTAAACGTTAGCCATCAAGTTAAAGTGCCTGGGAGCTGTTGGTTAAGGGAATTAAAGGGTGAGTTTTTTTTATAGGAGACATTCAGCCAAGATTGAGTGTACAGTAATAACACGTCATACACCCCGTGTTAAGCATTTTTCCCAGAGAATAATTAATATATCTATTTCAATTGATAATTTTCTTAAATATTATTATTTTTAATGCAGTAATTAAATTTACTCTGAGATAAGCGAACCTTGTTTATATGTTCTGATATGCAAAAAATCTTGGGATAATAAAAAAAAAATCCATTGTGAATCTAAATCAGCCAGAAACACACTCAAAACAAGTGATAATGTATAAAGCGAATAGGAGAAACTTCCGCGAAACGTTGAATATAATATTTTTATTTACAGTCTATAGCTAAAGCCACTTAAGACGACTTTAAGAGATCTCATACTCAGCTTAGGCTTTCTCGTATATAAATCAATAGACACAAACCAGGCAACTCGTCAGACATTTTGCCAAAGTTGATGATAAAAGCAAACTAAAAGCCACAAATTAATCATAAACAAGAGACATAAAACATATTTTTCCCATGCATAAATTTGTCTCTTCACTCGAACAAAGGAACTTGCAGTTTTTAGGCATTTTATGAAATAAGCTGGCAGCAGTTTGTCCAATTGTTGTTGAGTTGAGCTCATCCGACAGTAGTCCGGCCCGCCAGAGGCGTTAAAGGGGTTCGGCAGGGGGGGCTGAAACTTGGACTTAGTCACTTCTTGGCCCTGAAATGTCCGCTCTGTTGGCTCGACTTAATGGTCTGTATACGCATGAGTATTTTGCTTGGCTTTTATGTACAATATACTTAAATATTAATGACAGAGGAAAACAATACAAAAGCAGCTGCTACCGCAAGGAAGTCTGCGACATGCAAAATATTTATAAATATTATTGAACTCTCGACGTATTTGGAGGTGTGAAAGTGAAACTTGTTTGGGGAGTTTAACAACTTACAAATGCAACATAACATTTTTCTGGGTGTGTCGTGCGACAAAGAAATAAATAGTTTTGTTTTTAGCAAATTATTTACACGCAAGTTTAAATATTCAAAGAAGATCCCTACTTAAATTTTTGTAAACTTTTAGATTAATCTGCGATTATTTACGAAACTTTCGAATCTCGCCTTTTTCTTTGGGTATTTTAACCCCGTTTAAGATTTACGATTGTCGCATTTTTAAAAATAAATCCATCAACTTAATAAGCTGCAAAGTTTTCGACTCGCTTCGCATTGTATAATCAATAATATTATTTAAACAGCTGCTTTTCCTGCAAAAGTTCATTTACTGTTTTTTCTGTTTTTTTCTGTTAACTTCATAACACAATGATCTTTTTTTTTCCATCGTCTTTTGCAATGTCTTAAGGAGCGCTCCATTAGTGCGAGCCGCTTAATTAAAAAGCTGTTAAAATTAGAGAAGCTGTAGTTGTTATTTTAACTTATTTTTATGTTTTTTTTTTTGTTGTTTTTTGAGAAACACAAAAGAATTGCCGCAGACAATTAAAGGCAAAACAACATTTTTCGTTGTCGTTGTTGTTGTTGTTGTTGTTGTTGACTTGTGCAATTTTTAATCACTTGTCGAAAACTTGTGAGAATCATAACTGAAAACTGTCTTTGCTTAGGCTTAGACAAGCTAGACGTTCTTCATAAGGTAAAAGACCTTCACGAAGTAATTCCTATGCTTGTTCGTTTTTACTATGAGATAATTCTTTATTCTCAGGCACAAATTAAAAAATGTGCAAATTTATCTTGTTAGTTGGGTTTCTTTATATCTTAAACTCCCTAATTAAAAACAAATCTTTATGATTCTAAATATTCTGTAAAATTAATTTGCTTTCTTTGATAAAAGTATATATGAATGAAACTTAAATCTTATGTCATGCTTCATTCTCATGAACTAATCAAAGATGCACAAACTTTTACCTCTTTCATTTCTTTTATATGTTACACGAATTGAAAGTTCCCTTATTAGAAGCTTAAGAATAATATTATTCAACAAATCTTATGATTGCGATATACTTCTGTATTGCTTTATTCTTTAATTGAGAGTGAATTTGTTGTATATTTTTTTTTACGTTAGCGCATTCAAAGTTTTCTTTTTTTTAAATTTCACGAGTATAGTATAGATCAAGAAATCATACTATATCTGGTGATATATGTATGTATCTTATGTACAGGTATTATTATATGGTAAGATACTGCACCTACGGGTAAATGAGCAGCTTGGAGTCCTGGGTTCGATACCGGTCTGAGTAATTTCCTGTTTTTTATTTTTTAATTACTTGGCTGGATATTTAGTTAAGTAATATGTTTATATAAATTTATTTTTATACTTATAGAGTAATTGCTGTCTGAACCTTAAGCTAGGTGATAGTTTGCAAATAGAAATGACAGAAATTTCTAATTTTCCTAGTAACAACTATTTTCCCTGAGATATAAGGTAATTGATTCTAATTTCTATTTAACCTCTTATTTAAATAAACGCACAACGCTATTGAGTTTATTTTAGCAATTATTTAATTTGACATTTATTATCTACATTAGAGTTAGGGAGTAAATGGTCGTGTTATCTTCATTGATTATCTTTTCTAATGCTGGACAATCCGGAACAGGATTTCAGTATTATTGTTCTATTGTTTTACGTTTCGGGGTTTTATAGGCTTATTCATAGGTATAAACGAATCGTGGATAACACGAACCTAATTATAGTAAGATATTAATACTGCTTATTTATGATCGAGATGGAATCTTAGGTAGACATGTACTCAGAGCATTTGATAAACCTTACTGCCATTTTAATTGGAATTGCTTTCACGGAGAAAACAGGAGAAATAGAATAACATCAAATTATAAAATCACATGCACCCTGTATAAGTACAACATTTTTATAAGTTGCCGCAGTACTTACTGTAAAATCATGAAAAGCATTTCATAGTTTCGAGTGCTCATTCGTCTTATTTTGGACGCTCTTGTTTTGTTTTTTTTTTTGTAAAACTTGTTTGCCCCGCGGTGTCTTAAGCCGCAACGATGACTAATTGTAGAAGTTGCCTCAAAGGCGCTGCTGCAGCAACTGAAGCGACACTTGGCAATATCTTTCTATTTTTGTAGTTTAGTGTATTTTGCGCTTTGTTGACTCTGCGAGAGTCGAGCCCACGCACTTGTGTGTGTGTGTGTGTGTGTGCTGGGAATGTGCTGGAATGTGCCACAGCTCGTGCGTTGGGCTGCAGGGCTGCGGGGCTGCCACGTCTGAGAGCTCGGAGCTGTGCGCATGCGCAGTGGGCGTCACAATTTGCCGTAACTCCTCGTATTTATGGCCTAATAATTTTTGGCTCTGCTGCGGGATTTTTAATTGAAGTCACCTTGTTTTTGAACTGCCATCGGGTATTTCACTATTTATTTTAGCTGCATTTGCCACATCGCATCGAACGCGGCAAATTGGCCAAAATTGCGGCATGTCGCTGCCTCTTATCACACATTTCGTTCGCTCTGATAAGAGGTCTCTGATTTATTTGAGCGTGTTTCGCTTTTCGCCATGTCGATAAGATAAAAACGTGTATTTCTTATGTTTCTTTTATATATGTTTTTTTTTCCGAATTGCCAGGTGAGTCATATGGCCAGCTATAGGCTTTTCGGCAAACCAGGCAATTTATCATAATTACCGGCGCGAATTTATTTTCTCTTTTGTCGTCCCGTTGAATTGCGCCATTGAATTTAAAAATTACTTACATATATATATATATCAACAAAGCCTTTGGGCCAGCTTTAATTAACTGCCACTGCCGCTCTTATTGCACTCTACATTAAATGTGAGTACCACAAAAATGCCAAAATAAAAATTAGCTTGCTCAATTTTGTTCATTTTTTCACAATTTCTTTAACAATGGCCACAAAGAAAAAATAAATAAGGGAAAAAATTGTCAATGCCAAAATAAATACGAAACTTAAAAATTAAGTGCAGTGATTGTTGAATTTGTTTTTTTTTTTTTGTTATTTGCAATTTTCAAGTTTTTCTTTTGTGCTCCGTAAATTGTGTAAAATAGGGAAAGGAAATATGTGGGTTAATGTGGTGCAATGCATCTGGACTACACTTGAAATAAGATTTTAAGAAAAGAGTCTGCTAGACTTTTGAAAAATCAAATGAGAGAGACAGACGAACAGATTAGCAGAAAAATAGAAAGACAATGAGAGACATGTTAAATTTCAGAAGAAACAATCTATTCTTACATCTATGAAGTATGTATGAGAGAATGATCAAGTGTAACTTTATTAAATTTATGAATGTCTGTTAGTATTCTCTCTTTAGTTTCGCTGTTCTTTATTTGTTGTACGCCTGTCGCAGACTGCCACTTCTTAACAGCAATGCTTAACATAATTCTTTAACATAAATACTGCCAGAGTGACCGTGTATTCTCCTCACTTTTCCACTAAATATAATATAAAGGCAGGGCTGCAAACGGTTCGAATCATAGTTTGCTAAAATTTTCATTTGGGTTCGATTCGGGAACCCTTGAACCCATATTTTGGTTTGTCATGCCATCAAATCTTTTCAAATCAATTACATTTTTAATGAATTTAAAAAATTCGTTTGACATAGATCTATTGATTTTCATATGCTAATCGGATTTTGGAATATACGAAAACATCACATCATGTTCACTGAATGCCAATTGATTCAGACAAAACATATTGATGACTATTTAAATTTTTGTTTTTCTTATGTTGTAACGCATTTTGCACATTGCGACCAAATTTAATGGCTGCTGACACTGTTTGCTCTTGCAAGGCCGTCCTACAACTCATCTTCTGGGCCCAACTGACCGCCTTCAACAACAGCAATAACAATGGCCAGATCAGCTTTGTATTATGTGCTATTATTATCATGATGGTTATTATTATGGCTGCTGCTTTCGGCATTGCCTTAGCGTAGGCCCAGCGACTGTGGCTGCAACTGGAGCTGGAACTGGACTTGGGCAGTCAACTGTGGCAGCCACGCCCACCAAGCTGGTCAACAGTCAGTCTGACGGATTGCCGCTGGAACTGCGGCGGCGACTGCGACGTGACCTTAGCGCATAAGCAAACTTTGGCAATTACTGGGACAAAAGAAATAAATTAGCATGTCGCATTGTTGTATTATTTTCATGACGACGACTGCCAAAGTTGAAATCAAGTTTTTTGGGGCCATTAAATGCATGCGGTGAGGGTTCATTGCCGATGGCGCATTGTCAATGAGCTTTACGGGGTAACAATTCCTTATGCAGTGAATCAACTGACAAACAGGCTGTCAGTGCCCGACTAGGAGATACCCTTAACTTAGCGCCAAGCTGCAATTACAAACATTCTAACTTCATGTTATACGCAACCAAACAACCGGCTGTGCTACTTTTATTAGCCCCAAGCTTTGTATGGGAAATACATTTTTGATGAACTTCGGATAGTCCGATCTTCATGAAAAAATGAAAATCCCCAAAATAGAAGCCTTAATGTGACTGTATCAGATCTTCGAATTAGGTTCAAAAATACATGTCGTAACATCATTATTAATATATTTAATTTAAATGGGAAAAGATATAGAATCTCTTAATAAATTCAAAAATTTGAGTCTTAAGTCCCGATCCAAGTATACACGCTTTATGGACTCCTGCCTTCTGGCTGTTACATACCGTTGCACAGAACCCTCATGCCCCTTTCGCACATTTTGGGTTCAGGGCATAATTCAATTGGGGTTTCGGTTCGAGAATTTTGCCTTCACCTGTGTGTAGCAGAGTGTTTCTTTCAGATATACATTATATTCGAAAGTAAGTGAAATCGGTAAAAGAACATGACTTATGATTGTGCATAGACGTTTGAATTGTGCATAGTTTTTCTCAAATGTGTAGAAACTTGGCCAAGTATAATCGTCGCAGTGCTTTCAATAGTTTTGCATTAGTTAAATGGCATCTTTCACAAGACTTCCCGTCAGATAATGCAGATAACAATAGCCAATAATCTGTTCGATTGGCAATTAGTTTGCCAATTAAGCATGCTCAAATGGCCAAAAACTTATTAACCGCTTGGTTATGAGCAATTTGCATAATTTTCCATGCCAATAAAATGCAAAATGCAATTTGCTATTAAGTGTGAAATTTGTGCTGTTTGGTCTGCTAATTAAAATCAAATGCAGTTTAATTGCAATGCGAGTGAAAAGTAGGCGGCGTTGGCGCAAATACAAAACTGAAGACCACAACAGAAAGTTTTGTGCCCCTGGCTGGCCGCATTGCGCATACGCAACGTTGAACGCTGTGCAACAGACTGCAGCTCATTAATTGAGGAGGGCTGCTCCCAGCATATTGTGCATAAAATACGCATAAGAAATGCACCAGGTATTCGGAAAATGTTGTGTAAATTAGCCAAAGCAAATTGTTGTTTGAATTTACCTGGCCATTGACTCATGCTGTAAAGCTGAGCTCATGCTCTTGAGTCATTGCCGGCTTGCGTTTTAGCAATTTAAAGTTTTCAATGTTTATTAATAGGCCGCTTAGGTAATTGCCAGCATTTGACATTCGAAACTTGTTTGCTAGCCGGCTAGCTAGGCTAGAAGAGCTGCAAGAGCTCTAAGAGCCCGCCCCTTCTCTCCATTGCGATGATTTTATGCACGATTCTTGTGCCGCTTGCTACAAAGTGACTGGCGTGCAATTTAGCTTATTATTCACTGTAATTATCGAATGCAGTTGCCGCTGTCGCTTTCAACACCCAACCAAGTCAGCAAGTTCTTCGTCATTCAGATGATGATCTTATAACGTGACGTTTCATTTTGAAAGCGTGTCAAATAATTAACAATCGATTGCGACTCGCTTATCGTTACTTTTGGCAAGTACCTGGCAACAACTATCGGTTATCATTGTACTAAATATCGATTGCTGCAACTCCTCCCATTCCAACTACCACGCCCACCTCTAATTCGTGATGTTGTTTACTCAAGCATTTCTTTTGATTGTTGCGTTTTACCACAACTTTTAAACAGCATTTGCATAAATACTTGTGGCCCGCCCCCCCCCCCCACACTTGTTGCATGGGCGATGACTCAGCCGCAGGGTTGCATTTGTGTCAATTGCATTTAAACATTTCCTGCCAACAGGCGCTGTAAATTGTGCTGCACAAATATTTATAATTTTTCGCAAAACCAAATAAGCACTTCGCACCACAGAAAAGTGGGTCATGTTACGTCGCATTTGAATACACACACGAACCTGTCTGTGTGTGTGTGTGTGTGGCGTCAAGACAAATTACAACTCCCCGTTAGTTGATCATGCAATGCAATTAGCTACGACTATGTACAAGAAATTCCAAAATACGTAATAAAATTAACTCGAAAACAAAACTGGCCAACAACTTGAACAGATTTGCGGCTCATCTTTTATTGCGTATTTTATTTGATTTTTCTTTTAAACAATTTGAACTAACTCTTGCTTTGAATACGTCGTATGTGAACTCATTTCTGTGGCTGAGCTGATGCCAACTTCCGTCGTTGGCTGCCGCACAGTGGGACCGTTAGCCGAAAAGCGTGCTGAAAATCGAAACATGATCAATTTTATTTGAATAAATTTCAACTAATTTCAAAACAGTTATCGAAAATTGAACTTAAAGCACCCTGTGTAAATGTTCCATTTAAGGCTCAAGGAGTACTCTCTCAAACGCTTTTATGTTCTCACAGTGTTTTGTTAAGAGTTTTGCCCCACTGTGCATCGTCACACAAAGCCCCATCATCAACACATTTCATTGAGCGTGAAATAGAAACAGAGAAAGTATGCACAATAATTTTTATTTTTTTTCTCTCTCTCTCTCTCTCTTTCTCGCTTTGTTTTGTTTTATTTTATTTAGCTGGCAACTGTCGGTGCAGTGGTTCGGCCGCTTGCTTGGCAGTTTTTATTTTGTTATTAAAGTTTTCCATTGTCTGACTGCAGTTTTCTTTCTGCTGCAATTGCAATTGTTTAGGCGCGAGCCGAGCGTCGCCCTCTTTGCCAACCCACAACAACAATTGCAGCAATTTTTGTGGTTATTTCTTCTGTGTCGTTGTTGTTGTTGTTGTTTTTGGCGGCAACGCGTCGCATTTTATGCAAATTACCGGTAATTTTATTAAAGCTTTTCATTTACTGTTTTGTCGCTCCATTTTATTAGCGACGCAGATTATTTTTGGTTTTCTGCTGATAGTCAAACCACGTTGACTTCTCATATTTATTGCAGTCTCTCGATTTTCTTAGCGCTACGTGCTCGCAGTGCATTTTCCGCATAAAGTTGGGCGATAAGGCTTTAACATCATTTCTCTTCATAATGAGATCGCAAATAATTATATATGCACACAATATACATATATGTTTATGTGTTCTTTAACGCCTATTTTCTATGCCAATTGAAGGTTGAAATATTGATTAAACTTTTGCATGCAATTTTCAATGTCGCCGCAAGCCTTGATCCAAAAACGCTGAACCCTGCCCCCCCCCTGCCTCCGCTCGTATCAATTACTTAGCGTACGGCAATTATGTAAATTATTATGTATATGAATAATTGAATTTGAAATTGAAAATCGAAAGGTTTTTAGCTCAGACAGAAGCGACCTCTCGCCTATCGATAATTGCATTGCATTATTAGAGATGGGAAACTAACATTTGTTATCGCCCGAGCTCGCCTATCGCCTATCGGAGCTCCGCTTAAAGCAAATCGCCTTTTAAAGTGGATGCTTTGAGCTAATGACCAAATTGCTCAACCGTTTGAATTTGATGCGCCGCAAAGAAGTGAAAATTCAATTGCATTTTAATTTGAATGATGTGAATTTCGCGGTTGCCTTGTCTCTGACAATGGTGTCAAGAGCCAAGGCGCTATTGTTAGGCGCGAGCTGAAGATTTTCCTGTGCACAGTGGTTCAAAAAGAGCTTGCACTTTTGATAAAATATAATTGGTCTGTTTTCGCAAACATCTTTGCTTAGTTGTCATTTGCCAAACGATTCAATTTATAAATATTTTACGCACTAGATTTATTCCCAAATTATAGTTAACTTCTGTTTCAGGATGCCGTACGGAAAGGTTTGTAGCTTTTTGTTTGCTGCAAAAAAAGAAAAAAAAAAATGAAGAGTTGAAAATGCAAATGTTAGCTGTACAATTACCTGTCGGGCTGTGTTAACCTTGCGGTTGCCTTTGTTGGTTGGTTTTTTTTTTTTTTTTTCTGTGTACGTGCACATTGTTTGCTTTACTTACTTTCATTGTCTTGCTGCTTAGTTGTTGCAATTGCTGACGAGTCATAGAACAAATAATAATAAGTTGTTGTTTTATTTTGTTTTGTTTTTATCTTTGCCCATGTGCATTTAATTAACTTTCCATTTGGCTTGCTTACAGAAACTTGAACAGGAGAAGCATGTGCTGCGCCAGAAACTGGCCATAGCGGAGGACGAGAGTGATCAGCGTGTGCTGGAGCTGCAATCAGATCTCAACGAGCTAAAGGACAAGCTGCAGACACAGGATGTGGCCATCAGGCAGGCGGAAAAGGAGAAGACCATACTCATCGACGAGCTGCAGCATCAGAATACACGCCTTACCGAACAGATACAGGATGCGCATGCCACCGAAATGAAGCTCAGTGCCCAGATACAGGAGCTCAAGGACCAATATCACTACAGGAATAGCAGTCTACAGGTAATACACATTAGCCGCACACGATAAAACTGTTTAATCAAATCGACTGAACGCATTTCCTGGCAGGAGCACGTCAACAGCCTGGAGTCCATTAAAACCGAACTAAACCTCACCACGGGCAAGCGCCAGGAACTGGAGCGTCGTCTGCAGCACGCTCAGGAGGAAAAGGAGAGCCTCACCTCATCGCTGGAGGAAGCATCGGACAGAATTCATATGCTGGAGCGACATGCCCGCGAGCAGGAAACAAAATTAGAGGTGGGCTCACGTCCAGTTCATTTTAATTTTAATTTTAAATTTAACGAAAGCGAAATCGTGATTTACAAATTGTCAGATTATTTATGAGCGCTCCAAAGAACAAACTGCGCAGTTTCTCAAGTGCTCAACTTATCTTTCAATGACTTTCTTTTGTTGCACACTCTTTTTTCTTTCCTTTTGCGCCAGAGATAAGCAACAAGTTGTCATCTATAAATAATAATTGCTTTATCTGGGCCAAGTCTTAACTATTTGTTCCATCTTTACAGACCACCTTACAGGCATTGGAACGCTCTCAGCGTGAGAATAATGTACTCAGCGAACGTTTGGGCGCGGTAAGTTTCTCTCTGCTCTTAAGCTTAACATACATTTTACATTTACAGCTTAACCCCAATATATATATATATGTATAGTTATATGTATGATGGATCAGTATACATAGACGTTTCGATAGGGCCATGTCTGTCTGTCATCATATCTTATAGCTGATATAGAAATGATCAGTGGTAAATTGAATTCTTCTATGAAAAACGTTTCTCTCTCTCAAGATATGGTAACCAAATTGGGGATTTATTAACCCTTAATATATATCAATATCAGACGACTTTATTATATAGATCTAAGAGAAGAATCTATCGATATAATGAGTTTATATGTGGGAATAGCAACAAAGCCATATGTATTCAATTTTCGGGCCTCTTTTCCCATTCGATCTAGTCGCCATTTCTACTGTTAATATAGTTACATTAAAATAACCCCAAGCTGAATTCGATTTAATGCAGGACGCCAACTCGAGTACGCCCGGCAAGAAGAGTCTGCAGTTCGAAATGGAATGCGATGAGGACGAGGCCAGCTTCACGGAATCGGGCAAGCCCAGTCAAATGTGGGTGGAGGCGCGTTCCGTTTATATACAGCTGAAGTCCCTGGTGGACTCGCTTAAAGTGAGCCATGATGATGACTCAGGTTAGTTGAGTGGATGGCACAACATTGAATCTTTTAAATAAGACACAAGCTCTACTTTAAATCGAAACAGGTCTCAATTCTGACATATCTCTGGATCTGGAGTCCATGGACAACACGATGTCCAGCACGGAGCGCAATGATAGCGACCATATCGCTATCGAATTCAGGCAGGGTATGCTGTCGGCCATGTCCGACGAGCTAACACGATTGCTGCTCAATTTGGATGCGGGCAACTTTAAGAAAATGCTGGACCAAACCCGTA
The DNA here is from genome assembly GCF_030788295.1 of Drosophila virilis. NCBI lineage: Eukaryota > Metazoa > Arthropoda > Insecta > Diptera > Drosophilidae > Drosophila > Drosophila virilis. Next base: position 26,362,063 of record NC_091545.1, read on the forward strand.
ATCTTGTGCTGGAGCAGGAGGATGAGATCAAGCGCAGCCATCAGCTGATACAGCAACTGGAGGCCAAGGTCACGGTGACCGATGTGGAACTGCAAAATGTAAAGGAAGAGCGAGATCAGGCACGCGGCGATCTGGTTGACAACACCGATCGCGACGAGCTGCTAGCCAAGGCGCAGAAGGAGCGTGATGCGGCCAACGAGCGTCGCACCAAGGCCGAGGTGGAGCTGGCCAAGACACGCGTCGAGCTGATGCAGGCCAACAGCCAGCTGCTCGAGTCCATTCAGCAGAAGGTAGAGCTGTCCCAGCAGCTGGAGCAATGGCAAATGGACATGCAGGAGCTTATCGATGAGCAAATGCGCTCCAAGCTGATTAACAATCGTCGCAGCGCTGCCGCCGAGACGACAACAGCGGTGCCCAGCAGCGCAGCGGCCAATCTCGCCAAGCGTGTGTCCAGCTACAAGCTCTGGAGTTTATTTCAGCGTTAACTGGACAAATTTGACGACGCGCTGGAAGATCTACGCAACTCTTATATTCTTAATGTAGCCGGGCAGAGCCGCACTTTAAAATGAGCTATATATTTTTAATATTTATACACAAAAGAGAGCCTAGGCATATATACATATATACATTTATATATATATATATATATATATATATATATATGTATATATATATTTATGTATGTATTCGTTGTAATTTGTATGTATTTTGAAACGATGCGACCTTCTTTGGTTTTGTAGTGAAATCTTTTTAATTACGCTTTATTAATCTTAAAGACATGTATTAATTCTAATTGTACTCTCGTACCTATGTTTAAACAATATTTCTGTACACAAATTTTCTAAATGATTGCTATAGCTTCCCCTCCCCCCACTCCCCCACTCCCGCTCTCTCTTTCTGTTTAGTTAATCTTGTAATTCGCTTAAGATCTAATGCAAAATCAAAAAAAAAAAAAAGAAACATATCGCCCATATGGTTGAGCGTCTGGCGAGTGGCTTGAAGCCTTTTCCGGCTCAAAAACTTGTGTTTGCGATAACTGAAATCAAAATGTTATAAACTTATCTCTATTATTGTACCTAAGATAATTTACCTTTAAGCAAAGCATTTATGTTAAAACAAAATATATATATATATATATATACGATATGTACAAGGCAGACAAAACGGAATTGTATGCGAACTTCGCGTTGGACAACTTGCCTTAAATACGGACAATGATACGGAAAGTTTAACATTTTAGATTGTTTAACTAAATAACTTACCAATAAATCTATACAACGCAGCATAAAACAAAACTCGCAGCCCTTTAGCATTTATCAATGTGTGTATATATATAGATATTTTTTCTCATTTTTAGTCAGCTGGTATTTGTGAAATACGTCATCAATTTGAAAATAGGCTTAAAGCTAATTTAATGAAAATCAAAAGATTCTCTTTAAATATCAGATTTCCGCACTTGGTTAACTTAAATGCGCGCCTCATTGATACGACTATTGTGTCGCCACCTAGCGGCAGGGAGACTATCGGCTTTGTCAAAATATAAGAGTATCATTAATTGGGCGCCAGTATAAGTAAAATATCGAAACATTTGAAATAACATACGATTAATATAAAAATAAAAGTATTTATCTATTCAGTTACACCAAATTGTTCGTCCTGTTTGATTGATTGACCGACTGAATGATTGGTGACCAACGCACAGATCAAACTTTTATTCATCCAATCAGCCAATACCTCAGCAAAACTTCATTTTCTTCATAATATAGAGAAATACGTATACCTAAAGAATACCAAGTTTACTTCAACGTTTACAATTTAATGATTAATATACATTTGTTAAGTCTGATTGCCTTAACAGTGGAATGATTGGCAATCCACGCTATATGGGAAGTTGGATTTATTATAAAGTTTCCATCTGAATGTGCGTCAAATATAGGTGCAAGATCGGCTTCACATCTAAGGAAATAATTTGCACTTTGACCAATTTAAATTTTTAAAGAGATTTAACTAAAGTTTACAACTCGCAATTTTGATACAAAAAGTTAAAAAAAAGTTGTCTGGGCAACGGGCATGCGTCCAGCTAAAATCTTGACGCAAATCGCGTCTGTGAACTCGGAGCATTTCGCTTGTCCGCCCAAATCGCCCGTTAGGTGCTGGCCCTCCTTGATGGTATCGAGGGCGGCGCGCTCAATAATATTGGCGTGCGAGAGGAGGTTTAAGTGGCGCAACATCATGACCGCTGAGAGCAGCAACGCCGTGGGATTGGCCAGATCCTTGCCAGCAATATCGGGCGCGGTGCCGTGCACTGACTCGAACAAGGCACCATTTTGACCCATATTGGCCGACGGCGTCAGACCTAGACCACCGACCAGACCGGCGCACAAATCAGACAAAATATCACCGTACAAATTGGGCATGACCAGCACATCGAACTTTTCCGGACTGTTCGCCATGCTGAGGCACACCGTGTCCAGGTAGCGCTCATCAAACTGAATCTTTGGGTAGTCCTGTGCAACGTCACGCACGCAACGAAGGAACAGACCGTCCGACATTCGCATAATGTTCGCCTTATGGACCACGGTCACCTTCTTGCGATTGTTGTTCTGGGCATATTTGAAAGCGTACTTTGCAATGCGCGTGGAGGCCTTCGCGGTGATCAGCTTAATGCTTTGAACAACGCCATCCACGACCTCGTGCTCGATGCCAGAGTATTCGCCCTCAGTGTTCTCGCGAATGGTGACCACATCGACATTGTCGTAGAGTGTCTTATATCCAGCCAGGCTGCGGCAGGGGCGTACATTGGCATACAAATTGAATTCCTTGCGTAGAGCCAGGTTCAACGATTGATGTCCCTTTCCCACTGGCGTCATTAGTGGACCCTTTAGGCCAATTTTGTTGGTGTTGACCGAATCGATGGCAGCCTGGGGTATACCGAACTTTCCATCGGGTCTTCGCACAGGCGTCACGTCGACAACATCCCATTCGATGGGCACCTCGGCAGCTGTGAAGATCTTTTGGACGGCTGCAGAAATTTCAGGGCCAATTCCATCGCCGGGTATAAGAGTTACCTTTTTGTCGCCACATGAGTAGGGGCGTCTAATAGAGGGCCATGTAATGAGCGTGTTCTGCATAAATCTACCAATCATTTCGTAGTTTTGAATTGAAAATCGTTGACTACTCGCACCACCTATCGGAAAAGTAGCTAATCATTTGTGGCGCATTTGTTAAGGCAAATATATCGTATAAGATGTGATATGTCAAAAATGTTAAGTGTATCGATATATCATAAAATCTTATACTTGTTTATGCCGTTCACTTTAACAGTTGAATGTCACATTCTAGTTGTATCAGCATTTTTTTTTTTGCTGAAAATTGTCAATCGAAAGATCAAGTAGTTATTGGCCCTATAGAATGATGCAAATCTCTGATTACTGAATACATCGATAGTCAAATGTTTGCAATGGAAACAGCAACATGTATGAGTGAGTTTGACGTGTCGTATTTAGGACATAAACGATATTTTTGTTATCGATATATCGATACACATCTATATATTTTTAGTCATCCCTAAGTTTTTCGAAGAACAAAAAGAACGGCAGGACAAGGCAGCAGTTTCAATTTCATTCCTAATTTATAGTAAAAGTAGTAAGCAACCAGAAGAACACACGGCAAACAATGCCTTCGGCTGCTACCACATTCACCAACACCAACAACAATACCAAGGAGAAACGCGCCTCGGTCAGCTCCATCGGTGCGAGCAGCAGCGTCGGCGGCGGCGGCGTGGGTGGTGGCGGCTGCAACAATGGCAACGCAAGCAACGGACAGCATAGCAGTAATACCAATCTCGCTGACTGTGCCAAGCCTGTTGTGGCAGCGGGAGCAGCACCCGGCAGCGGAAGTAGCCAAACTGATTTAACCAACAACAATAATGTCAAAGTGCTGAAACTGTCGGCTGCCGCTGCGGCCGCAGCCGCCGAGCCGTACAATCCAATGAAGCAAATCCTGGTCACCATTGAGCATAAGATTCGCAATTTGGAAAAGCGTAAGGTAAGTGCATTATTGGTAAAAAAAAAAAATATCATTTAGACATTGGGATTTGCACTGCAGGCATTGCCCACCATTTTTTATTTTCGTTCGTCGCCCGCTTTGTTTCATTTCGTTTTTTTTTTTTTTATCGGTCGTGCTGTGTTTTCCCCCTTGTGCTCGCAGATTTTTCGCGACGCCATGTTTGCTATCTCACAGTGTTGCCAGACTAATTTTAATTGTGTTGCCCGCTTGTGCATGTGAACCGATTATTTTTAAATAAATTGTGCACAAATTAAATATGCAAATTTAGTTTAAATTTAGATTGCCTCCTAAAAGTGTATTTGTGCGCGGATAATGTGCTAAAATGAGACATTTGTGAGGGCGAGTGCTCGATCTGGCAACCCTACTACCATGTGCCTCGGATTTTTTTTTTTTTTTGTAACAATTGTTTTCTTATTGGTTCCATTTTGCATTTGGTTGTTTGTTTTTGACATTTCACTATGGAAATATGCGAATATGACGCGAAACCAATGCTATTTTGTTCAAACCGTGACTCACGTTACACTTTTTGTCATGCACATAGACTAAATTGGAATCGTATCGCGCCATCCAAGCTGGCGGTAAGGAGCTGAGCGCCGACCAAGCAGCGGCCGTGGCTAAATACGATTCGGTTCTGGCAACTCTTGAATTCGCTCGAGACTTTTCCAAGCAAACGCAGTTGATGTTTAAGGAGGCCGAGAAGGAGCAGAAGAAGCAGGCACGCAAGGTAAGAAATTAGAATAAAAAAACCGACATCCTCTATAGTCAATTACCTTTTACTATTCAATATGCAGGACAACCAAGCTAAAACTCTGGCGGAGAATGCAAAGATTCGTGATCTCCTGGTCATCCAAAACGTTCTCACCTGCTTTAACGATGAGCAGGTGCGTAATGATTTCTTGGCCGGAGACAATGGCGCCTGCAAGCTGGAGATTAGCGATGTGGATGCGCTCGACAAGTTGTAAGTGTCGCAAGAAAAACAAACAAAAATGCCGAGAGTTAGATATCGTATCATTTTTGAATACTCATAAATTATAATAAGGTCTTTATGACAATAGCTGACCGTATTACAAATTCGACCTGAATCCCGTAAGACATAGGAGACATTACAACCCATAAATGTATATGTTTTTGAGGACAAATAACAATATCCAAGTCGATAGAGTCATGTCCAATTTCAGCTATACTTATAAATATTTGCACCGGAGAGTCTTGTATATGACCACGGCATCATATAACTGAAATAGGGACCAGGACTAGACGCTCAATTTGCAGAAGAAACATATATTTATTCAATTATGTTGAAAAACAACTAATTGCTAGGCTCATTTCACTTCCCCTCACATAGGAAAAAATTAGGTTATTGGACAAAAACACAGTTTTGTCCTAAATGCTGAGCTGCGCACGGCCATTATATTGTATTCTCAGTTAACAGACACTATGACAATATTTAAAAGTTGTGAGCTTTTTATTTTGTGAAACGTTGAAACTGAGGATCTTTACAAATCGATGGTACATTTAAATATATGTTCTGAATATAGCTGCATGGAGGTGCAAACGCGCCGCCCGGAGACTGCGGAGGACATCAGCTTTTTGGCGACCGCTCAAAAGGCAGCCGAGCTCTTTGCCATGACCATCAATGCTCGGCCCAAGCCGTTCGGTGAGATGACATTCGAGAAACTGCGTGCGCTCTTTCAACAGATTCAGGATAGCGGCTATTTGGACAAGTACTATTTGATTCCTATGACGGATTTGACTGTACAGGGCAACTACGTGGGTAGCGGCGCTGTTAGTGGTGAAGGCGAAACGCTGCTTAACGATGTGGGTGCCATTGCAGCTGACCAGGAGGCGCTTATATCGGAGCCATCGGCACATAACTCATTGGAAGAGGGCCTAGACAAGCTGGCCACTGCCGAGGCGTTCACTGCGCTGCCTGAACAGCATCAGCCGGAACGTGCTCATCTAATGCTTGAGCCGCAGCATCAGCGTGCGCCCGTTGTCGATCAGCAGCAGATGCTGGTGCAGCAGCAACAACAGCAGGCGGGCGTTTATAATGCTGCTCCAGCGACTGCAGCAGCAGGCAACACAACGCCTGTCCACGTGATGTATGCATCAGCGCCGCCACAGGCAACGCATGTGCCGCCTCCGGTTCAGCATCCACATCAACTGCTAAGTAGCCCCGTGAATCTCCAGGCCTTGCACGGTGTGCCACAGTCGCAGCCGCCCCAGGCGGGCGTTGCCGCTGCGTCATCGGTACCTCCACAACAACAACAGCAGCAGCAGCAACAACAACAACCACAACAACAGCAGCAGCAGCAGCAACAGCCCCCGCCGCAGCAGCACTTTGGTCCCACCACAGTGCGCGCTGTGGAGCATAATTACTTCAAGCAGCCGCCCCTGCAGCCACCGCAGCCAGCTGCAGCTCTACAGGCACCCACACCCCAGCAGCAACAGCAGTTTATGCAGCAGCTGCGCCCGCTGGCCGAGGTGCTGGGCACCGGCAGCTTCCATTTTCTGCAGGACAGCGAATTGGATGCTCCGGACGTTTTACCGCAACAGCAGCAGCAGGCACCACCGCCGCAACAGCTACCGGTGCAGGGCCTAGTCTTTGAGCAGCAGCAGCAGCAGCAGCAGCAAAATCATGTGGATGAACCGCAGACTATTACAACGCTGACATTTACCAATCAGTCCTTCCCGTCCTTGCAGCAGCCACAGCAGCCGCCGCCGCAGCCACCACCACCACAGCAGCAGCAGCAGCAACAACAACAACAACAACTTTTCTCGCCTGTGCTGATACACGAACAGCAACGCCAGCAGCAGCAGCCGATGCTAATTATGGCACGATTGCCGCCGCAGCAGCAGCAGCAACAACAACAACAACAGCAGCAGCCGCCGCCACAGCATCAGCAGCAGCAGCAGCCACCACCCCCCCAGAGTATTGGCATGCAGCCGGGCGATGTGACTGCCGTTTTTCCCTATGACACAGCTGTGGTCAGCTATGAGCAGCAATTGCAACAGCAGCTGGGACTGAAGCCACAGCAGCAAAAGCAACAGCTGGAGGAGCCTCAGCCGCAGCAGCATACACTGCAGCAACCACAACCGCAGCAGCCGCCTGTCAGTGATGTGGACGTCAATGAATGGCATGGACGCGGTGGTGTAAATGATACTAATGCAGCTGCCACAGCTGCGTTGACCAATGTTCTCAAGACGCAATCTTCGGCTCTAGCAGAGCAGACAACGCCTACGTCGACAACCAACAAATGGAGCAGCGAAATGAATGCCATGAGCAGCGCTGCCTCAAATGGCAGCAATAGCAGCAACAGCAACAAGCAGGAGTGGGCCACGCCCCGCGACAACAGCAGCGGCCGTGGTGGCTATGTTAATGAGAACGACAGCGGCAACAATCACTGGAACTCCTCGCAGCAGGACAACGGCAACCCGATGCGTCGCAATTCTGGTAACTATCAGCAGCGGCGCAATGGCGGCGGAGGTGGCGACGATCGTGGACGCAATGGCGGCGGCAACTATCGCACACGACAATATGGCAATTCGTCAGCCCAACAGAATGGACGCAACAGTGGCGTCTATTTCCGTAACAATGAGTCGAGTGGAGGCGGCGGCGGCGGCAGTGGTGGTGGTGGCGGCGGCAACAACTACTACCAAAATGGTGGCGGCGGTGGGGTCTACAATAAGGAGTCGCGCTATGACTCCTCAGGCGGCGGCGGTTCCTATCGAGGACAGCGTGGAGGCAATCAGCGCAACGGTAATGGATCCTTTGGACGGCCGATGGGCGATCGCGGGCGCAACACCGGCGGTGGTGGGCCGGGCAACGCTAGCGGTGGCTACATAAATCAGCGTCAATCACAGCAGCAACGCATGCCGCTCGGTTTGGAAAATAAAAACTAGACAGTGAAAAGCGTCTTAAAGCGACGGTGCAGCTGTTTGGCGGTGGCACATGTATTAAATGAAAAGCTCCTCACCCACACTCACACACACCACACAACACACCACACCACACCACACATAACGCTTACGTATCATCGGTATGCACACATACACTCTTACGCATACAAGCAGCGTTGCCACGTTGACGTTCAATTTACCGTTAGTCAGCAACGTAAACTGATCCCAAAAAATAGAAACAAAGAGAAAATAAAAAACTGTCTGCGCGTTTTTTTTTTTTTATAAATAATATCAAATGTTTCTATATAATTATGATTTATTTAATTATTAATTAATAAAAACAAAACAACAACCTAGTTTTTAGGACACTTATAAAAGCAACCACTCAACCTAAACAAAACAAGCATACAGGAAAGTTCAAAAACACACACACATGCATCGGGTTTCTAAAACCCAACAGCAAGAATAAGAAACAAAATTAAAATATTAACAAATGCAGAGAATAAGTGTAAGTGCATGGGCACTGGACAAACAGCTGCTAATTGAATGCGAACAGAAGAATTAGGAGAAAGGAGCTTCGAAAAGTACGTAATACTTTTCAAGTTAATAAATTGATGGAAACAGAAAATAATAGTATTTATACGTCTTAGTAATTAAATAACAATTTTGAAACATACAAATTATATTTAATGAATTAATATAATACATTGCGAATGGATGATGAACATATGAAGAGAAAACGCAACTTATGTAATTTACTATAAACAAATATATTTATAGTTTGTGCTCTTACTACCATTTTTTGTTTACAAATGTATTTTGTTTTTTCTACAAATCAAGAAGCGCGCATATTTAATTAACATATACATATATTGTATGTAGTGCTGTATATTAAACAAAACAACAAATGCAGAAACATTATGCCCCACTTATGTGCATTAAAAATGAAAAACAAAAATGATGTATTTATATATGCAAATTAGTGACATTAAACGATACTTATTTAAGTAACAAACGTTATTCATTAACGGAAAAATGCAATTTTCAATAGAAGTTCAATTACATTCTTCAGACCCGTTAGTGCAGCTTCGTAGGTACTTTATTTAGATTTCTTTATGTTTAGCTACAGTTCTTTGTCCGACCGACGCTCTTCTCGAGTCCGTTGTATCGCATAGGAACCACAAACCGGCTAATATAAGAGTTATGCCCACGCCGGACAGCGCAGTCAGCGGTTCCCGGTAAACGATCGTACCTAGAATAAACTTAAAGAGGCGCAACTTATAAAAGTGCATCAAATAATGAATTAATTCATTAGACAATCAGACGTACTGATAACACGTAGTTGGAGGCGGCTGCTAAGACAGTTGCCGTTAATGTCTGTTGGGTCATTTGCAAGGCCTTCAGAAAGTAGCGTAAATTGCACACATTACAGCAGAGCATTAAACCAAGCGGCAGCAGCTGGACCAACGCAAATTCTAAGCAAGTTTCCAGTTAACATTTATCTATAAAATGTCTTTGAAATACTTACCCACATACGCAAAGCCGGCGACTGACTTCATTGCATTTGGCTGCAGCAGGTTCAGTGCATCGAGAAAACTGGGCAACTTGCCAAAGAAGCTGCCGCCGGCAGCGCATGCGCCAGCCACAAAGCTATACCGGTACTTTCTGAGAGCATTCATTCTAGCTTATTTTACTGTTTATCAGCTGTAGCGTTGCCAGCTGCATCAATCAGCTGCTTGCTAAATATCAATATCGATTGTACTAATGCATCTCATACGTAACATATCGATTGCACTCTGCAGCTGTCATTCGAATATGTGTTGGAATGAAAGCTTATTTTTTAGAGAATGTACTATTTTCAATCAATTTGTGGTATGCTTTTTTCCACTGTCGAGTCGTTTGTTTGGATTATGGTTGTTGTTGGTTCTAATGGAAAATGTTTTGAAGTTGCCATTGAATTGTGGGCATCGGCAGAAGTAGCTGCAGACAGCTGAATGTTGTGTTTGCAATTTTTGTTTGCAGCCTCGTTTTCGCCCAGGAAGTATTTGTCCAAAGAGCTTTTGATCCAAACACCGACTCATTCTATTTATTACTCAATGAACAGAACCCAAATTTCGACCGATTGTTCTATCTTTAAAACTGAGAAAGAAGTAGGTATTGAAACAGACAGACGATCAGACGGACATCAACTCATCTGTTGTAACACATTTTATGCTAAAGTTATAAAACCCTCTACAAGGGTATAAATTCTAGGGCACCAAAATCTAGCTTTTAAGTGAGCTTCATTGAACTGTTTCAAGATTCTTAATGCAAGGCCGGGCAATACCGACCACTATATATCTATATACATATATATTTATTTGTGTAAAAGATATATCTCGTATGCTGTTCTGTTACATAAAATGTTATGTTAGTGAAATACGACTTTATTATAAGGTAATATAGTACATGTCCGTCTGTTCGTCCGTCCGTATGTATGAACGCAAGGATACCAGAACCTATAAGATCTAGAGACTTGAAATTTGAGCTGTAGGCCCTCTTAGTGCCATGTGCGTCAAGTTAGCGGCGGTGAGTTAGCGAACTAGCGTCGAATTTCGGTACTTGTTATCGGAAAAGTATCGGACACTATAAATGCATTTATATATGTTTTTAAGCACGAAAACAAATAAATTTAAATGCAGAATTGCAAAAAATTAAATTATTTACTATCTACATTCATTTAGTTTTGAATTTTAATTTATAATATGGGTAAACCAAGGGGTTAAAATATTGGGTTTCCACCATTCCATAAATATCAAAATTTAGGGATGATGGCCCCGAAAACCGCATATACACGATTAAAGCCTACAGTTTCACCTAGCCAACTGTGAAAATTTAATTAAAATCGTCGGTACCATTTTTAAGATAATTGGAAAAGAGTGCAACAACCCCCAAGTCAGCCCCATATAAAATGAACGCAAAAAATCAACCTTGTCTCGAGCCCCTATTTCTTAACTCAGAGACAATGGTCCTCAATGCACGCTATACCTTCTTGTACATACATATTTTAAGTAGCTTTAGGCACCAATTTCAAGTAAATGGACGGTACAGATTTTGAGAAAATTAATTAATTGTAAACCAACCTCATATAGTTCATTCAAAAAGTCTATCGAACTGCTAGTTCCTACGTGAACTGAATCACTGCCTGGCATCAGTGTTGAACAATTTTGTACGGAATTGGGCGGGAACCAATTCAATTTAAATTATATTTAATCATGAAAAAACGGAAAGAAGTCACAGTTAATTTAATTAATAAGTCAAAGCAATTTATATAAGTCATACTTAATAGCGCAGTTTATGGAAAAATTGCATTTTTCCCATTACATCCTATGTTAATGCACGATGGTACGATGATGTACAATATTCTGGCTTATTCGGTTTAAGCAACATAATCACCTCAACACATTTCCATTCGTTAGAGAAGTAATCCAGAGCAATCTGATGCATTCTGGAGGAAGATTTTTAATAGTGTACCCGTCCATTTTATCATACCCAGGCGATTTTTTAGGATTTGTGCACGTTATATACTTCTGAGATAGCGAACTGAGATTGTGATCTGACTTATTGGCAAAAACATCTGGCAGGGAGTGTCAAACAAATTTACTTACATCCCCCACTGTTTCAGCACCATACTCTGTATTTGGGTGAAAGCCTGAGTGCAAGTGCCATTATTGTCAACTATTATAGTATTTCTTCTCGTGGGTCTCTTCAGACATCTAGTTGCTTGCCAGAGGCTATATTCAGGATCACTTGTAAATGGATTAACCATTTTAAGATAGTTTGCTGTCGCTTCATCTTTGATAGCTTTGGTAGCTTTCTGTTTAAATCTTTGGTCGCCATAATGAATTTCACTTTGTCGGTGGTATACTCATCAGTCCGTTCATTGCTAGTGGTGTGTAAGGGGATCCTAATCTTTACATAAATATCTGTGTTTTCAAAAAACAAAAAACTGCTTTGATCAGTTTTTAATCTTTGTAATTGTGGCAATCGCTTTTGTATGTCATAAATTTTATCTTTACTACAGCCGTCAGCAATTTCGCTTGGTTCAATTTATTCTCAGAAAGCTAAACAATTTTTGACGCACTATCTAATTGTACTGCTAGCTATATAATATTATTTAGCTACCGATCGTCTCGATCGGTCGAAACTTAAAAAAAGTTCGGTATCCGAGCTCTACGATGCTCCTCCACACGGATATCGAACTATATGCAATAAACCTATAACTTTTCAGTTCGAAAATTTGTTTTTGTGGGGAACGGCTTTTTTTCCAACAAATAACCAAATTCGCCAATTCTGGGCTCTAAAAATCTTTTCACATATTTGCAAAATCGTAATCTATTTGTCTGCAAGGGAATTCAGTATTCGTGGTGCCGAAGATATCCGTTCTTTTTTGTTTTCTTAAATGTAATTTGTATTCAAAAATCGATTATACCCTGCAGCTATTAAGCAGAATTTTCTATTTTAATTATAAATAATATATACACAATTTACTGTCTTATTGACGCAAGCTTATCTGGCTATTTTTATACCCTGAACCCATTAAAAATGGGTATAAGGGTATAGTGTATTTGTGCAAAATCCAAATGTATGTAACAGGCAGAAGGAAGCATCTCCGACTCCATAAAGTATATATATTCTTGATCAGCTAGCCATTTCCGTCTGTCTGTCTGTCTGTCCGTATGTATGAACGCAAGGATCTCAAAACCTATAAGAGCTAGAGACTTGAAATTTTTCCGATAATCGATAACTTACTCCGTTTCCAAGCGATCGATAAAAATCGATATCGATATTATGTTTTTTGGGCAATTTTAGTAAATAATAAGAGCTAGAATCACCAAACTTGATATATAGCTTCTAAAATAGAATATATATATGCATTTGATGTTGGAAGAAGAGGGTTCAGGGTATCCCCTAGTTGGGAGCTCCCGACTGGAACCTCTTAATTGTTTAATTATATATCTTAACGTTCAAGAAAGTCACCTTTCGCAGAGAATGTCATATTTTCAATCGATATATCGATATCTAATACTAAAAACAGTTTTATTTTTTCTATTGTTGAGGGTTTTTTAAAAATATATACGTTTTTTATATTGAAAGAAGTCTCAATTTATTATCTTTTATGAATTTATTTACTATCATTAATATAGTGAGGTAAATATAATTTTTATACATTTACTCTACAGATAATCCTTATCGCGAGCACTCAGCTGTGAGTCAGTGTAAATAAAAGAGCTGGCATGTTAAAAATGAGTCTAGAGCTTATTTTGTTGTGTGTATTATGTTATGTACTATACTTAGTATTTTTTAATTTTACGAAAGATCGTGTTAAATTAAGAGACGAGCTTAAATGGCGCAGAGAAAATGAACAAAAGGTAAAGCAAATATTCTTGTAGTGTTGATTGTAAACAAAAAACCAAATCAATATTGCAGTTGAGGGATGATATCAGAAGGGAAGAAGTAAAAATAAGCTTTCTTAAATATCATAAGCAAATGGAGGAAAAACAACAACAGCTTGTGTTGGAGATCGCACGCAAAGATCAGCTAATTCATAATTTGGAAATCAAAATAGAAGAGAAAGGATTTTGGAGTTTTTGCAAATCAACTTTAAGTAAATATAAAAATAAGATAACCGGCGCCAGCAGCACTCCTCAAGGTAGCCAGCAATAGAACCCTACAGCATAATCACAATGCAGCCTAGGAGCTGGGAGCTAGGAGCAAGGATCTACATTGACTCAGTCTACTTTCCAATCTCTTTGGCTGACCTTTGAGCGGCTTGCATCTGCTGAATTCTTCGTTCGTACCTATTAGCATGTACATAGTATATGCAATAAAGATTTAATGGCTTGTGTTTTTCCTGAAATTAAGTTGGTGCCCTGCGCAGCCAATAAATAAATAAGAAATGAAATCGAGTAAAGCAACAACTATACAGGATCAATTATGTATGATATTATACACATTTTTTGGTTACTCGGAAATTCGATCGTACACCGAGTTGTGGCAAAGCTCATTTTGTCAGCAATAAGTTTTATTTTATGGTGATCTAATCGGACATGCCAACTCTTTGAAATGTGTCGCAGATCCTAGAGACTGGCATAATTTCAAATCGATAAAAATGATACATTAACTCTTATCGCACAGTTGATTCCGTACGTTTTTTATTGATTGTTATCGATATTAGCCCATTGAAATCGGTAGACGTATCTGGGATTTGTATGATTACTTGGTGAAATATAAAATGAGCGAACTGCAGTTATTTCTGTTGCCTTTAGCACTATTTGCAATATATTTGGTATTCATGATTTGGAGGAAGGAACTTAATAATTTGACAAAAGTTGTAGAAAATTCCAAAGATAAAGAACAGTCGGTATGTCAATTTTATTTATTAGCGCACGAGCTGTTTATTTCTATATTTATTATTGTAGTTGAAAGAAGTCGCCTTGGAAAACAAATTGAAGCTGCACATTCTTAAATATGAAAGTTCTATGGAGAGAAAAAGACAGGATCTAATTGTGGAGCAAATGAGAACAAAACACACCCAAAAAACAAATGTTAAGGTTAATATAAATGTTAACATTAATATGGGAAAGCCCGGTCTGTTCTAGGGTGATAATTTCGGAACGACAGCGCTATCAAATAAGAATGTCGTAGTTGGAAATCGATAAACCCATAACACTCATATACATGACTAAAACATTTTACCATTAGATAAGTAACTTCAAGCAACGAATTAAAATTGTTTATTTTCTCAAATTTAAATAATAAAATGATTACTTATTGGACTTCTTAATTTTAATAAAGTGTCTTTTAAGTTTTAATGGAGTAATTTAGATGTGACCTATAGATAACATTATTGTATAGGCTCGAGTGAGTCAGTTTAGCCACTAACCACTAATACAACATATATGTACATATGTACATAGACAGATGGGTCAGCTTGAAGAAAAGTTTTTCGCTCCCACTACAGGTAACTGTTCGGCTTACTCTCAGTGCTCTCTCATTTGTGTAAAGATCATTTAAATGTATGTGTGTGTATGTGTCCGCACATCAACAATGCGCACAAATTCTATTTTTTCTCCACTGTCGGAGGCATTTCTTCCCTTTTGAAGGGAAGAGTAATATGAAATAATGATAGGGTTTGCCACGTCAATGCCAATTGTTGTAGTTTCGGTTGATATTGTCGGTAAGGGTCCCTAAGCGTTGGCATGTGTGGGTGGAGACTTTTTAGGCCGACCATGCATGCACACTTACAAAATGTTCTATATGAATAGAAGCATTTGTGGTTTAACTTAGCGCTTACAGTTGCCGTGCTTCGCAATGGACAGTTGGAGACTTTTGATTGCTTCTAGAATATGTTTTATTATTTATTAATTGTTTAAATATTTTATGTAAGAGCGTAATAAGCTATTAGTAAAACAGCTGAACAGTTGTTAAGTTCAGTTACTTTGTAGTGGAAATATTGAAATTTAGCACATACATGTATTTATTATTGTATATAAAGGACGAAATTAAGGATGTAAAAATTCAGACCTACCAAGAAATTAACGCTTGAGAAGAAAGTTAAATATAAAAATGAGCAACGTGCAACTAGTACGTGAAGAAATAAGAAAATTCGTGTAAAAAATCTTGATTCATGTAGGTCATTTTGGTACTAATCCTATACAAGACCCTGCGACTACGACCCTACATTAACGTGTGTTATTGAGCATCCTGAACCCATTGCAAATGGCTACAAATGGTGTAATGTTTTTGTGCAAATGTATGTAACAGACAGAAGGAAGCATCTCCGACCACATAAAGTATATATATATTCTTGATCAGCATCAATACCCGAATCGATCTAGCCATGTCCGTATGTCCGTATGTATGAACGTAAGGATTTCAGAACCTATAAGAGCTACAGAAATTTTAGCCGCCGAGTGCCTGCGCAGATCGAGTTTGTTTTTGATAATCGATAACTTACTCCGTTTCCAAGCAATCGATACAAGTCGATATCGACATCCTGTTTTGTTTTTTTTTTTTAGCAAATTGAGTAAATATTATTAGCTAAAGGCACCAAACTTAATATGTTTATTCTAAAATAGTATATATATATCAAGTATCTTTCATTTTATACCTATCGCAACCTCCCCGCTAACACCGCAGAGCTATAAATCGAGTTAATAACCCAAATTATAGTGCCCACCAATTTAAGCCACAATTTAAATGCAATTTACTTTTTGAGAATACACAAATATTCTAAGATATACTGTAAAAACATGCATTAAGATCGGTTAGCAAAAATCCAAAAGTTATGTTTTTTACTGTACAATTGGATGGGGCAGCTAGAGCAAATTCCAAGAATTTCTGTATACATGTACACACACACATACGCATCTGCTTCGAATTCTATCAACAGCATTGAAATTGCGATTGTTTTCTGTGCTGCCATTTTAATTGTTTTTTTTTTTTTCTCAATAAGACTCAATTATTGGTGTGGCTGTTGAGTAGTGACAGTGGCGAGCGGTGCGGTCTGTCGCGAGTTCACTCCCTACCGGGGTAGGCTGGTGTGGCTGTTGAGTAGAGTGTGCAGAAAGCAATGCGGTCAGTTGCGAGTTCGAGCCCTGCCAATGGAACTTTTTTTTACATTTATCTTTATTACTTCAAACTAGGACTTCCGACTAGAACCTCTTACTTATTTAAAATGTGTTTTGTATTCAATAATCGATTTTAACCTGTAGGTTTTAAAGTAGCTTAAATATATATAATATGAACAAAATATATTTTATTATTGACCAGTTTATTATACCCTTGCAGAGGGTATTATAATTTTGTCGTGAAATGTATAACGCATAAAAGAAGACATCTCCGACCCCAGAAAGTATATATATTCTTGATCAGTATCAACAGCCAAGCCATGTCTGTCTCTTTCTATGCGAACTAGTCGCTCAGTTTTAAAGCTATCGTCATGAAATTTTGCAGAAGTCCCTCTTCCTGTTGCACGCAGAACATATGTTGGATCCAGCTGGATCGACCACAATATTATATAGCTGCCATAGGAACTACCGGTCGAAAATTAAGTTGTTGAATGGAAAATTTTTTTGTTTTTCAAGATATTTTAACCTGCACTAATTTTCGGGCAAAACACTATGAGCATTACGAAAAGGTTGGGTCTGCAGGGGTCTTTTTACCATCAAGTGGTTTTTTGTAGCACCTTTCGCAGAGATTGTCATCTTTTTAATCCATTTATTGATATCTAATACTTAAAACAGTTTAATTTTTTCTATTACAGTTTAAATTGAATGTTTTTTTAAAATTGTTAAGATCGTAATAAATTCCTAAGTATTAGATCTAATCGATGTATGTATCGATAGAATAACTGAATGTATCGATATTGGAAAATAGACAACATCGATAAAAGGAGGGGAGACTGCATCAATGCATCCTTATCGCGAGCACTCAGCTGTGAGTCAGTGTAAATAAAAGAGCTGGCATGTTAAAAATGAGTCTAGAGCTTATTTTGTTGTGTGTATTATGTTATGTACTATACTTAGTATTTTTTAATTTTACGAAAGATCGTGTTAAATTAAGAGACGAGCTTGAATGGCGCAGAGAAAATGAACAAAAGGTAAGGCAAATATTCTTGTAGTGTTGATTGTAAACAAAAAACCAAATCAATATTGCAGTTGAGGGATGATATCAGAAGGGAAGAAGTAAAAATAAGCTTTCTTAAATATCATAAGCAAATGGAGGAAAAACAACAACAGCTTGTGTTGGAGATCGCACGCAAAGATCAGCTAATTCATAATTTGGAAATCAAAATAGAAGAGAAAGGATTTTGGAGTTTTTGCAAATAAACTTTAAGTAAATATAAAAATAAGATAACCGGCGCCAGCAGCACTCCTCAAGGTAGCCAGCAATAGAACCCTACAGCATAATCACAATGCAGCCTAGGAGCTGGGAGCTAGGAGCAAGGATCTACATTGACTCAGTCTACTTTCCAATCTCTTTGGCTGACCTTTGAGCGGCTTGCATCTGCTGAATTCTTCGTTCGTACCTATTAGCATGTACATAGTATATGCAATAAAGATTTAATGGCTTGTGTTTTTCCTGAAATTAAGTTGGTGCCCTGCGCAGCCAATAAATAAATAAGAAATGAAATCGAGTAAAGCAACAACTATACAGTATCAATTATGTATGATATTATACACATTTTTTGGTTACTCGGAAATTCGATCGTACACCGAGTTGTGGCAAAGCTCATTTTGTGAGCAATAAGTTTTATTTTGTGGTGATCTAATCGGACATGCCAACTCTTTGAAATGTGTCACAGATCCTAGAGACTGGCATAATTTCAAATCGATAATTCTTATCGCACAGTTGATTCCGTACGTTTTGTATTGATTGTTATCGATATAATCGCATTGAAATCGGTAAACGTATCTGGGATTTGTATGATTACTTGGTGAAATATAAAATGAGCGATCTGCTGTTATTTCTGTTGTTTATAACACTATTTGTCATACATTTAGCATTCATGTTTTTAAAGAATGAACTTAATAATTTGACAAAAGTTGTTGAAGAGTCTAAAGAAAAAGAACAGTCGGTAGGTTCATTCTGTTAAAAGCGCTCGAGCTTGTTTACTTTTGGATTTATTATTGTAGTTGAAGTATGCCGACTTGGAGAACAAATTGAAACTGCACATTCTTCATTTTGAAAGTTGTATGGAGAAATTAAGGCAAGATCAGGAGCTAAGGAGAACATTTATCACCCAAACCACAAATATTACGGTTAATGTCAATGTGGGAAAGGAAGGTCTGTCCTAAGGTGACATTAGTTTTTTTTATTAAAGAACGACAGCGTTATTAAATATTTAAATTTGTAGATTTTTCCAGAGAATGCCATAGCTGGAAATCGATAGATCGATAACACTTATATACCTGATCAATTTCAATGTTTTATCGTAAGTTTAGTAAGTTGAAGCAGTAAATAAAAAAGTTTTTAATGCTTTTCTCAAATTTAAATAATAAAAATTACTTCTTTTCGGGCATCTTAATTTTAATAAAAGTGTGTTTTAAGTTTTAATGGTATAATTTTTGGTAACATCAAAAATAGATAACATTATCATTGCATACGCCAGAGTGAGTCAGTTGTCGTGCTTCAAAATGCTTGAAAATTTGGGACTTTTGATTACTACTGGAATATGTTTCATTATTTATTTAATGTTCAAATATTTTATGGAAGAGCGTAATAAGCTATTAGTAGATTTGGAAAATGCCCGAACAGCTGAACTGTTGGTAAGTGCAGTTCCTTATTACTGTAAATAATGAAGTTAAAAAAATATATTTATTATTGTAGATGAAGGACGAAATTAAAGATATAAAAATTAAGGCCTGCGAAGAAAAAATAAACGTCTTGGAGGATAAAGTGTCGACTCTTAATAAGCAAGTTAAATATAATAAGGAGCAACTCAAGAACTCGAAGGAAGAAAGATCGTGTCCAATATCTTGATTTGTTAAGGTCAATATGCGACTAATCCTAAATATGAATAACTATAACATTTAGTTTTTTTTTACAAAGTGAGTCTTACCCGGGTTAACTGCTACCTTAAATTAATATATATGATTTGGCTAATTGAACATAGCAGTCTTATCACTTCCGCTGGCATTAATCATAGCTGAGGCAGCCATTATATTTTTAAATTGAATTCAATAATTTTGTTAAAAATGTATTCAAGCGTATAAAGTTTTACTGATAATAACTGTCGATTAACAAGCTTTATTGGCTAATATTCATGGCGGAGGTATCCGAACTGACATCGGCAATGTGAAAAGAAGCATCCTCGGCGGGCATGTCATCCTCATCGGTGTATAAACGTCGCAAACGCTCCTTATATCTGCAATTGAAATGTGATCTCTGTACACATGAAGTGTGTAAAATGCAGATAATGTTACTTACAGTTCGCTGTCGGGATTGTTATTTTGATTGCGACACTTGTCCAATTTTTTTTCAATGGCCTTAACTTTTTCGCGATCAGGCGGCTGATAGTTTTTGACCAGCATACGTATTTCTGCAAAGTATGGATGATTTTATACGTGCGTACACGTGCATATCAACATCACTCACTGCGCACTGCATCAATTAGACCCGGAAGCTTCTCTCGCGCAGACACAAAGAGTAAGTCTGTGACATAACTATCTAGATTCTCCTGCTCCTTACTGGCCGCATGCAGCACTGCAGCCAGGCCAATTTGCGAAGGAGTGTGCAGCAGGCAGGCGTCCGTGAAGAACGTTGAATCGATAAAACTATCTATTTGCGGACGCAAACGATCTGGATTTTGCATATTGCTGCGAGTCTGTAAGTTAATTTTTATGAAGGTGTGAGTCAAAAGCAAGTTAACATATTAACAGAATCAGTTTCATGCCTTGATATCTATTAGAAAACCCTCAATCGGGCGGAACGGATTGTGTATTGTGAGGTAATAGTTTAGTTGGCCAATTAATAGTAGCTCATTCGAGAGGACAATGTCGGTGGCTTTATTGCGATCGCCTTTTATGTTGTTTACAAACTGGTTGATCGATACATTAAATTCCTCCACCTTGCAGGCCACAAACACACATGTAGCTCTATAAACGAAATGAATTTGTTATTCTTTACACATGCGTATACAAATTTCAATCTCACAATATTTCCTTGGGATGATAGTCCATGGGCGTATTGTTTAAGTAAAAACGCTTGAAGTAATGAAATGCAGTTCCAATTACGCATTTTGGCATTGGCGGATCAAAACGTCGGCAAAAGTCAACCAAATAAATTTCATACTGTTTCAGCAGCAGTCGCTCCTCAGCCGGTGACAGAAAGAAGTTTTCGAGGCTGCCCGACGATGGTGCTTCAGTCTCATGTTCTTCTATGTACTTGGTGTTTTGCTCCACCCGGAATGCTTGCAACTGACCCTCGTTTGCGAAAGTCCAGGAACGTTTTTGTGAGCTAAGCGGATACATTATTGGACATTGTTTTTTAGGTAATTTATAAAGTGTGCTGTTGCCTAAAGCAAACAAATCCGAGTTGCCAGCTTGCTCAAAGTAATGGCAACAATCGCTAATATGTTAATGTAAAAACTATCGATAGCTATCGCCATCGCTAGTATTGCATACTTATGAGTGCCAGAAAAATATCGATTCGCATTCTGTTATACAATTGTAGGAAACATTTATAATGCTCACAACAGCTGTTTCGGCAGTCGGCACGACGCACGTGCCGCGCATTTTAAAGCACGCAGGAGGCGACGGCAATCGCTTGACTCAGCAGCGTTCAAAACTGAATTGATTTAAGTTGTGTTTCTTTGTTTTGATGCTTCCTCCCGAAATCAGGTCAGGTGTTCTCTCTGGAGTAGACGTGTGTGTACATGCATACGTCTACATACATGTTTTCATGTATGGGATCCGGTTTTGGACATGCTGACATTTGTAGACCCTTATTGAAACGTTTCCCAATAAAAGTGTATTAAAAAATCAATTTTATGTTATTATTAGCCCTGATAAAGCACTCAATATATTTGTACTTATAGTTCAGTAGTTTTTGGAATTTTTTGTAATGTATTCTCTATGTATGTGTTACAAAGCATATTTCAAAGCACGCATACTCTAATGACTGTAGTGCATTGATTCTCTGTATACTTTGTATGCAGGAGCTGCGTACAGTGGCAATAAAATTGCAATTAATTTTTATTGACAACTCTGAACTCTTGTTACAACGTTTTTTGTTGTTGATATTTTAGCGATTTCACCGGCGCAATTTCGAGAGCGTTTGAGCTGGTACTCAACGAGCGCGGTTAAGAAATAAAAGATACTACATATGTTATTTGTTGAAAATTCAATTAAAAAGGGAAAAGGGAAACATTTGTTCTCTATGATTTATTTGGTAGTTCTTAGCAGGTAACCAAATAAGTTAAACTAAATATTTTAATTCAGGAAAGCTTTGGTTATTAGCATTATCCTTTTAACGGCTTTTCCCAAACCGACGTCAAAAAGACCACCCAAAGAAAGACCTAATTATGTAATACAATCCAAATAATACAAATTTTGTTACGATTTACGACTGTTGAACTTCGAGCGTACAATAAAAACGAAATAAATAAATAAATCTATGACTGAAAAAGAAATCAGTTTACAATAAAAGCTGGCCCCAGCATTTACAAACAATGAAATTCAATGCAATAATTCAATATTCAATTGAATTTTAAGCACGCCTCAGATCGCCTTCTTGGATCTGTGAAACTAGAGACTGACGGTCAGACTCCCTGACGGCAATCCATCTCTGCTTGTCTGCCGCGCACGCGCACAGGCCGAGATGTATCTGAGTCATATGAACAAACAGATACAGATACAAGCGCGCGTGTAAGAGGGAATTGGCCTCAAAAATGTGGTGGCAAAGAAAAGTGGGGTGGATTAAGAGAGCCAATAAAGAGCACATAAGTGACATAGGCGTTTGCCAGCTAATACCTAACGTAGAAAAAAAAGACAAGACTGCTTGACCTGACCCTGTATGTAGATTTAAGCTAAGCCACTCATACATTTTTTTTACAATTGCCACTAAATTTGTAAAACACTGCTACGATTATCTTAGACGCTTTTAAAAAACGATTCAATTTATAATGTTGTTCATACATTATCAAACTGCATCAGTTCTAGCTTTTAGCTCGATGTCTGTTTATTTGCCAAATCTTCCACTTCGAACAATTGTTGATCACAATCAGCGACATCAATAAAATCATTGCGAAAGTATCTCCAACAGGCATCTTCAACACACGCACACACTTCGGCCAACTCGCTCACATTCGCTTTGCTTTAATGCATAAATGCATCTTAAAGGCAGGCTCAGGACGGAACCACTCCGGACCCAGACGGACTATAGTCTGTTTGTACGTTATGTATTTGTTGCCTCTGCTGTTGCTTCTGTTTGGCCGCTGCTAATTGTGCGTGTGTCGTGGATTATGTGCGGCTTTTGGTATCTCACTTTGTCGTTGCTACTCTCGGGGGGCGTGTTTCTACATAGACAAAGCCAGCAAATCGATGAATGTGTGAATGCTTAAATTTGTCTTCGATTTGTGTGTGTGTGTTCGTGTGTGTATATCATTTGTGGCTGAGCCAATGGGAAACATGTATAAATATGTGATTAACTCTAGGCATTCAATGTTTTTGATGATTTCACTTTCAGTTCGTTGCTTAAGTCATTTGATTTTCGTTTTCATTTATTTTGCTTGTATTCTATTTCGAGCCTTTTGAAAAATACATACATGTATGTATATATATATAAATATAAATACTTTCATTCAATTAACCCTTTGGCGCTTTGTAGCTTAATTTCCTTCTCCTTGTCAGTTTGTTGCTGAAGTCATGTGTCCACAGGATTGTCATAATTACATTTATGTAGTCAATATCCACATAGCTGACATTTGGAAATATATCAGCCGGGTTACGTAATGAATAAGGCATCGCAACATTCGCTCAGTTAGCTGTCTTCCAAGGATTGTGATGGATATACACATAAGCACGGGTCATGTGACAGTTGAATCGCAAATATATTAAACAATTTGCTGCAGATGGTCATGTTAAGTCTGTTCATGTGTCGATTCGCTGCAACTCTTAATGCCAACCCAGATGCGGAAAGCAGCTCTTAAGGCAAAAATAAAAAAATTGCAATATTGTTAGGATATCAGATAATACATATGTATACCGAAAAAAAATACTCTTTATAGCATAATGTTAATAACATACAGCTCTCGGCTGTTAATAACAGCTAAAAAAGAAATAAACTTATAGATATGATTTTCTTAATTGTTTTTTTTTTATTATTATTATTTTTTCTTGCTGCCTTTTACATTGTGTTTGCATAACTTACATGTCTAAGAAATAAATTATTTAAAAGTAAAAAACAAACAGAGTGTCTATTATGATAAACAACATGCAAATTAAAATGATAGTTATATTTAAATAAATTAATATAAAAACACAATTAAATGACAGTCAGTTTATAAATTTGGCTAAACATTATTAATATTTAGATGTGTTTACGAGTATTTCAAATCTTGCCTACGTGCTGTAATTGAGCTAAAAACAATTTATTTGTACATACTTTCACTGGCACCACTATCAAATCTTTTGCTAAAAACCAAGTGGGATTACAGAGTAACTGTGCCACAGCGTCGAACTGCCCACTTTGATATGTGAAGGCTTCCATGGCACTCTGTTGAATTCCCGGGTAATCACAAGTCCTCAACTTCCTGGCTATGTGTGTGTGTGTGTGGGTCCTTAACCTGTGAGCGTCTGTGAACGTACCAGGGTCAGGTCTAGGGGCGTGGGCTTGCGTGCAAACGTGGACGAGGTTGAGGCGGATGGCAGGTTGGCTGATTCACTGAGTGGACTGTCTGAACTGTTCGCCACGGGACTCACAGCATCCGTTCGCGATCGGAGTGACAAATCAATAGGCTCCTCCTCCGCCGGACTGGTAGCTGGAAACGGGAACAGCAGCTCCGACTTAAATTGCTCCTTGAAAATTGGCAGGGGCGGCATACTGCTGGCCATTAGAGCTGGCGGCAGAGTAAACGGTGTGAAGGAGCTGTACAACGGCTCCGAGTGACTGCGAAATATGTCGAGCAGCTCCTTGTGACGCCGCTGCTGCTGCTCCGCAATGTCCGCCTCAGAGCTGCCCGCATAGGCGGAGCTACTCTGTCGCATCGCCTTCCTAATTGTGCTGGTCGTGGCGCTCAGCACGCTTGTGCCATCGTCCGTGGGATCACCGGCCGAGGAGGCGCCGGAATCGCTGGGTGTGTTGCTGAGGCGGGATTCGAGCTTCAGCTGGCGGTGCTGCTGCTCGTTCAGATACTTGGCTGCTTGCAGAAATCCGGGCAGGCTGGGGGATGGCGTCGATGCCGCAGCGGGCGCCACTGCACTGCACGTCTGCAGCGCTATGCTGGGCGAGGTTGCTGCCGTAGCCGATTTGATGCAGGGATTCGTCTTGTCCTGGTAGGTTTGCCGCGCCTGGTTGCTCGCTTGCTGCAGCCGCGCCAGCTGATCCAGATTTGCATTGTTCACGCTGGAGCTGCCAGTGCCGGCACCCCCGCCGCCGCCCTGTTGCTCCTGCAGCAAACAGTGTATCTTGAACCAGTTGGAGCGGCGGCCATAGCGTGATCCGCTCTTGGACATGCCCACCAGCAGGCACTTGCGCAGCCGGCAAGCCTTGCACGCAGTTCGATTCTTCTTGTTGATGACACAGTCTCCGTTGTGCTTGCAGCCGGCAATCGCTGGGATGTTGTTGTATGTGCGGCCGAAGAAGGACTGAAACGAAGTAACAGAACGATCAGAAACTGTCATTTAAAATGTATATTTAATAAATATAGTTTAATATATTCCACTGCATAAAGTATTACATTCTGAATAACAACCAGAATCAATACAGATCCTTTCTGTGAGGTAGCTTGGCATCCTACATATGATGGAGTATGGACCACATCTAATAGCTGCCATAGGAACTATTAGAAGACATTATGGTAAACTTGGCCAGTTGCGAGCATAATTGGTCACTTAACATGGGAGCGACGTCTTGAATTGTGAACTTAATTATAAATCTTTCTCTGAAACAATCAATGAGAGTCTCGCATATCCTGGGGTCTTTAACTTTAGATACTTCGAAGTTTATAAATATTATCGAATATTACAATAACCGTAAGATTAATTTCGTTTATAACAGAAAGAAGACTTTAATGTCTTCAAAATGCTCAAGTTAGCTTGAGTCGAATGAATCAGACTTTTTTATTTTATATTATAATTATTGTTATTTTATTATAATTATTCAAATAATTCTCTATTGATAATCCATAATATTACTAAAATTTTTGATATCTACTCACGAACATAGGAGAAATCTAGAGTTGTTCGGCCAAAGTAGCCCTAGGGAAAGGGGACGTACATATGGCTGGATTTGGGGCTTCAAATATCAATTATTGTTGATAGCTTTTGCACCTGTGCACAGCTGTGATTAGCGTTCAGCAAGTGGCATAATTTCAACCAGCTCCGCGCTTCAATTACAAAATGTGCGTTAATAAATTGCCAACGGCTTTTGGGCCCCCGCCCCCCTTTGATGGTGATTATGAAAAAGAGTTTCATGCACTATTTATTGTGGTTGAGCGCTTTTGTTGTGCTTATTACTTGTGTGTTGTAGTTGTTTCATTTTGTATTTTAGCAGACTCATTCGAGAGGAGCTGGGCCAATGTTGTGGCCCGACTTCTTGTTCGCATTGATGATGTTGAAGTTCATTGAGCGCCATGCTCAGCGAATAAGTTAGGTTTGATGCCCGGCCAAAGGCTGTCGCCTTTGCGCTGAGTCATCTAATATGCATGTAATTTTTATTTGATTGACTGCAGTTTACAATTGTGCTCGCCTTGAGCTCAGTGCTCTCTATATAAAATATACTATATATATATATATATACGTGTGCCCATCAGCAGTCGTGCGGTGCTGCTGCTGCTCTAAATTCGCAGAAATTTTCCCATGGCATTTGAAGGTTCCCCCATTGTCCTCGCATCTACTTAAAGTCAATTAAAAATCGATTAATCTACCGAATTGAATTTTAATTACAGCAATAATATTTGATTCCCGAAAAGTAAAAGCCAAATTCGAGTCGATTTTCGCACATCGTATGAGCATGTAAAAAAAGTTTCTTTTTTATTGCAAATTTCACACGATTCGCGCACTTGAAGTCTTCAGCACGTATCATTAAATAGTTATTTGGTTAATTTACCTTGCAGCCCTCGCATGTAAATGCTCCAAAATGAAAACCAGCCGCTGGTTCGCCGCATACTTTACACAGCTGGTTCATCTGAAATTGCCAAAATTAGATGATTAGATGATTTTCTTTAAATTATTAAAACATTTTTTAATTGTTTCTCTAAATAGATAAGATTTAGTCTCGGCTATATGATCATATTCACACATTATATGTATCTATCAACCTATCCAATTCCTCATCTAAAAATTTATATTTATTTTTACATATTACATATTATATTGCTGACAAAGTCGCTAACTCAAGTGCACGGAGTTCAGGGATCGAGCCCATGTGAACAAGTTAACATATGTATTCAATGGAAAATAAAAGTAAAATCTTATAAAGCCCTTGTTGTTATTGATAAACTGTTTGTCAGGCTTGAGAAGGCCCATGGTCACATACAAACTTACTACAACAGTGAAAATACTTAAAAAAAACAAAAACAACAACAACAACAACAAGAGCAATATCAAGAAGAAGAAGAAGAAGAAGCAGCAGCGGCAGCATAACCGATGACCCACTGCGTTTCTCTTTACTTTTTTTTGCCACAGGTCGTGGTTAGAAATTGAGGTATGCAGCGACCGGTTTGGGCTGGCACCATCCAAAAGACGGCAACGAAGAATACTCGATTCCTGGCCTGGTCGCACTTCCCTTGCCGGCAACTCCCCGCATGAGGATGGGTCGTGTTCACACATCTAATTTACGTAGTTACTTGTTTTCTGTGATCATAAATCTAAGGTCAAAACTGAACAAAAAAAAAAAAAAAAACTGGAAATATGTACAAACATTTTGCGTCAATTATTTGATCAGCGTTCAAATGTTTGGTTAGCTTGAATTTAGTAAGAGAATTGGAAATATTCGTGAAATATACATTCGGAATGTAACGAAGGCTTCTCAGAGTTTCTTTTACTTATAAACTTATTATTTTCGGTATTATATTTAATAGAACAATTTTCGGACAAATTTTATAAAAAAATTTCATTTTTAATTGTCCTTTGATTGCAGTCCACTGAAAAGTGACTGAGCTCTAAGTTATGTATAAATTGGGACTGAGTCTCTTAAAAAGTTTTTGAGCTTCAACCATATAATTAAAAAAAAATATATATATGGATCGATTAGGGTTTCGGCTTGGCTGATTTTTGGGTAGTTGGTTTTTTTAAGATTTGTCTAACAGTTTCCGGTTTTCTAAAATTTCGGATCAAACGCGATTTGCAGTTTCGATTTTTAGTATACAATTTTAAGCTGGTCATGCTATACTATGAAAATTAATAAGATATAACTTTTTCTATATTTAAATAATTTTCATAAATTTGTTTTTTTTTTTTTATTTTTTTTGGAATTGATGGCCCTTTTTTCAAGGACTCTACTTAGATTTTTTAGCAAATTCGAAAACAAATTATAAAATCAAATAAAATGTTAAGAAAAAATTTTGTGAAATAGGAAATTATGAGCTGGGGTAATCGTATAAACGTAGTCAATACATGATCTGTAATGGTATAATCCGCGAATAGACGAAGTGCAAAGGAGTACAGTTTGGACAGTTTCGTAGAGGATCATGATTATCGCAGGCATTTAGCACTTTGGATATTGGGTCGTCTTCTAAAGCTTTTCTTTTGGCACTTTGTCGAGTTTTCGCCATCCCCATCGCCATCGCCATCGACACTGGCATCGCAATTCAATTTTTTACTTGTTTATTTATTTGGTTTTCTGGAAAAGCGCACCGCTGTGCCTAAAATTGTCACGGTTTTGTGCGGCAGCCGCTGCCGCTGTGAAGGTGCAAATTTAATGTTTGCCAATTTAGAAGCGCTCGCTGTCACCTTTGGTGTCCATTAGTGCGCGTTTATATGCAAAGTGGCGGTCTGGCGTGTTCGCCATTATCACAGGAGCAGCATCACGCGGGGCCACCACCTGCTGGGCGCTTGCCGCAACTGCCAAGCGCTGTTTCGCCCTACTCCAGCCCAGGCCAAGCAGTGTCAAGATATGGACACAATAACGAACTTACCGGGAATGGAAATGGGAACGAGCTCATGGTACTACGCCAACATTGCCAAGACGTGAAGTGCTTATGTCCAATGCTTGGCAGTTCCTAGTTGTACTTTATTGGGTCACAGGGCAGTATTATCGCCGGAGATCATGTATACAACTGACAGTGCTCGTCTCTATGGTTAAACAAGTTCTGCATTGACCAAGTTATAATTTAAAACTATAATAAAACGATTTAAGCACTACTTAAAGCAAGAATTGACAGTTGTTCTCGCAAGCTGTGCTGTCCATGGCTCTAGCTTTTTAGTTTATATACATAGGTAATAACTAAATCAATTGAAATAATTAAAAATAATTAATTGCCGATAATGTTGCGTTTTATTTAGATAGAAACTAGTTTTAAGGGGCAAAAACGTAAAAAAATAACTTGTGGTATAAATTGCACTGCAATTCCCTTTCATTAACTGTCGCCTTCAAACCAAATTTAGAATTGGTTTGCCTTAATTAGGTTTCTTCGCTTTGGCAAAAGTAGAAAAATCCTCCACATAATTAACTTGCCGCATGCCACATGCTAAATGCTAATTAAAATCTCTCTATTGTGAATGTTCAATTCTTCATTTCAGGATAAAATTATAAGAGAAATTTCCTCGTTCTCTTTAGTCAAATGTTAATTATTTTATTTACATGAACTGCTTTGATCTAAAACTTTTACTTGAGATAAGTCCAATTGAACTTTTTGAATGCCTCAACTTATGCCACTTGTTTTATGCTATAATTGACTTTTGTAGCCAATAAATCGAATGGAAGATAAAGAACGGTGTCCGGGCAAAATGACATAGTTTAGCTGTCGATTGCAGTCAAAGTTTCGAGTACCTTCAACTAGATTCATATACAAGTTTTCTGCCTTTTCCTTCGCTGTTCGCTGAGAACAGAAGCAAACCGAATCTCATTCAATTGGGTAACAATGAAAACAAGATCAGTTGGAGGTATCTACACATTTTCAACAAGCTCATCAAGTAGCCGTTGACAGAGCGGGCCAAACAGAAAAGATATTCAGCAATAAGCATGGCAAAGAATAATAAACAAAAAAGTGTCCTTTAAAGCAAACAAAATGTTCTACACTACAAATCAGATAAAAGGGCATTTACCTAAAAGCAAGACGAAGAGTCTTTTTTTCTTAATAATAAAAAAAAAGGTGTTCAAACAGGCAAACCACGATTGTTGAAAATATTTTGCAGTGGATACAAAATAGAACAAGACGAGCCAAGCCAAGCAGGCAAACAGGAGCACATCCAATACGAGCTCAAACTCAAATATCGGTGACATACACACACACACACATAAGCACACTCACACACAGACAGAGAACACCAAATGGACTACAATGAACAATTGCCCATAATATGCTTTATTATTAGCCTCTGCCAAAAGACATCGCAATATGCAAATCCATTCACCAGAGTCACACGCTCTAGTTTGAATTGTTCGCTTCCTGACTGTCAGCCGCTGCCCCCTGCCTCTTGCCCCTGCCTCCTGCCCCCTGCCGCACGGCTCTCATCCTTCCAAACAGCTTCCTTTAGCCCTTTTATGCTTGATTGCCAGCAGCAGCAGCAGCAGCAGTCAGACAATTAAATGCTTGAATATCTTCAAGTTTTCAACTCTCGTCGTCGCCCTATTGTAATAATTTCTTGACACTTATCGCACAAAAGGCAATAACATAATTAATGAGCATGTCAATGAGCGTCCTTTGTTTTCAGTTTTGCTTCCCAAATGTAGTCGCTTAGCTAATCCCATGAGCATGACACGGAGGTATGTGCCAGCAAGTGCCAGACTATGTAGATCTGATAGAAACTGATAGACTGGTAAACTTTAGATACTAATACTTATGAGTTTACGAGGCCAGCTGGAGATTCGATTGATAGGCACATTTATGTTCTTTCATAACGAGCTAATAATAAAGTTCTAAGTATGTATTCACAGAATTTGCATTATTCATATTTAATGACATTGCTGGAGATCTAATGCATTTTATTACATTTTAATAGCAGCATTGACTAACTAACGATAAATCAGTTAAATGTCAACGCTTAAATATTGTAATTAACGATTTAGTAATGATGAAGATAAACACCAAACCAATTGCAAGAAATAACCATATACATATCACATTATTAGTTGTACGTTGCACCTTTTCGATTTCGCAATTTATATAAATTATAAATATTTTCTTATTTTTTTGCTGGCTTATGCATTAATATTACAATTTGGCTGCACTCACCTTTTCACAATATTCTTATGCAGCTAGCTGCATAAATTCTTAGGCTGAAATTGATTTTCAGATTTAACTTTAGATTTTAGCTTTTACACAAAACACACACTCTTTATATTCGTTGCACAAATCTTTAGGCGATATTTCTATTCATATATTTTTCGCGTTATTATTTGATGTTGCATTATTTTTTATTTATTTTTTGCCAATTTAGCGACGGCCTTGCACAAACTCACGAGCGAGCTGACAAACTCGTGAGCAATCACGCGGCGAGCATTCCCGATGAGCGCGACTTATCGCGTGCTATAATCCTCACGTGAGTTAATTTCAAGTAGCGGTATTCTGCAGCCTTGCGATGCTTTGCAGCGTAGCGCCCATCCGAGACTAAATCGTCATCATCGTTCTGAGCTCCAACCAACCGACTGACTGGCCCTGGCCTCAAAGATCATCAGCAGCAGCAACAGCAGCATTTGAAGTCGCGCGCGCACGCGTCTTCGGTAAGTGTGTGTGTGTGTGTGTGTGTGATTGTGTGACTGTGTGTGTATGGCTGTTGATGTGTTGTGTCTGTAACAACCCAGCAGGAAATCCATAGGTGATAATCACATAATCGTTAATGTACATAACATTTGCTATGCTGCTTAGGGCAAGGGGCTTCAAAATCCAATTGACGCTTCAGTTTAGTCTTTCATAAATTTATTTTCTGAGCCTAAGTGTTAGCGGAACAAAAAACTTTTTATAATCAGATCTTGACGGTACCAAGTATGGTATAAAAAATAACCATTTAAATTTCTTTTAGGAATAAGTCCTGTAAATATATCAAAAATAGAAGGGGAATGCACACAAATCATAGATTTTTAACATGTTAGCATATAGAAAACTAGGTTACTTCCCTCATCACGTCGTTACAGAGGTTTCATAACAATTTTTTCGTTACTAGTAGCTTTTAAATATACACTCTCAAAGGTACCAAATATTAATGCTGACTGATTTATTATATTTAAAGAAAAAAATGAAAACAAATAAAAAAAAATTTCAACAGTATATGTGTTTAGTTTTATAAGCATGAAGCATGCAAAAATACCGAAAACATAAGTGAAATGGTAAAAAATCGCTGACTTTTAGCATTCTGGCAAACAGAAAAATCAGGTACTTGCTTTATCGTGGCTTTACAGAGGGCAATCGCAATTTCCTGTTCACGAGCAGCGGCGGCTGTTACTGCTACTGCTGCTGTTAATGTTAACTACTGTGAAATGTTAAAAGCCGGGTTCGTTGTTTTCTGTTTTCTGTTGTTGTTGTTGCTGTTGCTGCTCTTTAACTCTTCATGCTGAATTGTGGTTGGCTGTTGGCAGCGGCACGATCCGCCAGCATTCGTTTGTTTTCATTGAATTTCTCGATGTGGTTGGCTGTTGATTTTTTTTGTTTTTCTTACGAATTGCTTTTGTTGTTGCGCTGACTTTACACACAGTACAGTTATTATCGCGCGCGATTGCATGCGCCGCTGTAGCTGTGTGTGTGTGAGTGTGCGAGCGAGTAGGCTTGCAAGTGTGCGTGTCTCTGACTGTGTGTGTGTGTGTGTGCGACTGCCTGAGTGTTTTTATTGTAAATGTGCATCCATTTGTATTCGTATTGGACTAATGTGGCAAAGAGGTGGGCACTTAATGCCCGCCGAGCTGTGTAAATAAAAGCGCGGAGAGCGAACAACATTTTCAAACGAAATTAGTAGCTTGTTTACAAAATGGTGAAAACGAGTTTGTCGCTTAAGTCTTTCGTTTAATGGCACTAAATAAGTTGTGTTTTACATTTTCATAAAAGAAAAAAAAAACGATCGGCCCTTTAAGTCTGCAGCGGTTGAGCATTGTGGAATATTAGATATCTAGAAATATTGAGTAAATATTTTTTTTAAATCCAAATTAATATGGGCTTAGGATAAATTTTCGAAGGGTAATTTTGAGAACAGATTGGACTTATTTTTAATACTAATCAATTAGCTGCAAAAAAATAAGAAAAATACTCAATTCAAGTTTTATTATCCTTACTAAGTCATACTTGATATAAGAATTTTATACTATACATTATATATTATATATTTCAATAGATTCATTTAATAGATTCAATTACCCAATTTTTTATTTGTTACCTCTGTTTGTATACGAAAGTAAATTTTCATATGCAAAACTACAACTCTTAAAATCCTTTAGATGCGAAAAAATAATCTTTATGATGTAAGCGAGCAAAAATATGCATCACATCCAAGTTTTTAGACCGCACGAATGCTCGTTATAAAACCTGCAGCTAAGACAAGGTCCACATTAATTGGAAATTGTTTATGTTACGAATAGAAACAATTTGTGGAACGCTTTTAACGCGCTTTCCTATATCTAATTGAATTCTCTTGTCATAAGCAAGATTGGTGCAAGCTCGCTGAACTGAGCATTGAGGTGATCCTCGGTCAGGCAATGTGAGAGCCAGATCCAGAGCTAAAGATTTAGAGTCAGACTCACTTGTGTCACTTCATGATGATGATGATTTCATTTTAATAACACCACTTGCAGTTGCACACCACAGCGGGCATACCATGGCCAGGCAGCGATCCATTTAATGCACCCCGCCGCAACCCGCTGCGGCCGTGTGTCAACACCAGTTGACGGAGTAACAAGGAAGCGCAACACTCTAAAACGACGTGTAATTTATCACAGCACGAGCAGCATTTAGCCATGAACTGGACGTGAACATTGCTGCTGCTGCAGCGGCAGCGGCTGCGGTTAGTTTTTCACTGACTTGGCTGTCAGCATCGCTGTCCTCTTCATAATCTCTGCGAGACGCATTCAGAGTCGTCATCTTCGTCGTTGTCGTTGTCGTCGTCGTCGTCTTCGTCATTTCTTCTCGGTAGGCAAATCTGTTGCATCTGGCAGCGTTTTAATTTTAATTAAGTTTACGCGCTAGCCAGGCCCGGTCTTAGCCAACTACCAGGCTCTCCCCATGCCCATGTTGGATTGTTTGCAACATCAGTGGCACTGGGTTTTTATGGAACGACATGGTCATAAGCCGGCGTAACTGCAGACGAGCTTACTCGCGTGCTCATGGTGATGAGTTGGGGCATTAGCTTTGATGTCTGCTCATATTTATTAGAGCGCAATCTACTTCAAATTATTGTTGACCAGTGCGGAGAGATATTAATTTACGTGCTGGCCAACTTGAATGCGTTGCATTCGTGGAGCGAAAAAATCTATGAAAATATACGTAACTCGCTTGCTATATAAAACCAAAGTCAAAGTATGCAAATTGTAAACAAATCGATTGGATAAATGTTTGAAAGACTGCAAGGCCAAATAGAAAAAAATAGAAAAATAGCCCGATTCGAATTCCGTTGATGAGGATGTTGAAAGACATTAAACATGCAACATTTCCAAATACAAATTGTCGATGGCCAAAAAGAGCAAGAGCCAGCAAAATAGGCGACAAATCTGCTTCTGCATGCAGCATGCAGCATGCCAAGTGCAGAAGGCGACTGTGGACTGTGAGGCGGACCGGAGCGGAGGAAAGGCTGCTGGAATTGGAGACCAATGCGACATGGCCACATGGCGACATTGCGACATTCGATCGCTGCCAAATCGATCCAGATACAGATACTTTAAATCACAATTTCAGTTGAACGCAAGCCAAACCAAAAGCCGTTGAGTTACAACAACAATACCAACAATAACAAATACAGAAAAAATTGAAAAATAGCTGTGCGCACATGTCAAAGGCGGTAGCAAAAAAACAACAACTATAAAAAAAAATATACAAAAACAACAACAGCAAAGAGCAACTGCAACTTGGCAGCAGCATTTTATTTCAATTTCAATTGATTGTCGTACAATCGCCATGAATAATTCAATTTTACAATTGCATTGCCCGCTGCTCGCAATGGGCGGCTAGAGCGGGACAGACGCACTGGGCGTGGGCGTGAGTGCGACAGAGATCGAGCATCAGACACGGAACATATTTTAGCCACTGTCTGCTGCTGCTGATGCTGTCAATGTTGCCGGCAGCAGTGCCAGCAACAACAACAGCAACAACAACAACAACACAGTTGACGATGAAGACGACCACCTATTACACATGATACATACCAGATATTGAAGTACCTCGTGCTACCAGAAATGCTAGACTGACGCACACTAGGAAATGTTTTCTTTTTGCCAAAGATATGCGGGAATATACGATACCTTAGAATCGTTTAGCCTATAAGCAGCTGTGCGTCTTATACATTTCAAGCTTATCAAGTTTTCAATTAAACTATAGCTCATTTTAAAAGATATCTCGATATTTGTAAGTGAATTTGTAAATATGTTAGATCGTAATTTAAAATTTCAATAAGGTTGGGGTGTGGATAATATCTCCTTTTAGTCTGGATTTACAGAAAGTTTCATTACAAATGATTTATGAATATTTAGTATATATATTAAAAAAAAAAAAATCAGAAAATCAGGCACAATCATTCTATATGCCTGTATTAAGTATTCGGCACTCTAAAGATGCATTTTTCCCTTCCGAATTTCAACTCAAGTTCACATAAGTTCACATACTCTAAACTATCCCAACACGATTATAGCCACACCCAACTCATGAAAAGATTCATCCACTTCCAGGCTTAAATTTCATTGACGCAATTTACAAATGTGAACAAATGATGCCAGATGCTTTTTTGCATACATAAAAGTTGAAATGAAAAAAAAAAGAAAACGGAAATGCATCAAAACATCATCTTGAACCATTAGCAAACTTCAGCTTCGGCTGCCCTACCCCTTGGATGGACTAGTTCATTCATGGGCTGATTAATGGATTTATTATGCAACAATTATGTATGTAAACATTGCCCCATACAGCTACGTTTCCAGTTTCAAGAGCACGGCTCATGTCAAATTAATGAACTTGGCTCTTGACTCTGACACTTCATAAAGGTGTCGACGCGCCAGGATGGAAATGCGACTGGGACAGGATATGCCGCTTACTAGGCTGTCGCTAATTTCATTTGCCTCAGTTTTATGCAGAAGCAGGCGCTGACAGTGCCAACCCGCTCTCAATCCGTGACACACATAAATCACACACTGAAGAGCCTGCGAAATATGCATAACTTGGCCGCCGTTGGCTGACATTGAACTGCCTGAATTAGAATCTAGCACTGGATTCGTTCTGCCAACACATAAAGAAAGAGAAAACTAGTTTGAATCCTGGCATGGGATACGCGCCACCACTTCGCTCATGATGAACGAGTGTCAAGTCGAGTGGCCCCGTCCGCCGAGTGCCCGTTTCACATTTGGCACAGGTCGCATCTGCGTCATGCCATATCGCATCTGCGCCGGCTATGGCCGCGCCTTTTGGGGCACATATTTCGCCAGTGATGTCATCGGCGCACATTTCTCCAGCAAGTCGCATAAATTCGTAGCCCAATTTGTTAAGAGCGCGTGCTTCAGTTTCGCTCCTCGCTGCTCCATGTCGGCATTTGCTCAAAAGAGCCTAATAACAATTGTGCGATCTGGTTTGCTCTTGTGGTTGCCTCACTTCGTTTCAGACGCTCCTCTTTAGAGATAACGGGCGTACATTTTGCAACAAGATTTTCAAATACCCTAACTGAACTAAGCTACATAATTTTATAAAATTAAACTTTTGTCCATTTGATTTTGAGAAACTATCACTGGATGTTGCGACTTATCTTCTAAATGCAAGGACGCAAGAGCATATGTATATAGAGAGAATTTAGAGAATGCTGCACAGAAAATAGCTATAACATTTTTGTAAGAGCTTTTTTTGATGTTCTAATAATATTGATGTTGATATCTTGGATTTCTCTCTTTGCTTTATTTTGTACCTAGGCGCTTGCAACTCCTAACAAGTTAAGGCTTCGAAAAGGGCCAAGGAAAAGGCTGCTGATGTAAGAGCCGGGCTAACCGGGTAGATAACCTGGCTGTTGTTAAGGGCTAATACCATGTGGTTTGCTGGATGTTTTTTTCATAAAAATTATCACCATCCGAACTATGAGAGGCTAATTAGGCGGGTAGTCCATATTAGTAAGTGCTTTGGCTAAGCCACATAGTCGAATGGATCCGTTTTAGTTAGGGCATGTAACACCTTTTTGCATTCGCCTGTGGAGGCCTACAAAAATTAAAAAAAAAAGAAGCGAGTGACAAATTGGAGCGCCTTTAACTTGGTTTTGGGTGTAAGTAGCGCGTACACCTCGACGAGTTTAGGGCTTGGCCAGCGGTTAAAAAATATTTAAATGGATTTCATTTGGGCTGCGTTGTGCTGTTTTGCGCCCCGAAAATATTTGCTTTGCCCTATAAATCTCGGGCATTTTGCCTGCGTTTTTACGACTGACATTAATTGAATTGGGGATGCCGGGGAGCTTTGGGACACTCAGACTTGGCGTAGCACACGCTACATTTGATTTATATGAAATGCGTAATCTGCTTTGGCCAGGTCAACTTACTATGGAAGAATAAGAACAGAGTGGAGTGGAGTTGGGCATTATTTGAGTCCAAGAATCGCATAACTCTTGCTTGGCAATGCTCAGTGGGAATTGGTTGTCTCGCCCAGCTCTGCGCTGTTGCGGCTTTAGAACAAAGTGCAACCGAAATGCCAAAACAATTGCTTCACATTTCCGTGGCTGCATTTGCTACTTTCTTTCGGTATGCTTAATAGACCAGGCCAACTGGGCCAGTGCCAGTGGCGGAGGCAGTAGCACTGCCAGTCCTTAGAGTTGGAGTCTAGTCGGCCTCTGGCCAGAGATCAAAGCTCGGCGATATAATTGGTCGTTGTTTTGTTTGACCGCAGATCTGCGCATCCTCAGCCTCAACCTCAGCCTCATCCTCCTCGCAGGCAGGGTGCCTGGGGCTGCCTGCCCGCTTAATAATAATTCGTTTTGGCAAACAATGTAAATTCTTCATTAGCCTAGCTTCCTAATTTGCTTTGCGCTGCTTACGGCCGAGGGGCGAGAGGAACGTTTGGGGCTTGGTAATTGCAGGCATGCTTGATCAAGAGCTTTAAAATGTAAGCCAAGATCTGGATAAAGGTATTTATGAGGGTTGCGCTGAAATTCGTTACATTTTCAAATTGTTAACTCTATATTGGGAAATGTGCCAACAACTAGAACGACTGGAAATAAATAACCTTATATATAAATTGTTAAAATCAAATAACTTCTATTTTTGGCTCGAAGATAAGTAGTAATACGGATAGTCAAATCGAAATTCCCATTAAAATTTCATGCTTTCAGCATGAAACGGCACAGATTTAGAAAGTTTGTATCGATGTTCCATTATTTAATAATTACTATACTTAAAGACTCAAATCGATGAGTCTCATCACATTACAATCGTTCGACATTCTGGGTTGCATTTTCCAAATGCTCGCTCTGTCGCAATTTTTCACTCCACATGGTATTGAAGCAGATCCAGGAATGCTTCGCTGATTGATGGATTGATTGAGTGATTGACAACGGCGCCAATGAAATGCAACTGTCGCTTTGGCTGGCAAGCTATGGATAGTTCACGTTCTCTAATTAATTAAATGCCATCAAAATCAAGACAATTATGGCAAAATTGACTGAAGGTTTTGCTGTTGTGTATATTCCCCCTCCCCAACCCGTCTCCACCCTATTGTCCAATGAGCTTGGCTCCACATTCATGTTGGAGTTTATTACAATAGGAATTTCCTGTTTTATTTGTTGTTTATTTTGTCTACTCGACGGTGTCGCCGACTGCAACTGCGACCATTCTTTACGACCAGCAATAAATTTAACAATTTGTTTAGTGCAGAGACACTCACAAACAAACAAACACACACACGCGCGTTCACACACACACACACACATACACAGACACACAGACAGCACTATAGACACGCAAAGTGTCTACGATAGACCATATATGGTATACTGGTACCTGAGGCGCAGATGCCAAAAGCACGGCAATTTGTCGAGCGGTAAACAAAAAACGCTTTGGGGCCACTGGGAGCTGCAGCCAACTGGTCTGGATATAAGACTTAAAGTGAATTGTTCTTAGCCGATGGAGGCATAGAGCCAAAGATAGGCGGGATAATAACATATTTTATATAGGTAACTCGGATCTGTGACATATAATCCTATAAATAAAAAAGGACTTTGACCTCTGAGAATTAAAGAGAGTTAAAAGTTATCTATAAGCATAAAACTGTTTTTATACCCTGAACCCATTAAAAATGGGTATAAAAGGGTATATTGTATTTGTGCAAAATCCAAATGTATGTAACAGGCAGAAGGAAGCATCTCTTCTTGATCAACAGCAATAGCAGAGTCGATCTAGCCATGTCCGTCCGTCTGTCCGTCTGTCCGGCTGTCCGTCTGTCCGTTTGTATGAACGCAAGGATCTCAGTACCTATAAGAGCTAGAGACTTGAAATTTTAGATGTAGGTGCTCCTATTGCCCGCGCAGATCGATTTTGTTTCCGATAATCGATAACTTACTCCGTTTCCAAGCAATCGATAAAAATCGATATCGATATCCTGTTTTTTGGGCAATTTTGGTAAATAATAAGAGCTAGAGTCACCAAACTTGACATATAGCTTCTAAAATAGAATATATATTTGCATTTGATGTTGGTAGAAGAGGGTTCAGGGTATCCCCTAGTCGGGAGCTCCCGACTAGAACCTCTTACTTGTTAATAAGCTTAAATGGGCTAAGTTTCGGTACAACAATTTTTAAGAAAATTAATTTTAGACGTGTTGTACACTTTTTGCAAAATGATGACCTCTTTAATGGTAAATTCATCGAATCGAACTTAATAAATCTAATACAAATTTGGCAATTCCATCCGCAACTTTGGTAAATTGGCGGAAGACGATTGTCTGAAAGTTTTTTGTTTACCATTCGATCTGCTTTAAAATTAGTTTCAAAGATATTTATGTAAATTAATTAGAAATTCTTAGCACATGCTAACCAAATGAAAGGTTAGAGCGAAGTTTAAGGGTTTGTACGATTGGCTTCAAACTTTAGCTTCCTTAAGGATGGATTTGAAATATAATTTCAAAAAGACATGGACATTTAAATAGAACTGGCAATTTAATTTTTTCACGGGAAGGAATCGTAAATAAAATTTTCTAAAGCTTTGGATGAATTCAACATCCATGCGAATCGCCTAGAGAAGCAATATTTAAAAAGTTTCTTTTTTTTTATTTTCAGCGGTATGTTTGCATTTGAGATAAGTGAATATTATATATATAATTATAATATAATATAATATATAATAATATAATATATATATATAATTATTAGAAATAAGTTATATTTCAGCTTAAGCGGAATGTTAACTTGGGTTGCATTTTATTTGAAGTTATGAAAATTCAATATTAAATGTACTTTTAAATATCGCCTTTATAGGCGATTCTCATGTATTTAAGTAAGTCATCTGTCTGACATGCTTTCATTATAAGTCGTGATGTGCTAATCAAACTTATCTCTTCTAATACTTTCACTGGTTCTCTCTCTACCTCTCATTTTATTCCTCGTTTATGGTCCTCCCCCTACTCTAACCCGCTTTATACCAATTTCATTTCTGGTAAGTACATATATAAAAGCATCCCCCTTATGCTAATGTAAATCAGCGAATGAATGTGATTGCACGAGAATTGTTGAGTAAGACCATATTTTCTTTTTTCTGTCTTTAATATATAAATAAGAAGAGATCAATGTAGATCTGCATATAGTTCATCTGTTAGTGTACTTACATAAATTGTTTTTATTTAACGATAATATGTGTTTGGCAAGTAATTTGGTAATCGGAAAATATTGTAGTTAAAATATTGTCAAATACAGAATCAGGATATATGCTAAGAAAGCAGAGAAAGTTCTCTGCTGTTGCTAGGCGAACAGAGAGAATGATTATTGGCTTAAATTCGGCACACTGAGCTAGAGCATAACGAGAACCAAACTGAACACTAGACAAACCAGGCGGGAATTCGTTGCGCTGCATTCGCGTGCCCCGCTGGTCAAGGGGTCGTCGGCGTCTGGCGTGCGGACATCTAGCAAGGCTACATACAATATTTCTTAAATTAAATTATCAAAAAGAATTTCGCTAGTTGGCATGCCTAGCCCGAACTAGCGAAAGACTTGCCCCGCCACGCCCCAGCTCTAGCTCCAGCTCCAGCTGCAGCAATGGTCCACACAGTTTGGGCCAAAACGAAAACCTGTCTTTCGCGAGGGGCAAAAGAAATTCCGAAAATTTTCCCACACTTCTTGCAACTGCGGCAGAAGAAGGCAGCACAGGCTGCACAGCTACTCATATTTGTTTATGGCCAGGTCGTTCTCTTTCTTTCTCTCTCTGCGTGTGTGTGTGATGTGTGTGATGTGTGTGTGTGTGTGTGTGTGTGTGTGCAATGAAGCACATGTTGCATTTGCCTCCGTCTGTTGCTGATGAGCTGCATTATATGGCTGGCAGCATATCGGCATCCATCCACGAGGCCGCGGCCAGTGTGGAGGCCAATGCCAAATGGGCATCCACTTGCTGCAGCTATTTACCTTTTGGTTCTGGCTGTTGCATTGCCCTCTTTGGGTTTTCACTTAAGTGTCTGTTTGTGTTATTGTTGTTGCCGTTGTTGACACCAATTCTATTTGCATACGCCCTTCCGTGCAGCGAACTGTGGCAAGGAACCGCGTCTGAGAACTGAGCAGAGAAATGAAATTGTGGAAATAAAAAAAAATATGCCGGTTATTTCTTTAGATGTTTTGCAACGTTTGACATCAATATATCCAGGGAATTGTTTAGTATTTTAAATTTTGATATTTAGCAAATTGTATAATAAACATAAAAGATAAGTTCCGTTCGCTTCATTTTATCTTAATTTTATGTACATAGTCCACAGTATGTAATCAATGTTTTATTATGCGTCTAAAATCCATGCAATTGCTTAATTACCTTTCTTGTTGTCAGATATTGTATCATTTCGACGTTAACAAAAGGCACGTATAAGTCTTTCTGAGTTTAATATATTCTCTCCGAGTTACTCTGTTTTATTACTTCATATACATATATTACTTGCCAAGAGCTATCTAATATATAAAGCACTTTAACATCAATTTGATATATTAATTACTTGAACCTTTCCCTTTATATTTTCCAGAAATTTCAACACTCAATAGTCATTTTATGCTAAGCATGTTACATATTCTAAGTAAACGTATTGCTTTCCAACACTTCTTATGTGAGTGTTAATGTTAAGAATTTCACATATCTACATGATAACATTTCATGTTACAAAAATAAATGGATAATATAAAAGTTTAGCAATGTGGAGTACCTAAACATTTCAAAATTTTAACTTAAAATTAAATAATTAAAGTGCATAAACATTTTTCAATAATATCTCTTTACACGATTTCAGTTTTACATTGATCTTTATCCTAATTCTTCCTTTACTTACTTTTATAGAGTTTCTGTTGATTGATATTTCATCATTTGTAACCATCATCATTAGCATCATTATCATCATCATCATTTGCGACAAATTGTAGAGACCTCGTTTAGCTACGCATAGTTTAGTTTATTACGTCGATTAGTTGCACTATAAGCAACACCTTTAACTGCCAACAAATTACAACTTTATCATGCCGCAAACGATGACGATGACGCTGACGATGACGATGACTGGAACATTGCTTGGCCGTGCCCATCCATTCTGCTCCCCATCCGCTAGACGTAAGCCGGCGAGCCTGAGAGCAGCTCGCATAATTAATGAAGTGCAGGAGTTGCAAAGGCAACGGCGGCGACACAAATGAAGCTATTGCCGGCTGGTTGACTGGATGGCTGGCTGGTTGGCTGGCTGGTTGGCTGGCTAGCCGGCTGGAGTAGCCCAGCTTCTGAGGCTCCGGCTCCAGCTCCGGCTACTCCATATTTATACAGAGCGAACACGTTAAATAAAAGATAAGCGGCTAAAGCGGCGAGTGTCACGCGCGCCATAATTGCCAGCGTTTGGAGGAGAGTGGGGTGCGGAGGTAGGTACGATTGGGTACCATCCTTTGGATGTCGCATCGTTTCGACAGTCTAATACAATAAACTAAAACTTGCACCAGTCTAATAAAACATTAGGATCGCATGCAATGAACCGCCGTAGCTTTCATCTCATGCGCAGCTCCTCGAGTCCTATGATATTTCTGAAATATTTCCTTTATAAAATTTAGCTATTTATAATATTAGGATTTTACAATAGTACTTACTACATATCTCTAATTCTTCTATTGCAGGAGTTGGTTGCAGGGGTTGGTAGCTAGTACCAATAACATTTTTTAAAAGTTGAAATCTACACTACAAAATCTTGATCACAACAAAAATCATCACATAAAAATTTGAGAATAAAACTACAGTAAAAATCGAATTAAACTCTGCATACATTGCATTTATGAAAATCACTTAGAGAGGCGATATTTGAGAGAGGAAGTGGATCGGGAGTTAGGAATAGTAAGTAATAGA
Organism: Drosophila virilis; assembly: GCF_030788295.1. Lineage (NCBI taxonomy): Eukaryota > Metazoa > Arthropoda > Insecta > Diptera > Drosophilidae > Drosophila > Drosophila virilis. The sequence goes on from NC_091545.1 coordinate 26,405,605, forward strand.
GCGAGAGACAGAGAGAGAGAGAGTGAGAGAGAGAGAGTAATATATCAACAAAAATAATTATATTTAGTTGATGGAAACTTACAGCAAATGTCTATGAACTAATTGTAAAGTCCACAACATAATCCCAGCGAACATTTTCCAGGACAAGGGCATCCTATACGCTGCAAGTATATATTACAATATATTATTTTAGGAGTTTTGTATGCGTGCGCACGTCAACGCGTCGTTGATCCCAAATGCATTTGTCAATGTCGCCAACGTGTCGCTGGCTCTGGCACTGAATGAAAGTCCAAGTCCTCCTATTCCACAAACAAAAAAATTAAATGAAGAAAAAAAACTTTCGCCTGCGCTTGCAAGTTTGTCCATATTCATTGTTGCGCTGCGGGCAGCCGACGCAGTCGTCGGGTTCAGGGGTAAAATGGAGCTGGCCCACGGGCTACTCAGTAAAATGCGTGACGTGCAAGAGGCGTCTGACTTGGTTTTGCTGCCCTATTCATAGGACTGGCCATACATAATTCCAATTTGCAACATTTTTGTTATTTGCTGTGGCTGTATGGTTTTTTTTCTTTCCTGAACGGGGCTCACGTTCATGGCCCAAACAATAAATACGTTTTGGGCAGCCAGTTTAGTGGCAAATGAGTTATGACTGTTGCACTTGGTCCCGACACATTAACAAAGTTTGACGAATGGCGAACGCAAAAGTGGAGGTGACGATCGCTAAGTGAACACGAGGCCACAGTTCTCAGCGGCCACAGTCTGGCTAATTCAAGAGTCGACTTTCGTATTTGGGTTGGCATCTTTAGCTCAATCTGGCTGCTCTGCAATTATACTCGGACTCGACTCTGGCTCACACTCGTACTAGTTTGTTTGAATGCATCATGTGCATTACGCACTTGTCGCTCTAAGCTGATCCAGCTTTGCCATGCCTGATTGCCATCGCTGTGAGGCAGCTTCGTAATTAAAATGAAATCAGCATACGGCTTAATTTCGTCTTCAGTTTGAAACTCGAGCTCTCGGATTTTATATTTGGACTCGTCCGACTGCTTGTTGTTTGTCTAATGCGTAACATCGTTTGCCAACTCAGTGTTTCCCCCAAAAGCCCCTCATTCGGTTTGCCAGCCTCTTGCTCCAAATCTGTCCGTTCTCATAAATCTGTCTGGCATTTTGCATGCCAGTCATCAGCTGCTAACTTGCTTTGGATTAATTTAAATCCTTTTTGGAGATTTGCTCAGGAATTTCTCTAGCCAGCCTCTTATCCCACACAAACCGTTAGGACGTAACGCATTTTCATGCTAGTTATAAACAATTTTGAACAAATTTCCAATCTCTTTATACTAGTCATGCCCTATTTCGACATGCTGCTAAATGCTAAATCTTTATTGAGATTATAAACATGACCTACTATTTATATATTTAAATAATCGAAAATGTTACCCGATGTCGCCCGGGTTAAATAAAATAAATAAGAAAAACTTGAAAATGGTTATTGCAGTTGAACTGGTGACCTCTCGCTTGCTTGTCTGACGCTCGTCAAATTTTTGACTAAGTAATAATATAATCTTGTGTATATTTCATTAGCTGCCATTTGATACTCAAAATCATCATCATAATTAGAACCTTGCAAACGGAGCGCTTGCCTATTTGCCAAAACTCTGTTTGTCTCTTGCGGGCAAGTCCATAAGTATCTTGGTGGTGTGCCTTATTCTGTTGACAGTTGCCGTAATTGATAACATGGACTAAACTGTCATAAACTGTCGTAAACGATGTACAGGAATCATCTTGATCTAGATTGTCCAATACAGACGTCACATGGAGCAAGTAATTTACCAAAAATGCGTCCGAATGAACTTGTTGCATTCGCTGGCCGCTGGTGTCTGCTGTGACTATAAACAACGATCTGTTGATCTCTCGGTGCGAGAGAGGGGTTCATCTAAAGGCAGTTGGCCTCCTCCTCCAGCTACCGGTGTACGTGTAAGGCCAGCCCAAAACTAAACAAGATGCCCCCTGGGCGCTGACGTTGTCGAGTCCATTTCAAAAGACAGCGGCAGCTCTAGAGCTTTAGAGCGACCTGGGTATCATCGATCATCGATCATCTGGCGAGGTCTAAAAATGGCTTCCAGCTGCGTAGGAAAACACCATCGCATGACCAAATCGCAATCCGTATTCGATACTTTCTTCTGCTCGAGTTGTGATTGCGATTGCGATTGCGATGAGCGACAAGTTTTTGCGGCCGTTGCCGGCAGCTGTTTGTCTTCTTTTGGCACATTTATTAATATTATTATTATTGCTATTATTATTATTAATATTTAATATTGTTATTGTCGTTTGTCGTTAGCAATTTTTTCCTTTTTTTATTTATTATTTATGAGCTTAAGTTATGCCATTTGGGTGTTTTCAGAATTTAGTCATGACGGAGATACGTAAAGCTAGAGTCTTTCGAGCCGACCTATACATCCTTACACACATACATACATATAAGTAATGCCAATTAATGACCAAATTAGTGAGGCACTCATGGACAACACTTGACCGCTTATGGCACGGGATTTTCTACTGATTTGGTTCGAATTGTGATTTATTTGAGCGCAATGTGAAGGCTCGCTTTGATTTCTTTGTTAGTAGTGATCAGGCGGCGAAAGTCGTTGGGGCTCCACTAACCACTAACCACCAACCACCAACTATTAAGCAGCAACCACAAGCCACTAAACACACATAACCAGGAGAACCGAGTGAAATGCATATGGAAGGTGAGATGCACTCACAAAATCGAATGCCTTCAATGTCATCACCAGCCATATTCATAGTTCTGCGCTCAACATCAAAGCATTGCCTTTCATTTCATATCCCCCAGTAAAGGACACCAAATCAAGCTATCCCACATCTCAGTCTCTCAGGCACGTAGTAAAAGCTGACAGACCATACAAGGGCCCAACTATTGCTGTGAAATATGATGTGGACTAGCTGCTACCAATAAAGAGTAATTAGCGCCTAGTATTTGATATACCAAATTTGTGCACTCTCCATAAACTGTTAGCCACAATGTTAACCTTTGCTAGGTGATATATACTACGAATGGGCTATAATATAAGCATGGGAATTGCCAATTTAGTTGTTGGCTTACTTTTCTTGTGTTTTGAAACGTGTGGAGCATAAAGTGCAGAGCGCACTATATTTATGTATTTCAGAACATGTATAGCATGTACTTTTTTGTGTGGTTTTCATTATTCTGTTATTAACGCTATGTTAATGTAACATAACATACGATGTTATATGAATTGATATCAGTTACTTATTTTTAAATAAATCTTAAACAGTTGTTTTTCGAGGTTTTTTCAATTTTTCGGAATTAACAATTGAAATATTACAATTTTGAGTCACATTTGGTCGTTAACCAACCGTACAATAATCGTCAGGGTTGTCTTCCTACATAAGTTGATGGTTGGCGACATATATCCTTCTTTTCTCATAGAGCGTCTTTGATTCTCCGCTCCGTTCAGACCTACCAGAACTTATCGTTGCAATAGTTTCTTTTCACCGAAGTTTTTCTCTCACTAATAAAATTGTTGCTAGATAGAGGCGGATCTCAGGATTGTTAGATTTCAATTTTGCACGGGCATGTACTTAGTTGAAAGGTAAAACCTATAACCTTCCAAGGGCAAAGAAAGGCAATACACACTTGTACACACTTACAAAATTATATACAGTAAGCCCTTAATATGACCTCTTTCGGGCATAGTTCACTGATTTCATTGATTTCTTGAACTTAAATTTGTATAAAAGTGCATAAAGTAGTTTGTTAAGACATCGTATATTTTGTGGTATTTTATACGATTTTCAATTAATTTTTTACAATTTACTGCATCATTTGGGTTTTATAAGGATTTTGACTAATTATAAAGATTGGAAGGTAGTCCTAAAGGGGCCATTCGATTTAGGCACCGTCAAATTAGAATACATTCCGTTTAAATTGCTGAAAAAATACCAAATTTCATTCTTTTTTCCGCACATCTTCCGTACCACCAGATACCATCACAAAGTCTTGCGCAGTTGCCCTTACCCAAAATATCATTATCACGATCGTATGTACTGAACTTCATATTTCTGTAGTAACTCAACCAATCTGTTACATTGCTCTCACCTTGGCCCAAGGCGATTAGTTTGAATTGTTCGTCCTCGCCAGCGATGGCAAATTGTTCATATTTGTAGTATGTTATGAGTCCATTAAATTATTCCATATGTTTGTAGAGCTCATGAGTCTGGGCGTTCGTTAGTCCTAAGAAAAAGTCACCATAAAAGGCCACCAAATTCTTAACCGTATGTGGGCCAATTCCTACTAAAAGCCTCCTTACTATTGATGTGCTGTAAGATAACCGCTCAGCCAGGACCTGCTGACGCACTATCACATAGTACTTCGAACGAATCTTTTCGACCTGGGTTAATCGTAATAAAACACGGATCATCAGCAAAGTCGACGCAGTCCCTGGAAACGGGCTTCGCTTAGTAGCTTTTCAATATCTTGGCACAAATGTTCATTTTGTTTTTGTGTTCGGATATTTGCTGGGCCCGATTATTCAAGATTTTCAAGGAATCGGAATTGTGTTTACTTGTTCGTTGATTAGACATTGTTCGTGAACTCTCTTATTGTCTGTTTGTAGAAATCTAGCTGAGCTATCTGTTCCGCGATAAGAAATTCATTGCGCGCTTCCGGTTTTTCCTGCAGTTGCTTGATTTCTCTGTCGTTGGCTTACTTTTACTGCTATTGTTTTCTATTTCCTCCTTCACGTAATGTATATACCTTAATAATGGTCTCACAGCCTCACAGGTGTACACATTGATCCTCTGAATTTGATATTAAAATGCGAATCTCAACTGCACTCAGCACGTAAATTGAATAAAATACGGCAATCAATTGGAAGCTCGGGTATCCATGCCTTTGGTTTATTCACATTAAGTCTTTGACCTACTGATACTCGCTTAAAAGTTACCAAATAATAATTTAAAAGTTACCAAATAATAATAACCAAATAATAATTTGGTAACTTTTAAGCGATTATCAGTAGGTCCGAGACTCAATGTAAATAAACAAAAGGCATGGATCAAGCTTTAATTGAGCTTCATTGAACAGTTGTAAGATTGCAAATAGGAGCACTCACTGGCTTTGGCTCTCCTCATCATTTTCTAGAAAGTGTTATATAACATTTCTGGATTCTTCGATACATACAGAAATGCATCGTTGGTGCTTTAGAGAAAACTATTTTTAGAAGTGGGAAGGTCTAAAATAAACTTCGAACCGAACCGAAATTCTAAAACCGAACCATATATATTTATGTTCAGATTCTGCCTGTTAAATGTGTTTGCACAAAAGCAATATGCCAATTTTCAGGCTATAACGATAATATGAATTAGCTTAATCGGAAAAAAATAATATTGGACCGAATATGAAAGAAGCAGAAGATGGATCACCAAGTAAATAGATTTGTATTAGAAATTAAATTCATGTTTTTATGAAACGATTGCCCTCAGATTTAAGGGTACTTCACACTTTTTGAAAAAATAATTCCTCCTTGGTGGAAATTAGGGTCAAAATTTTGGTTGGTGTCGTTTCGCGCTCAATTTCTTTTTTTAAGGATCTATATAAAAAATCATTTGAGACGTGTTTCACATTTTTCGGAGAATCAAAGCTTTCTCTGTGGAAAGTGCGATTCAAAGACATTTTGGCGAAGCTGTAAGTTTTTCCCGATGTGCTCTACATAAGAACATAATGAGTACGTGTTTCAGCGATTTGGGAAATTCCACGCACGACAATGGTTAGTTAGCAAAATACGGTTGTGTGAAAGTTTTTTGCTTATCATCTGATCGAAATAAAAATCATTTTCAAAGATCTTTGTGAAAGTTTGAGTGATACGGCACATGCGGGTCAAAGGTTTAATCAACGAAAGTTTATTCTTCTAAAGTCATTAATTCCAAAACTTGGTTCTTTATTCGCTGCACTTAAAACATATTTTTAAAAAGAATTGGAGATAAATATGGGAAGGTTTAGCACAAATCGTTCCACGGTCAAGGCCGGCAAAGCCCGCTAGCTTGTTAATTAAATTGTTTAGTTCGTAGGGCAAAGTTCAATCAATTATTTATTTGACTTGACAAAACAGTGTATTAAAACTTAGTTGTGGCTCTTGTCGGTAGTTCTCGACTAGCTGATACCCTGTAGATCTTTTTGTGCTTTGGTATATTCATATTCTTACGAGGCTTAAATTGGGAACCCAATCTTCGGCTGTCATCCTAGTCCAGCGGGCTTCTTCTTCTTAATCATATTTCGTCAACAAACCGTAAGACAATCCTCTGTGTTGTCTTCCCATACAGGTTGATTGTCAGCGGCATAGATTCCTAACAGTATTTATTATTATAAAAGGGCTGCTTCAGGATACCGGGAACTCACGGGCTATTCCCAGCTATGAGTAGGGGCATAGCTTGTCGAACGGGCTATAAATTTCACCCACCGGTAAGTGTACTATATCTAGTACAAATTTCTTTATTATTTTAATTACACCTACCTTAAAATCTGTTAATGTCAAAATTATCTGTGAAAAGGGACTGGACGGGCAAATAAAACATTTCCATCGTGTCGGCGATGCTATAAGAAATATGCGCATTCTAAGGCTTTTAGCATTTAATTTTCATATTCTTATGTAATATAATTAGGTTCACACTCGTTTGATCGACCATTAATAAATAATAAATAAACAAATCAAAATTGTTTAGTGTTGCAAAGAGTGTTACTTTTAAATATTTAATGTAAGTTATGTATATAATATTATAACATTTTTTTGCCTAGTTTAGTTTGTTCCTTTACCTCTAATTTTTTCTGCCCCATGCTAGATTTTTCTATTGCCAAGGATCTTGCCATTTTGGCTTTCATAGAATCGTCTATCGCTCTATCTTGACTATGTTTTCTGATGCTGTACTTTTTCTTCTGGGGATCTACTCGCTTGTTTTCACGACTGACTTACAAATTGAAAAACAAATTACTGTCATAAATGTCAGCATTACAACCCGACGACAATCAATGCATCAACCTGTTGTCATCGCGCAAAACAATACACAACAAAAGCCACAACACAGCTCAACACAACACAATAAATTATGACAGTTTTGAGTGCATAAAGCAACAAAAAAAAAAATATGGAGAAAAAAAACAGCTGAGTTGACTCTTTCTACCATCACCCCTTCGCCACTCACTCTCTTGGCCACTTGGTCTGTTTGGTCTGCAATTATAAGCCATCAACTGGCGTCAGATTGAGCTGGATCGAATGGCCAACACATTCGAGCAATGCGAAAATGACAATAGCAAAAAAAATGAAAGAAAAAAACGCTGCAAATTCTGCAAATGGCTGAAAGGCAGCGAATGCATTTAATGAAATCAAGAACAGCACCAATCAAATTGTGGAACAAAGAAAAAACAGCGCTACAACTAAATGATTGCAAAAATCTAAATTGAATTTTGCCATAAATTGAATCAATGGCCCCGTCTTCGTCTCTTTGGACTCTTGCGGATCACTCGCAGCTAATCCAAACATGAAAAATGTCGGAATAACCAAGTGCCGCGGCAACTGTATAAATTCTAAGCTGAACACATCAAATATAAAAGGCAAAAAGCATCAAATAAATTAAACGAACCTGACATTGGGGGAACGCTGCAATATTCTTTATTCAGATACTCTGTAAACAAATGTTCTGTACTACAATGAAATGTACTATATCCGACTATACTGAAATACTTAACTTTTAAATACTTCAAGAAGTGGGAATTAAAATTATATTATTACTATTTTAACTAATTGATGTCATATTTGGTTAAACCTCTTAAAGGTTTTGTGACTAAAAGATTCCTTAATTTATTTTTCCTTGTAGACAATAAATACAAAATAAATTAGAGATTACTGTAGAAAATTTGACAATGATTAAAATGGCATTAGTCTTATTTTATTATCTGAATAGATCGTAATTTTAATTTGTTTATTATCAATGCTTTTAATAAATTAGAATACAGCTTGGATTTTTGATTATTGGATTAATGAAAATGATCAACATTAGACTTGCAAAAGCTATAGCTTTAAAATTTTCATAGGCCCAATTGACTTGAATAGCCAATATACTCTGGGCGACCCATTTCTTTCGATAAAGGGCATATAAAGCGTTGGGTGCTATTGTAACGGTGCGGCGTTGAGATTATCTAAGATACTAACCCTGAGATCTGATCCTAAACAGCCCACAGAGACGTAAATGGAGACAGAGATGGAGTTGGGCTGAAGCTGAAGCTGGAGCTGGAGACTATGTCAGTTGGCAGCTTGTGCAGCGTGGCAATCAATAACTTAAATTACAAAGTAATTGCACTGGCATTCACAGCACGCTGTAGCAGCTTCAGTTTCAGATCAAGGCACCAAGAGGAGCAGCACCTGAAGCAGCGCCTCCACGCGGTGGCGGCGGCCGGCAGGCATCTGTGTCCGTCTATCCATCTGTCTGGTTTTCTGTCCCCTGCTTGCCTGCCTGTCGTCACAAATGTTACACTTGATGGTAATGATGATGGACAGATTGGTACCAAAGTCACTCAAAAGCGTTGCCGTTGCCAGCTCTCAGATCGCAGATCTCAGATCTTTAGATCTCTCAGCTAAGCTGGGGCCGAGCCAATCCGGTAGCCGCTCTGTCAGTAAGTTGAAAATTGTTTTAAAATTGCTGTTACATGTCTGAATGCAAGCAGATTGAATTACAAGCTTACCGCTCGACTGCACCGTGCTTGCCGCCTAGCACCGCCCGTCTCTCGCCTGCTGCCTGTCTGCCTGGCCAAATGCTTTTTGCCAACTGGCAAATGGCTACTGGCAACTGGCGAAACTGCCAACGGTAGCGATTCCAGTCCAAAATTAAATATTGCTCATGTGCTCACAGCGCCCAAATATGATCGCGATTACAGGCTGAAAATCAGTCAGTGCAAATATGGTATAATCTAATTTTAAGTGTTGACACATTCGATTTGAACAGCCGATCGACCCGAAATGTAGTTGAGTTGAAAGCAAAACGTTTTGATAGTTCGATTTTCGACTCACCTAATAACTGAATCTTAATGCCAAGCAAACAGAAATACTAATAAAAAGAATATGATAAAAACAACAAGAGTGAAAATAAACATTGCTATGTTATTACTTATTATGTCAGTACATTACTAAGATCATATTCTAAGAAACATTAAACATGAAAATCGCATAGAAGGGCGATCTTTAGGATATATCGAGGTAGATAGAACAGGAGCGAGCGATGGAGAGCAGAACATAAGCTGTGGGGAAGAGAAAGAGAGAAAGAACGTAATGGAAAGTAAAATACAGGGGGAAGGGAGGCATCGTCAAAAATACAATTCTTTATACATTAAGCTAAAGAAAAAATTGAAAAATCTTGTGTTCCAAGCTGATATTGGCAGTAACAATAAGTTCATTGTAAATAAGTATTAGCTCCGGAAACTAATTAATAATTAACTTATATAATTTAATGTTTGAGAATTTCCCATTATTACCAAGCGGCCGACGATCCATTTTAAGAGGCTTTCTCGCTGTGAAGTTAGGGCAACAACTCTCCTTATTTGGCTAAGAGCGTTTCGCTCGTGAGCAAAGTTGAACTAAAGCATGATTGATGACACCTTAGAGCGCAACTGGAAATAGTATCAAGCGGTGTACAAGAAGTGAGAAATCAGCCACGTTTTGGAGCCTTGTTCTGTGAACTGATGGGCAAACTGGAGCTTACGATAATCCTGCAATGAGTAATGCTCGGCCACAAAGATGAGCTGCACAGTGTGAGCAATAATAAATTTCACTTGTAAGTGTAACAATTTGTATGTTAAACGCGCCCAGAAAGCGAAGCAACTGCCTCTGAGGACCCCAGGCGGCAACAGGAGGCGGCCGTGCCTATGAATTCAACCCGGCACCAGACGCTGCCTCGAGGGAGTCGTTTGCCAGCGGCTGTGACTGCAACTGCAACTGTGGCTGTGACTGCGGCTGTGGCTGTGGCGCATCGCAGTTGCGGCTACCAGGCGGCGCATATTGGCGGTTGCATTTGAAAAAGAATAGACAATTGTTTGCTGCCGCATAACAAGTTGCAAGGCAAAGGCGCTCGCTCGCACGCTATGCAAGAGTCGGTGGCGGGGGCAGAGGCGGTGTCGGTGGCGGTAAGAGTAGCAAAGGGGGTGGGGCTGGCGGAGCCACAGTCCGATTTCGACTCGAAGTCAGACTGAGACCAGGCATGGAGCAAACAATATAATAATGCCGAACGGAGCGGGCAAACGCAAACCGAACCGAACGAAAATAGATTTGTATCGAGAGGCGGCTTCTCTGAAGCGCGCCTTGCGATTTGCAAATATTTTGTCATTGTGTGGCGAGATTTATGGAGTGGAGGCAGCAGCAGCAGCAGCAGCAAAAGCAGCAGCAGCGACAGCAGGCAAAATGCTGCACACTCGTCGATTGTTTCCAGGAAAACTTTGGCCAGCAAATATACCGCTAGCCAGACTCTGACACAGACCTAGACACAGGCATGGGCACAAATACAGACTCAAGCAGCGCCGAGTGTCAGCGCATGACTATGTGACACAATTCTCACTCACCTGACAACCGCAGCAGGCTGCTGTTGTTGCTGCAGCTGCTCCTGGGCGCGGGGATGATGCGGGGGCAGCGTATTATATGCTCAGCATGTGCAGTCGGTATGTGTCACGGGGCCAGCACGCTCAGCATTCACCATAAGGCATCCAGCTAACAGCCTCACATCTACCGGCAACAACACAGTCACATTTCGAAGAAGATTTCAGCATGCCAAAACAAAAAACTACTTAACCAAATGAACGTTACCTTTTCGGATATTCAAATGTAATATCTACGCAAATTGAAGAAATGCTCTTCAAGAGAACCGCGCAATCTTTGAGTAAATTAAACCATGACTATAGAGTTAATGTTGTGCCCGTTTTCTTATTCTGTGAATAATATTTCGCAAATCTCCTTTTTATTATTGTATACAGCTTTCCCCTCTCTCCTTCTGACAACCTATAATTAGCAGATCTTTTCTCATTTTGGTTGGGTCTTATAAGTTTCTCATAAAGTGTGTTACGCACATGATCTCCGATTTTGTGGTGTCCATACTTAATGAGTGTCAACAGCCGAGTTGGTATAATCATGTCCAGAAACAAAATTCTTGTATAAAAACTTTTTTCATTATCAATAACTTGTACATTTGCTATCTATTAATTTTATTATCCCACTTTCAAGTATAATATAGAGATATGCAGAATGAGATCTAAATAAATTATTTTCTCAATATGTCTTGATATAATTCAGCAACTATGAACCTTACTAATCTGCTCACATATCGAGGGACACGTCTGATAGAGTAATACAAGAGTATTGAAGCTTCGGCTATAAAATGGAAGATACTTGACATATATATAATATTCTAGAAGCAACATATCATGTTTGGTGCCTATATCTAAAATTGCAAGTCTCTAGCTGTTATAGGTTTTGATATCCTTGCGATCATTAATACAGACGGACAGATGGACATGGCTAGATCGACTCGGCTATTGATGCTGATCAAGAATATATATACTTTATGGGGTCGGAGATGCTTCATTCTGCCTGTTACATACATTTGCATTTTGCACAAATACAATATACCCTTTTTACCCATTTTTAATGGGGTCAGGGTATAAAAATGAGAATATCTTTAAAATACACTTTTCAACACGCCATTCCTTCCTCTTAACATAAGTTTCCATGCTTATAGTTGTTTTTACCCACAACAGTAGCGAAACATTTGATTAACCAATCACAATCACAACAAGTAGCTGGAAAATAGCCGCAAGGCATTCACAATAATCGCATTGGCAGTCCGCGGAGCACTGTTTGCCTCCAATGAAGACAAATGACCAACATGCAAGCCATTACTTATCCACACTTTACACAAGTCTGTGTGTGTTTGTGTGTGTGGACTCAAGTTTGTCGCCTAAGTCATTCGTTTTGGCTCGTTACCACCAAGGTGTTGCGCTGAGTAATTGGTCAGCGAGCAATGAGATTTGATTAGCATGTAGATCATCATGCGATCGTCAAAATATATGTGATCCGCGCTGGCAGCATAATCGTCGCCATTTCAGGCTGCCCACCTGACAGACACCGAATAGATAAATTGTTTTTGGCGAAAGATTGTGTTTGTGCTGCCGCCGCTCAACGGGCGATCGCGGCGCGACATATGCTATACACTAGATGTATAGGTTATATGTCCCGGCTGCTCATGGCAACAATTTAGCGCTCCACGGCAGTTTGTCGCCATTAGCGTCGAAGTGAAATCAAATGCTCCATCGCTGGCAGCCAGCTGAAGGCTGCACGCTGCAAGCTGCAAGCTGTTTCAGTCCACAGTCTGATGTGGCCACAAATCTGATCGCCTGTGACGGCATTAGAAATACATACAATAGTATAAAAAGCAGACGCGGCCCCATACATTTGTGTCATTTGTATGCAAGAGTAACAAGCGAACGATCTGGCGATCGAGCGGCGTCCCAACAGATTAGCAGAAGAGCTCGCGACCAGGCCAAAGACCGCCCCAGAGTTTGAGATACCCAGACGGAGGCAGATAGACTTGGACAGCGCCAGATTCATGAGCACACACACACAATGAATGGCTGTCGGGGCTGCCGGGGTCTGTCGGGGTCTGCCGATCAGATCGATGCCAGAGCTCCATCGATTTAATTACAACAAACGCGTCAGCAAATTGCCTGACGCGAACATTTGCACACTTTGAAAGCAAAGCAAACAGCAAAATCACAAAATCGCTGCTGTGCTGCCCCTGGGTAGCCTGGTAGACACTGCTTACACACTTCACTCCACTCCACTACACTCCACTCTATCCATGTACATGTACATGTACAAGTACAGGACCAGGTCCCAAGTCCAGTGCAAGTCCATCGTGTGTACCTTGAGCGCCATCGAGCTAACAGCAAGTGGCGGTGAAATCGCTTTGATCTAAACTCAAATCTTTGTTTTGTTGACTGTTTTTCCAGCTGCGCTTTTGGCATTGCCCTCTTCTTGTTATTGTTGCCCGCTGTTCCGAGTGGACCTGCCTCTGAATTTCAGACCAGCCTTTGCCCAGCCAGCCGGCCCCCCCATCGTCCCGTGGCCAACCTCAGCATTAAATGCCACCAGGTTCACTTGCTGTGATTGCAATTGAATTACATACGCTGTGTACTTGTATTGGATGAATGACATTGACGGCATTGCTGGTGTGTGTGTGTGTGTGTGTGTGTGTGCATGTCTGTGTATTGGATTTGGCATCAATACGTTTTCAAGGTGTGAAAGGTGTTTAGTATGGACTAATTGTTGGATTAAAGTGACGAATACAAAGTAGAATTGTCTATGCACAATTAATCTGTAACATGAAAGCCCTCAGTTTAATATATGAACTTGTTTATCATTTAGTATAAACGAGTATATAAGATTCTATGAGTCCAATATATTATATATATATATCAAAAGAGAAAGAAGAAATACAGACATGGGCACAAATTTAGATAGAAATAAAATTAAATATGTTGTAGAAAACCAGATAAATAAAGTTGCGAAAAATATTATTGATATAGATACGTACTAAAATTCCGCTTTAGATAAACATAAAATGCGAATTATATGCAGATACGGAGTTTAGGGTTGTGTAAATGGATATTGTTATAGATAAATATAAAAGTAACAATACTAATACAGCTGAAGTTGCACCAGAAGAAAAAGATGCAGATACAAACACCGATACATATAATCATACAGCGGTAGATACAGATCCAAATTTAGATAAAGATACCGAAACATATAAAGATACAAATCGAATACAGATAAAGGTAAGATATAGAGACAGCTACAGAGACATATAAGTATACATATATAAATACAGACACCAGTTTTAATTTTAATAATTGTTAAAGATACATATTAGATCTTCAATAAATATTTCTTTCAATTTAACCCGCAGCAAAGTTTGTCTAAATATCTTTAAAGTAAAATTGGCACTACAAAATGGCAGAGGGCGAATACAGGGAAGATGCGTTGCGAATTACATGTAGGTCCTTAACGCCTGGCAGGAACGTCACAACAAATTGATTGCTAAATAATGAACTTTATATTGTTTAGAATGAGTTATGCGTGGCAAATGCTCTAAACATATTGAAAAGTGTGCTGACAGTTGGAGTTGGAAAACAAAGTCAGCAGACGCCAAAAACATCGACTGTGATTGTGATTGCGATTGGGATGGGATGCAGGGAACTGCAGACGGCGACTCTTGACATTATTTATGGGTTTACTTTTTCAATTTGTGTTTTTTTTTTTGTTTTCGTTTTCGTTTTTCACCGCCTAGACAGAAGGTCATTGTGATTGGGAGTTGGAACTGTGCCATTATGTGTGTCGCTGCCTTTGTTGATTGCCGTGTTTGTTGCTGCCCAAACACACAAATCCAAATCGAAAGCCAACGAAACGGGCATTAATCAATAAATTTGTTTGGCTGCCAGCGTCAACACACCGCATAGTCAACCCTCCGGATCAGTAAGCAGGACAGAGGAACAAGCAACAAGGAACGAGAGATCAGGACACACATTGTAAACTATCTGCTGAACAAAGAGCAATGTTTTCTAACAACAACAAAGGCCACGAAACAGCAAATAATAATGGCATGTGCTTTAGCTGGTCTCCCTGTTGTGACATAACCGAAACGGCTGACAAAGTCAATGGAGCGGGCGGAGCGCAGAGAGCAGCTGGAACCAATACACAGCGAGTCTCAAGTGGCTAGGGGTTGGCCCTCCGGTAATGCGCTATATACGGTAGGTGTTACTGGCGACTCGATCCATAATATACTAGTTACTCCTTAATTTACGACCCATTGAGCAGCAGCCGAAGTGAATATGTGCAAAAGTCCGAACTTTATGTCTAACCACCGCGTTAATGGGTTCAATTGTCAGTTGATGAAAGATCATTAATTTACGACTGTTTAACAAAATGTTGGAGGTACTTGGAGATTTTCGCATGCTGGGAATAGAAATTTACATCTGTCCAGTTGTTAAATTAAATATAGTAAGTTATATGACTAAAAATGCTATTACCAAATAAGAAATAAATATTTGGACAATTTTGACATTTGCCTATATGAGACTACGTCTGAATATTACGACCAGACAAATCAAAAGCGATGATCACCAAGCGATGACTAATTTTTCAATCAGGATATTTTTATATAATTATAATTGTAATTGTAATTCAAGTACTTAACTTTTACGTACGATAAATTTGTGGTATTTAAAATATTCGTACTGCGAACAATATCGGTGCTCATTTCTGAGCTAAGATATTAATATTTGGAATCAGATATAGCTCTAGTGATAAATATTATTTCTTGAGCTTTCTCCTCCCTCGTACAGCTGCTAAGCTTTGCAAGAAGTGTGTGGATTGGATGCTGGAAGCAGTACTGAAATTCCTGATTATGCCAAGTTGTACGCATGCCAAACATAGCCGGAATATCTGTGCGCTGAAAGCGAGAAAAAAGTGTGAAACGCATGCGCAAATGTGCGATAAAAGAGCAAACGCTGCTGCTGGTGGAGCTGGTGGTGCTGGTGGTGCAGGTGGTGCGGGGCCATAAAATGCCATCGTTGTTGCCGCTGGCTTGGGCTCTGAGCTGGCCGCGACAATGAAGCGACTGTTGCCACAGTTGACTGGAGTTTGCTGGAGTTCAGAAATGGTAACAAACGATTACATCAATTTATGCGCGCAAACACTATAAAGTAATTTTCAGCTGAAAATAGTAATGTGCAGCACTTGGAGCCACAATATGGAGCTGACAATGGCCAATCGCCAGTTGAACAGCTGCCGTTTCCAATTTCGTATCTGTATCTGTATCTGTATCGTATCTGTATCTGTATCTGTATCTGTATCTGTATCTGTATCTATATCTGTATCTGTATCTGTATCTGTATCTGTATCTGTATCTGTATCTGTATCTGTATCTGTATCTGTATCTGTATCTGTATCTGTATCTGTATCTGTATCTGTATCTGTATCTGTATCTGTATCTGTATCTGTATCTGTATCTGTATCTGTATCTGTATCTGTATCTGTATCTGTATCTGTATCTGTATCTGTATCTGTATCTGTATCTGTATCTGTATCTGTGAGCGTGATTGTGAATGTAGCTGTATCTTGTTGCGCTTTGATGAGTGTTTGTGGTAATTGTTGTTGAACTTATGGCCAGGCGATAAGCGCGTTGCATGTATTAATTAAGTTGCCTCTTGGTTGCGCCAATAATAATTCAAAATGTTTAGCTACCAGCCGCCGCTAACCGCAGCAACAATTGCCAACATGCAACAACGTAGCGGCAACATGTTGCCAGCTACCTGAACATGCAACCACAAAACAAACCAAAACCAACAGCAGCAACAACAAGTGGCAGCCAGCATTCGAATCAGATAAACAAGGCGCGTAGTTTGCACTAATAACAACTCAATAAATAATAAATGCAACATTCACCGCTGCCAACAACAATAAACATGCGCATCTTTATTTTTATATCGATTTTTAGTTTTTATTTACTTTTTACGCCTTATTTGCTGGAGCAAATTTCCTAAGTTTTGCTCCTCTCGTGTTGTTTTAACTGTTGCTTCCCACAGCCGCCGACAACTGAGCCAGCAACAAGAACCTGCAAATGGGGCTGCCATATTCATGCGTCTCTCATGCCGCCCGCTCGATCTTGTTCCCAATTGCGATTTGTTGCCGGCAACATTTTGTGGCCATAGCAATCAACTGTTGCAGCAACATTTTGTTGTAGCCGGCGCAAAATTTATGCTAATATCCATTATGTCCAACATGTTATACTTTCTATACCCTATACGCGAAACGGGCAAGGTTGTTAAATGCCATCTGAAGCAGTTTCTCCCCACTCTAGCAACAATGCTCTTCGACTATGTTTGGGCACAACTTGGTGTTATCAGAAATTTCAGCACTGCTTCCAGCTCCTCCTGCACCGCACACGTTTTGCAAGGACTGACAGAGAGAGATTATACCTAAGCCCAGACCCAAATCCGATTAAATACAATATGTTTAATATCTAAGCTTAAAATGAGCAGGAGTATTCTAAATAATCAAGGATTTTTATGAGAACATTTTAAATACTATATTTAATATTTATACTTTAATTGTTTTGTTTTATTTATAAAAATAGTTGCATTAAATGTTTGTCCTGATTGACATGTAATCAATCCTTTGCGAGTTTCTGTCATATCGGCTTCCCTACAGGCTCTATAAGTCAGCATACCCTACTCTGCTGCACTATTATTATTATTTTGGTTAGTTGGCCCATGCGGGGCGTTAACTTGAAAATTGCTGGTTGCCCGTTGCAAGTTACCTGTTGCCTGTTGCAAGTTGCGCAGTAGCGCAAGTGTTGAGCTCTTAATAGAAAAATCGAAACGCCGCCGTTGCCGGTTCCGTTGCCGTTGCCGCTGCCATTGCCATTGCCAGAGTTCTGTGGGCGTTGGCGGTGTCCGGGACGGCCAAACAACTCCTGGGAGCAGCCGCATCTGCATGCGATGCTGACGTAAATCAGAAGGTGTTATCGTCTGCATAAATATTGATATTGTTGGCGCGAGTGATAGCCGGCGTCGCGCTTGCAGCAGTAATTGCGGCAGGCTCCATTTCTATCCAGATTCAGCCTGGGCTCTGGCTAAGGCGGCGATTCCTTGGGAAAATTGCCATTGCCTTGGCCCATACTCACACTAATGCTGCCGCTTAGGCGCGTCTAATGTCTATGTGTGTGTGTGTGTGTGTGTGTGTGTGTGTGTTGCCCGTTTCCCTGAGTAACGCCTACTTCTTTGGCAATTGCTTTGGCCTGAAATGCGGTTCGCTTCGCCTTTGGCTCCAGCGGCAATTTAGTGATTGCGATTAGGAGGTGTAAATGCGCTTTGAAATTAATTTGTTAGCCACAAATTAAATTTTTATTATTAAAATGCTTTGCGTGTGGCTTATAACGATTTCAGCTTTCAGTATTAGTTACTGATCATCTACATATGTGTTTGAGTCGCAATAAAAGCCATTAAGCCGATGGAGCGAAGAGCTGGCGCACTTCGATAGGTAGTAGATCATCTATTTACTGCTGGCGGGGACTTTCCGACTTGGCCGGGCCGAGTTATTTTTGTTTTTCCACTCGGTTACATTTTCCAAATTCCACTCAGCAAAGTGGATTTTCCGCAAGCGCTTGTGAGCGGGCTTAAAGTGATCGAATGCGTTATCGCCAATATTCCAGCTAAAGATAATTTTTATAATTTTTTTAAGCAGTTCGATCTGATTTCATTTCTTAAGTCGTACTTTACTTGACAGTAAAAGTTTCAGTTTCCTCTTTAATAAGTTGTATACGCATGATAATTATATTATTAATTAATTATTTTTCCCTAAACGTAATTTAAACTTTGCATCAATAAATTGCAAAATTAAATTATAAATTGGAAGTTTGGCATTGCATCTTAAGCATGTTAGCCCCATTAATGCAGATCTCTGATCCAATAGCATAACCATGGCATAAATGAAGACATTTTTGTGTACTTTTGGATTTTGCTTCTTTGGGAAACACAAACAAATATCAGTATCATGATGCCAATAATGGGAATCAGAGCACAAAGGCAGCTAAACATTTTCCCAGCTTTTATTATCGCAGTGCGATCGTCTCTAAACATTGTAATAGACTCAAATGTTGCTGTTGCTGTATTCTCGTGGCAATGCATTGAATTAAATTAAAATTCAATGACAGCACTTGGAGAGGGGATGCACCTACGATTCGCTGCTGTGTCGTGTGCAAAGTTTTGTGGCGCAAATCAAAATGAAATCACGGACAAAAGAACACGCCAACTGAGGCAGCCGCTACCAAGTCCAATCCACGTCCAAGTCCAAGTGCTTGCTTGTCCAACTTCAAGAAGCATTTCGAGCAATTCGTGACTCAAATGAACCGCAGAAAATCATCATCATCAACAGCAACAAAACAGGAGTGCTTTAGCCGGAAGTGCCCAACTAGAAGATACCCTGTGTCGAGGTAAGGGTCAGCCAACCTACCTTTCTATACACAAAAGCGGACGCCTTAAGCTAAGACCTTATGCATCGCTTCTTGATACAGTCCGATCACTATGAAATTATTTTTTTTTTATTTCATTTTCGCAAACTAGACGAAAACCACATACCAATTTTGGTGCTTCTACGTTTTGTAATCTTCAAGTTGCGCTTCAGAAACCATTTAAAAGCAAAATGAACTTCTTCTGCTACAGGCGAATATCGACAGACGGAGACATGGACTTAAGTAGATCGACTTACCTTACCGTCCTGATCAAGAATATATATACCCTTGGAGTCGCGTTGTCTTCTTCTGCGTGTCGCATACCTTTTACCCAAAAACGTAACACCCTCTTTAGCCACTTTTAGTGGGTAAAGTATACAAACAGTAGCCGAAAGAGGAGGGTGGGCAGGCGGGTGGTCGCCATGGCAAAACAAGATCAGTTATGGTAATGATCATGGCAGATATTGAATACACTGCAATGTTGGACATAGAAATAGACATAGGCAGACGGCCTGGTTGGAAGTACATGTAATATCCCTATGTATTATGCCTGGCGACAAGCACAACGAATGACAAATCCGCTCGAGAGTTGAGAGGCCGACGGCAGAGACGACAAATGTGAACGGAATTGGCGGCAAAAATTAAAAGCTTTTGGCGCACAAGGGAAAAAAGCCGGCGAAAAATTATAAATTTAGGTGGAATGTCAACGTTATCGCCGCGCTCATATCTATCGGATGCATCGCCAGCAGTAGCTTGTCCCCGGCAATGCACAGATGGAGCAGGCATTTAGGCATGCATTTGCATGCCGCCTTACAGTGTGCTGCCTTAACTGCCGATCAATAATGGCCAAGGCATTTGGTAGGTGTTTCACGGTAGCCAGCAAGTCACCAAAAGTCACCGCCAAACGCCAGCCACCGGCAACAATTGGCATCGCCCGGCCCGTTGGGGCTGGCAAATTAAACTGTCGAAACTATTTCATGTCCAATGCGCGATTTGGCAAACAATTTGTGACATTTGAATGGACGCTCCATGACAATTGTGGCTGCCTTTTAGCCAGCTTTGATACGCTTTCGGCAGCGCACACAAAATTCTATTCAACATTTGGGTTGGGTACTAGGTTTGGGTTCAGCATTTCGCAAATGTGTGGGAAATTGCATTGAGCCGTTTCGTAAATGGTGCTAGAAAGCTTTAGCAGAGGAGCAATTTTAAGCTGTCGCCCTTCTTTGCGATTCTCCTGAATTCAAGTAATTTTGCTATGCTTTTTCTCTCTCTCTCTCTCTCCCTCTCTCTTTCTCTCTTGTTCTTGTTCTTTATTTCTACTGCTCTGACATTAACCAGCACTCTACTTGTTTTATCGCTTGGATATGTGTTAACTCCGATGCATAATATTTGTAGCCTTGATCTAATTTTGTTTCCTATTTACAAAACCAATGTTCAGTATGAGATAAAAAGAAAAGGAAAATGATCTCTTAATACAGATTAAATGATCAGAAGTGACAGCAGGTGAAAATTGTGAGAATGTTGAACAATGATTGAGATTAAGTGCTGATCTGATCGGAGCTGGTGTTCAACAATAGATAAATGTTCAGTTTGTGTGGATCTCAAGGCTTTTCATGCTGTCCAAGCGAAAGTCAAAGAGCATTTTGTAAAATGTCTCACGTTCTGATTTTTAATCTTGACCACAGGCAATTGCTACCTTTCTAATGCGCGTTTTTATTGGCTGCCACAGCTGCTGTGGCTGCCACTGCCACTGGCACTGGAAACTGCCGCGGCCGGTGGCACCTCAGAGTATCGGCAGCTCGCAGCTGGAATTGTGGCGGTGACTGGAGCTGGAGCTAAAGCTGGAGCGTCTGGCGTGTCAATGCCAGCATAATTTGCTTGCAACATTCAAGTACAACACACGAAGCGCAGGCAGCATAATCTTTGCCTTGCCCCTCTGCCTGTCACTCAGCAACTGCAACTGCAACTGCAACAGCAACACCGCATGCAATTTTGTGTGTGTCTGTGCGTGCATGTGAGCGTGTGTGTGTGTGTGTGTGCTAATTTTGTGCAACATTTTGCCGACCCGCATTTAATTTGCGCTCATTTTAATGGCAACGGCCAAATGCAAAACTCATGTTCCACATTGTGAAAATGCACGCACTTTGGACCCCAAAACCCCAGTGCACGGGCAACATTAGCGGCTTGTTAACAGTGCCTGCCAGCAGTTCGGCCTGCAGCGATTGCCTATTTACCTGAACCCAGAACTGCGGGTACTTCAGCAGTAGCCTAGTCAGTGTTCACTGCCTTTTAGCGCACAGTGTATGAATTAGTTCTTTCTCACAAAGAGATCTACTTACGAAATCGATCACTGGCTACACACAAGCTTTGTTATTACTACTAACGAGTATTACAAAGCCGTGCCCCGGTCAAAGTTTTTTGCTCTAAATGTTAAGGATTATTTTAATTTTCAATTTTTCTCCCGTGGGAGTCTTAAGTCATCTGTTGAACCTCGATTTATATTTTACATAGATACTTTAAAACAAGTTAGAGGTCGATTGAATGATATCAAAAGCTGGCATAAAAGTTGTCTTTAGCCAGAATATTTACCCATGCAACCCATTACTCACATTTGCAACCAGGACGGTTGAATTTAGTCAGAAATATGAAATACTATTCAAATAAATGATCGATAAGTTCTTATAAAATGAGTTTGATCCCGATCGTATCTTAAACCAAATAGTTTCATACAAAGTTTTCCACGCATAATCCACACATTCGGGTGGAAACTGAAAAATCACCGGGCTTCAGCTTCCCCTTGGGTTTTGGGGCTGTGCGCTTGCTCACAAATTAGTCAATAAGTCGGAAGAAACAGATTTATATAAAGGGATACATTCCTATATGTATCAGTATGCTTATATGTGTATATATTGTATACTAAGAGAAGACACTGTAGTTAAAGTCTTCTGATTAACTTGCATAGTTTTGAGATTAGCCAACTAAATCCACTTCCTAATGCACCTGAAAGCTTTCATGTTAAGCCCAAATAGGAAACCGATATCAGGCACCATTCTAAGCAGCTGAATCTCCAAGATGATTCACATTCACAACAGAAAACGTTGCTCATATTTGTAATTCCCATGCAGTCATGACCGGCTCTCAGCGAATAAAAACACGAAATGCAATTTGGTATTAAATGTCAATATGGCGAGCCTTTTATGAGAATTGTAGCGAACGCATTTGTGTGCTCCATATTAAGGATTATTATTCATTTGCTAACCAAAACGGGGCACAATTGCAGCGATTACCAGACGCTGATAGACTAAACTGTCAATCGGCCAAAAGTAGCCCAAATTCGTGTAACAATGAGTGCAATTGTTCACATGAGAGTTCTCTACTTTACCACATAATGTCAAGTTGGCGGCAACAAAGTTAATGGACTTTTTCAAATGTTGTCTGTCTGTTTGTGTGCGCAATTTCTTCATATGTATGTATGTCTGTGAAATGTATTTTAATTAACGCTTTTGCAACAAACTTGCCATTAGCCAGATTTTACAACCCGCGATTCTTTGCAACGCCCGCATTACAAATAACAGTCGAGCCGAGACGAGATCTCAATAGCCGTGTTTCTTTTTTCTTTCCTTTTTGTATTTGTTGGAATTTTTAGTAGTAGTAAAAATTGTTAAATAGTCTGCGGCAGGCCGAGAGGTTGGGCCGCATGCACAATATGCATAGATGCTTAAAAAAGTGAAACCACTTTGGCATCATTACCGAGCCCCCATCCAGGTCCAGAGCTACGTTTCGGTTTCGCATTCCGTCTTACGAATTGCCGATCATCTGCCCAGTTGGCCAACTTTGTTGCACCTGCACCAGAAAGCCCTCAATCTGCATTGTAGGTGAGCTTAGCGCTGACTCTCTCTCTCTCTCTCTCTCTCTCTCTCTCTCTCACTGCCTCTCTCCCTCTCGCTCTTTCTCTCTCTGGTCAGCTATTGTATTCGGCATCAGGTTTGGCTAGCAGCTCGGCAGCTGGGCAGCTCGATGCTTATTAACTATTTGATTTATGCCTGGCCTCAACTAATTGCCAAACGTTCAGGTGTCTCTGATGGATATGGATGCGTTTTGTAAAAGGCAACTGATTTGATCTCCAACTTCTTCAATGTATTTCAGCAAATATGCGCATTAAGCAAGCATGTTTTTTTTATTTTTTATTTTTAGTAATTGTTAAAAAATATCAGCTAAATTAAATTTCCATTTCCATTAAGGCCCTAACTCGATCTGTATTTGTGCATTAAGACACTTATTTAATTTTAAACTCTATAATTTCAGATTTTGTTCTTATCATAAAATAATTTATCCGTATCTTATTGAAATTCATTTACTTCTCTAATGACATTATATATTTTTTAAGTTACGACTACTTTACTTTTTGCCTTACGAGTCTCAAACTGGCACCTTAATCTTCAATTATCACAGTATTCCCGCAGGATTCTGCTACTTAATCTTCCCTCTTTAGCCAACCGCAGGATAATCCTCGGCAATTATTGGCGTCATTGATTATTCTTTTTTGTTAGGGGTATTCTATTCTCTATAGACCCTTTTGTTTATTCCTACGTGCACGACAGACTAGGGATTGCGCAACTTCTTTCGTTTTATTGTCCAATGATTATAAAAGATTCTACCACGTATTCTCCATAGAACTCCATTTACACATTTCTGGATATCTTCGGTAACTCACTGAACATTTCCAACTATGAGTGGAAAATAGTTTACCGGACAGGCCATAAAATATTCCTCACCGGGTCGGTGATTTCCCATCAATATATCTATACCTTATTATTTTAGCCTATTTTAAATTTCTTTAATTTCTTATACCCGATTTTCTGCCTCTTTTCTAATTTATTGACATTCTAAAATAATATAGTTACTTAATAGTATTTCAATTCTTATGTAGGAAATCTGTTTTCACTACAAACACAATTCTTCTGAGCTGTGGACTTTAAAAACGTCGCAGCCAAATTATTGCCACTTGTTTTGTCAAGCATTAATAAATAATAAATAAGTGAACAAATTAAAATTGTTTTTCAATAGATTTGCTTAAACGCAAACATTAGCTTTTGTATTGGAACTTATTAGGGGCTTTTGAGACTTGGACTAACTATCTAAATATTTCTTTGTTTTCTCATTGAATAAATTTTAATTCAAATTAAATTTTTTTAAATTTTTCAGACTGTGTTTATATTTGAATAAATCATAACTTTCGTTTCTCATTGAACTTTATCTATTTAAATTCACTTTGAAACTTAGCTTAAAGTTTCTATAAAAATAAAAATATTTTTTTTTTGAAGATATCCTTAAACGCAAACATAAACTTTTTGGATTGTTCTCTCTAACATTTTCTAGCAGTCTTTGAGACTTGGATTAAGTGTGTTAATATTTATTTGTTTCGCATGGCCCATATAGTACGTATCGTATATCTGGCTTAAGTAATCGCACAGTTGGGCGTCGTTTAATCTGCAGCTCAGTTTGTTGGCTGTGCCACAAATTTTTGGCATTGCCGCAAAGGCAATTGCTTCGGACGGCGGCGGCAACTCACCTTAGAGGTTGACAAAATCGTGTTGCCAGAGTTCCGCATTGAATTGCTGTAAAAATTGGTCGGCGGGCAGCCAAACTATGCAGCCACCGGTTCGCAATGCGCATCTTCACATCTTCGCATCTGAAAACCAAATCCTTGGCTGGACAAATGTGCAAAAACATTTTAATGAATTAAAACGATCAAACGGCAAATGCGACACATATATTTATTTCTTTTCAACAACTTCTTAAAAGTGATTAAACGAATGAGACAGCAGTAATTGCAGCTACTTCTTCATCCATATGTAGAGAAGCGCTTATACTGAATGGATAAGAGTTCAATTCAGAGCGTGGTCTTATATTTTCACACACAGATTTAGTTTAACTCTTAACAATACTTATTTTAAATATCGCCCCTCTTTGCGATTCTCATGATTTCACGTACAATTTGACCGCTTCAGTGGTTTGATTTTTTTATCCTATCGCTATATATAAAACTGTTTGTCCTAACAGAATGACTGTCAGAAGATCAAGGCACAGCAGATTTAGTGTAACTTCTTTGCCCTTCTCATGAATTCAAGAACGACCCCTCCCAAATATATCTATCTATATATAAAACTAGTTGTACTTACTATCTGACAGATTATTGATCAAAGTATCTTTTGTGCTGGATGTGCACATTAAAAAAATTTGGAAAGGCGTTTTTCAAATTCATTTGATGTATCTTTCATTTTCGGAAAATCTATGCCTCCTTGTCAAAAATATGAGTCCAAACATTTGTGGGTGACTTTTTACGTTCAAATGATGTTTTTTGGACAAGTTTTAAGTTTTGTGTTTTAAATTTCTAAGCTTTACGTAAGAACATGAGGATTATGTGATTCAGGGAATTCAAAAAAGGGGCTTTATCCACGTTTTTGTTGCCATCTGATCGCCTTCAAACTTATTTTCAAAGACCTTTGCGAGATTTTATGTGGTACGATTTTCGGAAAGTTTACCGCTCCTGGATGAAAACTGTGGGTCAAAAGTTTAGTGAACGAAAGCTTGTAATTTAAGAAAGTATGGGTGGACTTTAATTATCTACGGAAACCGAGGGAAAGGCATTTATCTAGAAATGTAAGAAAAAACCATGCCATGGCCATGTAAACTTGAAGCGTAAATCTTCAAGTTTGCCATCTTCTTTTTTTCTTGGTATGGATAAAGCTAGCAATGACACTGATTCTGCTAACCTCTTTGCTAATTTTTTCCAATCAACTTACTCTTCATTCTGTTCTAATACTAATTCTTACCCTTATACTATTTCTTCCGCTAGTTACATACCTCCCTCCATTATTTCACACTCCTCTCTCCTATTAGCTATAAACTCTTTAAAATCTTCTTACTCTCCTGGGCCGGACAATATTCCTAGTTGTCTACTCAAGGAGTATAGTTCTTCCCTTTTTTATCCATTGCTAAAGCTTTTTAATCTATCCCTTGAAACTTCTGTCTTTCCATCTCTTTGGAAAGAATCTTATATCATTCCTCTTCACAAGAAAGGTGGGAAGTCTGATATACAAAATTACAGGGGCATTGCAAAACTTTCTGCTATTCCTAAATTATTTGAAAAAATAATCACTTCGATTGCAAATCAGTTGTTTCCCCTGTTCAACATGGATTCGTAAAGAATCGGTCAACTACGACCAAACTGCTTGAGTTTACTTCCTTGATAAATTATGCTTTCTTTTCGAAAATGCAAACTGATGTCATTTACACTGACTTCATTAAGGGGTTTGACTCTGTGCACCATGACATTTTACTTTTTTTAAAAGGTAGGACCCAAAGAGTAATGCTGAGGCTGACTACCTCTAAACGGGTTCACGTTACTTCTGGTGTTCCTCAAGGTAGTCATCTTGGACCTTTACTCTTTACTCTTTTTATAAATGATCTCCCCTTTGTTATATCCCATTCCTGTGTACTCATGTATGCGGAGGATATAAAACTTATCCTATCACACACTAATCCCCTACATCATTCTCGTCTACAAGACGATTTGAACGCTATGCAACTTTGGTGTTCGGCCAATCAATTGCATCTAAATTGTTTAAAGTGTATGTGAATGACTTTTAATCGTACTACACCTTATTTTGTCAGTTATACAATCGACAATATCCCTTTGCAACGTATACTAACAGTTAAGGATCTAGGCGTTATTTTCGATTCTAAGCTCTGTGTCTTCACATAGATACCATTGTTAATGAGGCAAAAGGTGTACTTGGATTCATTAAACGATGGTCTTAAGAGTTTTACGATCCTTTTATAACAAAACTTCTGTACATCTCTCTTGTTCGCCCTATCCTTGAATACTGCTCTTGCATCTGGTCTCCACAGTTTAACAATAGCCAGGATCGTATTGAATCTGTTCAGAAGCAATTTCTGCTTTTTTGCCTTACGAGGTTTAAATTGGGACCCTAATCTTCGGTGGCGTCCTACTCCAGCAGACTGCTTCTTCTCAACTTTCCGTCGTTAACCAACCGTAGGACAATTCTCGGTGTTGTCCTTCTACATAAGTTGATTATTGGCGACATAGATTCTCCTTTTCTGCTAGGGCATCTTCAATTCCCTGTTCCGGCTAGACCAACCAGAAATTATTGCCCCTTATTACTATTTACGTGCACAACAGATTACGCTATGCACAATTCTTTTCGCGTGCTATGTAAAAATTATAATAGTTTGCATCACGCTTTCTCTACCGAACTGTCTCTACCTCTAATAAAATCGTTGGTTTCAGGATACCTTCGGGAAGTCGCTGACCATTCCCAGCTATGAGCAGGTGCATAGCTAGCCGGACAGGCTGAAAAATTTTCCCCCACCGTGTCGGTGATTTCCCATTACTTTTCTCCTTGTCCTATCTACTTAACACTCTTTATCTAACTTACATTGCTTTACTTAACTTTACTTTACTTAGCTTTATTAACAATCTTCTTACTTTCTTTTTTCCTATCTATTGTATTTTCTTTATTAATATAGCAAATTAAGATTATTTTTAATTTTACTTGAGATCACTTTTTTTCTACTTACAACTTTCTGCTTAGATGTAGGCTCTAATAGCGTCACTGACAAAATTAGTTGTGAAAAGGGGCACAGCTGGCCGGACTGGCAAATAAAACAGCTCCATCGGTCGGTGATGCTATTTAGAAAATTGTATCCTTTAACTAGGCTTTTAGCATATAATAATTCTATTGTACAATCTTTTGCATAATGAGGAAGACACTCGTTTTGTCGACCATTAATAAATAAATAAATAAATAAAAGACCGGGGAATATCTGCTAGTATAATATATCCCTATTAAATTCCTCTTCCTCCTCCTCTTTTTAACTTCTTGCGGCAACATTTGTTTAATTTAAGTAACAGGATTTAAACTAACTAGTTAGGCAAACATGTGATTGATTAGTGGCCCATTCGCTTAATGTGTCGATTATTTAGAATTTATTCAATTGCTAATAAGGCAATCTGTGAAGCAATCGAATGTCAATACACGCACATAAAGCGCCAGATTGGATGGCACAAAATACGGCCATTTATTACTCCTAATATGCAGCCGAAGTCCGACTAATCCCCCACAGCAGATAAAATATTTGGTGCCATTCGATGGCCGCAACATGAACAAAGCCACGTCGTAAACTGCGCAACCTGGCTCCGATCTCATGGCATGCCGAATACTGGATACCGAATACCGAATGCCGTCTGCCGAATGGAGATGCGTACATTTAGTCCGTTCCGGTTTTGGGTAGTAGCACTTTTTTTTTGTTGTATTCTGTTTTTCATATGCCTAGTGCGAAGAGCAATGCAAGGGATTCAAAAAATTCCCAGGCGTATGGTACGAGTGCGCGTTGCCGTCGAGATGCCCATCTAATAAATTCAACTAATTAATGGCGAGTATGAGAGCAGCAGATTGACTCTGTGCGCCACGTCTGCTGCGCCGGTGTCGGTGCCAGGCTGCACATTAGCAAAAATCTACATGATATTGAGATGCCGATGCCGATGCCGATGCCGATGGAGCCGGAGCCGGAGCAAAGTTGATCTGGTCTGGTTGGCTCTGTGCCGAGCATCGCCGCCTGTTTGGCTGCTCAATACCAGCTGAATTCCTGGCCATGAAGAGATCTGCTCATTACGGTGTCGGGAGCGTGTGGCGGTGACGTCCTTAGATACAGATTTCTTATCATTAATTAAACTTAAGCATGTTAGCTACCGTGTTCACAGATATCAGGCGCACTTGGCTCAGTCTCTTCTTCCGCTGGGCTCGACTCGGCCCGCGAGGCCCAGTCGATTGATCTTGTCCAGCTCTGCTGCGGCGGCACACGCCTTATCGCAGACATGCAATCGCCAGCGCCTGGTATTCCCCCTCACAGTCCAGCTGGCAGCCCGGCGAGGGTGCAGATGGAAAACCTTCACGAGCGACTTTATTTGTGGTCGCCATTCGAGCAACTCGAATGAGTTGGTCGAATATTTGGACACTTTATTTTAAATACTTGTTTCGAGGTCGCCAAAAACTAATTGCCGGCTGTTTTGCATTGCTATATCAAGTGGGTTAAGGGCTAGCCTTTAAGGAATCAAGATATATACATATACTTTCGGCTGTCAAGCCAGCTAAGCCTCTCGCTCTTTTCCTCTTCCTCTCTCTATCTCACTCTCTCCATATCTTTGTCTAACGACTCTGTGAAAGACTTTAAGAGCTGGACGATTTAAATTTAAGGTGGATACTTCATATATCATTTAAAGATACAGTTGTGCTTTACTTTCGGGAACTTTACTCAATACCCAAAAATCGATAGCTATCAATAAATATCAGTCGCATATCCTTAATTTCCTCCCAGGCTTCTTGTCTTACTCTCCTACAATAAAGTTCTTATTAAATATTTTCAGTGCTTAATTTGTGTGGGGAAAATATAAAATATATTTCTGATCTATGTCATACTTTAGTTATGTTTTATCTGATTTTTGGCAAATAGCTGGAAGAACGGAAAACTACGGAAATTTACTTTAAAGAAACAACAAGCCCACTCGCTAGGGCTCAAAATAATCGTGTGTCAAATGAAATTGAGGAAAGAAATGAAAGTCTAGGATTTATATGTGTCCGACATAAATGGCGAGATTTGATGTCCAAAAATTGCTGCCTCCGGCACTCGCAGCTCTGCCTGCCGTTGTCAACAATGTAATTTATCAGGCAAGCGACATAATTACCTGCCACTTATGGCAATAAAAAAGTGTCCGGGCCATGGGCAGCTAAAACCGGGACTGCGACTGCGACTGCGACTGGATCTGGCTTTGGCACAGGGCAGGAGGCGCATTCAAATGCTGTCCACAGCAGCGGCAGCGGCAGCGGCAGCGTCGGCCGTGTTGCTAACAGCTGAAGGATTTATGTTCTTACAAAACGCTCCAAGGCGCCAAACAAGTGAGCCAAAGACGACGGCGACCGACCGACGAACCGATAGATTGATCGTCCGTCGTCCGTCGTCTGTCGTCGTGGTCGTTGTCGGGCGGTGTCCGGCACTGAGGCTGGCAATGGGGCGTATGTGCAATGAAAATTCCCGCCACCGTTTAGCGCCTGCCTCGAGAGTTGCAACTGCAACCGCAACTGATTCCCACACCAGCTGCGGCAGCTCCGCTTTGATCTGTGTGTGATACGGAGCTGTGAAGTGCTTGCAAATCTTCAGCAGGAGCTTCGTGTCGTTGTTGCTGCCGCTGCAGCTGGAAGCGTTGACAAGTCACATGAGCATTGTGCGAGGTTGCATGCAACATTGCCCCAACATTGCGGCTATTGTTTGTGATGCATTCAAGCAGAGATCGGTTTGCCAATTGAGGGCCTGCAGAAAGTGTAAAGCGAGATTAATTAAATAAGCATACGTTGCAGTTCTTACTTTTATTAATAATTGAAAATTGAGAAAGAATACTTCAGCTCAACACAAAATTTTGAATTCCGTTTCGTTTGCTCAGTAAATCGTTAGGGCAATGACAATAAAGTGAAAAGCCAGAGCATTATTCATCTTAGTCTTTATATTGTCTTTGACTAGGATATGCCACATAAAGAATGCAAATGAGCTGCAAATATCTTTTATGCATTTCAATATTTTATTGAGTATGCGCTCTCTCTAATAATATTCATGGACTATATTTGACTTTGACCCCGCTGTTGCACTGAAACCCACCTGTTGTGGCTATCATTTGCCGTTAGATAATGCTCTGGCTGACTTCCTAATGCAACACGAAACACACACACACACACACACACACACAAACGAGGCAGCCAGACAAATTCATATTTTATTGGCTCTGACCATGCCCGGCGAGGCAACAACATTAACAAACAATGCGCCAACAGCAGCAACAACTGTTGCAACAACAACAACAACAACAATGGCAACAACAATGGCAACAACAACTGCAACAGATCAATGCAAAGCAAATATTTTCACTCTATGCTTGTTTTGGGGCTGTCTGTTGCCTAATCTGAATTCAGCTTCTGGTTGTTTTGGCCATTGTATTAGCTGCTGTTGTTGTTGTTGTTGTTGCTTTTTCGGCCAAATAGCATTTTGAACATAATTTTCATATGTCGGCCTGGCAGTTATAATCACGTTCACAGCTCGTTAGCCGAATCGCAGGCCACAACCCACCTGTAGCTGCCTGCCTGCTGCATGTTGCCTGTTGCCTGCTGGCTGCTTGGCCATAATTGTCCGGGCCACATATCGTACATAAGAGGGGCCATCACCATCACCATATTGACCATTAGACGAGTGCGTTTGCATTTGTGCATCTTCATCGATTTCACCACTTGCCGCGCCGCGCATAATTGGCCGGGCCGGGTCAACAGAGCCGCCGGCAACAGGCAGCGGGCAACTTGCCACTTGCCACTTGCGGCAGAGGCAGCAACACGATTTTATTTTGTTTTTGACTTTTTTTTGTGTTTTGCTTTTGCTGATGATTACCGATATTGCCAGGCAGTGAAAAATGCGTCGGCTGCGTGGAAAACTTTGCAGCAGCGGCACATTTTCCAGCCAAAACAGAAAAAAAAAACAAAAATTAAATCTGGTGGCTGCTGCTGAAAATAGGCATTTGCCGGCGAAGAGACTTGGGAAGCGCTCGCCAGGAATGCCCATTCGTATAGCGAAGTATTCGCGCGCACCCGCGTGCTATGCAGCTCAAAAATGGAAGCGGGTTGGCACCCGCAGCTGACACTGTATAACAGAACATGGGCCGAGATATTATTGCAGTCTAAATTGTTTGTAAACAGATTTCTAATAGCTACTATCGTCTGCACGATAGTCTCACAATAAAACTGGTTGATTATCTCACTGACTAACAAACTGATTGACTGTGTCAAATAAAACTGACTGACAAAATGAGAATATGATTAATATACTTCATCTTATTTGCAAAGAAAAACAAAACAATTTAGCCTGAAAATTTCAGGTAATGTCGTTTAGTAAGTCATAATGTGCAGACAAATCGATTTTATCGTATTGAATTTATACCACATAATTCTTTACACATTTAACACCAATTGCAATTTTAATGGCTCATCATAGTTCAAATTAGGCGCCAAATTGTGTCAGCTGTAAGCGTACAGCATTGCCAGCTATGCAATCGGTGTGGCATCACTATATGCCACTATAAACGAGTAGTGTGGCAGCACTGCTCTCGGCTGTTACTAAATAACAGATGACTGTTAACTTGACTGTTAATCGTGTTAGTGCCGGCCAAGCAATAGCAATAGCAACACCCATACTAATATACTACTCCACCACCAATAATAATGACGCCAACGCCGACGCTGGCAGTGAAAGCTTTTGCCAAGCGCCGCTTGGTGCTGGCTGTTTCAGCATTGCAACTTCGGCCTCAGTCGCTGTTCATTTCCTAACGGTAACGGGTTTGCTGCGCGCTGTCGTAGACAAAGCTTGCGCCGTTGTCGCCGCCGTAGCTTTTTGCTACACAAACAATAATAATAAAAAAAAGCGCTAGACAAAATAATAATAGTTGCTAATTGGCTGCCATTGTCAGTGTAGCTACTGGTGCTCTGTCCGTGTTCATTAAATAACATTAAACTGGTATTTAAAAATTGCCGAAATTGCGAACAGTGTAATAAAATAAAAATAAATTTACATTGAAAATCCTTAGTACATACACACACACTGACATGTCGCGTGCTGTAATTGTGTGCGTGAGTGTATAGAAATGCTTCAGTGCAGCCAGTTTTAGCGCATGCGCCATTGTACCCCACAGTTGCTGCCAAGTTTTGCATTAATTGTTTTTCGTCGAGCCAAAAAGCATTTAAAATTACAAACACTCAGCGCTGATAAGGTATGTAAGGGGGCGGGCCATGATTTGTTTATTAATTTACAAGCATTTTTAGGCTAAGCTTTGCCCAAGCGCAACGATGTCGGCTGCGCCGATGTCATCGGCGTCGTTTGTTTGACTTGCCTTCCCCTCGCTTCTCTATCAGCCACCCACAGCCATACAACCAGTTAAACCAGCCGCACTTGTACCCGCCCGCCCGCTCATCTACCATGCTCCACCTACACCCGCACATTTACTACGCGCGCTTTGCCGAAAAGCTTTTGCCAGTTGTGCTCTGCAGCGTCGTCTGCTATTAGCGTAAGCTTTTTCTTTCATTCAAGTTGTTGGAGCGTCGTCGTCGACGTCGTCGCCGACGTTGACGTCGTGGTCGTTATGTTGCGTGAAAGTTAATTCCGTTTACTATCGGCATTCATCAACATCATCAGCGGCGTTTGCGTTGGCGTTGGCGTTGCCACTTTGCCATCATACCCCTGGCACTACCCCTGCCACCTGTCAAGGCACTGTCCTTCGCCTAGCGTCTTTCTCGCCGGCTTTAGCATTAAGCATTTAAGTCATAATTGACATGCATTTGACGATATGTGTTGACAGATAACTGTAATTTCTCTTCTCTTTGCTGTGGATTCTGTGAACGCTAAGAACTTGCCACGATGATTCATTTAATGATTCTAAGGCTTAAGTCCATAATAAAAGCTCAGCAATAGCTGTTGAAACGGGAAAATGAGACCATAAAGAATCAATTTAGATAAATATAGCTAAAGGACACTCGCACAGTTAACTACGAGATGTTTGCTTTTAAAGTGATTAAATATTTCTATTCGAAATGATTAAATAACAAATTAGTTTCTTGTATCCACAGTATTTAATTCTCGTCTTCTCTGTAATCTGCCAGTATGAAAACACATTCTTTCTGAAACTTAACTAAAACCATTTACAATTCTAAGGTCACTTTTAAATTCAACGTGTAAATTACATTTGAAAAGACATAATCCGCTTTTTGGCTTAACATTTTCAGCGAGACAAAATCCCAAATTGCGCCCAACTAAATCAGAGCGTTGTGCAATTACTAGCATTAGGGAACGGGAACGGGAACGGGAAAGGGAACGGGAACGGGGAAGGGATCGAGAACGAGAACATTGTGCTCATTCGCATCATTCAGTTAGCTCAGCTTCTTGCCACCGCCCCCACCCCCCGTCTGGGTTCGTACACCTTTTGTTAACATGCCTTTCAGCAGCTCAACGAAGCTGAGAGCTGAGTGGAGCGTAGCAAGAAAGATATTGCACTTAAATTGCACTTAATGAAGCTGCATCATCACATTTTGCATTTCAACCGCCTAGACCCTCCCCGCTCCCTGCAACCTGCTCCAACCGCCCCCCACTCTGCTGCTTGTCGGCCCCCCATTCGCAGTGTGTACGTGAGCAGCTTCTTGACTTTTGTGGAACAATGGCAGCCACTTGCATTCAACAGACAAATGAGTGGAAATTATGCCAAGACACTGGCAATTAATAAGTGGAAAAGGCGACGCAGTTCTTGCTGCCAACTGCCTCCAAAAGATTACAGACACCCAGGCCCAGGTCGAGGCCCAATCCCACAGCCGCACAGCCGCCGCTTGTCTCATTTGCCTCATTTGGCACATTCGGCTGATTTGCATTCTCGCTTTGCCAGCCAGCGGCAATACATAATAATCCCAACATCAGGTACAATCAGCAGTTGGTAATTGTTATGGGCCAGGTCTCCATTGTTGTGTGTGCCATGCCAGAGTCCAACAAATATACATAAACAAGCACGCAAGTTGGACGCTGGAATTGGGCACACAAACAAACAAACACACACACACACACACACAGGCACACACGACAATCAATATAAACGCATTTTCATAATTAATCAATGCTGAATAATTTGTCAGGCTGGCTCAGGTCAGGTCGCCATAGGTTGACATGGCCAGGAGGCGCTGCGGAGAAATCTGTGTTTGCGTGTCTGCGTGTGTGTCTGTCTCTAAGGTTTGTTTTTGGCTTTTATCAGTCGCAGTGGCAGCTTTGTGGTTACCCACGTGACATATCAATACGAAAACACACGAGCGGATTGAAAAGTGGGCGGACCTGGGCATTAACAACCGGAACAACAGCAACAACAACAACCTGGCTTAAGCTTTGTTTGCAATAACAAAGCTTAAGCCGAATTTTCTTTGGCGTTTGTCAATATTCATTGTGTTTAAGATTTACAAAATCAGATACGTTTTCCAATCAAATTTGTGCTCGTGCATTAAATAAAACAAGTCGGGAGCTCCCGACTAGGGAATACCCTAAAACCCAGTCTTCCAACATCAAATGTATATATATATTCTATTTTGGAAGCTATATGTCAAGTTTGGTGACTCCAGCTCTTATTATTTACCAAAATTGCCCAAAAAACGGGATATCAATATCGATTTTTATCGATTGCTTGAAAACGGAGTAAGTTATCGATTATCGGAAGCAAACTCGATCTGCGCAGGCACTAGGAGCACCTACATCTTCAAGTCTCTAGCTCTTATAGGTTCTGAGATCCTTGCGTTCATACATACGGACAGACGGACTGACAGACAGACATGGCTAGATCGACTTATGGGGTCGGAGATGCTTCCTTTTGCCTGTTACATACATTTGGTTTTTGCACAAATACAACATACCCTCATACCCATTTTTAATGGGTTCAGGGTATAAAATGTATGTATATCTCTAACTGCAGACTAAAAGAAAAATTTATATTTATAAATTTATAGGAAACCTTTAAGATAAAGTCTCTAGCAAAGCGTTCATAACCTCAAATGTTTATATTTACCTTGTCTAAACAGGACTTTGCTCCTATTTGACTTGCTCGCAACAAGAACAGGAAATACAACAACTAAATGACTGAGCTAAATTATCCCAAAGGCCACAGTCTCCCCTTCCTGGCCTTCCCGTTGCTGCGGGCGTGTCTGTGTGTAAGTGTGTGTGTGTGTGTATCAAATTCTGCGAATTATGTGTATTTAAAGATCATTAGTGTGCA
Organism: Drosophila virilis; assembly: GCF_030788295.1. Taxonomy (NCBI): domain Eukaryota; kingdom Metazoa; phylum Arthropoda; class Insecta; order Diptera; family Drosophilidae; genus Drosophila; species Drosophila virilis. The sequence goes on from NC_091545.1 coordinate 26,441,651, forward strand.
ATTTATACCTATATGCAGTACATTATGTAGATATTCTTATATATTATACGTATATCGATTTCCACCAGTTGCCCACATCGAGGGCAACGCCAAACGCGGCATTGTTAAGAATGATTAAGAGGCACACCGCACGGATTGGCTACGTGGGCGTCGGCAGGGCCTACGTGGTGGACAAAAAGTGCTTGGAGTCGCACTCGAACTCCCACTGCGGGTTGGTGCGTGGTGGCAAGTGGCAAGTGGCTGGTGGTGTCAAGGCCAAGCGTTAGCGTCAGGTCATGTGGGAGTATGTGTGTGTGTGTGTGTGTGCGTGTGCTTGTAATTATTGATAACGGGGCTCTGCTAATAATATATACAAAATAAGCGACTAAAGAACATATTATTTCTGAAAAAAATCTCCAAAATTATAGTCAGCTGAATGCCGTTTGTGAGTCTTTTAGAATATTTAAATTATATAAATGACTGAAATATTTATATATATGTGTCCGCCCGTCAGTCTGCATGCGTATTGTAACCTATAAGAGCTAGAGATCGCGCAGTACAAGTGTTTTCGATAATCGATAACTTTCCGCTTCCTTAGCAATCGATATAATTCGATATCTTGGTTTTTGAGCCAATTTCATATGTTTTTAAGGCTACAGTCACCAAATTTAGCATGTAAGTAGCTTCCAGAATAGCATTTACAGATGAAGTATTTTTAATTTATCATCATTTACAGCTACCCGCTGCTAAGAGCTAGGTCGATCGATCAAGCAAGAATTCAAAAATGTATTATTTTAAAACTGAACTGCTTATTATTTAATTTGGTTTATTTTGCGCTGGAATCGATCAGTGCCTTCTGATCTCTACCAAGCGGAGTTAAGGGTATGGTGTATAGTTATTATTTAATAACTTAAATGATAATTACAGACTTAAAAATATATAACAATAATGGGAAAGGGATGTTTAAGTGATGTGCCTCGTTGGTAGGTCGTCGGGGTGTAGCCTTCGGAGGCGCCTCTCACTGATGGGCTCAGCCAGGGCCCTTGCGGCCGCGTTCGGATGCTGCACCAATTTGTCGGAGTATCGGCTGCTGAAGAAGTTGAGCTGATCTCCGACCTTTGTTAGGCGGAGATCGCGTTCGATGGCGTCTGTTGTTACGTACCATGGCAGGCCAGCAACCTTGCGTGCTGCCTTGGCTTGGACCACTCTTATGCGACGGAGCTGGTGTGCTGATGCCGTGCCCCAAACTTGGATCGCGTATGTCCAGATAGGCGTTACCATCGTTTTGATAAGCAGTGTCTTCGTGGATATGTGCAGCTTGCTTTGAGGCTTTAGTAGCCAATCGAGCTTTTGAAGTCTTCTCAGGCATTTTGCTCTCGTTGCTGCGATGTGAGGCCCCCATATGAGCCTTCGATCCAGGTGGACACCCAAGTAGCAGAAAGAGTTGGTCTGCTCAATGGTTCCTCCATCGAACCGTAGCCCCTGGCAGCTGTATGGGCGCAGCGTAAAAGTGACGCAGGCGGACTTGGCACAGTTTATAGCGATGTTCCACATAGCTGTCCAGGTTTCGATCTGCAGCAGCCAGTCCTGCACTGCACTTGTAGCAGCTTGCAGATTTTTGTGGGAGGCTAGGAAGGCAGTGTCGTCCGCATATGTTGCCACCAGCAGTCTCGCAGGGCTGAGGTCTTCGTTGCTTTGTCCTTGTGTGGGCAGGTCCGCCGTATACAGCGTGTACAGCATCGGACCGAGGACGCTGCCTTGTGGGACACCTGCTCTGATGCCCTTAATTGCCGACCTTTGGTCTTTAACGGCCACATTAAAGGTGCGTCCTGCCAGAAAGGAGCTAAGGATGCTGAAGTATGGCGCTGGGAGTATCAGTTTGATCTTGAACAGAAGACCATCGTGCCAGACCTTGTCAAACGCTTGTTTGACATCGAGGAAAACGCCGACGCAGTATTGCTTCTGCTCAAAAGCTTCTAGTACGTGTTTTACTGCCCGGTGGACCTGCTCGGGGCAGCCGTGAGACTTTCTGAAGCCAAACTGATGATCCGGGACCAGGCGCGTGACCTCGTCGAGTTCTAAGAGACGGCTTAGCAGAAGTCGCTCAAAGACTTTTGAGAGCGTCGGCAGAAGGCTTATAGGGCGGTAGGACTCAAGTTGAGTTAGCGGCTTACCGGGTTTGGCGATCATCACAATTTTCGCATGTTTCCATTGCTTCGGAAAGTGGCCAAGGCGGAGCATGGAGTTGAAAATTGTGGCGAGCGCCATGACTCCTTTGCGTGGGAGAGCCTTAGCTGCTCTGTTGTCGATTTCGTCGCATCCTGGGGTCTTCTTTAGCTCAAGCATTTTCAGCTGTGTCCCGATTTCCGCGGGGGAGATGCTTCTTATCGGGAGAGCCATCTGCAGTGGAGCGTCCAGTGACTCGGCTACTTTACGGCGCTGTGCAACATCTGCGAAGTCGAATGGCTTGAAGGTTGTCTCCAAGTAGTCAGCAAACGCGTTGGCCTTTTCCTCGTCCGATCGGAGCCAGAGGCCAGAGTGGTCCGTGATCGGGGAGGTAAAAACTGGTTGCCTCTTAATGCTTCTGGTGAGCTTCCACACTGAAAAGGTGCTGTTGCCGTCATGCCCAGTTGTTTCGAGGAGGCTGTCTAGATTTTCCGTTCGAGTCCTAGCCAGCAGTCGTCTGAGCCGGTTGGACGCGCTTACCATTTCTGCCTTGGTAGAGGGGTCTCCGTTGCGGATGTACAGCCTCCTTAGACGTCTTTTGTCGGCAAGGAGACTCCTGGCTTCAGGGCTTAGTAGGGACCTTCTGAAGGTACGAGAGTGAGGCAGGGTTTGCGGGGCTGCACGTCTAGCAGCTTCCGTAATTTTCGCTGTGAGGTGGTCAACGTAGCTCTCCAGTTCACTTGCCGTATTTATGGTGACGTTGAGCTCTAATGTGTCCTCGAGGCAGGCCCGGTATACTCCCAAGTTAGAGCGCGGCGGGAGCATTTTGCGGATTCCAACTTCCCACTTGGGAGTCTCCTCGAGCTCAATCAGTAATGGGAGGTGATCCGACGTCAGGTCAAGGAGGCTTCGTATTCGCAGCTGTTCCTGTCTGAATCCCTTGTAGAGCCCGAAGTCAAGTGCACTTGGTGTTGCAGTAGCCCTATATGGGTAGCACGTTGCCTCTCCAGTGGCTATGACTTCGATGCCTTCATTCTCAATGGCAGAGAAGAGCGTTCTCCCTCGGGGGCACATGCGGTAGTTTCCCCACCAGCGATGTTTGGCATTCCAGTCTCCTCCTGCCAGGAATTTGGGGCCAAGCTGGTCGAAAAGGGCTCGAAAGTGTGCCTCAGTCACTCTCAAGGCCGGAGGGCAGTATACAGAGGCGAGATTGAAGTCGCCTCTGCTGGATCCGAGTCGGATAACAGCAGCTTGCATATGCCAGTGGCAGGATGACTCAAGTGAGTGGTGCGACAAGGACGACCTGATCAATATTGCTGCTCCTCCATGTTGGCTGTTGTCTGGGTGGTTGGCGGTGTGGAGAGTGTAGCCTGGCACTCTGAGGGTGATTCGAGAGCAGAAGTGAGTCTCCGTGAGCAGAAACACATCGATGTGGTGGAGTTCGATGAAGGCTGTGATCTCATTCGCTTTCGAAAAGACTCCGTTGGCGTTCCATAGTGCTATCCTGAGGGAGCTCATTTTAGGCACTGTTATTTTTGGCGCTAGTGTGCATTAGCGCTTGTAAAAGAGTCTGTATGAGAGACATCAGTTGGTCGAATCTGGCGAACATTTGCTTCATCATGAGCTCAAGGGCTGAGTTGGGGCAGTTGTCGGCAACAGGTTGCGATTGGCTGGGAGTACTGCCAGTGTTCCTTCTGCGAGACGATGAGCGGGCACTGCGCTCTGCGGGCTGGGTACCGCGGAGGACGCTGGCAAAGGATTGTTGGCCGGGCACGAAGCTGCAGGCAGGAGCGGCTGTTTTGGGGCGGGGATCTCTGGAGCGGCTTGCATCTCTGCCATTTGCCTTGTGCTGGTTTTTCTGCTGGAAAGCATATTGCAGGTACTTCTTGCAGCCTTTGAAGTTTGCTGCGTGTGCTTCTCCACAGTGGTGACAACACCGATTCTCGTCCTTGCCAAGTGTGCACTCGTTGCTTGGATGGTTGTCCCCACACTCCTTGCACACATAGTGTCTCGAGCAGTAAGATTTTGTGTGCCCGTACTCTTGGCATCTGTTGCATTGTACAGGGCCCGACGTCTTGCGAGGCTTCTCCCACGAAACTTTGTGCCTGCATAGTACTGTTATTGATTTGACAAGGTTATTGTTCTCCGCTTTCCTCAGGTCAACAAATCTCATATTTAGAGGTTCGTTATTGACTCTGCTACGCGGGGTATATATGCGGACAACGTGGTGCCCCTTTTCTGCCAATTGCGCTGAAATATCTTCGGATGCGACCTCGTGGTGGATATTTCGTAGAACTATGCGGTACGGCCGGTCTTCTGCAAGCTGGTGGTGGTGAAACAGGCAGCCGTTCTCGCGAAGGTGCCTTGCCAGCGTTCGGTATTCGTCTGAGTTGCGGCATTGGACGATGCAGTCGCCAGAATTAAGCGATCTGACGGTGTAAGTGTCCGCGCCTAGGACGCTGTCTAGTTCCTTGCAGAACTTGGTGAAACTGAGGACGTTTGGCACAGTTATTCTCGGCACCTTAGAGGCAGGCCGCTCATTGGGAGGCGCCGTCTGGGTGGGTTGCGGGTGTGCGGCAAGCTTTTTATTTGCCGTTTGTTGCCTGCTGGCCCTTGCGCGAGCTGCGTGCGAGGTGGATGGCCTATCATCTACATCCTCGTCGGCGCAAGCTTCCTTGTTGGTGGCTAGCTCTACTTCCGTGTCCATGTCGCTTTCCTCTTCGTCACAGAGGGCCGCAAACCGGTTTTGGCTGGCTTTCTTGGTTTCGGTGGTGCTCGCCTTCTTACGGACGATATGGGGGGAGAGATTGCCACCTTCTCTTTTTGTGGCCTTAAACCATTGACCTTGCCAAGTACGTGAAGTCTTGGGCGGGTAATTATTCAAAAACGCGTGGAGATCCGGGCTTGTAGCAGGATTCGCGCCAGGAATGGACGGGATTGCGGGGCCTTGGGAGCTGATGCCATGTGCGAGGGACGACGTTACCGTAGTCGTTCCTAGGGAGCAGGCAGTTGTGGTGATGCACGACGTGGTGAGTAGCGTAGTACCCCCGCACAGCGTGATGTATGGCGGTAGCACATTATCCGACGGGTTGTATATAGGTGACGCAGGATAGTCGGGGATGAGTGGATTCGGCTTGTTGGACGCCATTAGGTGAGATGTAGACCAAAATTTACTAGCTGCACTTATTTACAAAAATCTCCAGTATTTTTGTGAAAAGTGACTTTGGTGAACGGGGAGCGAAACGGTGACTGGAAAGTGTCAGCACTGTCACGGTCAGTGACTGACTTGCCAGCACTGATTGTTCTCCTATTGGCTAGTGCTTTACTTGTGTTAGTGAGTCTAGGCAAAAGCTCTCTCGCGAAAGCTCTGCTCACTCACACGCACACACACACACTACAGCTGAGTTAAGGCGATCAGCTGAGCGCAGTTTGAGCTTAGCAAAAGCTTGCTCTCTTACGCTCGCACGCGGTTGCACTTTTGTGTAAAAAAAAAAAAAAATTTAAATGTTTATATATGTTTATATATATATATAGTTTAGCTGCCAGAGGCAGCACAATTGTTTTTTTTCGCGCTCTGCAGGCGCGATTTGTTTGTTAAGCCCTGGGGCGGGCTTAGTTAGTGTCACTGTCACTTTTTGTTTGTTTTTTGCCTGGGATGCACTGAACATACACACGCACGGGAATGCACAGAAAACACGACCGATCTCCGCGGAAGTTCAAGGCGACTGAAAAAAAAAACTGAACTGCAAGTGACGATAAATTATAGCTAAACTCTATCCCAATATCATATCCTGAAAATGCCCCACATTTTTGCTTCAGCTTGCCTCAGTTGGCGAACTCAATCAGATCCTATCTGTTAAGTGCATTACGGACTTGGCTTTCCCATGAAGCTTGTTTGTTATATGCGAGTGCATAAAGTCAATTGAACAGCTTTATCTAGAGAGCCGATTAGGAACGGAAACGGAAAAACGTTTGCCAAGGTTGGCATCAAATTAATGGTAGCAAATGGCCAGAAGACCGAAGAGGACAACGCAATTGGGTGCCATCAGCAGACAGGACTGTAATGAAGCGAGGAACATCCGCACACACACACACACACGCACACACACACACACACAGACACACTTGCTGGGTTGTGGGTGAATTCCGCGAATGCTCGCGGCTGGAATAGCAAAGGAGCAAGCCATAAATATTTTTCGAAATAAATTCTCGTTTACAAATTATGATTTTATGACTTTTTGATGGCATAGCCACAAAACTTCCCACACACACAGACACGCAGGCACACATACACATACATGCATAAAACATGCACACATAGAATGCAGAGCAGGAGCTGGTGTCGAGTGCTTGGAGTCGGGGTCGGAGTTGGGGTTGGAGCTGTGGCAAAGTGTCGTGGCAAACACTTGCGTATTTACCACCTCGCTCGCTCCACCTCATATACATGCACATATATCAATACGAAAACACACACACACATACATACGCACACACACCCCAAAGCTGGAATGTTTCACACACTTTACATCTTAAAATAAAAAAAATATAAAAAAAAAAACAAAACATTGGCTTAAAAGGCAAAATGCAGCGATGAAAAAGTTTAAAACAAATCCAAAAAAAAAGCTGCAAAAAAAACGTTATTACTGAAAAGCGCGCATAAAAATTTCGAGTTGAATGGAACTTGAAATCACATGTGTGTGTGTGTGTGTGTGTGTGTGTGAATGTGCGTTTGTGTGTGTGAGTTTTTGTGCTGGCTGCAGCAGCTGCTGCCATTTCCCAGGCTCTTTCATTTCCCTTTTTTCGTTTTTGTTGCCTACTTTTCGGGGCCGCATAATTTATGACCGCCTAGCATTAAATTAGCCAAAGCGCAGCATGAAAAATGGCCCCGCAGACGGCCGACGGCAGCGGCGACAAGCGACGTCCGGCGCTTATTAGGCACAAAAAAAAAATAAAGAAAAAAAAATACTAAAAAATGAAACAAACAAAAACAGCTTCACTCCACAATTGGCGAGGCGGCGGCCCTTGGGTTAAGCTTTGCCTGCAAACACATTGTATGTGCCGCCGCAAGCTATTAATATTTCGGTTTGATTTTGGATCGGGGCGCGGACGGACGGACCTCGTCTAATTAGTCACAGCACGTTGATTAGTCGCCTGCTCGGCTGGATGTGCTAACTGGCCAAGCTGCCAGCCATAAAGTGGCAAAAACTGTTTGCCAACGAGGGCGGCAATAATCGTAATCACATTATACGACAACCTGTTTGCGCTGTTAAGCAAACTTGTTAAATAATGTTTTATTGAGTTAAGCTCAGTATTTTAACTTATGTGTCCAGATTGGACTGTAAAACAGAGTTTGAATAGATTATTTCTTATACAGAACTAATGTGAAAATGTTGATACTCTTAGTGAAATTGTATAATGTTAGCCGCATGAGTTGAACCAGCGACCTCACACTGGTTAGGCCGACGCTCAGACAACTAAGCTCTCCTCGTAAATACTGTAAAGCAGAGTTAGAATGTGAATAGATTAACTCTTATACAGATTTAGTAGACTTGAAGAAAGAGAAATAATGTGGAAAATGTTGGAAAATGTCAGCCGCTTAAATTGCCGCATGAGTCGAACCAGCGACCTCACACAGGTTAGTCCAACGCTTAGACAACTAAGCTCTCCTCGTAATGCACTTTTATATGCCTTACCTTGCCATGCATTTAGATTACTTGCAGGTTGCATTTTTTAGCACCACGTCTGTGTGCTTAATTTCTACCCAAAATCAAGCTTTTGTACATATTTCAGCTGCGCTGCTGGGCGTTGATCAACTATTAGACATAAAGGACAATCTCTTTTATATATATATGGCATGGAAAGACATAACTTTTAAAAGCTTTTGGGCTTAAGCTTAGAAAAAAAGAGAAAAAACTGTATTATACGAAAAAGTTTTAAGCCCTTTTGTTGTACCATTTTAAAAAGCATTCATTAAGTCCACTTTAAAATTATTTAATTCTGAACAGATTGTAAGCTGGAGATTATGGGTCTCACCAAAGGGCAGACCTTTGTATTTGTCCTATAGCTCTGGCTTGTTGTTTTCGCAGACTTCTTGAACTGCCCTAATTAAATACAAGGCTGTGGGTGTGGGTGTGTGTGTGTGTGTTTGGGTGTGTGTATTGCTATATTTTTCTGTTTGCTTACAATTATGAGTGTGTTGTCATCTTCGTCGTCATCTTCAACTTCAGGGTGTGCGTCTCCGTTGCCTCCCCCGACGCAGCCGTCGTCTTCATTGCCGTCTCAAGGATTCGCACACTTGGCGCTTTTCAAAAACTTTTTGCCAGCCTTGCCTGAAGGTTTCATGGGGAGTTGAGGGGCACAGGCAGCGCCAAGAAGTATGCAGCATTGCAATAATAATTACAAATGTTGCACAATAAATTGCAAAGTAAACAGACTCAGGCGAAGTCAACGTCGACGCTGGATGAGGCAGCGACAGCGGCAGCAACAGTGCCAGCACCGAAGACCGAGTGCAGTGGCAAAATTACTTCCTGCTCAAGCGTCAGCGGAAATGTACATACAAATGCCACACACTCACACTCTCACATACACAAGGGGAAAGAACGAGGAGCTGATGTCTGCCAGCTCCTGGTTGCGTATATTAAGGCTGGGTAAAAGGGGGCGGCACAGGGGAACAGTCACTTGTCAAAAACAAAATCAGACAAAAACTCCCCCCGCGGCGGCGACAAGATGCGTAATTGCAACTGCTGCCGACTGTTGCTGCAAAGGATCTGAGTGCGACGGATGCACAGGATGCGCACAATTCGCTGCATTTGCATACCATCTATTTGTGTCTGTCTCTGTCTCTCTCTCTCTCTTCTTTTGTCACGCTCTCGCTCTTTCCCACTGGTTCCCCTTATCTAGTTGCTGTTTGGTCTACTTCTTCTTGGGAACAGTGTGCGTGGTATGCAATAAATCTTGGTCAGCAAAACAATGACAAATGTTGTGGCATCCTGTCCAAATTTGTGGTTGCCCTGCGGACACTTCATTTGAGTTCCACTAAACCCCAATTGTTTTCACCTCTGACAGCCGGCTGTCCAAATTAATATTGACCTGACTAATGCTCTTCGGCAAGACAAAGGAAATGAAGGTGCCAATGAGCAACATTTTCTACATTGATTTCGAATTCAACAAGGTTGTCTGTTGTATCGAAGAACAATAAAATGGCAGAGGAAATGCATTTATTAAATTTACTCTCTTTACATTCTATTTTATGAAAATTACTGAGTTTGCATTTCTAGTTTCGGTGTTTCAATGGGTAGAGGACAGCAACAAGACAATGGATTATGTTGTGTTTCACTTTATGAGAATCGCAAAGAAATGCCGCGTTTATGTATGGGTAAAAGTAAAAGAGAATGTTAAAGTCAAAGTGAAATATACGAAGTTGTAGTCTTAACTGCAATATATCATATTTAAGGAGCAGAACACAAAAGAAAATAAAACTAATCACAAATTGATGTGGAATTTTATTATGATCAGCGATTTAAGCTAGGAATAATAATGATATTTTATAAAAAAAAAACAGTAAATTAATCGAGGATATATGATTTGAATTGAAATATTCTATATGTAAGAACTCTGCATATTGAAATCCTTTTATTTGTTTATGGTTTATTTCAGCTAGCGCAGACGCTGCCATGTAGATTGACGCGTTGGACAGCCATTGTAAGCTAGCGTCATGGTGGAATCGTCGAGCTTGGGCCGTGCGCCGCCAGCGGCACAACAGCCCATACCTCAGCAGCATTCGCCGTCGCCGTCGGGAATGCGTTGCGGCAATTTGGAGACGCGCGTGCGCGGCTCTTGGTACCGTGTGATGGTAACGCTGGAAACGGACTTTCTGGCCGTGAGTCTGGATGAGTCGTGCGAGTCTACGCATCCTTCGAGCGACAGCCAATCCACAACACTAAACGGCACACTGGGGTATGTATGATCAACAGATCGAGCGAAGCGGAGAGGTTACGGGCTAATCTTTGTCGTGGCTTTTGTAGAAGCAATCACAGCGGCGGAGGAGGCGCCAGTCAGAATGGCACGTTGCCCAGCTCTGCCTCGTTGCAGGGCATGGTTGTTCAAGACACCGAACTGGATGGCTCTGTGGGCACTGGCACTGGCACTGGCAGCAGCAACAACGACAACGGCGATCTTTGTCTGAATAACAATAACAATGCGGACGCCGTTGGCCTGGACATGTGCGATGTACCTGATCATGTGGCCAATCAGAAGCGCCACGTACGCATCATCAAGTCCGACAACAACGGTCTGGGCATATCCATCAAAGGAGGTCGCGAGAATCGCATGCCCATACTCATCTCGAAGATCTTTCGGGGCATGGCTGCCGACCAAGCCAAAGGCCTCTACGTGGGCGATGCCATTCTCACCGTGAACGGCGAGGAGCTGCGCGATGCCACCCACGATGAGGCAGTGCGTGCCCTGAAACGTGCCGGTCGCGTTGTGGATCTGGAAGGTACGTACCCAAAGCCATTCCGTAGCCTTGGCCATGTTAAATGCTCACATTGTTATTTGCCCAAAACATTTGTTCACTGCTGGGACAAAGATAAAAATACAAAAAACACCCAGATAAATCATGTGTGTGTGCTTAAAAAGTGCCATTGAGCGACTTAAACTAACAAGCACTCCGCGCTCAAAGCAAGCAACTTATGCGATACAGTGTTAAAAACAGTGTTGGAAATTCCACGAAAATCTTTGCATTATGCTCAGGTTAAGCTAACACGAACTTTAGTTATTAGATAACTATGGGTATTTATAAATGTTTATATATATTTCAAGTATTTCCATGTTCCAACATGATTGGGTCAGTTCAGCTTCTTAATGCACAGCTTCCTTCCGCGAGGCTTGTTATCAAAACCCCATAGTTTTAAGTCCAATTATTGTGTTAATTTATCGGTTATATTCAATCATTAAGAATGTGTTCAGCATTATATTTGTATTTCCTAGTGGGTATAACATTTTTGTCAGTGTAGCTGGCACGGTGCATTCGTGGGATTAGTCAGCACAACATGGAAGCTGCTGCCGGCTGATGCTGTTGCTCTTGTTGATGCTGCTGCTCCTGCTGTTGCTGTTGCTGCAGCTGTATACTGTTATAAATCCCCCATCAACAGCCCCCGCACGGTTTGCCGGTTGACTCTTAGCTGTTGACTGCCGTTAGTTGCGCTGGTTTGTTGGCCCGGCTCGTTGGTTCGTTGGCTCGTCGGTTTGTTTGTTTGCCTTGGCTTGGCAATGAGTAATGAGAAAAGTTTTCTTTCCATTTGATCAAATGGCTCCAAAATACATACATAGTTGCCATGCCATTGGGCGGTATGGCGGTGGGCGTGGCACAGCAGTTGCCACCGCTGTGCGAATGGAAATGAATGCTACGCACTATGTTTTCATCTGTTGAAGTGGCATGCGGCATATACTACACGAAGCCTTGGATAAAGTCAAATCCTGAATCGAATTTGACTCTAGAAGTTGACTAAAATATCGCAAAGGCAAATTGCACTTGATTAAGCATTTATCAAGTCCAGTTGATTCACCAGATCCAGATATCTGTATTGACTGGCATCCAGGTATAACTAGGAGTAAACTAAGTTAATATTCTTTTGCAATTCAATTCTCAAGTATACAGAGCTGCATTAGATGTGCTCTATATACAAGTATAAGTAATTCGCCCAATCAAAAGAAGTCTCAGCTCTTTCCTGCCAGAGACATTCCCGGACTTGTGTAGCAATTGCAAGAGGCATCAATTAGGCGATTGCTTGAGCAGAGCAAAGATATAGATATAGAGAGGGGGAGAGACGAGTTGGACGACTAAGCTCCAAGGCAAACAGTACGCATAAACAATGCACTGGCCCATAGAGAACAATTTAGCTGAGCCAACTTGTTTCTGTGCAAACACACGCTCATAGAATTGACTCCGATGCAGCCAATTGCAATTCCAATTCCAATGCCGAACCCGGCAACTGTGGACAGTGGCCAACAGCTGGAGACAAAGAACAAACAAGTGCATAAAGGCTGGCTACAAATATTTAATACCATTGCTGGTTCGCTTGTCAGAGAGTTGGGCTTTGTTTGGTTTGGTTTAGTGGCGGCGGCGCAGGCGTTCGCTGCGTATGCGTTGGCGCCCAAGCTTTGACTGTTTGGGCTGCTCCACAGCTAGGATGAGGCGACCGAATTGGGCGCCGGCGGCGTTAATGGGCAGCAGAACCAGGCGACCGCTGGCCAGGCCTAGAGCAGCAGCGTTTAGATCTTCCTCGGCCTCCTCGACCAGCTCCACCTGTGACTCGTCCGTTTCCAGTTCGTTGTCGGGCTCCTCGAGCTCGGGAGCGCCATAGCTGCTGGCGGGCGTATTGGGCGCGCCGTAAGTGCTGGCTGGTGTGGCTGCCGCCTTGAAGGCAATCTCGGTGGCCGGCAGCTCTTCATCGTTGCTCAGCGGCGTCTCGGCCTGGTCCAGGGCAGGCAAATCAGCAACAGGCTGCTGCTCAGGAGCAATGCCATCAACGGCAACAGCGGCAAAATCCTCCACAGCCTCGCGTACGGGTGGCTGAAAGTCTCGAGCAGGCGCCTGGGCAACCACCTCAACAGTGTCGTCTGGACTAGACGCTGACTGCTCGGGTGCCCCATAGGTGTTGGCCGGTGTGCGTGCATTTATCTGCACATCCTGCTCCAGCAACTCGGTGGTGCTCTGCGTTTCTGTGGTGCCGAAATCTTCCACTGTGATCTTGGTAGTTGCTGCTGCTGTTGTTGTGGCTAGTGGCTCCTCCAGCTTGGGCTGTCGCTCGCTGGGCAGATCGAAGGGTATTCTTGGCCGGAAACCAGCTGCCGGATACGGTGTGCTAGCCAACTCCACCTGACGTTGGCTCTTCAGCTGGCGCCGCTGCGGCCTTGCCGAGACGGCCACAGCCAGCAGTAGCATCAGGACTATTCCGGTGAAGATTTGCATGTTGCTCGTCCAAAGTACGTTAACGGTATGTGACTGGCTGCTGTGGGTGCACTCGCTTTTATAGCGCATTACATATGTTAGCTGGCGCTGGGGGATTCTACATCAGAATTCAGTAACGGTCGCAAGGTCAGCTGCGCTTATTTTTCGGCTATGATAACGATAATAACTCTTGCCCAGCCAATGCAAATGGGACACAAGTCGCAATATTTGCGCATTTAAAAACGTATCGAAGCCCATCAAAGCAGCCATCAAGCTCAATGTTAACGCCGCTTTAATATGAAACAGCCCTCAGCCGGCCCCTCGTTGCCCTCAAGGCACGTTTCAACGGCCACGTCCCCGTCCACGTCCGTTTCCATGCCCATGACGCCGACTTTGTCGCCATCGTCGTCATCGCTAACGTGAGCCGCATGCTACGTAGCTGATGAGCTGGTCGCACATGTCGTTGATCCATTTCGCCAAAAGTTTCGTCGCCCCAAAATTAAGAGCGAATAAATGCTGAAAAACTAATCAAAAGCCGCTTGCCGCATATTCGATGCTCTAACATTTTGCATCATAGGGCACATTTCTTAAAAGTGTTGTTTTACATTTAATATGCGCAAACAACAACTATTTCAAATAAGGTAATAGTTTGTTGATAAAGCAGCAGTAAAATATCTTTTTCTTTATAGATGTACAAATATTAACAAACAATTTGTGTTTAGTAGAAAAATGTAATTGATTAAGTCAAAAATTTCTTTGATATATATCTCTACTATTAAGAGTCTGACCTTTTATACTTATATGAAGCTTAGGCCTTGATAAAAAAAAGTTGGCTTTATCTTCATTTTCAGCTGTAAAATCTTTAAAAAGAAAACAGATAAAGTCAATGCACATTTTTTTGTGCCATATATGCTCTATGCTTTAACTGGTTACCTTGTTACATTCTGCATTGACCAGCTAATATCTCCTGCCACACCGCGCACAGTAAGTGCGTCTTTTGTTATTGCCGATTGCGCTTATTTAGGCAGCTTTCATAATTTCAATGGAGCTATTCATTAAATTAAAGTGGCCCAGATCTATAGGCACGTAAAATGGCACAAGCATCCATTAGCATTACCATGACAATCGCAATCCAAATCACAGCCAAAATGGCAATGGCATAGCGAAAATGGGCGGCGACAAGCTTAACAGCGATCTGCTTCGGCTTGGGTTGGCTCCTGGTCCAGGTTTAGGTCCAGGTTCCCATTCCCCTGCCCGTTTGCGTGCTCAGCTCGAACCTGAATTTACAACTTGGCCAAGTCGTTTGCCAGAGTCTGGCGTTCGCTTCTATACAGTTTTGGCCAAAAGCTGCCGCGTCTCAGCCGTCTTATTGTAATTTAAATAAGCTGGCGGCTGTAACTAGGATTCTGGGCGCCAACTTTTGCCGTCCAGTTGCACAAAATCCAAGCTCCAACTGCCAAATGTCAACGGCAGATTTCGTCGCCCAGGCATAAGGCGTCGACGACAGTTGGCTACGTATTCAGGCACCCGTATTCTCTGCCCCCGCTTCCCCCTCCGCCATCGCCTTCATCTCAGTCCCTGTCACTGCCTGCCTACCAAAAGTCCATTAGCAATGGTTTTTACAGCTTGGCATACTTTTGTGGGCATGCCAACCGTCCAAGTGTGTTCACTGGGCTGCCCGCATCCCAGTCCCCCCAAAGCCCGGCTCCCCCGTTCAAGGGGACGAAGTAAATTCTTCTTCCTTTCCGGAACGCAGCGCGTGAGATTTTACTCTAAAAACTTTGGGCAAAGTTTTAACGCACGATTTGCGAGAGCGGCAGTAGCGCCGCCTGCACTTGATATCATATTTGTGCGCCCATGGCCACGCCCACTTTGGCTCTATTCCGGCTTGATTTATGCAGGCGGTCAGGTGCCGCCAGCTTTTCGCTTCATTGTCAAAGGTGTAAAAAACTTGCCCCCTTGTGCTCGATGGCCAGACTTTTGCTACTCCGAACACAAATAACTTAACAAATTTTAATTTCCAACTTATCTCTAATCGCTAAAACATTTTAAATGTATGTATTTACTTTTTAACCCATTCTACATATAGGCAATAGTAGATATTACCCGGCGTTGACAAGTCATACCTAACATAAAAGTAGCACATGTATATGAAACCTGGCTTTATTTCTTTTACACTTCCGAGTTTGATAATAGGTAAACCTAAAAGTGTATAAACATTAAGAAATTTGATTTCTTTTACTAGAAATATTAACTATTGATTTTTAATCAAAGAATGAATTGATCAAAGTTATAATCCATGTGCTTGAAATCACTTTCGCATTTGCAATCTGCAAATGTATTTTTGACTACAAATTAAGCGAACAATATGCAAGTGTTTGTGTGTATCCTTGTATGTGTTTTCATATAAAAGCAGGCTTCAGTTAAGGCTGCGCTGCGGTCAAGTATAGCTGATGAGTTTGTGTAGAAATCGAAAAGCAGATCAAAGTAAGCTCGCAAGAAGAAGAGCGTGTAACATAAATAGGGCTATGCCTATTGCAGCCGTGCTTAGTTGAAAATGCGACGCTGCCCAGTGCAGATGGTGAGTTGGTATAAATAGCGGATCAATGTATGGTCGTAAGAAGAAGAAGAAGCAGCAGTATCACAAATAGGGCTGCCGAATTAAGTTGGGTCTAAGCTGCTGAGTGCAGATGGTGAGTTTGTATAAAAAGTATAAAAACCCGCTGCCCATTGCGGCTGGTCTGAAGTTGTAGTTGAGATGGTGAGTTCATATGGTGAGTTTGTATGAAAATACGAATAGCGGATCAAGAAGAGCAAGAAGAATAAATAAGCTTCGTTTGATTTGATTTCGTTTAATTGTTCAAATATAAGAAAAGCAGAACAGGCATATTGTGCTGTTAAAATAAGCGCATTAAAGGTGGATAAGTGTTTATTTTTTAGTTATTTCATTTAACGATATACTGTTAGCAATTGGTTTGTTTTTATAGTCATTCTGGCTTTTGAACTGTGTGCAGGTCATGTGGGGTTATTTGTTTATAAAGCATAGCACATTACATATACTTACACATATATACACGCATGCAACATGGCCTCAAGAGCAGTTTACATTTGGCTTTCAGCATTTGTAGTTTGATTGTTTTATATATGTATGTGTGTTATCCCTTTTTTCTGCGACTGCAACTTTATTTGCACTGAAATGCAAAAATTTGCACAACTTATTACAGTTGTTATTGTTGTTTCTAAACTTTTGCGTTGTGCCTGGCTTGTTTGCCTTTTAGTGCACTTCAAGCTTACCAATTCTCGTGCCCAGCTCCCGCTCACCCGCCCACCCGCTCAGCCCGGCGCCAGATCCCAGCAGCGCCTAACGCTAGGCAACCTTTTTTTGTGCCTTCTACTCGCTTGTTTGTTTGTCTGTCTGTCTGTCTGTCTGTCTGTTGGTTGTTGGTCGCATATTTTTGTATGTAAATGTTTACCGAGCTGCGAGCTTAGGCAACGTCCACTCATAACCCTTTGGTGCACGTAAATGCCAAGCAATTAGTGTGGCAATGCGTCGGGGAGTGCGGGCAGGACCGTGTTGCGGGGACTGTGAGACGGTTATGTCAGCCCTGATGCCGTCTGCTCTAATTAGTTGGGCTAAGCGCACGAATTGAGCCGCATAAAGCGACTCAACCCCCGAAACCGCCAGCCGCTGCCAACAGTTGGCATTAAGTGTGAAAATTGAATTTCCAAATCACTCGAACGACAACAACGTCGCCAACGGAAATGTGCAAATGTTGTGGGCGGCACACACACCCACCGGACTCGAGAGTCTGATAAACGTGTATATATCTACTTCAAGCCACCTGCCATCAGCATTTGCATAGAAGCTGCACACTGGCGCAAATGCTATTGAAAACTTAATGAAACATTTATAGATTTTTTTCAATTTTACTGTTAGTATATATATTTTATATATTTATATATATTATATTTTATTTATTTATTACGTAATGCTACCAGTTAATTTAATTTGTTGAAAGTGGTTTTTATTAAGATGCTGACATCAGGCATTTAGAGCGGGTTTATAGAGTTGATTAGAATACATTGCATCAAACCAGCTTCACTAAGCAGATCCTTATTGCCTTCATGGTTGACCCGAATTGCAGAAGCTTTAGGTGTTTGCTTAGTGCACGATTTCGATAAGCCTTCGTCCCAGTGTGCAACAAGCTTGTCCTGGGCGTGTGTGCAAATCGAATAAAAATGGAGCGGAAACTCTAATGAATTTATGCCGCAACGTTTGTGCTTGACGCTGACGATGGCAAGGACGGACTGATTGAATGCTGTGTGGTTGATGTCGCCACATCCTGGTGCCTGGGTAGAGCTCACCGGTGGCGACACGTTCCTTTGGCATGCATATTCATGGGCTCGTATATTGATGTCTATATTTGCAGTTAAATTTCTGCGCGAGGTGACGCCCTACTTTCGGAAGGCGAGCATCATTTCTGAGGTGGGCTGGGAGCTGCAGCGTGCATTCCTCTGCCCATTGGGTCCGGGCGCGCCGACATCCCCGCCAGCACCGACGCCTAAGACAACGCCGCGAGCAGACACGCGCTACATACCGCTGCAGCTGACGCATCTGGCGCGCAATCTCAAGTACATCGATCCGGGTAAGTGGCCTTTGTCCGGTGCACGTAATCCTAAATTCAACTATATTGGCGCTTGCAGAAAACCGTTGCCTGGAGCTGCACTCGCCGGATGGCGTGCACTCGTGCATTCTGCGTGCGGCCGATTCCGCGGAAGCTCTGGTCTGGTTCAATGCGCTCCACTCGGCCATGGGCAGCAGCACGCAGCGCTCCCTGGTCGAGGCCAACCGTGCGCTGATGACTCTTATTGGGGAGCTCAAGCACATTGGTTGGCTGAGCAAGCGTCTAAACGGAGGCGGCAGCTCGGGCAGCGCCGGCGGCGGTGGGGGCAGTGGCGCGGCCAGCGGAGGTAGCGGCACCTCGAACAGTGGAGGCGTCGCCGGCGAGGTGGTAAGTGTAAGTTGCATATTTTTTAAACATACTTATTTCAAATTTCGGCCTTAAATATTTGAGCTTAAGTCGGATCGCTCCACAAAAGTCTAGTCTCGAGACCATGTTGCGAATTCTGTAATTAATTGAAGCTTTCAGATTATTATACAGAATATTGAAAATATTTATTTCAAGCCTGATCCATTTTTGTTATCCAACAGCCCAGCGGTCGCTCCAGCTCGGAGAGTTCCGATGAAAGCGACAAATGGCTGCCCATTTTTGTGGCAGTTACCGAGCGCGAGTTTCGGATATACGAGAGCGCACCCTGGTCCGTGGAGGCCTGGAGTCGTCCATTGGAGAGCTATGCGCTGGCCACCACAAGGTTGGCCGGAGCCGGCAACAATTCCTCCCTAAATGTGAGTTGTTGATGCACAGCTAAGGGCATTTAACAGGCTACTAAACAGATTTACATTTTGACTAACAGGGCCAGCAGACCACGGTGTTTTGTGTGCGCTGTGGCACAGCACGGGGTGTCCTGGTGTACTGGCTACGCTCGGAGACACACCGGGATATGGCCGCGTGGGCGCGTGCTCTTGTTCAGGGCTCCCATCAGGCGGTCAATTTGCAGCGGGAGTTCTCGTTTCGCTGCCTCTACCAGGGCAGGCAGTGTCAATTGGTTGTGCACATAAATCGGGGCTTCTTCTTATACGATTGCGGTGGCTTCGCCTCATCCACGCCAACAGCGGCGGTGGCCAACAAAACGCAGCTCTGGCAATTCCCATTTGATAAGTTAAAAGGCTCGGCGGACGACGGAGCTCGCATGCTATATTTGGATTTTGGCGATGATGGCGAAATCGTAAGTGCCTGCATATTATTAATTACTCAATCGAACTCACATCCCTTTTTCTCTCTATGCAGGAGTTGGATATGGAGTGTTGTCCAAAGCCCGTTGTGTTCGTGGTACACAATTGCCTGTCGGCCAAGGTTCATAATATTGCCTAAGCAGCGACATTTTGTGCCGGATTCTTTTAAGCGCAATAGAAAAATGATATAGCAAATAATATTTTTACATTGTTTTTGTTGCTATTTTTTTAATTTAAAGCAATTATTTAGTTAATAGTATAAATTTACTAACAAAAATTTTAATTATTGTTTTTTTTTTTTATGTGATTAACATAATTATGTGGAAAATAATTCAATTAATATTATAATTAAGTTAATTTGGAGTTTGTTATTTGCATTGCGCTTGAGAGTAAATCATTGCATATACTAAGCAGAAAGTTGATGGCGAGAGCAACGGCGCCGGCGAGTGAGCATTACGTGCTTCCCGATGGCTATTGGGCTATTTGTAAGTTTAGAAAAAAGAATAAAAAAAAGAAATAGTAAACGAAGTAGAATCCTTCGAGAGAGTACTAACTCGAATACTGACAAGCACAAACCAAAACATTTTTTACATTGTAAGTAGACGTAAATTCATTTTATACGTGCGTGTGCCATATACACACAGATTAGAATATACCATCTAAAAGGCCGAAAAGTCTCAAATGAAATCTAAACCAACTTGAAAACGAATATCTAAATGCAAATCTGATATCTACATTGAATACACACGTTGAACAATAATTATCGTAATTGTACTTAACTAATTGTATCTTGTATCTAAACGAAGCACACATATCTCGATGTATTAGGACCCTAAAACTTGGCGTCGAAATTGAAATCGTGTCGATCATGTCATACTCCACATAAATACCTACTATAAATTCATTATACATATATACAAATACGACAATTTCCAGCATTTCCCCATTCTACTTGTACAACAGCGATCGATCATATGCAATTATTATACATTATACCAGCATATAAGCATGACATATTCGTTTTATGAAATTCCAAATTTCGTTAAAAAGAAATCCCAAAAACCAACCAAGAAAATCAACATAAATCATAAACTTAAGGCAATATGTATTTTTAACATAAGTAGTGTTGAATCTTCGATAATAAACTTATATATACATAATACAAATAATATACATAAATGAAATATATTCTATTTTTCAATTTCCATAAGTTTCAGCCAAAATTATACTTATTCTTCAAGAAACTTTAAAAAAAAATTATAATTAAATCAATTATACTTAATTTTTTGACATTTTTGAGTTTGCAGCAATATATTTTTGGTTGAAACTTTCGGTCGACTAATTACTTAAATATATATTTGACATTGAGTTGAGACTTCGAATGTTCTAGTAGGTTACCTACAGTGTTAAAAATATATATAATTGGAATATATCGGTTAAGTTAACTCAAATTTTGCTATTGATTGCCATTCGGAAATACTAAATTTGACAAAGACGGAATGTCTCAGATTTAGGTTCATATTGTTTTTACTCGATCTCTTTCATAAAGTCAAAAGGTTTCATTTAACCCAGATTATAGATTTAAAAACCTATTATTATTGGCATATATCAGTTAAGTAATGCTGATTTAAGAATGGCAGTGTACTCTCACACTCATATGTTGTTTTCTCTCTATCTGCTTCTCTTTTAACTTTCCATTCCTTGTTTTACTCTATTTATTTATTTGTTTAACTTCCCTAACACTCTGTTTATTTTTTTTTTTCCAGTGTATGCCTCCAGCGTGTTTGTGTTTACGGGTAAGTACATATTTATTTACGGCCAATCTTCCGGGCTGTTAATATGGTAAATAGTTACATTTAAGGCACAATTTAGCACTGGCTTTTCGCTAATATCAATTATTAGGTGAAATTAAATAAATTGTATTCTACATTTAAGTGAATTTACTTGCAAGGCAAGTCTGTTATTAAGTTAGGATGTTCGCTTAGCTCTCTATAATTTATATAAAATATCAATAGATATATGTACTCAACGAGTAGAAGAACATGTGGCTATTTATTTCAATTTTCTCAATTCGCATTTAAGACGAAAACAAAGTCACCAAGTGTACGTGCCCGGCATGTCCAACGACTGGCACTGGTTGGCCGCAAACTTTGCCCAACAACAACAACAACAACAAGAACAGCAAGTATATGGCACAGCTGCTGGGCGAGCGGGCGGACGGTGTGGGTGTTTGGGGGCGGAATGTAAAGCGATTTTGGGTCTGACTCTGTGACCATCATTGCGGTCAACGGGCAGGTTTAAGGTGTAGCGAACGATGTCCGCCTTTTGGCCTCAACGTTGACACGATGACCACGACTGAGGCGCTGGACAAAGCAATCAACCACACATCCACACCAACACACACACACATACACCCACACTAACACACACATACACAATCGCACACTCACACGAAATTACATTTCCGGCTTGGGCAGCATTGCGGAAGCAGCGCGTCGATTTGAACGCTTCAGGGCTAAAATTATGACAGGTGCCTGGGATTGGGTACGGAGAACCGGGCGTCCCCACTAGGAATTGCTGAGCAGCTATAAATACGCGCGGTCGGAAAATGTCAGCGCTTAGTAGCACAGTCCAATAGTGAGTCAAACAAGCAGAGCAGCAAATATGTGGCAAGGATTCGGCATTTACATGGCATTGTTGTTGTGCCTGGCAAGCGCACAAGCGGCTATCATACGGAGCGATCAGCAACAGGAGACAACCAGAATATTGGACGGGCTGGCAGAGGCTGCCAGCACTACGGTGACACCAGAAGAAAGCACCACGCACAAAGCCGCGCTGAACCGCGTTGCACTGAGCCGCGACCAGGATGCCAGCGTGCAAATTGGATTGGCCAGTTTAAATCCTGCGCCGAGCACCATCGAGGGCGACCTGATTGTGGTTGGAGGCAAGCCACCAATGAAGTCGGCTAAGCTGTTGCTGCTGAGCACGCCAGCCAAGCGGCCGGCAGAGGTGGAACAACAGCTTGAGGAGCAGGACGAGAGCGACACAGTCGCCGCCGCGGGCAGCGGTGAGAGCGGGGTCCCAACCACAACGCTAAGCTATATGAACGAGCTGGAGGGTACCACCACTGCCGAGAATAGTGAATCTACAACAACGGCAACCACAATTGAGAGCAGCGACCGCCAGACAACAAAACTCTTTCCCATCAATGCGACAATATCCTCGCAGGACTCGTCTGAGCCCAATGTGGCCATCGCCCTGGCCACGGACAATGCCACAATTGCGATTGCCGAACAGCCGCAGGCAGCTGGTGACAACAATGTGGCCATTCAGCTGGCCCTTGTCGAGCCCGAGGCGGAATACGTGCTGGTCGATGTCAATGCTGGCCTGCAGCTGGCATCCCCAGCATCAACAGCATCAACAGCCACACATGACGAACTGCAGCTGGGCAGCTTCACGCACATCGACAGCGATGCCCACTTGCAGCCTGTGGTCCATTCCGTAGAAATTGTGCCCACCCGTTTCGATGATCCCCTGATTGTTAACTTTGTGCACAATTTGCGCTGATTTTCGCACCAGAAAGCACTTTGGAGCGGTTTCAAGTTAAAGTTTGTTTTTATGCTAAATACGACTATCGAAAATAACAAATTACGATTTAAAGCTTAGACTTAAGACATAAAAGACAGAATAAAATAAAAATATATATGCATATAAAAGCACGGTGAAAGCAACATTTACACAAGGAATACCATTTTTACCAATTTTCAAACGGAATACTGGCTCTTCCTAGAACTAGCAATTCATTAAGATTTTATCATCCGTTTACAGTAGATCAATGAATATTATACAAATTTGTAGTTTCCGTTTAAAGGAACATAAATCAAATCGGTTTAAAATCTATGGAATGCCTCTCTTGTGAATAATTCAACGAGTAAAAATATGGAGGACGAGGAAGAGCCTGGACAGAATTGAAGGTATAAAAGTCAAGTAAAATTAAATGAAATAAAGGATTTTTAGGAAATTTAAGTAAAATGTTTTTCTTTTGGAGATTAAAAACCAAATTCTTGGAGCTTTATTGTAGCAATGTAGCTAATAAGGGTCAGCAGGGCGCAAATTTGAAACGGATTTGATAAAAAATTTGATAAAAAAGGATAAAAAGTAGTCAAGCTGCAATTTCCTCACAAGTACATCGTTAAGCAAGAAGGAATTGCATATTTTCGGCATGCCGAAGATTAAATACAACGTGAACAGGCAACAGGCAAGAGAATACTACCAAGATCGACCACTTCCATATGTTCAGACCTAGCTAATGGAGCTCTATATATGGGGATTAAAAGGGGTGTTAGTTTATTCGGATGTTCCTATATTAACCAAAAGGAAGATAATTTAAGATTATCGATCAAGATATTTAAAAAAATGAGAGAGAAAGAGAGAGAGAGAGAGAGAGAGAGAGAGAGAGAGGAATTACAATTCCCTTTGAATACCCTAGGAAATGCCATAAATATATGAATATAGATTGCAAATGAATACAAATATATTTCAACTTAAATAAGAGTAACATGGATTGATTAATTCTAAGCTGTTAACAATGTAATAGGAGGGACGTGCAGTCAGCCTGAGCCTCACCAACGCTGCTCCACGTGCGTGGTGTAGACAAATCCTCGCCTGGGCGCCGCAATCAGAGGCTGCGAGCGCAGGGGTATGGCAACGGGTATGCCCGGGGAGGTTGGTGCTCTGGCAACCAATACGGCTGGCCCCAGATTGGCGGTAATCAGCACATTTTCCGAGTCGGGCTCATCCTTGGTGCCCGGCTCCGGGGTGGGCTTCAGTGGGTTTGTGCTGACACCGCAAACAGGATGGTTGGCATTACTATCGGGAACTGCTGCCGTCTCGTTTACATTGCTTGGCTCCACCTGTTGCTGCTGCTGCTGCTGCCCCAGCTCCAGATTCAGCTCGGTGGGCAGTCGAAAAGCGCGACTTGGTCGATAGCCTGCAGCTGGATAAGGGGCTTTCGCATTGGCGCGGCCGGAACGAAACTCAAAGGGTGCTGATGTGGTCGTGGCGTCCAGGGAATCCAATGTGGTTGTTGTCATTGTTGTAGTGCTCAAGTCGAGTGACTCTGTTGTGCTCGTTGTTCCCTCATCCAGCGGCAATTCCGTTGTAGTTGTACCCAAGCCCGAGCCCTCAGTGGGCAGAGCCTCCGCATCGGCTTCGCCCGGCAACCAGAAGGCGCGTCCCTGCGGTCTATAGCCAGCTGCCGGATATGGCGTGGGCTTCAGCTCCTTAACCACCGCCTGCTGTACGTCATCCTCCTGCACGCTGACCGCATAACGATTGATACGTATCTGGCGCGTCTCGGCGATTGCGGTTGCCCAGAGGGCCAGAACTAGCGCGAATATCCACTGCATTCTGTATATATCGTAACTGGTCGCGATATATTTCAACTGATTTGCGCTGCGGATGCGTCTGGCGTTTTTATACAACGTTCTCGAACTGCCTAAGGTCTCGGGTGCTCAGTCCGGCTATAGCTAACTGGCAATGAAAGCGAGAGTCGTCTCATTTCGTTCCGTTCCATGTGGAGCCGTAATATCCCAGACATATACATATGCATATACATATGCCTGAAACATCATTAGGCGCACGGTTATCACATTTATTGATTTATTTTTTATATATATACATTTTATATTTTGAATTTGTTTTGTTTCTGGTGTTTGGGCTACTTATCCACGTCCACCACGTCCGAATCGTCGCCATGTTCTATGGAAATAAAATGCGTTTCCTACGTGATCCGCAAGCTTAAGGAGCTTCCAGTCGGCCAAAACCATTGACAAAACGCCCACATCAATTGAAAGCGAAAACTTGTTGCCAATTGCATTATATGTCTGGGTTTGAATGTTAGAATATTTAATAAACACTTATAATCGATATTTATGCGATCAACGACTGCATGAGGTGGCCATCAAGGGCAGCTATGAGTAATTAACTAACTACCACAGCACGTCACGTCTTATGTTGCCGACCATATTATTTGCCATATAGATTCACATGGGTGTCCCAGCCGCAACTTACGATATCTAAATACAACCCTATCACAATACTCTTGTTGACCAAAGATTATATAGATACTAGGCGGGGCTGTAAACCCAACAAGAAAAGCGTCGTGGCATTTCAGGATTTCTATATTATGTTATATTTCTATGTTATATTTCTAATTTATTTAATAAGATATTTATATTTGTAATTTATAGCTGTGCGGTCTCCTGACAATATTTCTAACTAAATATATTTGAATACATTTTTATAAGAATATCATTCCATTATTTCCAAGCAAGATTAGATAAATGTCATGGATATGGATGTGGCTGAATCTTGCATTGGAAGAAAAATAAGGTTCAGCTTGTTTTGTTATTTGAGAAACCATTTTCGTATAAGGTTCGGTTCAGAGTAAGAAACAAATGCAAGTTGGGAGTCTTTGACTATTGCCATATTAACCTTACACGTCGATTTCATCCATGGGAAACCTAAAAATCACATAAGTTCTTCATTGATTATCTATATGTGAGTATCAATTTGATCAATAAAAATGTTCAGATACTCAATCCAATCTCTTCCAATCATATAAAAAATCAGCCCTACTCAAGCAAGGGTAAGTTTTTAAGAAACTAGAGCACATTCTTGAGTGGTGGACAGGTTTGCGCCCTTCCCTGTGTTGTTCCACTGAAAGTATTCGCTCCGGTTTTGGATTGATTGATGGCGGAACTATAAATTCGTATTTCCAACTCTTCTGCTAGTTCTTTCTTGTCACGTCGTTAGCTCATAAAGCCGCCGATCGGCCACTCACAATAGTGCCGCCGACGTCAGAGCATGCGCCAAAAAAGGATGTCCATGCTTAGACTATGCGACGCACACTAAACAGATTCAAGCGCGGTTGGAACAGGTGGCACTTCCACCGCTGCTGCGACAGCTGTCCTAGGTATAAAAGCGCCTCGCTTGGCTGCCAAATGCAGCAGTCGTCGGCTTCAGCTTCCTAGACACACACATTCACCCAATTCACCAAGAACCCTTCAACGATATGGCCAAGTTTCAAGTTCTGATAGTGATGGCCGCCTGCCTTTTGGCCAGCAGCGAGTGCCAGGTGCAGCGTGCGCGCTCCTCGCAGCGTCTGAGCCGTGGACGTTCCCGTTACTTTGCACGCCAGGAGCTGGCGCCAGCGGATGCGGATGCCGCCGTCACACCATATCCTTCAGCCGACGAACTGAAGCCGGAGGTGCCATTCGATGAAGCAGCCGCCCCAGCTGCTGCGGAGCCCACACCGGATGCTGTCTATGGCCCACCCGATGCGGCGCCCGCGCCCAACAATGTGCCCGATGAGGTCTACGGACCGCCCGATGTCACTGGCAACGATTTGCCCGCCGATGCCGCCGCCGATGTGCCCGCCGAGCAGGCGCGTCTAGTGGCTGCCAGACGCGCGGCCAACCTGCGACGTGCACAGCCCTTGGCCTATCGTCGTGTGGCATCCGCAGCGGCACGCCCCGCCAAGTTAAGCGCTGTGCGCCTAGTGAGACGCTCCTAGACGCGGACACACATCTGCTTACGAGCTGCCCGAGCTGGGCAGTCGCATATAGCCAGATGCTGGCTGGTGCATACCCAAAACCCAAAACCCATGACGATTCAACGATACTCCATGATGACGGACTTCACACACACATACACATACAGACACACACACACAACACACTATTCACAATTTGAAATGTAATTTTGATTGTAAGCATTTGCAAATAAAATGTTTGAAAAACATAACAAAAGCTCAGACATTCTGTCTGCCTCATGAATCACAACGGCTTGGAGGGGGCTGCTCCCAACACAAATAAAAGCCGGACGAGACGCGAGGCTGGGCCAACTACAACCGGTTAAGGAACGCACGCGTGCGCGTCATATAACATGAAATTGATGACGAACCTCTGCAGCCAGATTACAGAGGTCTGGGTATCTCCCTAACCGCACGAAAGCAGCCAATTCATTACTGATTCGGTTGGGAGTCGAACCATTTATACCCTAGAAAATTAATTTATTCTTCTGGCTGCTTAACTAATTCGTGATAAAGCGTAGTCCTTTCATACACCATTTTTTAATAAATATTTTTACTGTGAACCGAATCTTTAATCGAATAGTTATCCCAAAAAAACACAGCCGAACCTAAATAAGAAACTTTCGAGGGACGCCAAGCACCAGAGTTGGAAAATACGAATTCTACTTTACTGGAACAATATACTGGAAAGCCACAAACCTGTGCACTACTCAAGAATCTGTTCCTAAAGACATGGAATTGCTTAAGTTGAGATAATTATTATAATAAATACGGTTTGGTTCTAAATAAAAAAAAACGTTTGAGGAATACTCTCATAAATAATCAATTTATTTTCCAAAGCACATTGTGTAGTTGGCACTAGGATAAGATATAAAAAAACAAATAAAATTAGTTATAAAAAAATCATGTGGAAACCCAAGGACATTTTGTATTAACATACTAATAGAACGTCAAAGGCTCTTAGGTATGTTTGTGCACTTCAGATACTATTGCAACTGAAAGATACAAAGAGATACATGAACGCAAGTTTGTTCAACTTATCACGATAATCGCTGTTAATTTGCAGCAGAGGAGTGGCCGGGCAGGCCGTATACGTTAAAATTTTAGCACGCAAATGAATATATGAACAGATATGCAAAATTGGAAATCTTAAAACAAGTTAACAAAGAGAGACAGAGCAAGAGAGGGAGAGAGATATTGCAATGAGATTATACTGGTGGGGGTCAGTATGGGCTTCCATCATATTGATAAGCGGCAAAAGCAGCCTCAACTGGCTTGGGCATCGCCTCTGTCGCTATCTCTGCCTCGGCTTAGTCAGTTTGTCGCTCGTCGCGCAGCATCTGGCTGCTTATTTAAGTAATTGGAAGCGCTTTCAGCTCTCAGTCGCTACGAGCAAGGCAACAGTTGAGCAACGTGACGTGTTTTCTGATCTTCGAGTGAAATTCGCTTTTATTTAAATCGAAAAACCAATCATAAGTAAATAATGTGGAAGAGTATTTCGTACGTTGTCATGTTTTTGGGACTGCTTGAACTGTCGCGGGCACAGCGGCCATCCTTTGCGGGCGCGCGTCCACCTGGCGGACTTAGCCAGAAGGACAA
Source organism: Drosophila virilis (assembly GCF_030788295.1). Lineage (NCBI taxonomy): Eukaryota > Metazoa > Arthropoda > Insecta > Diptera > Drosophilidae > Drosophila > Drosophila virilis. Next base: position 26,469,794 of record NC_091545.1, read on the forward strand.
GTATCATGCTGCCCAAAATACGGCCGTGGAGAACATAACTGGCGTGGACATTGCCACACGATTTGGCGAGGATGCCGTCGCCCAGCAATCGCAAACAATCAATTTGGCCTACGGCGCCGCACAGAGGCCGCCAATGGGTGTGCCCCTGGTGCTGCCCATAAGCAGCTATGTGCCCGATGTGGCATCGATAGCCCCAACAGCAACATCAGCAGCCGTTGACTTTGCCAATCGCGTTGGTGGCACAGATGGCGCCGTCAACACGCCCATTGCGGGCATACCGAATGCGCCCAGTGCTCGTCCCATTGCGAGTGTTGGTTCCTTTGCCACTGCTCGTCCCATTGCCAGTGTCGGCGGGATTCGACCCGTACCTAATGCATTGCCCATCGATGCGCATGGCGATCAGGATTATGTGAATCATCTAAGCCAACTGCCTGTGGACAATCAGCCATTCTGGTTCCTCAACTATCAGGCCATTGAGTCATTGAGAAACAGCTCGAGGCCAAATGTTAGTGCACTTGAGAACCGGGGATCTTTCTTTGCTGGCTAAAAAACTGGCTTTCCAGCCGCAAATAAAACAATGTTAATAGTTAATTTATTTAAGCTCGTTTCGTCTGTGCAAAGACAATATAATTATAAAAACGTATAAAGTAAATACAAAATTATTTATATTGTCTTCTGTCTGTGTGGTGTGTACATTATACACTCTTACTCAACAATATTATCTCGAAACAAAAAAAAAAAAACAGAGGAAATACCAAAACGTGAGGCATGATTTGTGTTTTTTTTTTTCCATGCTATAAGATTACGTTTACCCTTTGGTGCTTCATTAATTATAAAATAATATGCAAACGAAATTAAATACATATTTATAAGTGAAATATATTATTATTGTATGTTAATTGTTCTACAAACTAAAACTCAGCATACATATTATTTATTAAAATTAAAAAAAAAATATATATAGAATTAATTGTCGTTAAAATTATTTATTTAGGGCTAGCCAAATTTTTGACCTGGGAAAAGCATTTCATATGTATGATATTTATAAAAATTGCTGTCCATTTGACATGCTAGCGTATTTTTTTGCTGTTACTATCTGCGCGAATCTAAATAATGGAAATCCTATACGAGCATAGAATTATTCTCTCATAATTATTACCAAGCTCAGTTTCCATTTAACTGGCTGGCATAATAATGAAAGCAGCCTGTTAAATACTTCAGAAAGGTAAAAAGAAAACATAAATAAGAAAACCACTCACAAATAGCAATTTATAAGCAGGCAAAGCATGAAAAATGCATTCAAAGAGCCAGAACAAAGGAAAGGCTGAGGAAAAGGAGCTCAGAAATGTGGAAGGAACCATCTAGCGGCAGGAAAAATGCACAACAAAAAAAAAAAAAAAAAAAACAACTTCAATGCAATGTTTGAAAATGGATCCAAACAATGGAAAGTTCTGGCCAAGAGCAGCGACTCGTTGAGCTTCTTGGGCGCTTCTTAATGGCGAATGATTTGCAAAGCAAAACAAAAAGAAAAAGAAACAACCTCGTCGCTGGAGCAAAAGTGTCAACCAGGCACTGAAAAGGGCACTGCAAAAGTAAGGAGTAGAGCAGCTCTGTTGAAAGAAAAATTAAATTTATATGCAGCTAGTTTAACATGGTTTAATAGACGCAACAATAGGTTTATATGCAGTCGATCACAATCAATATAACAATCTAACAATCACAAGACGATTTACCAGGCCAGCTGCTGGCCAGCTGCATTGTAGGCAACCACATAGGGCTGCTGGGCACCCAGATAGAAAAACTGTGGAGCCGGCAAGGCGGCTGCCGGCGCAACAGCTGCTGCTGGCGCTTCTACGGGCAGCTCCTCCAGGCGGGCAATGCGTTGACGTTGACGCAAACGTTTTGGCTGTGCCTTGGCCAGCTGCAGCTTGGCCAATCTCTGGCGGCTGCTGCGCAGGCGAGCGACAGCTGCTGGTGTGGTCTCCTCGAGCGAGTTCTCCTCGGTATCCAGCTCCTCGGCATCGGTTTCGGGCTCAGCATCAGGCTGGAAGCTATTCAGAGCTGGATCCTGCTCGGCGGGCAATTCATCCAGCTCCGTAGACGGAGGTGGGCCGTAGATGAGCGCCGGCTCATCCGGTTTTAGCTCGGCCGCAGAGGGATACGGCGTGGGCTGCACCTCCTGCCTGGCAAACACCTGGCGCTGTCGATTAACACGCAATCGCCGGGGTGCTTCAGCTGAAGTGTTGGCCAGCAAAACAGCCAGGAGCAGCAGCAGCAGGGAGCTAATGGGTTGGTAACGTGCCATGATCGTCTAACTTGTTGTGACGCTTTGTTGCCGTTCCTATATGGAGCTTTTACTTTTATACTCGTAGTTGGCCCCGTGGCCCCGGTTGCGGCGATTCTAGACCAGCCCGCAACGTTTCGCATATAAAGCAGTCAATAATTTGATAGCCCAATCCAAAAACCGAAAAAAAAAAAAAAAAATAACGAACTGCATGACAAGCAGGCGCCGCACAGTGCTTCGGAAGTCAATTGTTATTACGTGTTTGTTTTAATCTTGTTTTATATCCTGGCAATTTACCAAAGAAACCTATTTAATAGTTCCTTGAACAACTAACATATACTTGAGAAACTTAAACAGCGAACTACATTTCATATCTAAATTCGACATGTTGATCGCAATAGGCTTATCTTAGATAAAGAGACCTCGGTGTTTATAGTCCGATCTTAATCAAATGCTCGGGGCCGAGAAACGGCACCTAATTGTGTTTGCATTCCAAAGCACAAGACTCTGCCTCAAAACTGAGTTTTGAACTTCTAACTTCAGAAGCTGAAAGATCTTAAACCTGTTTATACCATTTGTGAACCAACATACCAAGTTGCATGTAACCAGATCTCATAATCTTGGAGATAGACCTAAAAAACCAGGTAGCAAAATTTATAATCATGAATATGATGAAAATGGGAAAAGACATTGAAGATAATGATAGACATGGTGTATATTAAAATAAATATACTTCTAATGTCAACACTCTGGCTTTTATAGATCCTTCGATCAGACAGATGGGCATGGCATCACAGATGCTTTTGCCATCTGCCTGTAACAGACATATGCACATCTCTTTTGAAAAGCTTTGAATGGATTACAGGAAGGAGCCAGACTGGAGTAGATTTTGGCACAGTGTAACATAATAATAAACAACAGTTAACTATTTGTGTATTTTTTTCAACGCATTTTGCACCAGTGTGCGCCCAAAAAGTGTGTGAAGTTCAGAGTTGGGTGACCAAACAACTTAATGGTAAATGGTTAATGGTAAATGGTAAATGGTAAATGGTTATGGGTTAGACATGGGCCCTTGACTAAATATTGTCACGTAGGTGCAGGTAGATACCATCTTAAGGGTGTCCCTCAGAGTGCCATTTATGACTGCCAAAATGTTGTGTATAAAAAGTCAGCGACTGGCATTCGATATCAACATTCTAACAACACCCAGCAATAGCTCAACATGGCTTTTAAGTTTACCAGCTCTGTGCTCATCCTGGCTGCTATTGCAGCTGTGACTGTGGCGGAGCCGGCGCGTCTGCGCAGTCGCTCATCGCGTTTCCAGCTGGCTCGCCAGGAGGCGGCGCCACCAGCACCCGTCGATCCAGCACTGGACCTTGCGCCAACGCCCGCCTCGGCGCCTTATCCAGCAGCTGGTGTTACGCCAGCCATAGCTTTCGACCTGCCCACCGAGACGGAGACCGAGGCACAGCCAGATCTGACTTATGGCCCGCCGGACAACACATACGGCCCACCTGCCGAGCCTGACAACACCTATGGCCCACCCGCCGAGCCGGATAACACCTATGGTCCACCCGCTGATGCTGCAGCAGATCAGGATCTGGCACCAATCGACGCCGATCCAGCCTCTGAGCCCATTCCCGCTAGCCTGATTCTGGCACGCAGCGGCCGCCTGCGCAGCCGCCGTCCGGTGCCAGAGAAACTGCGCGCCGCTCAGATCATACGCTCCAAGCCAATCCTAGTCTATACCATCTAAGAAGAATATTGTTGAGAATGTTTTTGCGAATTATCGAGTCAAATATTTGTTATTGATTTAAATATATAAAGAATTTGTTGTTGAAAATGAAAAAAAAAAAACATTGTTATTTACATGTCCCATTCCTGAGCTCCAAAATGGTTTATGAACCTTATATCATTATTTGAAACCAGAAAACTTGATAAGCCCAAGAATACTTATGCTTGAAAGTCTGGAGGATACCCTTTACCTATTTAATTTATTCATTCAATCTCAATACATTTAATGGGGCACTTTACTTATTAATTATATTATAATAAATATCGCTGCTCGATGAATTTTTACGAAAGTCACCTTACATTACATAAGTGCACGCTAAGACCGGAGGCAAGAGAAATTCCATCAAAACATTTTTGTCTACCATCCAAAAGCGCGTAATGCAAAGAAGATATCTCTGACCCCGTAAAAAATATATATATATCGTAGATCAGTATCGATCGCTGAGTTGATATAGCCATGTCTATCTGTCCCTCTGTCGTCTTTCATGCGAATTACTGTCTAAGTTTTAAAGCTATCATCATGAAACTTTACGTTAGTCCATCTTACCGGATCAGACTAATAAAAAAGTAGTTTTAAGTAGGTATATCTTGGCCAAACTCGGTATATATTAGTTCCACTATGATCCATATATATATATATATATATATATATATATATATATATCAAGTATTGTCAACATCGAACCATCATATCACAAAGCTTCCATAGGAAAGACCAGTCGAAAAGTAGGTTGTTATATATCTAAAAATCTGGTTTTCATGATATTTTTTTGTCAACCTCAGCATTTACGATTCGCACTATTTGCAAATATTTTATATTAAAGCTTCGGCGTCTTTAAGGTTTTATGTAGAGTTCTTCTGCAATTGCAAATGCCCGTTCAATTTATTGAGTTAAACTTAACATTTTTAATTGATAAGATTTTAATGAGTGAAGATTTTAAATAAATTAAAACAAAAAAAAATGTGAGAAAAAAATTAATCTGTGCAGCATATCATCAAGCTATCATTAAGACTTAGAGAGCAATATTAACAGAATTCTATTTGCTTAAGATTACAAGATAATAAAACCTGAGAATGCTAAAAAAAAAATAAGAGGTTCTAGTCAGGAGCTCCCAGAACCCTCCTCTTCCAACATCAAATATTTATATATATTCTATTTTAGAAGCTATATGTCAAGTTTGGTGAATCAAGCTCTTATTATTTACCAAAATTGCCCAAAAAACAGGATATCGATTCTTATCGATTGCTTGGAAATTGAGTAAGTTATCGAATATCGGAAACAAACTCGATCTGCGCGGGCACTAGGAGCACCTACATCTAAAATTTCAAGTCTCTAGCTCTTATAGGTTCTGAGACCCTTGCGTTCATACATGCGGACATACGGACAGACGGACAGACAGACAGACGGACATGGCTCGATCGACTCGGCTATTGGTGCTGATCAAGAATATATATACTTTATGGGGTCGGAGATGCTTCTTTCTGCCTGTTATATATATTTGGATTTTGCACAAATACAATATACCCTTATACCCATTTTTAATTTATTCAGCTAGTACTTCCCATTCCCAATAATTGAAACATCACAATTGACCTTTAAAAAATTTGGGTATTTATAAAAAGAACATTATTAAAGGCAGTTAATATTTAATGATCGAAGACTTCGCCTGACCTAGATGAGAATTGTGTCTAATGTCGAGCTTCTCCAGACACGTTTCTGCCAAGGCCTGTGGATATGAATATAAAAGCCATCAAATAAAATTATGAATAGCCAAGAACCCACCAAAACAAACCAACAAACGGACGGACAATACGATTACGACCAAAGGCCTATTGGAATCGGCGTCGACGGCGTGTTAATGAAGAGCCACAGAGACGAGCACTTGGCGCTTGGGTTAGCATTGGCGGCCAAAATTGGGAAAAGGGTCACGTAACCAGCATTAAAACAGAAATCACAAGCCGACTCGATCGGGGCAACATAATCAAAGCCGTGCCGAGCGAACGGGAATAGCAACTACGACTACTAGCTAGGAGGCCTAAAATCAAAAGTGACGAGCATAAATTATGAACAATGATCTGACGAGAGGCGGCTATAAATAAGCTCAGCTCTTGGGCAACTCAGAACACAACTCAAGTGATCGTCAAAATGATTAAAGCCTCGTCTGCTATCCTGCTGCTGAGTCTGGCCGTGTTGGCCAACTCGGAGCCACTACGTCAAAGATTCGTACCGCGTCGTGGTCTTGCACGTCAGGAGCAGGCAGCGCCAAGTCCAGCGCCCACTGGCTATCCGGAGGCGGGCATTACTCCCGAGGTACCATTCGAACTGCCAAGCTCAACCGCCCAACCGGAAGCCAGTTATTTACCACCGGATAACACATATGGACCACCGGACAGCGTCTACGGACCACCCACGACTGTGGATGAGGTGGCGCAGCCAGATCAGGTGCCAGAGGTAGAGCCAGAGCTTCCCATTGAAACGGACGACATACCAGCTCCAGAGGATGAGTTACCCGATGCCAAGCAGCAGCCAGCCGCAGATGTGGATGAAGAGGAAGTGCTTGTGCAAGTGGCCGAAGATGGAACCGTAATTGCCGTATCCACGACACTCGATCAGCCCCAGGACAATAAGCCGGCGAGGATCTATCAACGCTTTCCACAGGGACGTCGCCGACAGCAGCCGGTGCCTCAGCGCTTAGTGCTGCGTAGCAGGTGGTAAAATTATAACCTAAGTCATGTAAGGGCTATTAATAAAGTTGGCCATAACAACATAATCTTTGGCTTACACGTAGTCTAGTCAGCGTTGTTGGGCACGTAAACGTTTGGGTTTGCCGTATAAGTCATCGCGGCGGCAACGACGGCGGCGGCGTTGGCAATTGGCCTCGTCTGCATTTTGGGCACTGGGACAGTTTGGTCAGTCTATCAATGAAGGTCATCTGTGGGCTATGGGTATTTAAAGCAGCCAATTTTCAGGTGGAAGTAGCAGTTCATGTTTTGACAGCAAAATGTTCGGTGCAAGCGTGTTATTAGTGGTCCTTTGTTCGTTGCTTGGTCTGGATGCTAGTGCGGCGGCTGGATTACGCTTTCCGGGACCTGTTTTGCAGCGACAAGAGGCCGCACCATATCCAGCAGCTGGTCTGACGCCAGATCCGCCGTTTGAGTTGCCAACGGAGCAGGCGGCCGACTTTCCTGAGCCGGATTTGACCTATGGACCACCTGAGGAGCAGCCGGAACTGATTTATGGACCACCTGACGAGGTCTACGGTCCTCCCGATGAGGTCTACGGACCACCCGATGATACATACGGACCTCCGGTCGTAGATGAAACTCCTGACCAGTTATACGGTCCACCAGAGGCGCCCACGAACACTGACAGCAACAGTCCGGTACAGAGTGCAGCAATCATAAACCTGGCTAGCTTGCGACCACAGGCACAGCTTATACTACCGCTGGTGCAACGTTTTACCGCCTTCCGGCAGCTGCTGCGTCCCGTGCAGAGCCAACGAAGACCCGCAAAACTAACCGCGCGTCCGCAGAGAAGACCCGCCAAAATTGTTAATGGAGTTAACGCTGCTTTCCCTGCAACCCAATTGACTCTGCCCTTTCTGGAGCGTCGAATTCCGTTTAGAGCGGAGCGCTTAATTCTTAATGCCCCTTTGAAAAGAAAGCCGGCTAAGATAACCGTTAATTCGCCTATATCTCCAATAGCGCAGTTAACGCCCGCTATACGTAGGCCAATATACTCGGGCGGTCGCATTATTGCCTATTCTGTTCGAGCGCAGAATTGGTAAATGATGTCATCACTTGTAAATATTATATTAATAAAAATAACTATAATTTCAAATTGTAAATTTTTATTGCCCATTAAAGTGCTGTATAAAATACAGTGTTGATAAATCTTTGATTTTGCGCATCTGGTAGCCCACTTAATATCGATATATTATATTTAACTAGCATATCGACACACCACCATTCTATAGATTGTCCAGCCCTGTAGCACGCTAAATTGAACTGCCGACAACGCTGTATTTTTAATAAAAATACAAAACAAGTTAAAATTTAACAAAGTGACTTTATCAACTGTTTAAAAAGTGAGTAACAGCAGTGGGTTCTGCTAAAAAACAAAATCCCTAAGCTTTGCCATTGTCGACTTAAGCGCAAGGTAAATTTTTGGCGGACGGAAGTAAGCGATCCAAGTTAATAAACTATTTCATAGAGAAGATGGCAGGAGTGTTATTTGAGGACATATTCAACGTTAAGGACATGGATCCGGAAGGTAAAAAGTTCGATCGTGTCTCCCGCCTGCACTGCGAATCAGAGTCTTTTAAAATGGACCTCATACTGGACATAAATTCGTGGCTTTATCCTATGGAACTGGGAGACAAATTCCGCTTAGTACTGGCCACAACACTGCGCGAGGATGGTTGTCCCGACAGCGGCGAATATAATCCCATGGAGCACGAAGGCACGCGAGCAGACAGTTTTGAGTATGTTATGTACGGAAAGATCTATCGCATAGAAGGCGACGAAGCGCATAACGAATCATCCCGGCTGTCGGCATACGTTTCATTTGGAGGTCTGCTGATGCGTCTGCAAGGTGATGCCAATAATTTGCACGGCTTTGAAGTGGATCAGCACATGTATTTGCTTATGAAGCGACTGGCGTTTTGAGTTTTGTATAATAAATCACATTGCGTTTATAAGATTCAATGCTTTCGTTATAGTATGCAGTGTTACCGTAAACGCCAAATGTAAAATACTGAAATTACAGTATTGAAATACAGGGAGTGTGCTCTTAAATGTCGACCTATCGATATTCCCTAATCGAACTAGTTCCACCCTAAGCATTACAAGTGAACACGTCGCAGCGGGGTGCTAAACGAAATTAATTAAATTTTACTTAAGAAAACAATACATTTGACATGTACAATGTAATGTATAACATGTGAAATGAGCTAAGATTGTTCATGGCTTTTGCTCAGCGTTCACAATATGTTGGTGCTTATGGGGCTGCTAAAGGTAAACACAAATATGAAGTGTGCAGTGAAAATGGGCGTTTGTTTGGCAAATGCAGTAAAGGTTTAAACAAATAAAACATAAAATGTAGCCAGCTGCTTTGTGTGTGTGTGTGCGACTACAGCGGTGAGTGTGTTTGTGTGTGTGCTTGTATCAGTTTTGTTTTGCAGCTGCTCTATAAATATTCGCACTCCACTGCGGGTAAGTTGCCTTTTTTGCCCTGATTTCCCTAACAATGCGAATTAATTGTGGTGTTGGCATTTACTTATGTACAATATATAAAATATAATTAGCTGTGATACATTGGTGCTGGTATTTTGTAGCTACTAACAAAACTTCTTGCGCAGGTTTTTGTTGATCTTTCAGTGCGACATAAACAAAAGACTTCAACGTTTGACCCCCACAGCAAGACGCACGCCCTGTGCTCTGCAATTGCGCTGCTCGCCACTGCTGCCTATTTAGCATTACAAAACTGCTGTTTTTTCTTTTTTTTTTTATATATATATATATGTTCTTTGTGTCCCACACCTTTTGTGACTTTTCGCTGTCGTTCGTGCTTTTTTCAATGTTCTCTTTCAATTTAATGAATCGCTGGCTACCGTACGGCAGCGCCGCTTCCACGTCGGACGCGGGCGACAGCAGAGCTGCTGCAATAGTTACAGTTAAAGCTCTTTGGAAGTGTGTGTTTTTTTTAGGGTTTGTCGCGCGCTTTCAATTTGCGTTTCAACAGTGCTTTCATTTTCGTTTTACGCTTCATTTGCGTAACGTGCAGCTGTGTGAACTGTGGCCCTGTCCCTGCACTTGGACATCATGCTTCAATGCTGTTCCCAATTACCGTCATCGAGTACATAAAACTGTGCACAGTAAGTTTTGGCGTGCGCCGCCGCCCTTTGGTTATTTTTTTGTTGACTTCAATGAAGCGACGCCACAGGTCTGTAAATCTCCTATGTGTATGTGTGTGTGTGTGTGTGTCTGGAGGGGGTGTGTGAGCTCATATGGGCAATCTGTTCGCCAGATGTTTATGTATAGCATTTCGCGCTAACTGTTCCCAGGGTCGTCATCGTCGCCTATTCTTGATGTTTTTTACAGTTTTCTTTGTTTCGCATGCAGTTTTCCTATATTAATATGCCACTTCACTGGAAGTTCTGAGCAACAACTGCAGCAGCAAGAGCAGTTTTATAGTGAAAAATATACCACTAGTTGTATAAATAAACTCTTATCTGACCAGACTTACCCTTATCAGTTATTGCCTTTGTCGCGCGTTTATCAGTTCGCTCTCTCGCATTCCAAACAAAAGATTGAGAAAACAAACTAAACAACTTTTCAGCTTTCCACACATAAGTTGTCACATGTATGTGTGTGTGTGTGTGTGTGTGTGTATATACACTACCTGGAAATTCTAGCTGATAAAGTGATAAAAACAAATATAGTACTGCTACACAGTAAAAAAAAAACACTGTTCAATTCAAGAGTACTTGTCTCAGGTTTCAAATTTGATTAGAGCAAAAAAGTGAGAGTCTTAAATCAACCACCAACTCACTTGGGACGACGAGTTTAAATCAGTAAGTGCTAAACGTATTTAGCTTTCATAAAGCGAATAACTTTTTGCTACGTGTAATTTCGCTGACTTCCCTCGGTACTTCTCTCTGCCCCGCCCCTTGAAGTGGTTCTTATCGACAGCGTCAGTTTTTAAAGTTCGGTGGACACAGCTGAAATTCTTATTGTAGTTTTCTTTTGTGTTTTGTTTTGTGAGTTGTTTCGAACGTGGCAATGCAAGCTAAATAATCAACAGCTCTTAACTTTTTCTTGCAGCGAAACTATAACTAAATCGCTATAACAATCCGAGGTGTTTGGGAACCTTCTTCTTTAGCTAAAAATTATCGAAAATCAAATACCTATTGTAGAAACCTTAACCCCTTACCCAAGTAAATTAGCAGCTGGTGCCGGGTGCAGAAGGCTCTGTAATAGACATAAAACTAACACAGCATGGTACGCAGTCGTCGCAGCCTATCCAAGGAGGATGCTGTCTCTGTGCTTACGGACAGCGGTATATCGCTGTCCTCGCCGCCAGCGGCTCGCGATTTTTCGCCGGCTGCCACGGCAATTAAGCGACGCAAGAGCAGCCTCAACAGTCTGCAAGATTTGTATGTGGATGGAGAGCCCGAAGCCGATCAGGACTCGACGGATGCCGATGCGGACTATATTCAGCCGAAACCAAAGAAATCACCACGCAAAGCAGAGTCCACCAAACGCAAGCAACACGTTTGCTCCCATTGCTCGAAGGAGTTCGGCGGCAAGACCGATCTGCTGCGTCACATGCTCATCCACTCCGACGAGCGACCACACAAATGTGCTGAGTGCGGCAAATGCTATCGCCAGGCGGTGAATCTTAAGAACCACATCACCACCGCCCATGAGCACAAGAAACAGTTCGCTTGCAGCCAGTGTCCCAAATCATTTGCTCTGAAGGAGCGCCTCAAACTGCACATGCGCTTGCATTCGGGCGAGAAGCCATATCCATGTGCACTCTGCGAGAAACGCTTCGCACGTGGCGGTCAAGTGAGTAAAGCAACATCACACCATTTATCCTATATACAAATTAATATTTCTCATTTCCTTCCCCGTGCAACAGCTGCAGCAGCACATGGTATCTCATCACAAGACGAGTATACAGCAATTTAATTGCACCAAATGCTCGGCCAGCTTTTCGACCAATGCTAATCTGCGCGTACACATGGAGCGACACGAACAGGGAATGGAGCACAGATGCTCCATATGTGAGAATCAGTTTGCTAATGAATTGGCACTGCGCGCTCATATCAATCAGGAGCACCACAAGCTGAGTCAATTTGATTGTGAAATTTGCCATAAAACCATCGAACCGGATGAGGATCTGGCCACGCATATGCAGAAACATGCCGCAGTCAAAACGCACGTCTGCGAAGTGTGCAATTCGTATTTTACCCAAAAGTCGCAATACAATGTGCATATGCGAATGCACACGGGGGAGCGGCCATATCAGTGTCGGGTAAGAGGCGACTATGCAAAAGATGAATTATCCATTTATATTGATGTAACCTTGTAGATCTGTCATCAAACGTTTGCCCACTCCAGCGTCCTTAAGCTGCACATACGAAAACACACGGGTGAAAAGCCATTTCGCTGCCAACTATGTACGGACGAGGTGGCCTTTTCGCAGCTAGCGCATCTCAAGAATCACATGAAAAAGATACACAAACAGCAGAAGCCCTACATGTGCCCTGGCTGCCAAGAGTTCTTTAAAATCAAAGTAGAGCTGCAGGCGCATGCCGAACAGTGTGGCAAGTGTCAAACAACAGAGGAACCTAACGATAGCCAAACAGAAGATGCACATACGCTTTCTAACATTCGGTTCAATATTGCTGTTGTGCTAAAAAAGATTAGCTCGGCACAGAAGTTGCGTCAGCTAGGTTATGAAAAGCGTCTAATTGATAATGTTATCATTGCATCGCTCAAGCTGGCGCAGCGTCCATCACATGACGATGCGACGTTGACGCCTTTGGCTAGGCTGCGTTTAAATGTGGAGGAGTTTCTTAAGTGGATTGTGCCGGCGCAGACCATGCAAAAGTTTAGCGAGGAGCTGCTCTCGATCGATACGATACTCGACAAGATTGCGACCATGTACATGAAGCAGAAGTAAAAAGCAACTATTGCTCAGTGCTTCTGACTAAAGCGATTGTGCCATAGAGTAAACGCGCTTAGAATTAGTTCTTGCCATTTAATTTAGCTTAAACCCAAAAAGTTAAATAGAAAATTTTACCAAATGATTTAGTCCAAAGATGTTAGGATTTAAGCACCGATACATTGAATTTACATTATATTAGTTTTGCCTTTACCAAAAACAAAAAAAAAAAAAACAAGTTTTATTAACAACACATGAAAACACACAAAGTGAATATGTTCCGTTAAACGAAAACTTGCCAGAGCAGTGCTTACCGCTTAGTTTTTACTCAAAGTTCAATTAAATTCAATTCATTGTGGCCATGCATATTTATTTACAGAGTAGCATTTAAGTCCACATCATTATCGTTAGTTTACAATGTACAACCATCATTTACGAAACCAAAAAAAAACCATTGTATAATCCCAATATTAATTAAGTATTGTAGATGTACACGTTAAGAAGTAAATACCATTAGCAAGTTTAAAATAAATGAAATCAGTTTAGAGTCAGTATTTTAAATTTACATATATCACCTAACAACCAAGGTGTATATTTTTTATTATAACTGCTAGTAATATATACTTTACACATTTCTTGGGTAAGTGGTAACTCCCTCTCTTTTGCTTACTGTCTCACTCTCTTCTACCCTATTTAGCCAGTGGGTAGTCTACTTTTATATTCACCTATGTCGTAATTTATATAACAGCGCCGTATGATCGGTTGTGAGGGGGTTGATTTATTAAAATCGCAAAGAAAGCTAACAATTTGACGTATTTGAAATTCGAACAATAATAAAGCAATTTCAGTTTTAGAAGAAACGGCTTACGTTTATAAGCAAAGAATTCGGAGGAAAAAAGCAAAAAGACGTCCCCTTATCAACTCGGAAAAAAACTGTCCAGAGCCAACGAGCTAACCACAATAACAGTTATGTACAACTGTCACGGCATTGGTAGTGGATGGTGGTCTGCGATCTGTTGACTGCCCCTGCCCCCATGGGCCCAGTGCTTAAATGCTATATATGGTCGCGTTTGTGCAAATTTATAAGCCACTCACATTAAGGCGGCAAATATTTTTATGGCCATGGTACAACTGGCAGTGGCAGCATCCTCAGCATTAGCCGTTCCACCTGCTGTTGCTGTCCACCCGAGGCACTTGTGAGGCTCCCCCACTAGATGCCGATTAATGAAAATTCTGCAGCGAATTTATTGAAATGCCCGTAAGTATCTGCTGGGAAAAACTAAGGCGCGAGAAATATGGCAAATTTTATATATCTAATATATAGATATATATGTACGTGATTTTTATTGTGGCCAACTGCTGGTTGGCTGGTTGGCGTTGGCGTTTGTCCATTGCGTGTCACTCGATGTTAAGGTGCGCCCTGTCTGCGTTCCATGCTCCGTTTGCGGTCGGCTTGGCCACAGCCAGCAGCAGCAGCTTAATGTCTACATTTGTTCTGGCCATTGCGTGTTCAGTGGCTGCCCTTTCCTTTTTCTATGCATCTCCAGCTTCTCGTTGCGATGGCTCCAGCATCTGCTGCTGCCGCTGCTGCAACTGCTGCCATGGCGCATTAGAACAAATTGTTCTTGTTACGATAGGAGGATGGACATGCCTTTTGCCTTGTTTGGACCGTAGGACAGAGTGCCACTGCTGTTGCTCTTAAATACCCTACAAGTTGAGCATTTCATCAATGTAAGATAACTACTGAAAAGTAACAATCTTTTTTACTGAGAGTTGGCATATTTCCCATGCTTTGTGTATATTTTGCATTCTTATATGAAATATTTTTCATAGCATATGAGAATACTATTTTTATTAGCATATCAGATAAGGTATGAAATAATGTATATCCAAGTCATAGGTATATATCTTTAGGGTTCTTCACTTGGTAGCGTCAATAATTTAAATAATTTTCTAGGATATTCACAAGTTTGGCGTGTGACTCTCTTTAAATTTCTTTCTTTTCGAGTTGTCGGTTTTTTTTTTTCGTTCGTTTAATGCGCTGCGAATTCGTGAAACAAATAGTCACAGACACAAGAGCTATGTAAGTAAGTACGCATGATTCTTGGTCGGCTTAACTTCATCTGAATGCAGATTTCGTCTTCGCAATGTTAATGATGGGAAAAATGTGTGTGCATGGGATGAATAGGAGGAACTGCCTTCTGTTGGAGTATCCAGATCCATTGCCCAGACGAAAGACACAGAACCTGTGACGGTTCCTGTTCTGGTTTTCATTGTGTGATCCGCAGCAAATTGATTCGGCTTGGGTATTTTGTTCCTCAACCATTGGACGTTGTTAGTTTGGTAAACTCGCATTATATAATGTGCATATATAATTCTTTTGTTGTCTGCTGCTAATTTGCAAATTTGCGCCGACATTGAGGTAATGTCATAGCTGAAATCGCTGCTCGACGGGGCTCGTTCAGCACCCGGACAAACGGAGTCAGTAATCATGGTCAGTTGTTGACCAGCTTCAACATTGACTGACATCTAATTGTGTGTGATTTGTGTGCGAGTTGGCGTTGCAAAATGGTAGCCCAGCTAATAGGCTTCCTATTAAGCTGTAAGTGGTAAGGACTGCATACAAAATTGCAGTTGTCCACTTAAGCTAAGCCAGCTGAAGAGAAATGAAGACGGTATCATACGAACAGGCATTACTGTACCATTGTAATGTAATTTTGTCATGAAATATGTAACGCATAAAAGGAGATAACGCCGAATCCAAAATGTATATATTTATATATGATCAATATGCCTCAGAAAGGATCTTCTGCAGGCTGTTTGCTCTATTTGTCCACCTGGTAACTTAAAAACTTTCAAGGTGGAGGCTGGAACGAAAGGAGAATCTAAAATATAATTGTTTAATTAACACGGTCTATGGTTCCTTATAGACATAGGCCTGACATGCTATAGCCTTGAAGAGACCAGCTAACCATTATGGCTGTTGACCATGGATGGATTTTCGACAAAGCCCATCTGGCAGCACATGTGTCGGTCGTTCAACTCAACCTGACCAAAGTCAAAGGCAAGTCAAAAGTCATAAAAGATATGCAAGCACACACAGCCTGCCTCCATATGAGCATAAATATGTACATGGTGCACACTATATACAAAGACACACACACATATATGTTGGAGTATGTGCGTCTACATCTGCTGCTGGTAATCCTTGGCCGTGTCTGCCCTTTGCAGCAACAGCAGCAACAACAATTACAAATGAACGACTTCTTTGTTCTGTCAGCAGCAATGGTTGGGCCCAAGTTCGAGTTCGAGTTGCGGTAGCAGCCAAAAGAGGGGGCGTCGTCAGCGTCTACAACTCTCACAGTGCTCTACAGAGCCTACAGTGGCCAGCAGCTGCTACGCATAAAGCATAAGCCATTTGGCCATTTGGATGCGAATGCTGCTGCGGATGCAACTTTTGAGGCGTGGGGCATGGTGAATGGGGCGTGAGGCGTATTGCGTTGTAGCTGGCCAAAACAAATAGATGAGGATGCTGAAGAGGAGCAGCCCGTGCAGCAAAATGTGCAACGTTATCATAACTAAGTGCATGGGATGCGTGTGCGCCCCAAAAGCGCCTGCATATGCATAATTCATGCTATTGAACCCTCTGCTTTACAGAAAACAGACTGCAGACAAGAAACTACAGACTGGACCCTGGACACGGACATGGGCATGAACCTGGAGTGGCTGTGCGGCCGGCCTGGCTAGAAAAATTATAATTTCACAAGTCATAATAGGATTTGCAATTCAAATGCGAACGCAGACACAGATACAGACACGGACACAGGCGCAGACGCAGGCACAGACGTAGACGCAAATACAGAACTCAACTCCTTGAGTCGAGTTGCACAAATTTCTGTGGAAGGCGCAGTCAACAAATGACGACAACAATGAGCCTCTCACAGCCAAGCTGAGGCGCAGACGGTGAACAGCAGACAGCAGCCTTAGGTCCAGCCAGGCTATGGGGCCAGACAATGGTTGGGCCAGCGCACGGCCATAGCCAATATGTCAAAAATATTAAGAGACATGGCCATCGAGCGAGGCATAAATATGCAAACGATAAGCGCTCGCCTCTATAAAGTTGTAAAATTGACAAGCGTTGTGCGATGCCAAAGTCTTAAATAAAGCAATAAAATGCGCTAAAACATCGCCATCGACATGGCCCCATCGATGGACGGTAGCCGATCCCCACAGTGGTCCAAATGCAAAAATTAGAAATGAAAGCCAGCGGGTTGCCAGCCTAGAATTTATTCCAGTTGGCTATTCAGCTTGGGGTTTGGGGCATGCATCTGCCACTGTGGTACAAATTATACTGCGACAGTCACAGCTGACTCAATCAGTGGAGGAGGATGCACATTCATGACCGCGCTTGACCATCTATTGATTATCAATTCATGAGTCTGAGGGAGCAAGGTATCAAGGAAGTGCAGCTTAAGTATCATTCAGATAACTAATGCGCTTCTATTGCTGAACATCGTAATAATGTCAACTGTATGCTGATGATGCTTGCCCAATGGGGACACTTGACAAAGACACAAATGCTTGGATGTTGCTACTTTATGTGCTCCTGGATGGTTTATCTCAAGTAGGAAGTGAGAGTTTAACATTCTCGAAACTTGGCTCTGAGAATAACTGGGCTTCGTATAGGCTAAATTTGTATTGTTCAATTTATATACCAGTTACGCAGACTAAACAAGTAAGAGGTTCTAGTGAGGAGCTCCCGACTTGGGGATACCTCTTCTTCCAATACCAAATGCAAATATATATACTATTCTAGAAGCTACTTGTCAAGTTTGGTGACTCCTGCTTTTATTATTTACCAAAATTGCTCAAAAAACAGGATTTCGATATAGATTTGTATCGATTACTTGGAAACGGGGCAATATCGGAAACAAAGTCGATCTGCGTGGGCACTAGGAGGACTTACAAATCTCTACGGACGGACAGAGGGACGGACAGAGAGTCGGACATGGCTAGATCGGCTCGACTGTTGATGCTGATCAACAAGATGCTTCCTTATGCCTGTTACATACATTTACACAAATACATTACCCATTTTTAATAGGTTCAGGGTATAAAAAAAGGCTAATTTAGATATTCCATCCGACTGACTTGAAATTCAAGAACAGTTTGGTCCTAGCAAAGCCGGGCTTGGATATTGATTGGGAATATGAACTTAATTTCACATATTATTTTCATTAATATTTAAAATATTTCACGGCGATTTCTTTTACTTGAGAGAAAAATGAAATAAAGAAAAGAACAAAAGACTTAGGCAACGAACTTGACAATTTTCTAACTAAAAAGCAAACGGCCAGTTTTGATTAGGGCTTAAGCTCAGCCTGTGCTCAGCCGCTGCGTCATAAATATTTAAAGGTAGTGATGATATAGCCAGGCGCTGGCCACGTTCCAAAGCTCCATGGCCATAGAATAGCCTTGATCTTAGCCTTTTGGCTTGGCTTTGGATTTAACTTCAATTTAAATCAAATGCGCGCGCCGATGCTTGCGCCGCTATGAGGTTTTTACCTTTTATTTTTAGCTTAAGCATATGACCGACACTCACTCACACACACACACACTCACTCACTCATATAATAGGTATGTGTGTGTGTGCTATTTTTAGAGCCACATTTAAGTGGCGACCGCATTTGTGGCCTGAACTCTGGCTAAAATATGTCCCGCTGTGAATTATGTGTCTACATAAATTATCAGGCTAGGAATTAATCATTTTTTATGCAGGACTGTAACCGCTGCGGCTCAGGCTCAGACACTGACTCCGACTCCAAGTCCAACCCAAACTCCAACCCAGTCCTGGCAAACGCTGCTGTCCATTAGGTACCAAAGCGCAGCTTAAATCTACAGACATAGTTTGGCACTGACTTAAACTGGGCCCAGGCTTGTGGGCACTTAAAGTCGCTTTGAATTTTTGTCTTTGTCTCTGCATTGCTTTGCCATCGGACTAGATTGCCCATGGCTGTTGGCGCCTTCAATACGCTGCAGCACAGTTGGCAAAGGCAAGAGTCTTATCCAGTCTGCAGATAGCTGGAATAATTTGTTAAAAATAAAATAATAATATTTTATGGACTTGGTATAAATGAAAAGTGTAAAACTTAATGTTCGTTTTATTAGATAATATCAAGTGGCACACAATTGGTAAAAATTTGTATTCTACACTGGATCTTACTAAAACTTTACTAAATTTAGCAGAAATATCTAAAACAGACTTCCACACTATCTGAGAGTGTTCTCTTGCTCCCATGTTTAGTCGAACCACTTTGTTTCTAAGCAATTGTGCCGCATTGTTGCTTTTACAGAGCGAGACCCATGTGTGCCCTAAATCGCTTGGGCCCAAGCCAATAATTTGATGTCGTTGGCCGTATTGAGATTGTGTTTTTATTGTAGTTGTTGTTTCTGTTGTCTATAATTGATACGTGTTACACTGTACGCAAAGACAAAATCTGGCCGCTGGCTATTTGCTTTAGCTTCTCGACAATTTGCCCCGGCCGCAAACACATCTGCTGCATACAAGTGGGGCGTGGCAACGGCTGAGACTGAGGTTAAGACCATGGCCGTGGCTGTGTGCTTGCTGGCAGACAAGTTGCTCCGCCCCACTGCGTCTGCGGTTGCATTGCATAAATGTCAAGGAAATCGCATGTCCACCCTCGTTTGTGTGCAGTTTTATTTCAGTGTATCAAGGCTGAAAGCTGTAGGTGCAGGGCGTGGCAGGCTGAAACCCATGGGGCCGAACCACTTGTAAAGCATTTTATAATTTAATTTTCATCTGAACGCCTGAAACGTCGCGACGTCTGGCTATCAAGTGGGTGTTGCTATCGATTATTATCGATTAATTTTGAGCTTGGCAAGCATAAATCAGTGCGACCTAAAGGGCTGCAACCGCCCCTGCGTCCCTTCCCCCTTGCACAGGCACCTTAAGACTTTCAGCAGTTCATTTATCACCTGGCAAATGGCAAGTGGCGTAAAGGAAAACAAAAGACTTAAGCAACAAACTAAGTACATCTGTCTTCTAATGTTATCATCTGTCGCCTGTCTGTCGTGTGTCTTCTTCTTCTACTTCTACTTCTATTTCTACTTCTACTTGTACTTCTGGCGTGCTACCGTCCGGTAACAAAAGTGATAATTAATGTGTAAGCTGAGTCCCAAACCGCTCTCCCCCTGCACCAACGAATTTGTAACTGCATCCTGGTCAGGCCAAACAAAATTGTCAACAGTGGAAGCTGACAGGGGTACGACAGGGGGAATGCGAACTCAACTGAGCTCCGCTACACTCTGCATGCTAACCGAGGTGCTGACACTAAGCACTTGTCACCCAGCCCCAGTCGAAGCTCCTGGCAAGCATGCGTGTGTCTCTGCCTCCGATCCCATGGTTCTGTATGCGCCTCTCTGCCTCTGTCTGGAGATGTCTCATGCAGCTGGACAAATTGCAGTTGTCGTCGTCGTTGTTGCTGCTTTTGCTGCTGCGGCTGCGGCTGCTGCAGTTGCCTCCTTTGGCCCCTTTTATAATATTTCTGCCAGCTTCTGCTCGTTGCTATGTGCGTAGTTATGCAAACAGTGGCCAGCCTGAAACAAGTTGTTGCTGCTGTTGTGTTTGTTGCTGCTGTCGCTGCTTTGGTTGTCGTAATTAAAGGTCAACATTTGTGCATGTTGTCAATGTCACGATCATGTGATCATGTATCTCTCAATTGCACCTCAGACTCAAAACTGCGATTTTTCTGGTCAGTTGATCAACAACTAGCATTTGGATCTGCTAGTATAACAATTTAAAAGCAATTCAAATTTTTGTATAAATCCTTCTCCCCACTCTTAAAAACTTATAGTTATCTTAAATAAGTTATATCTTAAAGCCGATTTTATGTTTCATTTAAGAAAATATTCTGAAAAATAACAACATATTCACTTTTAAATATGTGTTCGTCATCTACAAAGCTCTGATGGATACTAAAAAATAACCGATTTCCAAACAGACTGCTCTTGACTTGGCCTCTAAATAAAGAGTTACTCGATTAATATACATATATATTTTTTTTACTATTTCCTTAAGTGTCTACAATATGGGAAGTATTTGTGAGTCGCATCTTCTGCCTTGACTAGATCTGACTGTCGCTGCCCTGACTTTGGCAATGACTTTTCGCTTTGGCTTTGGCTTTGGGACCCTGCCACGCTCATTTGCAATTTATATAAAAGCAAATTTTCATGTTGATTACTGCTTAGGCATTATTGTTGCTGTTGCTGTTGTTGCTTCTGCTGCTGCGGTTGCTGTCGATTTTCAATTGCTGCTTATGGGCGGCAGCAGGCAGACTTGAGCAATAGCATCAGGTGAAATTTTCTTCTTTTTTGCCTCGGTTTTGTTTGGACGCTGCACACTTAACGTTATTACCATTGTTATTCAACCAAAATACAAATTTTTAATGAAACCGGCCAAGTTGCTGCTCCATTGCTTGCGCAAATTGCAATCTGTTCTGCGGCCTTCTCTTGGCTGCATACAAAATTTTCTGCTGCTTTGACTTCGTCATGCTTTCTTTGTTTTTATGCACAATGTGCATTGTGCGATATTTCACTGTAGACGCTGTTATTTATTTTGATTTTTTTTTTTTGTTTCTATTTTTCTATTTTTCCCTGCGCTAATTACAGCTAGCTGGCTTTTGTGATTGATTGCAAGTGCAACGTTTCGCTGGAGCTTGTGCTGTTGCTGGTGCTGGAGCTGCTCCCATGAAGCGTGGCACGTGTTGCGTTTAATGTGCAGTTTCTATTACTCTCGCCTCTCGTCGGAGTGGAATTGAAAGTGAAACTCTGCTTTATGAGCTGAGCTGGTTGCATTCGCACAGGCCCAGGCCCAGGCCCAGACCCAGGCTCAGGTTTAGCCAACAACTTGCACTTTTGGCTGCGGCCCATTGATAATTGACCTCATTTAAGATGTTGCTGCTGCGATAAGGCGATAGGAATTAAAAGCGGCATCCACTAATTTAGCCCAGGACCCGTCTCAGGCAGTTGCAAAGGCTGTATGCTTGCCAGCTTGCAAGGCTGTGATGCTTATCAAGCGGCCCTTAAGCCTAGACCAAAGACGTAGACTGGCTGCTGTTGCTGCTGCTGCCGTTGCCAATTGCCAATCGCGGCCAGCAATCGCGCCTCGCTAACGAGACGACGACGACAAGATGCTGCAGGCACAGCCAGCGAGGGCTCGTCCATAACATTTATTTAAATTATGGCTAATTAGTTGTGTGTAATAATTTTGTGCACTTCCAAGAGAAAGTGCGACAGCTATTTTATTGTTTTGATAACTATTTTTATTCCATGAAAATTTTTTATAATTCACCTAATTTATGGAATTAATTTTATCCGGGGTTTTTTTTTTGTAGGTGTTAGACATTGATTAAGCGGCTTTAAGGTCGCTGCGCCATTTGTGTGTCATTAGTTAAAATCGCCAGGTTTTGAACAATGTAAATACTGGGTTGACAAATTCGCGGTTTCCCTTTGAACAAATTTGGCTTACCAGTAATTTTTAACTAACCCTCGTCCATTTGGTAGAATCTAAAGCTAGGCCTGAGACGCGCCTTGCGGTGGCTGCCGCTGCATAAGCATCTGTAACTTTTCGCGCTTATCTAAGCAATAAATCTTCGATGGCGGTGGCAAGTCCCAACTCCCAACTCCCAGTTCAAGTCCAAGTCGATGTCGAAGTCGAAGTCGTGCGGGCGTTGCCTTTGCCTTTGCCTTTTGCCAACGCTATTGCCACTGCCACTACCACTGCCTCAGCCACTTGATGGCTAAGTGACTGAGCCGGAGACTGACTGACAATCAAGACGATGCTTGATTCGCGATTTGCGATTTGCGATACCCAATGCCCAATGGTCGATGCCTGGCGATCGTCTAACTTCTCTAATGGCCGAATGTCACACTTCCCATCCTATCTAACAATGAGCCAGAGGCCGAGTAGCAATTGTTGCTGCTGGCAACGCCTAACAAATGCGACCCACATACGCGACCAGTTGGCTGACCAAATTTTGCATCGTGCCCATACCGGCACCAGCCCCCCTTCGGCCATTGTATGTTCGGTTTGTTACGGAACTCGCTTGCATTTCCAGTGGCTCAGTGGCAATAAATTTCAATTTGCTGGTCGGTCTGAGCTTAAGCCTGGGCTTGGGCCAGTGGCCATGTTCCCGTGTGCTTGTGATTGTGCCTGGGCCTGTGCATATGTCTGTGGCCGTCTGTAGAGTCTCGCTAGGCTGCCTAGCAACAATGCAATGCGGAGGTAAAATGATAAAAATTCGATTACATTCAGGTGTGAAACTTACATATATCGCAGCGATTTACTTGTTTGTACACTACGCGCTGAAACTGAGGCTTGCCGGCTGGCCCAGCACTTACGATCCGATTTAAATATCTACAAATGCTTTGTGTGATTACATTATTGATCGTATTAAAAACTCATCTGTCTCTCTTTTACTTTATGTATTCAACTTTCATATCTAGCTATGCAATAAATTTAATTTTACTTTCTATAGCTATAATAAAGACATCATATTATAATAAATATAAAAGGTAAAACACAAAGAAATTGGTCGTTGGTTGTGCTCGCATTGTTATTTTGCTGATTGATGCTTACGATTCTCAATAATTTAACGCTTCGAAAGAGTTGCATGGCATTTGCAAGCTAGATCCGATAGATGCAAGAATTTAATTATTAGAATTGTTTTAATGTTAATTATTATTTAATGTAGATGCCAAGCACAAATTCAAAGCGTTAAATAATATTTTATTATGTTCATTTAAAAGGCTTACAGCTATAACTCATATTACGTAGAGAAAATAATATTATGTATCTAAAAATCAGCTGAAAATATTGTCAAGTTAAGTTTTGAATAGCATCAAGCCAAACTTGTTGCCATGCCGCATAGAAGCTATAGACAGCAATCTTTCCATCTGAGTCAGAGTTAGCCTCTGCAGTAGCTCATTAGAGAATCGGCTCAAATATCATTTGCCCGGTTGCTGGCAGTCGTCGGTTCTTGAGCTGAGGTAACTGCTGTGCTGTGCCAGCCAATTGCCAAGCAGTCAGCCACTCAGGCACTCAGCCGGAGCTCTGGTCGGTGCTGGGCTGGCATCCTTTTTTTACACGACTTCCATTTGGGATTGGCCCCGGCCCTTGTTGGTCATTAATCATGCGCCTGTGAACGACAAGCGTATAAGTTACTAGCGCACTGGCCCAAAAAAGGCCAATGGAATGGGCTCAAGCCCTGGCTCAGGTCGTTGTTGGTATCATCGTTTGCTGGTCCAGGACGACAAAGAAAGTACCCAAAGGCGGCAGCAGCTCACCTAATACCTAATTGGATGCAGATGCATAACGGCCCCAAACAGAAAGAAACCCAACATACCGAGAGAGAGAGAGAGAGAGAGAGAGAGAGAGAGAGAGAGAGAGAGAGATAGAGAGATAGAGAGAGACAGAGAGAGGGAGAGATGTGCATAACGTTTGGCAACATTTGCGCTCCGTTGAATTTTGGCTATTTGTGGCGTGCAACGGATTTGTGTCATAATTGAAATGTTGGTGCAGTCGTATATGCCCAGCACTGAGCACGCGATCTGCGGCGCATCAGTGCCTCAGCGCATCATCGGTGTCGGTGGCAATTAAAACCAGTTTTCACTTTTACACGCCATAGCCAATAGCCAGCCCAGAAGAAAACATCATTTTCACCATGTGAACTGTACAAATCTTCGCTGAGAACATGCGCTCTGGAATTTCTACATGCGCAACACCCACAATGAACACCGAGCGCTCCAGCATTCAGTTCAGCTCAGTATTCAGTACTTGCCGTTTGTTCGGCCGTCAACAGCCATTAGCACTTTGGCACATAATTGATACGTGGCTGGGCCATAAAGCAAAATGCATAGACATCCACATCCACATCCCCATCCCTATCCCCATCCACATCGACGTCGTCTATGGACCTAAGCATAGACACTTGGATCTCAGCAAAATGACGTTGTAAAAATGGCAGCACGTTGAGCGGCTTTTTCATGCTGTGTTCCTGTACAGATTTTTATATACAACACCTCGGGGGCGTTTTGTGCCGTCTGCCATACGACACCAAGATGCACAGGAACAACAACAACTACAGCAAACCTACAACAGCAAGAACTGAAGAAGGGCTGGGATTGGGCATCTGTTGCCTACATAGAGTACGCTGTATGGAGTATGAGGTCTGGTGCCGCAACGTAACTAACAATTTATTTAATACGCTGTACGTGCGCTTTAATAAAAGGCTCAATCAATCAGTGCGCAAAGAACAAAACATAAAAAAGAAAGAAAAAGTCCCTAAAAAGTCAAATATGTGGGAACAGCACATCAACAGCTGCTCGACTCTGAGATGCTCTTGACAGTTGACCCAAAGATATTCAATCGACCATGAATATGCGTTGATTGTTAAATTTCTGAACAGCTTTTCAACGTACTTCTTCAAAGGAATAACAAAAAGAAAGAAACAAAGTTAGTTGAGTGCTTTAAAAAAAAAATAAATAAATATAATAAAAATAAATACAAAAAAAAAATAACACAATTTTATATATTAATTAGACAAATGGTTTTATGTTTATTAATTTAAAATTACATTTTTTTTAATTTAAAAGTAAAATAGGTAAATATTAATTAAAAATCGTAAACATGTTGGCATTCCATATTTTATTAATTGGCCACTCTCTTTGGCCGGCTTAATTCAATTAAAAGTATTACCATTATTGCGATATTGATGGATTAAACTTTGGGAGGAATAAGTCATAAATTTGCATGTCTTGTTATTATTGCATTCTAAAATTGATTCATGTTTGCCTTTGGAAATTTTTAATTATCTAAATGTTTCTGTTACATAGCATTAGAGAGAGCGAACATTCCGCTTTGCATGTCTCACAAGGGCATTAAGAGGAACCTCTTTGGAGTGGGCAAACACAGTCTCAAGTGCTTGAGGGCTGGAGAATGATGTGATGTGATCTGATCTTATGTGATGTGTTGCTGGCCGAGTCCGAGCTTAGTGACAGCAAGAGAGACAACAGCGACGAACAGTCTTTTGACGACTGCGTCGATGTCGATCCTTTCGGCGCTGCTGCAGACAGCGTGTCGAATGGCTTACGCCGACTTGGCGGCAGAGAAGGCCAGGAGGCAGTTGTTATATGGCTCGGAGTGGGGCGTTTTGGTTGCTGAACGGCTTTTCGCTAATGAAGCCATAAAGATATGTATTATTCCTATGCCATAAATTTAGCTGAGCCGCCCTGCGCTTCGACTGTGACACCCACATGGAGGTGAAACAAAGAGAAACAGACAAGCGGTGTGCGAGAGAGAGATAGAGACAGAGAGCGAAAGAGAGAGAGCAATAGGAACAGGAAAAGGTGCCTTAGTGTCTTAGTTGGTTATTCCCTTTGCATCTGGCACGTCGCCGCTTTGATTATCTAGCAATGTTTATGCATTTGACGATGGTGCTGCATTTAATTTTAACAACAATTAGCCACGCAAATGCTTGGGCCACAACAGCTTAAGGGAGGGGCGGCAACAGCAGCAGGAAGGGTTTGCCCCTGGCCAGAGAACGTTTCTGTTGGCCATGTCTAACCCTAGCCAAAGGTTGTTGCCAGTTTGCGGCCTCTCGACTCTCTCAAACGCCTAACAAGGTGTCAATATCTTAAAAATGTTATCTTTCTGCACATAAAACTCAAGCGGATCATAGTAAATCAGCCTTTGGTAGGCAGACGATGGCCTAGCCTCGGCCGCCGTCGCCGTCGCAGTCGCAGTCGCAGTTAGCCTGCCAACCCAGCCCAGCCCAGCTAGCCAAAGACCCACAACAATGGCCGCTTGGCCAATGGAGCGCGCAACGTGCCTTTTATACGGCGGATTTACGAGCCAAGCCGACGACGTCGTGGCGAAGAAATATTCGATGGCCAAGCAACGATTAAAACGGACTCTTCACGCATGCGCGCACACATACAACAGCACAGCCGAAGCTGCTGCATAATGGCCATCGCGGAATACTATGCTGGACCCATGCTTAGGGACAGTATACCCAAATAGTTGGTTATTTTCTCGACAAAAGTAATGTGTTATTCAATACTTGATTAGCCGGTTACCGAAAAACTCACTTCCCTGGGTGCAAGAGGGGCCTGAAAGTTGGGGGAATACTAAGTTTTTCAAGCGGCGGGAGTTGTATGGATAAGAGACACATAACAGCTTTAAGAAGGAAGCTTATTCCGGGAAAGCCCGCGTAATATTTGCTATTTAGAATGTTCGCCTTTACCAAAAGCAAATCCAAATTAACTTCACATGTTTGCATGAGTGCATGTGTATGCATGTTAGTTTGTGTGCGTGTACGTACATGTATTGAATATTTGCATGTATGTTCTCTTTAACCAGGTGCAGAACAAATTTGCTTTTGACTACGCCGCAAATTAGAGTAACGCATTTTTTAATGTTGCCGTCCTCATTGATTCTTGTGACTCAAGCGGGTGTTCGTAAAATGACATTTTTTTTGTAAATATGTGTTGTAGGTATGTATTTATTCTTGAATGAGTGCACGCCTGCAACTTATCTCTACTTATATATAAAACTTTTTTTCCGGACTGACTGACTGATTGGTGATCAATGCACAGCCCAAACCGTAAGAGCTAGGAAGCTGAAATGTTGACCGTAGTTACCTTCTGTGATTAAGGTGTACGTTAAGACAATGTTTCGAGTAAATTCATCCGCATATGTGGAAATATCGCGAAATAAGTTTTAATGAAACGTTTTTGTTTACTATCCGATGGGCTCAAAATCATTTCCAAACATTTTTGTTAAAATTCATTTGAGGAATGTTTCTTACTTGTTGAAAATTCTATTCTTCCTTGGTGGAAATGGAGGTCAAAGAATTGATCCAAAGATATACATAAAAAATCATTCTAAACTTGTTCGGTAAAAATGCGATTCAAAGATTATTTGGGGGAAGTTTTACGTTTTGTCCCATTTGCTTCAAACTTGTTTTCGAAGCTCTACATAAAAAGCAGCAATTTGGAGAATTTCATCCGCAACAGTGGTAAATTGGCGGAAATCCTTTTTATGTTTGCTTACCATCCGATCGATTTCAACAAAATGTTATATTATAAGTGCCACGGACAAGGCAGGCTTATAGGCGTTAATAATACCAAGCTCTTCCACTCTTTAGCTTCCTCTCTCTTTTCATTTCTCAGTTTACCTATCTTGCTATCTCTATTCCACTCAAAATGGTTCTCCTATTATAAAATTTTTTTATTTTAATAAAGTGTTCAAAAGTCTACTTCCTCACGACTAATTAATACGAAACTAATATGAAAGCTCAAGTAATTAGAATTAGATTCTTTTACTTATAAATCTGGCCAGCATAGTAAAATGGGCTCACTAGCGGACTGGCTGTCTCGCTGTCTGGCTGGTCGGTTGGGTGTTTGCCCTGGCAGCATTTGCAACACCAGACCGGCATCGACATGAGCATCGGCATTGACTTGAGCTTGAGGCATGCATGGGGTATTGGATTGGGGAGCAGTCGCATCATGTGCGCAATGCACGCACGTGATTTAAGCGCAGCCCCGTTGAGTAAGGGAAGCGGAATGGTGGGGGGGTTGGCTGCTCGAGATCGGTCGCGAGGCATGCTTATAAATCAGAATTCAGTTTTGGTCCCAATGACGTCGACAATCAGCTCAAAGGCACCCAGGGGCGGGACGGGTACGCACCACATATTGATAAATAAATAAGTTCGCCAAAGGCTTTTGTCTTTACGAGTAGCTGGGCAATATCTTCTGTTGTTATTGTTGTTGTTGTATTTTATTTTTCGATAAGTTCAATGCACTTGTGCAACTGGTTTAAATTAAAATTTGAAAATACATTTTGAATGATTTATGTGCAGCATCTTCTGCAGCACGTTGCGTTTGTATTGCCGAAATTAATTTCAGAATGTTTTACGATCCAAATCTAAGTAACTGGCCAACATTCACAATTCAAACGGCGTCCACGTCTGACTTTTGACCCTGGCGCCGGCGCCGGCGCCGGCAAGTCTTGTAGCCAATAAATTAAGGCTTTCAAAGCTATGCCGCGAACCAGCCGCAGCTGCATCATCTGGTTAGCTATTGAAGATCAATAAAAATGCAACAACTAAGAAAAGTTCTTGAAAATGTTTCCAAGGAAATACGGACCTAATAATTGTCATATTAATTGCCATTTAAAAATATTGAATTTAATTTATAATTATATTTGCGCCCTGTCATAGTCAAGGTTTACCTAAGCCCAGTCAAGGTTTACCTAAGCCCTTCTTAAAGTCTTTTAAGAACAGCATCCTGTAGCTCTCTAACTAAAAGCTCACCTGGCTGTTGGTCTGGCAAACTCAAAGTACTTGAACTCTTTAGCATATGCATAATCCTCGGCTTTAATGCAATCTTTGCCACATCACACATATTCTTGCCAGCATCCAGTCACATATCTCTGTAAGTATTACTTAAGACTGCGCTTTAACCGCTTGGCTGACTCGATCAAATTTCAATATGGCCCATTGACAAACTTGAGACACATCGCATTAATAACTGATGAGTGCACATGGACACGGTAGGGATTTGAATTTAGGCTCGTGCGCAGGCAAGAACTTAATTATTTTCATCTTACATTTCAATGCACGTTAGCTGAACTTAAGTTATTCTTTACTTTATCCCAATGATTATAAATTAATCCGACTAATTATCTTTATCATGACTGTGGCAACTGGAAAACTGTGGAAAAATTGCGGAAAACAGTTCTATAAGGCTTTAAGTTAATTTTCAATTTTAATTATAATAATATCACATTTCTCAGAAGTAGGAAATGGCGGGAAGAGTAATGTTAAAATTTAGAAGAAAATAAACTGCCCGGGTAATGCTTGATAATGCATGCTACTAGTATATTAATTCCTATAAGATCATGAAACTACCAGCACTTATCACAGATATCCATTCAAACTTTACTCATACAAT
Source organism: Drosophila virilis (assembly GCF_030788295.1). Lineage (NCBI taxonomy): Eukaryota > Metazoa > Arthropoda > Insecta > Diptera > Drosophilidae > Drosophila > Drosophila virilis. The sequence goes on from NC_091545.1 coordinate 26,499,577, forward strand.
ATGAATGTGAAAGATCTCGAGATATTAGAACTTAAAGATTGAGAATGCGAGTCAAAATTGCTGGCAGTAGCTGACAGCTCCCTCTGACAATCCGTCATAGTACACTCTAAAAAGACTGATGCGGACTGCTTGTGGACTACACCTTCGTTTATGTGACGGGACAAAAGTGTTGGGGCATACCGAAAGGTTATTTACCTGCCTTTACGTCAATAATGGAGAACTTGGCGGACTGTCAGACGCTGTTTCAGACAGATCTCTACTAACGATACCGTTTGCGGGACAGCCCCTACGCCCCCCGCAAGTTGCCGCCAACAGAGCGAACCGACTCGACACGATCTACATAACATTTGCTGCGGCTAATGGCTCGATGTGCGCTGTGCCAAATATGGATGGAAATGGATACGGATTTGGATGACCAATGACCAACGGACAGTTTGCCCACTGAAGCCGTGCTTACACTTAGAAAGAAATTCTATTAGAAAAAAGCAAGTTAAATTTTATAAATAAAGAGGCATTATAAATATTATAAATCTTGGATTCAAATTTAAAGTTAGCTTTCAAATTTCCATTTTATAACTACAAATAAGCATTGAGTGATTAAGAGATGTGCGCTCAACATAAAAAAAAATTCACTTACATATTGTAATATAATTGGAAAAAAAAATTCTGTATTTCTATAAGAAAAATGTAAGTAGCTTGGTGGGTTGACATTTCTTAAATTATTTTTCTATGCGTTTCGTCTTATTCTTCTATGTGTTTCGTTAGCTGCTTTCAAACTTCCGCTTCTCTTGTAAACAATTTTTAAATTTGCCATTTTTATTTAAATTTCCAAACACTCTGGAGTGGAAAATAATAGATTTGCAAGTGTAAGCTCGATCGCTCTATAACGGTGTTTCGAAACAATAAAACCTGAAGATCAGAATCTGCGGCCGCTGCTGAGCGCACTATATCGATATATCATTAGCAGGCTTTTGATTTACAATCCGCCTTTGTCTGCTCGCCTTTTGTTGGGCGCCCATTTTGGCGCAGTAAATGTGGCTGACTGCGGCTAATAGCACTTTCCAGCCAAACCTATTCACATATGCAGAACGAATGAAAGTGTTCTCTATAACAAGCTCCAATTCGCTGCCAGACAGACAAAGCGTAGCAGACCGGGCCAGACCAGAGCTGAGCAGAGCAGTACACTGCCGAGTCGAACAAACCAAAGTATTTGTATGAGTTGCAAGCAGCTTCAAACATGGCTCAAAGGTCTCAAGTCTTCTCAACCGGGCCCCCAGACCAAAGCCGAACTTGCAGAGCGGGCCAAGTTAGCAGTCGATGTTGGTTGGGCCTGGCGAGCGGACGTGTGAGCGCGTTAAAGACCAAGTCGAATATAACGAAAGACAAATAACGTACGAGAACGACAAACCAATCGCGAGTGTGAGACTGTGCCAGTGTGCGTGTGTATGTGTGTGTGCGCGAGCATGTGCAGCATTTGAGTTGGCACGTAACGGGCAACGCGTCTTCGATCCAATGGCCAATTGTGCGCCGGCCAGTTGCAGGATCGAGGCCAGCAGGCTGCTGCTGCTTCTGCTCATCCTGCAGTTCATCACGGCGACGCCAGCTGCCCGAAACCCAAATACAAACAACAACAATAACAACAACATTTGGCGACGCGTTCGTCTGGTGACAAGCGTCAGCGCCAGTTCCACACAGGAGCGGGAACGCAATGCATATCAGCTGCTCAAGGCCAACAGCACAACAACCAGCACCACTACCACCAGCACGACTACGACCCCTGCGCCACGGCGTGCTGCTAAACAGCTGCTGCGTCGCGAGGATCTCAATGTGCCGGAGGGCAACATATCGAGCGCAGCGCGCCTGGAAATGTCCACTGAGTTCTTTGTGGTGCCCACGCTCAGGTCAAGCACCAGCAGCAGTAGCAACCGCAATGGCAGCAGTAGCAGCAGCACCACCACTGCAGCCACGCCCACGCGCAGTCAGGGCGCCCGTGCACGGGCTGCCAACACGCCGCGTGCCACACAGGGCGGCAGTGCAACACCGCCCAGCATTGTGTCCACCACCCAGCTGCCATTTGCGGGCCTCCGCAAGGAGGTTTGGGTGGTGCCTGTCCTGGTGCTGGCCAGCCTCACCATGCTCATGATGGGCGCCTTTGAGATCTTTGTGCTGTTCAAAGCATGGCGCACCTCACCATCCCGCCGCCATCTGTTTCTGGGTCAAATGCTGCTGCTGGGCTTGTTTGCCTGTGCCGGATTGGGCGCCGTTATCACGGCACAGCCCACGCTGCTCAGCTGTGGCGCCATACGCTTTGGCGTAGGCGTGGCCTACGCTTTGGTATTTGCTGCATTGCTCGTCAAGTGCGTGTTCCTGATCAGCCTCAATGGCGGCGTCTATTTGCCAGCACCGTACCAAGGCCTATTGCTGCTCTTCGCGCTGCTCATCCAGGTGGCCATCGGTGCGCAGTGGCTGCTGACACAGCCACCAGAGATTTACACGACCAGTGTGCCGGTGATGGGCAGCGGTTTTCTATCCACCACAGTTGCCTCACAGACAAACTACTCGGCGCTTTTCTACCCGACGTCCTACACAACGCTGGACGGCACGCCAGAGATTTACACGAGAATTGCGGCAGTGAGCACCGTTCTGATACCGTTATGCAAGACGCAATTCTCGGAGCTGCTCTTTTCATTGATCTACATTGTGTTCCTCATTGTGTTCATTGCGGTGCTGGCGATCAAATCGCGCGGCATACGGGACAACTATCGGGAGGCGACATACATTGGGTTGGCCATCGGTGGCGCCATTCCCATCTGGCTGGGCTGGATGCTGTGCGGCTTGGCGGTTGCTGAGCGGCATAAAGATGCTTGCATTGCATTTGGATTGGTGGCGACCTCGGCCACCGTTTTCCTGGTCATGTTTATGCCCAAGGGCAGGCAGCTGGCAGCCATGGGTAAGGAGGGACTCTACGTTGAGGATCGTGAGGAGCAGTTCAGTTCGCTGAGCCGTGCCGGTTCCGGTTATTCGCCATCCTTCTTTCACTTCAAGCCCATCAAATATGGCGTTATGAGCGGCTGTGGCTTGCCCAATTCCGCAACGAATACGGGCCAGGGACTCAGCTCGAAGCACTGCTCCAGTGCCAACAATGGCGGAGGTAAGTTTTTGTATAGATCTAAGATCATTCCACTTCAATATTGTCACAATTGTCTGCAACGCATCACATTTGAGGCCCAACCCAAGCTGCAGGGTGTCCCTTGACTCTGGCACTGGCTCTGGCTCTGGATTTGGCCCTTGTCAGCTGTCAGTTTCTGTACATTTTGTAATAACTTTCTTTTCTTGCCACACATGTCGAGCAAGGAGGGTGGGGCGTGCGCCTAGGGGCGAACTCTTGAACTGCTGATTATCTGTACGCTCGCCTCTTTCTAAAAACAAAAACCGAAGAAAAGCAAAAGTCTTAACTTTCATAGCTAAACTCTAAACGGTAGCCAACACACAGCACAGTGGATCAAAATTTAATGTACGAAAACAATAAAAGATATTCATTTCCCATATTTTTTACTCGAACCACAGCAGATACATAGCAGGAACATGATCTAAATTAATTTTTATTTTAAGTTAATTTATCGGTTTTCGAAACCAATTTATAAAATAGTCGCCTCAGTATTCGCAAACTTCGTTGCTTTACTTCAAGTTAATTACTTTATCAAAATATGTAAATTCTAAAACACTTTACCAGGCGTTGTAATTGATTAAGCAAATTTTTTTTCTCCAAATTTAATTTTAAGAAATAATATCTTAAAATATTTTCCCCAATTTATATTTTTCTGCATCCACTGTGCAGCGACATTAACTGGGCTTAAAATTGTTTTTACCTTGCCTTGTAATTGTTTGGCATATTAATTTTCTCAAAAGTCGTCGTGTAAGTCGAGTGTAAAAAGAGCATACATGAAGCTATCCATTTGTCTATCTGACAGTCGGTCAGTCCGACAGCCAGTCTGTTCGTCAGACAATCTATCTGCCTGACTATCTGTGTGTTCATTTGTCCATTTGCCTCTTTGCTCGCCTGCCAGCTTTCATTTTCGTCTGGTGAGAACGTCGCGCAGGTTCGTTGCCTAAGTCTTTTGATTTAGTTGCGGCTACTGCTGCTGCTTTCTTAATCATTTTTGATAACTGCTCCGTCGTTATTGTTGTTTTTCTTATAAAGACATCAGCAAGACTATATTTATTAGATTTCACATCGGGCTATTAAAAGGTGTTAAATGTCATTGTTAAATTATAGAAAACGGTCACAACCGCCAGCAAATGGCGAATGTCACACAGCGAAATGGGACCAACATTTGACATGCTATTTAGCGATTTATAAATCAAGTTAAACAAAACCAAAAATATAAATTTGCTAAAATTTTTGTTATAGCTTTTCTAAACAAATATCACAACAGAACAGGGCAAATAAAAAAGGCTTTTATGTGGGCTTTCTAATGAAAGCAAAAACATTTGGAAGAAGTGTAAATAGGGGCGGTCAATAGATGTGCGTGTCAGAAACATGTAATAAACATTTCACAATTTACGTAATTTAATTAATGAAAATGCATAAAATTTGTGATTACATCAAATCAAAAAACAACATTTTTTAAAGCCAAACGAAAGCTGAAACATTAAACAAAGACGAAGCTCAGATGCTCTTTTAAGCGGTACAATTTATTGGCCACTTGAGCAATTTAGCAATTGACCAATTTAATATTTAATAAATAAGAATTTAAAATTTCAATTCAAACCGAAGTTAGCATGTCGTAATATCAAATAACCGTAAAGTTATTAAATTTCTTCACTAAACATGCATAGTCCTCGGTCTTACAAGCCACTTCCATTACAATTCTCTAGGTTAGGGTATGAATGTTGCAATAATTTACCGAATTATAACAATGCGCCGCTGGGCTTAAGTAGGAAGCGTTTTACATGGCAGCTACTTGACGACGACTCTTTGTATGTGTTCGTGTGTGTGCATGTGTTAGATTGAGGCTCTTGCCACGCATGAAAGCAAATATAACCGATACAACTGGCAGAGCTAGAGCCAGAGCTAGAGCTGGAGCTGGAGCTCGAGCCGCACAGCCCACAGCTGAAACGCTTCGTCTCACGCCAAGTGCCTGTGGGCAGCCTCACTCTGCGTCTTGGTCTTCGTCTTGGTCTTAGCTATCGGTGCATAAAGAAAGCAAAACAGCCACAAAAGACACAGACGCGCAGACAGACAGACAGACAGACCGACATATACCGACAAAATATAGGTAGGTACGTATATAGATAGATAAATGAAAGATATAGTACTCTTGCTAGCTACATATATACGTCAAACTGTCTGCAATTGAAAGTGCATTTGAGGGTAACAACAACAAAAACAACAACAACGAATATGACAAAAAAAGCCAGAGACAAATGTCTGGAGACACAGAGCTTAAAATCAAAGTTGGCACAGGGCTTAACAAGCAACCGGAGCAGCCAGAGTGCTGATCTGAGCTGAGCTGACATTATCGGGCCCGTCCCGTCCCAGGTCCGGACTGAGGCATGTGTGTGTGGGTTGTAGCTGTGATTTGAGCCAAGCCAAGTCGCGTTGAGTGAAGTGAGCCAGGTACACGCAAAAGGGTTTTTTGCTTGATTAAGGGCAAAAATGTAACATGAAAATAAAAATAAAAACTGTAGCTCTACGTGGGCAGCTAAAGCAAATGAAAAGCAAAAAAATCAACAGAAATAAAACAGCGCCTAGGCTAACAATAGACTTGACAAACTTGAAAGAAACACATTTGCACAAACAATTCTATACTATATTGACATTTACCTCTATTGAAATTAATGCGAAGTCGAATTGTTGTGTGGCATGTTGCACTGATAAATGTGCTTTTAATTTTTATTTTTTTTCGTTTGAATTATAATACCACTTCTCAGTTTTCGTGCTCTTTCTTCAGCAAAGATTCAGCAAATTAAATTGAAATCGAAAATTAGCGTTAAGCCAGCAAATGAACCGTTCGTACAGGGAAGGCAGAGCCCACAGTAAAATGGTTTCTAATAAACCCACAATATCAAATTTCCTGTCAAACCCTGTCTCATAATAAACCAATATACACATATGTATATATACAGACGTGTATGTGTGTGTGTGTGTGTGGTCGTTCCCAGTAAGCAGTTCGGCACATAATTCACTGAGCAATTTGCAACAATAAACTAAACGACAGCTAACGGCGTTGACGCCAAGGAATGAGCCAAACCCGGAGCCGTGGTCGGAGCAGAGGCCGCGCTTGATGATTGCCAAGGTACAGGCAAAAGACGAGGAACACAGATTGACAGCTTCAGCTTCAGCTACAGCTACAGCTTCGCTTTTAACTTGGCAGAGCTCACTGGTCGGGATGTTGCTGTTGTTGTTGTTTGCTGCTTGCTGTTTGTTATTATTGTAGCGACGCGTCGCCAACATGGCCAAGGATCGGCAAGCTGCTGCTGACTCGCGATATAGCCGATATGAGCAGCGGCGGTTGCCGTTGATTGAACGCGCATAAACCGCTTGAAAAGAGTTCAAGGTTGCTCGCTTTAATTGAAGTCGCATTGTTGTAACAACTACAACACCAGCAACCTGGCCAACACGACAACGATGATGATGATGATGACGACAACAACAGCAGCAACTGCAGCAGCAGCAGCAGCAGCAACAGGGAGCAACTGAGCAAACGAAGCGTTGACAGGCGTAGTCACAAAAATAGATATTCAGAGGGAGGTTCGGCAGCTATGTGGGCTTGCTATAAAAAGAAAAACGTTGCAAGAAAACATAATTTTTATACCAGTTCTACCAGAAGTAAAAATGCTAATTTTAATAATCAACTATAAATTAAGGCAACATCTCGTTCGCCCCCTTCCCATTTGCCCTATTCAATGCTTGCCCTTAAATAAAAACCATTTTCAATAAAATAAAATCAGCAAATTTGATCAAAATTGTAGTTGATATTTTGTCTAGGTCTTGGCCCTAACTTGACTTAAGTACTTAATGAAACAGCCCATTATTTAGGTACTTCCGCCGCTGTTGCATGATGAAATCATTTTTGCTTTTTTCTGCTGTTGCTTGTTGTTTTTTCAATGATGTGTCGTCCTCTTCGTCGTCGTCAAGCACTTGAACTGACGATGGCCACTTGGTCAGTAAGGTAGAGATGAATGCATCTGCCGTTGCCTTTGTTCTATGCGACGACGCATTTTTTCGTAATTTTATTGAGTGACTTTATGCCAGGCGGCTACATACATAAAATCAATCATTCATGCCAATGGTGGAGCGACAACAATAACAATAACAACAATAACAGAAATAATAACAACAACAACAACAAAGCTAATTCACTGATTTGTGTTGTTGTCAACTTGGGTACCTACCTTGGAAGGTTAACACAGCTTGGAGAGCTGTGCGGAAGTTTTTGGCTTGTTCGCAAGTTTATCTTTGGGATATATCGATACTTATAACTAAGTCGCCAGAGGAGGCCATTATGACATGCCGATTTAACTGTGCCTTTGACTTTGAGAGTTTAACACTTGTCTGTTTAATTTTTCAATGATTTTTGTAGCACAGCAAAAATGCTCGAGATGCATGGAAAGAAAGTTCTTTTATAATTAGCATATTTCGCAAACCTATTTAGAATCGAATCTTCTTAACCTAGAATAGAGCAAAAAAAATATTAAGCTTATTGCCAAAAGTCTTTTGTTAAACAAATTGAAAGCATTCAGAAAATATTGTCAACGATTTCAACTGTTAGCTGCATTGTAAACAAAATCATTTTGTTATTTGGCATAGATTGAACTAGATTGTCATAATAAAGCGAAATATTATCAAAATTTACCTTTTACTTTGGATGCCATAGCTCTAAAGACGATCTGTTCTCTCAAAACAAAAACAAAAACAAGTTTTCTATCGAATTTATTTTACGCTGCTTGTGAAAGATTTCTTCTGATCGTGTAATAAAATCGGCAGCATTAACAAACTTTTTTGACCTTCGGCTGGCTTTCTTATAGTTGTAGACATATAATTAATTATCTTCTTAGACGTGGATTGTTAGAAGGCATTCTCAAATTCGCTTAAGAACTACACCAAATATTTACCTGTGTGTTAAGCGAAACTTGAAATTATTTATTATCGACGGATAAAAACACATCAAAGATAGCTCTTGATAGATAGTAAAATAGAAATGACACTATGAGTACATGGGCTTACTTTGCTTTTAAATTTATACAGATTCTGTTTGTATATAAACTATGCAAAGAATACATTTTCTTAAATGTCTTCTTATTGTCCAATTCTTCAATTTAATACACTAAAAAGCTTGCTTCAACGTTTCGAGTGGCTCATTGAATTGATTTGACCAGCATCAGCTGTCAAAAAACAGCAAAAAAAAAAATCGATTAGCCTCAATTGTTCTAAGCCCTCTTCAAAGCACACGAAACAAAAGACTTAGGCAACGAACTTGAAATTGAAAATCAAAAATCAAATTGAAGCCGAACAGAAAATGGACCGCAAAGAACTGACGATGACTATGGCGTAACGTACAAATCTGTGAAGTACGTGTTACTGAGTATCTGAAGCCTGTCTCTGTGTGTGTGTGAATGTGTGTGTTCGTAACTTAATATATGAGTCGGGTAAACGCTGCAGCACGTGCTTGAAACGAGCGTCGCTGTATATTACCACAAAATTATAGCGGTTTTGCAATAACAGCAATAACAGCGCCCCACTCAAAGTCGAAGTCGTTGCTCAGCCTGAACCTCTGGCTGGATGATATTTAATTTTTGCCTAGAAGTAGCAGCCACTGCCACAACCAGAGTCAGAGCCGCAGCCGCTGCTCGCAACGACTGCGCGACTTCGACTTGGACGACGATGTAAACGTAATCGATAACCAGTTCCGAATTGTTGCAATGAAACCGAAAGCGGAAAAGCCAAGCGATTGAAGTAGCCAGCCAGCCAAGAGCAGTTAGCCAAGCGAGTGGAGCAGCAGCAGCAGCAGCCACTGCCAATGAGCCATGCCAACTGCATACGTTCAATTATTACGCTAAATTGGCCAAGACGCTGGCGACTGCGTACGGTATCAGGCAGGCGCTGGTTGCTTGATTGGTACCTGGTATGTCTGTCTTTTCTTCGCGGTTAGTGCAACACGCATATAATGCAAATTGAATTGTAGCAATTTGAAGGTCATACGCCCTTGCCCAAAATATGCAAATTGCAATGCATTGTGGGCATGTGAAAAATGCTTTTCTTCCGCCTAGAGCGAGACGAGCGAGCAGCCAACGTTCATGACAATGAACTCTACACAGAGAGCTCCCAACGAACGTGGCCAATTAGTTATAATGCTGCTTCGTGATATCACAACATCTGGCAACTCACTCTCGCAGCACACACATAGACATAGACACAGGCATGGGCATAGTAGAACCCACTGTACAAGCCCCAGACCCGAGACCCCAGAGCTCAAACAACAGACCCCTGAGCTGTAGTTGAAGTTAGAGCCGGAGCCAATAAGGAAAAACTCCACGCTCGCCAAGGAAATTACTCAAGTCTGCAAAGTATGTAGAAACAAACAACAACAATAAGAATAGTTTGCAATACGGATAGAACAACGACAACAACAACAACAAAAACATCAGCAACAACAAACGCGAACAATGACAATCTGCACGTAGCAATCAGTCAACGTGCGGCAGTTGGTTTACCTTTAACTTGTTGCCAGCGCTAGCTTTTGGAGAGAGCGAGAAAGGGAAAAATTGTTTGGTGGGAGGGTAGGGGGGGGGGGGTGATAGAGAGTGAGTGAGGAAGGCGGTTAGATTCGAGAACTTCCCGTAAACGACAACTGCAAAATGCAAAACGTGGAAATCTTAGGCGGTTAGCTGACTGTCAATAGAGATGAGCAATTATGTGATTTTCATGGTCAAGGTGAAAGGAAAAATCTTAGTGCTCTCCAAATAAAATATTGGGATAGATTTAAATATATTTGATATAGCTTGAACATTTATTTATTTAAATTTAAGAGCAGCTGCACATATTCTATTTATAAATATGTTATGTTTTTCTTCATTTGGCCAAAAACAATATAATAATGGAAAGCATTAAACATAATTTATTACACTACACTAAAACAAATATAAATGCTTTCATATAAAAATACAATTCAATCAAATTAAAGATTGAATAATAATAAATATAATAGAATTAAAAACTAACAATTTTCATTATTTGTGGCATTAAAATATACTTGAGGTCTTAAAAGATCTCGTCCTGACCGAATCCCTACATTCCATAAATCTCTTTTTTAACACAACAGCCTATTTAATAATATCTTTAAATGAATTCAACTAAATAGCAGTCACTATCACTGGCAGTCACTGTCATCGCTAGCAAACTGTGACTTTACGCCCACACATGTAAGCGCGAATGCACCAACACGAATGCGCTGCGGAACACGCACGAAGAGCAGCAGCAGCGCAGTTGAGCCTGGTCATACATATTTGCACTTAATTAGCCGCTTATTTTGTTGTTGTTTTTGTTTTTGGTTTATTTTCTTTTTGTTTTCTGTTTCTTACCGGTCAGAATAGACAGCTATGGCTAGTGGCAGCAGCAGCCACAAAGTGGCGTATTTTATGCCAGCGAGCATAATTCATAATTGTAAAGTGAGCTGACAGACATTTTAGCACAAGCAGCAACTGCGCTTAGTGCGAAGTAAGTAAGTAGAAATCTTATTTACCGGGCTGTAAATGGAATCAGGCAGCAGCCTCCGTGGCAGTGGCCGTGCTCTAAGAATTAAGCCAAATTTGCCGCTTCAGCTGGCGGCAAAACAGCAGCAGCAGCAGCAGCCGCAGTTACAAACTAGTTTGCAAATGTGCATGCAAACATACACATACACATATGCACACCCATACACAGTCGCATATACACATGTATTTTCATTTTCTGACACATAATTCCAGATTCACAGCTCGTGCGCCGCCAGGGCAGCCAGCAGAAACAAGCGAGCTTAATTGCAGTATTTGTTCTAAGTTAATTAGAAAACTAAGAGCATGAAGAAGAATGGTTCGGGAATGGAGGGGCTTACTCTTTGCAGCAGCAAAAAATAACAAAGCCAAAGAAAAGCCAGCCAGTCAGATAGATGGCGCATGTGTGTAACTGCTGCATTTAACACTGTCAAGAGTTCAGCAGTGAGCCTCAGCCTCGACCCCGGCCCCAGCCGCAGTCGCCGTCCCGGTCCCAGTGCCTAGCTTAGCAATTCCAGAGTCAAAGTTTTTATCTCAGCCTCTGTTATTTTTGTTCGGTTTTTATGTCATTAACATAGTTTACTGTGTATACCTTATGTGTGCGTGTGCAAATGTGTTTGTGTTTGTGTGCCATTTTCTTACTTTGGCTTGCAAGCTGTTGAAAATATAATAATCATAATTTATAAGCATGGCTGAAAAATCGGGCAGCGACAGCTTTCAAGTTGCCTCTGGTTTAGGTTAGCCAGGCGCTTATTGTTGATTGGCTCATATTTGTTTGGCTTTGCATGTAAAGTTTCTCACTAATTATTTAGACGTATATATTTGCAGTCTATAATGATAAGATTTAAGTTAGTAAAGACAGAACTGAAACATAAGACTTGGGCAAACCTTCTGATACATATGAATAAATAATATAATATAATAATATATGTAGCATGTTGTCGCTAATGAACATAACAAAAGAATTAGGTGACAAAATTGATGGAGTTGTAACTTCTAATATAATAATAAAATTGAATTAAATGAAGTGTATGAAATTAAATTAAATCAATGAATTAAAAATGTATGAAATTTGAAACAAGGGACTGAACACAAATTAGAGTGTGGTAAAGAAAGAGGCGACTTACTTGAGTAACTGTAAGCATTTTATGTTCGCTTTTCAAAATAATTATAATGATGGCAATAATGAAAATGAATAAAAGATATTATTTTGAAATTATACTCAGATCAAATAAAGAAGTTGATCCGAGGGTTCGATTCATGGCTCAAACCAACTCTCTGCTTTAATATACGATGTGTGAAGCTATTTTCTATATCCTTGCATATACTTTTTAATGAACAATTTAGTATTTTTTATATTTTTCCCGTTGTTCTGTAAATATTGCAAGGCTTTTATATGATATGCAAAATAAATTTAATCTATGTTGAAGAATAGTATCTTATTCAAATGGTTAAATAAATGTTTTAGATTTTATTTTTTAGGTTATAAACAATGTTTTTAAAGTATAGGGTAGACCCTTCCTTTCCAGCGAAAGTGTTTTAAATCGGTTCGGTTGATTTTTGGTCTACCGAAATTTAGGAACTCTGATTATATGCTTATGTGAACTATAAATGGATTTATCAAAGAGTCTAATAAAGCGATGTGCTGTTAATGACCTTGTAGCACAAAAGTGTAATAAACAAAAGTCGAGCTTTAAATTCCTATGAAAACGCTAAAGGTTTTGCTCAATACGATAAACGAGCTACCATTAACAACATACCGAGCGACTCCACGACTTTCTCTATGGCTTGAGGGTGTTATAATGTTGGCCCATTGACATTAAAGGTTTTATCTCCACTCGCGCACAGATTTGACATCATTAAGCTCGTAAATTGCTGTTTAGCCGGCGCTTTGGCAGAGGCAAAAGTGTGAAATATGGCAGAGAGTAATTTGAAAATTGGGTTGTTATGTTTGGGCCAGTTGGGTCAGTGTTCAGCGGTTGGGGCCGTCCGCAGTGTGTGCCAGATGCAGAAATTGTGACATCAATTTGATATATGAACAGTTTTATTATTTGTTTTTAAAGCCTTAGATCTAAGCTGCCTTGCACTCAATTCGCATATACGATTTTCTATATATATTCATTTTCTCTATCGTATATTTTTGTCAACTCATCAAACATGATCATCATCGCCATCACAATATCATCAACATCAAAACACAAAAAAAAAATAAAATATAATCAAAACATATCATTGCAACGGCTGCAACATAAAAATCCAATGGTCTCCTTCGCCGAATATGTCAACATCATGCATATAAAATTCTTGTCACGCTCACACACACACACATACACGCGCATAACAAACATTACATAATCATTTTATGTTGTTTTTGTAATTTGCATTATATTATTCATCAATCATTTTGAATGTTTTCTCATTTTTGGTTATGTTTCCGGTATTTTACTATATTGAAATTTAATTAAATTTACATTTATTGTAAAAATAAAAAAAAACATATATATAATTAAGTTTTACACGTTAGGTTACTATAAAAAAATATATTTCAATTTATTATTTTCACTTAACGGCTACTTTTGTTGAGTACATTCAGATTTGCTTCCCGAATATGAACTGATTTATCTAACTGTTGCGGTCGCTTAGCAAACTTCGCTTTGAGAGAGTTTGAGTCAAAATTGAGTGAAGTTTGAGCTGCGTCAGCAATTATGCGTGGGATAGTACTCTGATGGGAACATTGACAGTGGCGTGATATTTAGGGTGAATTGTTTATGTCTACCAAAGGGGGACAGTTTGATCTTGACCAATGTCGATGTTATCACCAGGCTCTTTGTTTACAATATTAGAAATGTTTATAATTGTGCTTATGCTTATGTGCTAAGATATGTTAAAGGGTGGGTGCGACTATGGATATGTCACTCCCCCAACCATTAGAAAAGTGCCTGTCCTCAGGTGTTTAAGTTTGGATATAGTGTAACATTTTCTTCTTTTACAATTGGTATATCTCCTATTATTGTAGGTGTTTCTTCTACTTTGGGTTTTTTATATTTTATAATTAATTTCTTAGGTATGCTTTTGAACTTATATGTCAAATACAGTGTTAAACTTATTAATATGATTACAAATATGGTTATTGTAATTATCTGGAATACATTGTTAAATTTTGTATGTGCATTTATAATTTGTTTCGTTTGTACAAACGAAAGTGGTTCTAATTTTATAACATCATTGCTTACGTAAATGCTTTGAGTATAATCTAACATATTGTTTGAAATTGAAATTTCATTAATTTGCAATGAACAATTAAAGATTTTTATTATATTGTTTCCTTCTATTGTTATTTCGTTATTTATACAATTATGGTTTAATATAGTTTTTGGTAAATTCCAAGTTAAAATTATATTTGGTTCTATGTAGTTGATTTGAAAATTTTGCAAAATTTTAGTATAACTACATTCTGATGTTATTTGGTTTAAAATTCCTGTTAAACATTCATTATTAATTAATTTTTTTGTTTCTCTGCTATAAACTTTTTTATCTTGGGTAAAATATTTTTCATGAGCTATTTCTGTCAAAATATTATTATTTTCATCCGGGTATGGAATTATTTCGAATACCGGGCTTTTTATTATTTCTCGAGGAATATGGGATATTATAAGTATTTCGTTTGTATCTGATTTAAACCAAGTGGAAGTTTTTGTATTCAACAATTTCTCAGAATTAACATGCAACAAATAGTCATGTTTTAGTAATTTTGGGTTAAAAATTCCTAATCTTGTGAGCTGCATTCCCATCTCAATGTCTTCTATATATTCTGTAAAGTGTTGTAAGTTAAATATAAGGATATCTAATTTCTTTCCTTTTTGTTTCTCTTGATCTAGTTCGTTCATGATTTCTATTCCTTTGTTTATAGCTTCTATTATGTAATTTAATTCGTTAACCTGAACGCTGTTTTCTGCTAAGTTGCTTATTTTTTGTTCAATTTCTGCTTTGTCTTCTTGATCTAATGTTCCAAATAAGTATTTATATGCTGTTCCTACTATGTTAACTAAACCTCTTTTGCTGCGTTTGGCTATTTTTAAGCCGTTTATTTCTCTGTTTAATTTTTCTACTAGGTATTCGATTTGTATAAGGTTATTGAATTCTTTACTTTGTTCAATTAAATTGTTAAAAGTTTCTTCGGTTTTTGTTATATTAACCGTTAAACAGTGGAATTCGTAATCTGTCGGAATGTCTATGGTTCCTGTTTTAAATATGAGATATCCGTTATGGGCTTTGATAGGATTAATTTCAATACTCTGTGCATTTATATAGTTTACAGTTATTGATAGTAATATTATAATAATTAATTTAAGCTGGTGCTTGTATGTTTTGATCGCTGTCTGTTGTTGACCTGTAATTGTTATATTTGCTTTGATTAGTCTTCTTTTTCTTTTTGAATTTGGTTTTGTAAAAGTAATTCGTAACTTTTGTTTCGTTCTCGGTTCCTTTTTCAAATTCTATTTGTCGATTATAATAATTAAGTGGTCTTTCTGTGATTTGTAAATGGTTACTGTTGTCTTCTTGAGCACTATGTATTGTTGCTCTTGTGCTAATTGTATCTTCGCCTAAGAAGTTTTCGTTTAATTGAATTCTGGACAGAGCATCTGCCACATAATTTTCTTTTCCTGGGACGTATTTAATTTGGAAATCAAACTCATTTAGCTTGATCTTCCACCTTTGTAATTTCATGTTAGGTTCTTTCATATTATTTAACCAGACGAGTGGTCTGTGATCACTAAGGATTTGAAATTGTCGACCAAAGAGATAGGACCTAAAGTATTTAGTGGCCCAAACGATTGCTAATAATTCTTTTTCAATCGTTGAATAATTTAACTCATGCTCGTTGAGAGTTCTACTTGCATAGCATATAGGCTTATGCTCTTGCGAAAGGACGGCCCCTATTGCCATATTACTCGCGTCTGTAGTTAATGAAAATGGTTTTTCGAAGTTAGGGTATATTAAAATTGGGTCGGATGTTATGAGTACTTTTAGCTTTTCAAACGCTAGCTCGTAGTCTCTGTCTTTTATATTGATTTTTGCTCCCTTTTTTAATTTAAGTGTTAATGGTTTTACTATATTAGCGAAATTTGGTATAAATTTCCTATAGAAACCACATAATCCTAGAAATGATTTAATTTCTTTTGGGGTTTTTGGAATTGGGAATTTGACAATTGCTTGTATCTTGTTGGGATTTGGTTTTATACCCTCAGTTGTGATGATGTGACCGAGAAATTCAGTTTCTTTTCTCATAAACTCGCATTTATCCAACTGTAGTTTTAAGTTAGCTTCTCTAAGCTTCTTAAATACCTTTTGTAGCGACAAAATGTGTTCCTCCAATGAAGTGGAAAAAATAATAATGTCGTCTAAGTAGACCAGACAATCCTTAAAAATTAAATCTTCTAAGAGATTGTTCATACAACGTTGGAACGTTGCAGGTGCATTCTTAAGACCAAATGGCATGCGAGTGTACTCGTAATGGCCATGTTTAGTCGAAAATGCGGTCTTGGGTATTGAACCAGGATCCATTTGGATTTGGTGAAAGCCTTTGGCTAGATCAATGGTTGTGAAATATTGACATTTTCCAAGTTTGTCTAATATTTCATCCATGATCGGGATAGGGTATTTATCATTAATAGTTAGTTCATTGAGATTGCGGTAATCTATGACTAACCGGAATTTTTGCTTTCCAGATGCATCGTTTTTCTTTGGAACGATTATTACTGGTGAGCAGTAAGGGGATTTGGATTTACGTATGATATTTTGTTTTATCATATCGCTTATTTGTTTATTTACTTCCTCATCGTATATTTGAGGATATTTGTATGGACGCTTGTAAATTGGGTCCTCATGTTTCGTTAGAATTTTGTGTTTAATTGTACTAGTGAAAGTCAAATTGTCACCTTCATGGTACTGGATATCACGAAATTCATGTAAAACTTTTTTTATTTTTTCTTTTTCTTCTGAGTTTAGGTGCTCTAGCCTAAACTCATTGTTTTCTATTAATTCATTATTAATAGCGAAGTTAAATGGTCTGTCCTCTGTTGAGGGTGGATCAAGGCACTCTTGTGCGGTCATGTCCTCTTCGACCTCTTCGTCATTATATCTAAAACAAAAGTTAAATTCTCCTAAGGTTACGGATCCTTGTGCATAGTCTATTTTTGCTTGACATGCCTCAAGGTATTCTCTCCCAATCAGAACATCATAATGCTCTGAGAAGTCGTGAATATAGAATTTTTGTTTGCTCGGACAAATTTTGCTTGCTCCTAATCGTATACTTTGTTTTAATTCAATAACACCATTTATGGTGTGAACCTTTAATGTTTCGTTGTAAACTGGAAAATTTAAGCGGTTTGTTTTCATTAGATTTATGGTTGAACCTGTGTCGATGACACATTTTAGAACTTCGTCATTCATAATCAATTTTATGAATGGATTTCTTCTGTTTGTTCCGAGGCTTGCTGATGAAAATTTTCGGATGTATCCATTTTCATCTGCCCACTGTTACTATCTCTTTGACGTTTAGTCGGAGGGTTTGGTGCATTCAAGCGTGAATGGGACTGATTTTGGTAGTTTAAGGGATTTTGGTATCTACCTTGACTTAATTTCTGTTGGAACTCGTGGTGAGCTTTCTGATTGTCTTCGGACTTATTATGCTGTTTATTTTGTGCGTGATAACTCTGATTCGTGTTGGAATAGCCACTTGAAATGGTGGTTGGGTTAGCATTTTGCTGATAATTTCCCATGTTCCTACGATTGTTATTTGGATTTCCCTGAACATTATTATTTTTAGGTTTTTCAGTAACGCTATTTTCATATAATCCCTCTCTTTGAGCTACTTGCTTTAGTTTTTGTGTCGACGTAATGTCGTGTCTGGCTAACATCATGAAAAGCCTATCTGGTAATTTTTTTGTAATAACATCTTTGATTGTGTTATTCATAGCATTTGTATAAAGGGTTGTATTGCTAGGTATATTTTCTAGTGCTAACTTATTTAAAATAACAAAAGATTTATTCTCGAGCTCCTCGATGAACTTACGGACGTTTCCTTGGTAATTCGTGTTGTATAAGCGTCGAAGGAGTTCTTCAAATGGTGTCTGCACTTTGTATTCTTCAATCAATGCGTTTCTCAGCTCCTGCCAAGTGTTGGCTGCTGTCCTTTGTGATATTCTCTGAGCATCTCCTGTGACTTGCAATTCGATGGCTCCGTATAAGATGCTATGTTGTCTAACATCTCGGGTTGGATACAGGTGTAGGATGTAATCTATCCTTTTAATGAAGGCGTTTAGTTGATCCGTTGATCCGTCAAAGCTTGGCACCTGTCTAAGTTGTGAAAGGGCCTGGTTGAGGTGTTGTTCTGATAATTCCATTGTCATCTTGGTGTAATACACTTTTTTTTGAATAGTTTTGAGTTTGTAGGTTTGAACTTTATTGTTCTTTGATTTTGCACTTTTATTTTAGGTTAAAGTTTGTGATGGATTATTGGTTAAATGTTTTTTTTTTTTTGTGTGTGTGTCTTAAAAAGACTCAGTAATAACGTATTGCAGGGATCAAACGATATGCAAAGCCAGTCGTTATTAACTGTAGTAGCTTTATTGCCCAAAGGGTCAATATTATTAAGCTACTAGTGACCCGAAGGTTCTTGTGCGGATACGTATTCGAGAAAATTTTTATTACACTCCGACAACACTTTCGGTCGCGATTGTGCGTTAGATCTGGGAATTAATTATCCTTTAGCGATCTTTAATTTTTCCCGACGTATCCTACCGGCTGCGCCAATTAAGTTTTACACGTTAGGTTACTATAAAAAAATATATTTCAATTTATTATTTTCACTTAACGGCTACTTTTGTTGAGTACATTCAGATTTGCTTCCCGAATATGAACTGATTTATCTAACTGTTGCGGTCGCTTAGCAAACTTCGCTTTGAGAGAGTTTGAGTCAAAATTGAGTGAAGTTTGAGCTGCGTCAGCAATTATGCGTGGGATAGTACTCTGATGGGAACATTGACAGTGGCGTGATATTTAGGGTGAATTGTTTATGTCTACCAAAGGGGGACAGTTTGATCTTGACCAATGTCGATGTTATCACCAGGCTCTTTGTTTACAATATTAGAAATGTTTATAATTGTGCTTATGCTTATGTGCTAAGATATGTTAAAGGGTGGGTGCGACTATGGATATGTCACTATATATATATATATATATATTTATTTTTTTTGTATGTATGGCTCAACAAAATAATTACTGTAAATATATTTATTCCATATATGTATTTATGCATATGGCTGTGTGTGTGTGTCACGGCTGGGTTTGATTTTGGTTTGGTTTGGTTTGGTAAATATGCGCGCTCACACACACCGCACACACCACACACACACACACACACATACTACAAAACCCTTGCACACGAACTACGGGTTCCGGGCCAGCAGATCGAGTCGCTTTGGTCACCGCCGCACCGCCGAGCTATACACGTATGTATCACTATTTTCCAGCACATTTGAGCGCGCACCCGTTCTGTTATTACCCACCCGCACCACCACCACTACCACCACCGCCCGCACCGCCCACACAACTGGCCACACCGTTGACCCTCAAACAGCTGGGTAACTCGCTTACCTCCATGACACAGGCGGCGCAGTTGGCCAAAACTCTGCGTTATGCGCCAGGTAATAACAAAGCTGCTTAGTTCTAGTTTTAGGTCAATATTTGAGTGTGTGTAAAGATTTCTTGCAACGAAAATTGCTTGCTAAATAAAGCCAATATCAAGAAAGAAAGGCTATCTTCGGCTCGCCGAAGATGAAATACCCTTGTAGACATACACAACAGCTTTATTTTATCACGGGGCGACTAAAAGACATTCTTTCATGGTAGACAGCCCGAGTCGTAAGCACAGATTGAGCAGTTCCAGGAAGGAAGGCGGAGGCTGCCTAGCAGTGAATATTGTAACCGAAAGAAACTATCCAGACAAGGGTGCTCTTCATATTGATATTCGTATGAAATATATGTATATTTAATGTCTTATTAGGAGCACTTCATGAAGATGCATATATATATTACAAATGTTTATATTTCAGTCATTCGATATGAGTTTGTGACTAGACTAGAAAATAATCCCTATTGTAATTATTGAGTTTGGTTCAAATATTATTATTCGCTCACGAGTCCGACTTCTGACCAATCATTTTTTAAGCGTTCTATATGATATTGTGGTCCAGTCCGTGCGATTCCGGCAAATGTACTCTGTTAAATATAACATAAACAATTTGTGCACTGTCTACATGGGCCTAAAATGTGGTTGAATAATATAAAATATAAAAGTTTTAATAAAATATTATTGCTTAAGAATGACCTAAAAGTCATGATTACTGAATATTTAAACAGCGACCCACTTATAGTACTAATGAATTTCAAACATTGGCGTATATTGACTCGATTCCACAGGAATGTTTATACGACCCGATGAAACGAATCTTTATACAACGCTGGAGCCGACATTGAGCAGCAATCCGAATGTTTACTTCCAGCGCAGCGGCGCTGTACATCCGGGCATATTGTACTGACTGGAGGAGCAGAGGAATGCAGAGAAGCACTGGAGCTATCGAGAACACTGGAACTGAGTATTTTTTCTTAATATTAAGCTGCAGCACAAAGCGCTCCCCGCACACCCCCACACGCCCCTAATACGGCTCCCAAGGAGCCGCAATAAGTGAATAAACGGAATAAATAGTGTAATACATTTGTCATAATTGCTAAGCTTTTAGGTTATAAGAAATGGAATTCGAATGCTAAGTTGCGATATTTGATAGTTTACTAAGTTTACTTAACAACATATGTCAACAGGCACACACACATACACGCACACACACACAGACTATTAAGCTATACATTTTTGACAAGTTTTTAGTGTAAGCAATCGAATTTGAACGATTAGAGCTCGAAATGGATTTACAATTTGTGCTTCCATATATACAAATATAAAAAATATATAAAACACAATTTTCACCATTTACACAGGCCATATTTGTATGTACTTACGTTGATCTAATCATATTGACTAAAGCTGTTCTCAATAAGTCTGCAATAATGGTGAAAAGATGGCATATTGTAGATATCGGTTGTATCAGAAAATAATAAGATTTCTTTTTTTTATCTTATAAACTGTGTTGCAAATCAGAATAAGTTTTGTCTTACTTGAATTTAGTTTAAATAGATTTAAATATTTTTTCATTATATTTGAATTGACAGTCGATACCTTTAATGCGACAATCAAATACAAAAGATACATAGTTTTTAAATAAAGTTTAGGACATTCGAAATATGCTATATAGAGGCACAAATATAACAAAATTTTATTGCAAAGAAAGAAGGATTTTAATAAGCAAAATTTGTATGTCTGCAAATGCTTTATTAACGTTCCCTTGAATAATACTGACAGATTTTTAACACACAATTATGTTTGGCAAATATCAAAAGATTTATGCCTCTATAAGCAATTAGGCCCGAATAATGGGCAACATTTAAGAAGAAAAACATTTGTTTAACCAAGTAAACGATTGTTTAAGCCAACACGAAATGTTATGTACATAATGCCCACAGGCACACACGATGAGCAAATACTCTCAATAAAAGCAGATAAAAAACAAAAAACAAAAAGAAACCTATTAACAACAGCCACAGCAAAGAAGAAGAAGAACACAACTCGCACTCAATTACAAGTTGTTGTGCCATACTACAACGATTACAATTACAATTAAGTATAATTGCAAATTATTGGCATTGCAGCGCCTATTAACGCCTTCAAACAACAGGCACGGGATGTTATGTGGTATCGAATATGTATATATACTTACATACAGAGAGAGAAAAGATCAAGAATTTCGAACCTGAATCAAGCAATGTCTTAGAATACGTTAACACCGAAACTACTTGATTCAGACATAAAATACTTATTCTAAGTATAACTGTTTGAGTATAAAATAGCTTGAATTAAGTGCTTTTGTTTTTATAGTTTTTTATATATAAATGTAAGGACATCCGCTCAATTTGATGCAGCCACAACTTAAATAATCTTCTTTTTCACCTTATTAAAAACTTTCACAGCTCAGCCTGTCTTTAAAACAGTTCCAGTTTAAGCTGTGGACAAATTTATATAAAGCCAAACTGATTTGCAGTTCCCGATCAATTTATTCAAGAAGTTTCAATTTTAATTTATTTCAATAATGTTTTGCTTGATTGGATCTTATACACCTAAGACATTTTCATTTTGGAATCAACTACGAAAGTTCTTCTCATAAGCTTGCCGTTTTTCTCTCTGTATATAAAAATGTATGACTATATATAAATTTCTACTTATATATATATTTATATATACGTTGCATGGTGGTATCTTATTGGATGCCAATGCAGCAGCGCCGCTGCATGTTTCAAATAATTTCTTAACGCTTTTGCCAGCCGATTGCAATTGGGTGCCAGTTGGTAAACGTTGATGTTAAGCTATTATCGCCAGGTTCTAAGTGTAAGTGCCTTATAGCAATTCCATTACATGACCAACGCCTATCATATGACCCTATATGGCAATACACACACACACATACACACACGATTGCCGAGGGCGTGTATAGAGCGGCATGAAGTGAACTTCAGGCTTGCAGCCTCGCATTAATTAAGTGCAACAATGCAGCACATGGAGTGGAGATCCCTGCTGCTGCCTGAAGATGGACACATACGTAGTACTTGAATAGTTACTAGAACCACATCCACAACACGTCGTTCGTATTAATGACATTTCTCACGAACATTTTGCCAGTGCTACCGACAACAACACAGTGAGAGACAGAAAGACAGTGTCATGTGTCCATGTGTCCAGTCTCCAAGGCATGTCAGTGTCTGCGTCTCGGTCTTAGTCTTGGTCTCGATCTCCGGTCCGGATCCATTCACTGGCTGGCTGGCTAGCTAGCTAGCTGGCCTCGCTTCAATTAGGCGCGCCTTCAAATCACAAGTCAATCAAAGTTGTTAGATTTGCCGTCCTTTTTATCTGCTCCTAGGTCCGACTCCAACTCTGACTCTCAGTCTGTGTCTGTGCCCGTGTCTGGGTCTTGGTCTTGGTCTTGGTCTTGGTTTTGGTCTTGGTCTGTTCCTGGGTCTGATATATTCCAATCGCTTTTATATACTGGCCAGCTGGTTGACATCTGTGACATGGCACAGCGGCGGCATCAATTACAACATCTATGACAGCACAGCGTGAAATGTTTGTCCATGTCTCGGCGCCGCTTCCGCTGGGACCAATTAGCCCTAAGTAGGCATTTCAATGGACTCTGCAATTAGCCAAAATCGAAAGCAACAATTTCATTTCACCATGCCCATCATCATTATCAGCTATGCTCATCGCTCATCGCCCATCGCCCATCGTCCATCGTTCACCCAGCAATATGGAGCACCAATTTGATCTGTTCCTATCTGTGTTGCATTTCTTTAACCCAGGGGCGTGCCAATATTCACGTGCAAATGGCATTTGGTAACGCTTTATGGCGTAATGGGGCAACACGACTTGCCTCAAATGCTCTTACCGATCATTGCAATGGGCGCGGCGTGGAGGACGATGGACGACGCGATGCGACGGTTCCTGTCAGAGATGCGCAATGCTACCAGATCTGCTCCAGGTAACAGAAGTAGAGCACGATTATGAGATATGATCTTTAGGGTAGGCTATTCAATGAAATCTTAATATATCACAAATATTTTTATTATTAAAAAAGGCGCTTTTGATTATATATAGAGTTAACCTGCGCAAGCAAAACAGATTCTCGCCAAAATGACAATCATTCCATTCTAATTTAGAGCGTTTTTTTTTTTTTTGATAATTTATTAGATTTAATATTAAGAGATCAAAAATTAAGGGTTCTTCTTTTTAGCATTTTCCTTTTTTGGAAAAATTATATTTTAAAACTATTAATTTCATAATTTCGCGATAAAATAAAACTATGTCAAAATTATGCATAAATTACCGATTGATTTATTTTATATATTCGATTTTATTTACAAAATTAAATATATTTTCTTGATAACTAATATAATTTAACACGAATAAAAATAGCAAAAAAATAATAATCTTGATCAGAAAAAATAATATAGAATATAGAATAAATAGTCAAAAAAAATAATTAGCTCAGAACAGGCCGCATTTGCCTGAACGGGAATAGCTAAGCACATTTTCGTTTGCAGGCCATATATATTAATTAACAACTTTTATTATTTTTAAAAGTAGAAACCCAACGAACATTTTTAAAGAAAGTCTCTGGTAGCGTCGGTACGAACTCCTGAGATGCCAACACCTGAACAGCCATAACAGCCTTCATAAAATACGCCTTTAAACATTCCCAGTTATTTCCCAGCGGCTCTTCTAACAATTTTACTGATTTGGCCTGACTTTAGGGGTATTTGAATGATCTTTGAAGACATTTAACTGGACTTTTGCTGGTTTATGGCCAGTTGGCTCCTTGTTATTTCGCACGTTTTTCATTGTTTGTTGTTATTGGCTTTAAAATCGTCAGTTTATGAGCCAGAACATAATGTTAGATATTTAAACAAAGCTCTGGCAACGATCACCTTTTGGGCTCATCTCCAGCTTTGATCCAGCGAGACGCAAAAATCACCTCAGGCATTGCAGTCCGCAGTTCTGTCAATTTGTTTGTATGGGCTTTGATTGTTATGCTCTTGTAGAGGGTATTGTAATGTTGTCATGTAATTTGCAACGCATTAAAGGTGGTATCACTCAATCTACAAAGTCTTAATATTGCCTCTCAGTAACAGCAGTCGAGTCGACATAGCCATGTCTGTAAGTCTGTCTGCTTCTATGTAAACTAGGCTTAGTATTATGGTATCGTCAACTAAGTGAATAGGTCGGTCTTTCTGTCGTAGTCGGTTTTATGTGGGTCTTAGATCGTATCACTATGTCAGAGGGGGAATTCTCGGTAGAGAATTTATCTAGAAGAGTATTTAATCTTCTGTGCGTCGAAGATGCCATTCTTTCTTGTCTCTTATTTTTATTTATCTTTATATATACAAATATATACATTTTTTTTGGTAACTTTATAACAATTCGGCGTTGCTGTGGTTGCTGTTGCAAATTAAATTACTTAGTTGGCCGTAGCATTAACTGTAACATTATCCTTGGATGAATGAAGCGATGCCACAACCGCCGAGCCACTTCAGGCACTCTCTGTTACTATTACTACTATTATTGCGGTGCAAATGTTATGGCCGTGTTATATATAAGTTCCACAGGGAATGTCCATAACACTGTTATGGGCCCTAAGGGCAGCGTCACGTTGCTGATTTGATGGGCTTGGTGGGCCAATGCAGATGGAGACGGAGTTGAAGTTGGAGTTGGAGCTGCAGATAGGAGAGAGATCGGAGATAGAGTTAAAGCTGGTCTGGCGATCGGCTGTTGATAAGCTGAGCAGAACTGGTAATGCGTGCATTGACCGCCGCAGCCCTGAAGCTGGAGCTAGAGCTGAAGCCGAAGCCGGAGCTGGAGCACAGCTGACGTAAGTTAAAATTAAATTTGAGGCAAGAGGGAAGCATATTGCCCCGTTTGACTGGGCAGTGAGTACAGTTAACCTCGTTTAAGTGCGCCACGCACAGCCTGATGGGCAGCCAGTCAGGGGACGGGAAGCTGGGGGGGGGACATGCCGAACGGGCGTGCCAGTGTAAGTCCAATTAACAGTACCACAGAGTGCCCAGAGAGACGTCGCTCTAACTATGTGTCGTGCCTGTCGCGTCCCATCCTGAAGGAAGTCACAGTTGACTTGGACGGCATTTGTCGCATGCTCCTGCTTATAGCTCTTATAACTGGTTCTGGCGACCGACAGACCGAGCAAGCACAACCAACTAACCAGCCACGTAACTAACCAGGCAACGCAAACCAAACCAAACCAAGCAACACCTAAGCTTAGAACCGGCAAGCCGGCATATACAAGTTTATAGCGGATGCGTAAACGCATTTGGCTCAAATGCCGTTAGGGCCTTTGACTAAATTGCATGGCCACGGACAGGGCCCATTCGCCTTCGGCTGCAGCTCATATGGCGACGGCGTCGGCAACTGTGACTGCGGCATTTGCATGCGCAGCCAGAGACCAACGCCAGGGAGCGCATTTCAAGTAACGAGATTTGCCATTGACTTGGGCGGCTTGAGCAGTGTTAATGCATTACGAGAGCAAATGCCGCCCAGATCGCCAGCCCCATTTGACGTAATCAACACAATGGCCCGAAAATGTTGTTGGGTCATTGAATTCTTGCCTGCGTATCTATGAATCTTAACGGTTTTCTTTTAGTGGCGCGAGATCAATGTACCTGCCTCTGCTTCTGTGGTTGAGCGTACGTTCTAGTATCATTCGAGCTGCTCTCATGCCCTTTTATGTACGAGCCCCATTGATTAAATAATCCCAGCAAAGTGACGAGCACAGAAGTTAACGTAAAAGCATCTAGCTGAAGCTCAAATACCCTTTTAGTCGAAAAACACTATGAAAGTTAAGTAATCCAGAAATGGGAGTCACGAAAAGAGGGCAGGAATCGCATCTATTTTAATTAATATTTTTGATAAGTTTTCTTTATCAAATGCATTAAAAAACTGTATGGAATGCACAACAATCGATTTCAAAATAAACTGAAAGTATCATTAAGTAGAAAGTTAAATTTGTTAGAGCCTGCCACAATACACACAGATAAGCATATGCCCATGTGGCTCTGAGTCTG
The DNA here is from genome assembly GCF_030788295.1 of Drosophila virilis. Lineage (NCBI taxonomy): Eukaryota > Metazoa > Arthropoda > Insecta > Diptera > Drosophilidae > Drosophila > Drosophila virilis. Next base: position 26,526,124 of record NC_091545.1, read on the forward strand.
AGAAAGAGCATTACGCAATAATGAACGATGTAGAGACTACGTAATTGTTTTTTATGATCCAAAGTGAAATGGCTACCGACTCATCTCTCTATTCACAGACAATTATTTTGGACGCCTTTTCGTGTGTAGTTGAACTTCAAATGCTTTGGAATGATTGTATTGAATTGGGCCAAATTGTTTCAGCAGCGTTAAGAAGATTGAAATGTGTGTTTTTGTGTTGTTGTTTTTTAATATATCTTTGTTGTTTCGTGCCTCAAGCGATGATATGCAAGTTCATTGGGTTGTTGTTGGATTCTGTGATTGAGTTGTTGAGAGGAGTACGAGATGAGAACGCGAGAGGGCGTCTAAAAGGCTGCTTTAATTGTAAGTTATGTAAAAAGAAAGTGAATGTATGGCCAAGCCTATAATTTGTTAATTGTTAACTAATAAAAATAATAATATTTTACAAATTTAATGTTTTCTGTTCTTCTATCCTTTGATATGCCCGATGATCTGGCAATTAAATGGTTGAAAAGTCATCAGCTTAGTTTAAGCGTCTTTGATCGCTGTTCTATTTAAAGCTTCAATCACGATTTCCTTTGGTTTCCATCTGCTAATCCAAATCATCTTTAAGAGATCTGTTCTGTTCGGTCTGCCAGTTCCCCCTGTGGTGCCAACCATTGTATGCAAAGGCTCAAAACGTGCGCTAAATATAAAATTTAATATTGCCGCTTTACATATGTGTGTTTACCGCTCGTAGTTTAAGCCAAATGAAGATGGTCTGCTGCTTCTGGTCTCTTCTGGTCTGGTCTGGTAGGGCCTGGCCTGGCCTGGCCTCGGCTGGTCGATTCTGGCCATCAAGCTGGTCTAATGGGCGCATTTAGCTAAAAGCTCAAAAGTTCAAGTGCCTTTTGGTTTGGGGTTATTTGCAGATTTTTTTACGACTATTTTTTGTATCTCAAAGATACAAGTTTATTTATGGGCAGCGCCAAGTTCACGATCCTCTAGCCGTAAAGTGCAAAAAGTGCATAAAATGCAACGAATGACATTGCAACACCCGGCACAAGAAGCCGCATCAGCGTCAGAAACCGAATCACAGAATCACACAGCCACTAAAGTTGCAGTTTATATGTGCATACTGTCTGTATGTATGTGTGTGTGTGCATGAATGCGTGTGTTGGTAAGTTGAATTTAATGTAGTTTGCCTGCTAAATGCAAACGCACAGCAGCCACCGTGGCCACCGTCGCAGCTGAATGCTAAAAGGGTTTTGGCTTGGATTCGTTTATTTTATTTACTTTTTTTTGCATTTGTATTTTTTTATTTACTTATTTTTATTTATTTTTTTTTGTTGTGCTGCCCCGCGTTGATGCGCCTCATTAGGAGTGGCTGGAAACCAGTTTGAGGGGCACAGATCCCAGACAATTGACAATTTAAACGAATTTCTTTCAAACACAGCACTGACATGGCCCAGGCACATATGACGAATAGTAACTCGCTGCTCCGCCGCCTGGGGCCGAAGTTTACGCATGAGAAATGCAGCTCAAGCCATTTGGCCACCACCACAGACGGGTGGCTGGTGACTGGTGGCTGATGCCAGGCGGTTGGCGGAAGGCGGAAAGCGGAAGAAGGCAAAAGGAAGGTGGCAGGAGGGCCCAGCTAGAACAGACAACCGCCTGTATGAAGTGTCATTCATCTGCCCATAAACGCATTATTCAATATACTTGTGTACTAGGCTGAGGTTGGAGCTGCATCAGCCAGAAGACGCGAGAGTTGGAGGACTGCCGCAGCTAGACAAACGAGTGATCGGCAGACGAACAACAACGACGACGTCTGACTAAATGCCTCATACTGCGCTGGGGTCTTGGCTGCTGTTCCTGCCAGGCACTTGGCCAGCTTTCTGTCCGTCTGTCTGTCCGTTTGCCCGCTTAGTTTCAAGGTTAACAAGTCGCATTTGCAATTTGGGAGTAGCATTGCAGCCAGACGACCGACGACCCTTCGACTGCGAACCGCATCAATCGCTTTGGTGAGAATTAAATGTTTATGGCCATAGTGTTTGCCCAGAACCAATTTAATGAGCGACCCGACCAATGCCCGATCCCCCAATCCGTGTAGACATGTACAGCAAAAAGCACTCTCCATCGAAGCAATTGATACCCTTGGTGAACACCAATCGATGGCAGCCATCTTTGTGTTAAAATGTTGCTGGAATTAAACCCTAAACAGTCAAAAACAATGTTGAGGACTTTAACGAATGAACGCACGTAAAATGTCAAAGTTATAGTGTAATTAATTAGTTTCATAAACCCTCTCATTAAAACTCTCCTTTATGAAGCTTAATGAGTAACCGAATCCAAAGCAAGGTCCTTTAATTTGTAACATCCGTAAGCATAGCGTGATTATTGACTTTCTATGCGTTTTTTATGAATTTTAGTAATACTGGATTAAATGTCATTTAAATAGGCTTAAAGTGCGAGTGTAACTGGGATTGTGGATAAGAAAGTGCAAAAATTAGCTATGATATCAAGGCCCACTTAGTATTAGTTGAGCTCATGCGAATCGCAAAGAAAGGTAATTTTGCAGTGGCATTAAAATTAAAATATTTTCAGACGACATAGTGTCAAAAGTGCGAATACCCACTGTGGCAAAGGGCAATAACAAGCGGTCGGCAATAATGCGAAGCTGATCTATTATTCACCAGATTGTAAAAATGTAAAAATCACGCTTTCGTGTTGTGTATAAATTGAGTGCAATTTATAAATGTCCAAGCATTGAATTAAATCCCAGGCCGCCACACGGCCACGATGTTGGACCGGGCATCTCTTAGCAGTTGGTGATTTTTCAAAATAAACAACCTTGAGCCGCCGCGGAGAACAATTGCCAGTGCAACAACAACAGCAACAGGCACAATAGACAACAACAGCTGCAGCAGCAGCAAAGGATCCGCGGTTTCCCTTCAAGGCACTAGGAACGATGAAAAATTGCGCCAATTGAATTTGGCCAACGATTGTGCCCTGCCAGAAAGACGGAAAGGCGACGTTTGGGTGCAAATCTACTGGGCGGTCGCTTAGCCTTCAACGCATTTATCAATACCCAAGTGGCCGCTGCAACTATGTTACCTGGACCACAACCTTAGCCACTACCAATGGCAATACCCAGGACCAGGCGTTGACAATACCAAGCTTTATATATAAAACAATGCCGCCACCGCCGCTTAAATTTAAATTGTAAACATAGTCAACGGCTAGGGCTTTTCAACTTTTGTGCCTTAGCTTTATTCGAAAGCATCTAAAGATATCAAATTTTCTATTCTCATATAAATATTTTTATTTTATATATATGTATATATATATGATTGAATAATTTCTTACTAATTTTGTTAACTAAAGATAATACAAAAATACACATAATTTACAACATATTATTCGGGACATCAAAACTCATTGGAATTACACTATTAGTTAAGTCGTTGAGTGAATAAAATTTGGCGATTCCTCAAGTTCCCTTAAACGGTATTTTAAATATGATGTGGGTATCATTCGAAAAAAATTTCGATTTGACTTAGAAAAGGTTATAAATGTTGGAGATTTTAAATTATCTACACAAAATCTGACATATTTGATTCATTTTAATAGTTCAGGTTATTAATAATATATGGCTTCAGAATGTATTTAATTTAATTGGAAATGTAAACCATCTTTGAATTAAACCAAAACAGTAGGACTAGTTAGTGTGTTTAGCAATTAGGTGGGCTATTCATGTTGTTTTACATGACATATTCAAAGAGTTGCACATTTCAAACAATAAGATTAACAAACATAAATAATTGCTTTTGGAGAGACAACAACAGAAAAAACAGAGAAAACAATTTAAGTACATTAAGTAATACGACAAAAAAAATGAAGCTAAACACAAATCTGCTAATTATTCTAATGACTACGTTAAGGGATGTGCCTGACATTTTGCGGCTCAAATTTTTTCGGCCACGGCGCGCAGCTCTTCCATCAATGATGGCACGGCCTCTTGCCGTGCCGAGGTTACCTCCATATCGGCTAGCAACTTATTGAGATCCAGCACATCCTTACGGCAAGCGGCTACGCCCTCGCTTAATTGGCACAAATTTGGCTGGCTACGTTGACTGCGCTCAATTAGCTCCAATATATAGCTGTTGCGCGGACGACCAGTCTCCTGTGCAGTTTGCTGAATGAGCTACAGAAAATAATATTTTATTAAATATTCTTTAGAATTTAAAAAATAAGATATGGACTTAGTCCAAGGGGCAAAGGTTATAATTTCGACATTAAGACATAAAATAATTAACATTCATTTTTAAACAATTTATTGTAATTAAGCTGTGGGTAGGTTATCTACTTTGCTTGTAAGCGTTTGTAGATATGTACACAGCTTGTATATATGTACTCAGTACTTTTTTATTAAATGCAGACTAAGTTTACTTTTTGCTGCACTAAATCTCTCTATATATAAATCTGTTTATCCTGACTAACTGACTGACCGACTGATTGGTGATCAAGGCACAGCCCAAACCGTAAGAGCTAGGAAGCTGAAATGTTCACTGTAGTTACCTTTTATCATGAAGGTGCACGTGAGGACGGGGTTTCGGGAAATTCCACCCGCAAGTATGGAAAAATCGCGAAAAAACTTTGTATGAAACTTTTTTGTTTACCAGCCGATTGGCCTCAAACTCAATTTCAAAGTTCTTTGTTTAAATTCATTTTAGGGGTTTTTCACACTATTCCAAAAATGTATTCCCCTTTGGTGGAAATGGGGGTCAAAGATTGGGTGGGTGACGTTTCGCGCTCAAATTCATTTTCAAAGCTCTATATGAAAAATCATTTGAGACGTGTTTCACATTTTTCGCAAAATCTAAATTCTTTCGGTGGAAAGTGTATTTTAAAGTGATTTTTTGAGAATTTTAAGCAGTGTCCGATTTGTATCAAACTTATTTTCAAAGCTTTATATATGAATATCATGAAAACGAGTTTTAGCTATTTGGGAAATTCCATTCGAAACAGTGATACAACGACGGAAAACGTTTGTATGAGAGTAGTTTATTTACTGTCCGCTCAGTGTCAAAATCATTTTCAAAGTTATTCGAGAACATTGATTTTAAACCATAAGTGCCACGGCAAGGCCGGGCTATACCCGCTAGTGTTAATATATACCCCTCCTTAAATGTCGTCCCCATCGATACTCATGAATTCAAGTTGGCCTTGCAAGTCTTCTAAATTCGACAGTAAATTGAGAGTTACATTATTATTATTAGTGTTTTGTGAAATGGCATTTATGTGTATGTACTTGGTTAGGAATGCATGTAGGTATTTATGTAAGCATGAATTCATGCATGAATATGGATGTATGTATAAAGTATATTTCTATGTATGATTGTATGAAGCAATTACTGTGTACGCATGCATATAAGCTCTTTTGTAGATTTTTATCCAATTGTTAAGATTGATATTAAATAATGATATTAATAATAAAATTAAACGTTTGTCATACTCTTTGCATTCTCATTCGATCTCCCTTTCTAAACACATTTTATTCTATTGTCTTTCTGAAACACTCAGTCTACCCTCCAGATTTGTTTTTCAATGATTTGTACATAGAACATAAAACACACACTCATACATAAAATACTCGTGCGCTAGGTAATATCACTTTTAATTATGTAAATGTATGTTAAGGCTATTCAGAGCTGGGAACAAGTTACCCCTATTTTACATATATAGAAAATATTCGTCGCCTACCTTTTTATAGTCATCAATCAGGTTGGCAACTTCATGCGCCGGTTCCAATGGTGTGGAATTCGTCGTTGATTTTCCTAAATCTGAAACCTCGAAGCGAACTCTTTCGGCGGCCAGCGTTTGCTCTAAAACCTTTGGAAGTAGTGAGAAAAATTGACAATCTTAGGAATTACGATTACGAAATTGCTTACTTTGATCCTGGACAGCGCTTGTTCGTATCTGCCACCAATTTTGGCTAGCCTCATTTTAAGGATAGGCAAATCCATAGCAGCTTTTGCTGCGCGTAGTTCTTGTCGCAGCATTTTCGTCAGCTGCGGCCAATTCTTCACATGGTGCAGTTTGCGACCCGTTTCCGTTTCTAGCACTTGCAGCAGGGTGCTGTGTTGTTTTCTAGAGGCACATTCGCGCTCTTTTAGAAGCGCCTGCACTTGTGCCTGCAGTTGGTTTAGATTAACCGCATCAGCGACTTGTGCCTGTTTAAGTTTATGCAGTTCGTTGCTGTTCTTGGTTTCATGTGCTCGACTTAGCAGCTGCAACTGCTGCAGCTCCTCGTTTTGTTGCGCGAAGAGCTTATTAAGATGCTGCAGCTCATCAGATTTCTGCTGTAGCTGCAGTTCCATTTCTTGCTCCATTTTCTGTGTGGCCTGCAGCGCTTCGAGCAGCTGCCTCCAATCGGCCTCCATTTCATGGGTATTTCTAATTTTTTCATTTTGTTGTTGCAGCAGTTGCTGCAACAATGAAACTGTTTGCTGTTTTTGCTTGTTGACTGCTATTAGCTGCTGCTCCAGTGTCTCAATGCGCTGCTCCAACACGGGTTGAACAGTCATCGTTTGGGTGCCCTCACTGACAAGCTGTTTGGTCTGAGCCTGTTGCTGTTGCTCCTCCAACTTGGCCTTTGCATCACTTAGCTGACTGAATTGCAACACATAAAGCTGAAACTGTTTACGCAGTTTCTTTAGCTGCTGCTTCTGCTCATCGTTTTGGGTCTGCTGCACTTCCAGCTGCCGTTTGGTATGGTCACATTTGGTGCACATCTCCGCGTATTGCTTTTGAAGTTGCTTAAACTGTTGTTCTAAATTTTGAACTGTTTGCTGCGAATCCTGCAGCTGTCTGGTGATTACTGCTTTCTCTGTTGTCAGATCCGTTAGTTGAGCGTTTTTTAGCGTCTGCTCCAACTGTTGCGCCTCCAGCTGGAAATTCAATTGCTCCAGTTGCCGCTGCTGTTCCTCGTTCTGTGCCTGCAGCTTCGACATAAGCAACAATTCCGTTTGCAGCTCGAGAAGTGCGTGTTTTAGGCTGGCTATTTCGCTGGTCTTCGCAATGATCTCGCCATGAAATGCCATGCTATAATTGTGCATGGCATCGATGCTGCACTCGTTGCTCAGTTTACGTTGATAATGTTGCTTCAAGTCCAAGAATTCACGCTCTTTTAGAGCAAGCAGCTGCTCCTGTGTTTGCAACGTTTCGTTAAGCTCTGCAATGACCTGGCGCAATTGCTCCCGCTCGGCAGTGACACTGCGTAGCGTGGTCGCCTTCAGTTCCAGCTTGTGTGCCAATTGTCGATGTTCTTCGATAAGTTGCTTGCACTGTCGCGTCATGTGTTTGTTCTCCAACTCAACACCGGCCAACTGCCGCTGCAATTGCAGCTGTTTGCTATCATTCTCTAGACTCAGGCGCTCTATGTCTGCTAGTAGTTCTTTCTTTTGCTTACGTAGCACTTCGGTCAGCTGACGTTGATCCATAAGCCTTGCCTGCTGTTGTTGCGCCTCAAACGATTCGAAAGTATCCGCCGTGCCGCTTTGCTGCGCAGTTGCCGACGTGGCTGGGCTCGTTATAATAGCGTCTGCCGACAGACTACAAATTTCGAGCGCAGCATATTTTGCTTGTAGGCGTTGCGACTCCTGTTGTAGTTTCTGATTCTCCAGCATGTATTTTCGCTCCTGGGCATAGAGGCGCTCGAGAGTTTCGAGGCGGCTGTGTTTTTGTGACTGCAGTTCTTGTTTATACCACTGTTCCGACTTGCTTAGACGTTCCACTTCGCTACGCGATTTTCGAAGCTCTTGTGCGACCAGAAACAACGACTCCTGTGCTTCGTGCGGCGGAGCCTCATCCTCCTCCTGCACTCTATCCTGTTGCCCTGTCGTAGAATGATGAGTTGCATCTTCTACATCACTACTGCAACTGAAAAGGCCAGAATCATCTGCCTGCGCTACGCCCCCTGAACTGCCAGAGTCCATGGCCTTGCACGAGATCTACAAACATATTAAGTTAAGGTCGAATACTCAAGCATTACTTATGCTCACCAGCTGATCTTGGTGTGTGCCAAAATATTTTTGTAAAGGTTAGTTTTGAAATGGTAAGCACACGGGGGAATCAACTACATATTCGTTGCTGTAAACAAAAAAGACAACAAATTAACAATTTTTGCCAGCTGCGCAGCTGTTAATGCGGTACCAATGTGACCATGTTCGATTTACTTTAAAATGCGTAAGAAAAATGAATACCATAGATCAAGATATTAAAATTGTTTTTGCAATTAAAGTTGTTACTCGAGGGGCTGGCGATAATATATATCCAATGATTTTTATCAATACAGACAAAAAATACATTCAATTTATTCTTTGGGGCAATACTCCATTGTAAGAGTTTTCTTCAGCACCTAATTTTGCTACGTAGTGTTTTATTTCAGATATTGGTATTATAAACATTCAAACGCTACGGCCACACTTGCTCGCGAAACCATCACAAATAAAATCTTATTGGTAATTTGCCAGTTTTTGAAAGCGCTAAAATTTTAATCTCATTCAACAATTAGCAATTCGCGCTTAAGTATCAGTTCAAAAATAGTCAAAATGTGCACCTAAACTGCATTAAGCAGTTGGGCATAGTGCAATTACCATGTGTAAATAGGAATTAATTAGTGTAACAGCAACTGCGTGTTACAAAAGGAAACCTCACAACACAAACAAAAACAAATCACAGCAGAAGAAACATGTCTAGCTCCAGCGGAGCAGCTAGCTGCAATGGTGAAGCCTTCATCATCTATTACGAAGGTAACGCTTTGCAGCTGCATTGGAAGGGCGTGCCGCCACTCACACGGTCGCCCGCATTACGACTCTGCTCCATGGGTAGCAGGTGCAACGTTGGAAACGAGGCTCTGGCAGGGGATTCATTCCAATTTGATTCCAACTGGCTTCTGCTGCTAACGGCGGATCAATCGTTGTACTCTGCCAAGCTGATAGTGGCGCATAGTGTGCATACTTTAGAACTAACCCTGTTGCGCACGGACGTTGTTGACGTGGATTTTTGTCGAGGCAGCCGGCAGCTGTTTGTGGTGCTCGCCAATGGAAGTGTACAACGGCAACTAATAGCAGGAAGCTATCGCCCGAATGCTTGGCAAACACTTAGTTTTGATCCCCTCGAGCTGCACGATGAGGGCGTATGCATGCGTCGCGTTTGCTGTTCCGAGCAGGGCGTCGTCTTTGTCAGTGTCAGGGGTGCCACTTATGTACTAGGCAGTTGCGGCGAGGTGTTTAACGCTGAGCAGCCACGTCACATACGTCTTTGCGAGGAGGGTAAACAGCTGTTGGACCTGGCCGCTGGTGATGAGCACTTCGTACTGCTTATGGCACCGCATCAGTTGGCTGACGATGTGCTGCAGCTGCAGGAGCACATGCAAGAGGAACGGGGCTCACTGAAATCATTACACAGCGGCAGTTCGGAGCGCAGCTTTGCGGCTAACACGCGTCATTTACTTCATCAGGGATATGCGCTGCTCCACACTCAACTTTTTACTTTTGGTGCCTCCAATGGTGGCCTCCTGGGCACTGGGGATCATATACGACGCGCGCATGTTGCACGCCTCGAAAAACTTGATGGTATGGGTGTATGCAGTATTGCCGCCGGCAGGCAGCACAGTGTGGCACGGACACTGGACGGACGCCTCTATCACTGGGGCATCAACAATCGAGAGCAGCTGGGTGAGGATCTCAGTTCACCCATGGAAATCTGCTTGGCAGAGCAGCTAACGCCGGAACAGCACACAGCACTTGAGGCCACCTGTGGCGATTACCGTACGTTACTGTTAAATGCCGCCGGGCGAATACAGACATTGGCCCAATCCCAGTCAAGCACCTATGCACAGACAGTGCTGCATTTACAAATGGGAGCCGCTTGGCCGCGACAGTTGCGCCTGCTGCACTGTGCCGGTGGATACACACTCCAGAATTGCCGTCAATTCCAACGGCAATATCACTACTTCCTCAGTCACCTGGAATCACAGCTGCAGCTGCTGCTCAAGCAGCGCCAGGCGGTGCAGACGTTAATGATTTGGGAGTTGCCTGCACTGGCGCCACTGCTGCTCAACTGGGAACGCATTGTGTGCCTAGTGGCGGCCACATTGCATTCTCTCGAGGGCTTCTATCGTGCGGACTACGTGCAGCCGGCGGATATATTGTTCATATGCTACTATCGTGAGTATATCGAGCTGTTTGAGAGCTACACGAGAGCCTATTGCGATGTTCTCTCCGTGAATGGCTTTGGCGAGGCGGTGGCCGCCATCTGCCTACCGCCATTAAGCACTCACAATCCGCTGGCGGAGCTGGGCGAGGAGAGCTACTTAACACGCCTGTTTCAGCAGCCGTTTGGCATCTATCAGCTGTTCATGCAGTTCATGGAGTTGCTGGTGAAGACCCAACCCGAATACGATGAACACCGTGTCGCCTGGTCAGAGTTTGCGCGCATGAGCTGTATTAGCCAGGAACTGGCCGTCAATACCAAAGAGTTCTGGAGCAGCAAGGAGTGTACGCCGCGCATTGCCCACCTTAGGCAACGTCAACGACGTGTCATACTCACATCCAACCTGGTGCCGCTGAAACTAACCAACCCTGGCATCAGCATGTCCAGCCCCAGTTTTATACTCTTCTCTGACTTTCTGTGCCAGCTAGGCAACCATGCGCTGCACACGTTTCCACTGAACGCATTGTGGGTTTCGTCGAAGGGCGAACTGGAACTGAGCATCATCACGCCAGAAAAGAGTTTTGGTTTGATAACCAAGAAGACTGAGTCTCGCAAGGTTTGGCTTGATCAACTACAGTCGAGTATTGTGACCGCCTTGGGGCGCCCTTTGGGCAGTCCAGTGCCCAGTGTACGTTCCACCGCCTACGAATATAGTCGTGAGCATCCAAAGTATGCCAGGGTTAAGGCCTGTGGCACCTGGCGCAAGGGCGTGCTGCATGGCAACTGCTATTTGGAGTATCCCGATGGCAGTGTCTATTGCGGCGAGATGCACCACGGCGTCATCGAAGGTGAGTCTATTTCTATTATTATTTAATTGCAAATACAATATTCATTAAATATTTGCAGGCTATGGCAAAATGGTGATTCCCTCATCGGGTGTATACGTAGGTAACTTCAAGAACGGCCGATTTCATGGCTACGGCGTTTACGAGCTTAATGGCAGCGATGCCCACGACAGCGAGATTTATGAGGGCAACTTTTACGAGGGACTCTTTCACGGTCACGGTATGATGCGCAATAATCGCTACATTTATGTGGGCGAGTACGTGGCGAACACGCGCAACGGCTACGGCGTTTTGGAGGATCTGGTCAGTGGTGACAAATATATGGGCATGTTTGCGGACAACAAACGCTCTGGAGCCGGCAGCTGCATCACAAATCGTGGTGACTACTTTGAGGGCAATTTTGCGGCCGACGATCTCTGTGGCAGCGGTGTCGCTGTCTTCGAAAATGATTACTACTACGAGGGTGAGCTTACGCTCCAGGGACCAAATGGCCGGGGTGAATACTACATGCCCATCGGCGATGCTGGCAATGCGCTGGGCGCTAGTGAGGAAGACGATGACAATTATGAGCTAATTGGCAACAAAATGTTTGGCCATCTCAGTGGTAGCTGGGAGACGGTGCGCATACAAACTGGAGAGTTGGCGCTCAATCGACGCTTTCCAAAATTTCCCAGGTAAATAAGTCTATCACAGGGTGGTAATTCTCTAGTATCCTTAATTCACGCTTCATTAAAGTACACTTGGGCGCATGGTGGTGGACCACAATCGCAAATGGCGCGCATTGTTTAACAACTTTGAGGCGGATTTGGCCAATTGCAGTGCCACGGCCAGCTGCAACAACCCCTTGGCTAGCGTTTTGGGTGGAACGCTCAAAAAACCTACAAAAACAACGCTGAGCACGGCACAGATGTGGAGCTGCATAGCCATATATATGAACAAGCAGCGTTCTCGAGATGCCTCAAAGCCGGGCAACTATTTCAATAATATTCTACTCAGTTTGCCGCTGCCACCAAAGCCGGCTACGCAGCCTTTATTGAACAGTACCCCGATATCTCAGACTTCGTTGGTATCTGGGAAACAGGCTTCTGCACTGGACTTGAACAGCTCGACGCCGCGTCGCATTCACTCGCAAGAGACGTTATGCAGAAAACTAGACAGTCTACAACGTTCGGATAGCTTGCTTTCTATTGGACATAACTCCACAATAGATACAAGAAGTTTGGTAAGCTTTGGTATGAACGAAAGTCTACTGGATCGCAGCTTTAATGGAGAGTCAGTGCCGGGCAATCTGAGCAACAGTTTTGGCAGCGTGGCACACAACAATAATAACAACATATCCAAGCATAGAAACAATAGTAACTGCTCCATAACATCGACAACCTCCACAAGCAGCACAATGCTGGAGCAGGTACCAAGCTTTGGTATGGCGTCCACCCTAAGTGAACACGATGTGAGCTGCATCAGGCTGTATCTAGAGCAGGCGTTCAAGGATCGTTATCATCCGCTGTATGCGCTAAATGAGCGTATTGCCAATTGTTTCCATTACTCGTACGGATATTGGAAGGTGAAGCCCACGTCCATTTTGGCCAAACAGGCGATGCGCGAATGGGAATCTATTTCTAGGCGTATGTATCGTTTTGTTCGTAAAATGTTTCCCGCCTTGCCCGAGGATTACTGCCATCTCGAGAGCACCAGGGAGGTGATCTCGCACATAACGCTTCTCTATCCATTGGTGCTATCCGAGGGCATTTACTCAACTCTATTTGTGCTGTATGCCAACAAATACAATCGCAAGGATGAAATCTATAGACAGAACTTAAACCATGCCGAGAAGTTAAACGATGAGGAGCTGGTCCAGCTGCTTGGTCATGACAGGTAAACAAATTTATTAATAATGCTTATTTCTGTTTATTTTCTGTCTTTTCGTGCTTGAATGCAATATATGTACTTATGGGTAGGTTTTAAGTCCTACAATTTGTGTTAGTTGTAAGACGACATTTTTTACCTGCTTTAAAAATTGCAAGGTCAGCTTTAATAGTTTTTGTATTGAAAAATTATAATTTTACAGATAATTAAATTTTTCAAGTTTTTAATTCAACCAGCTGGCTAAAAATGAAAAGAGAAATTTTTATGAAAATTGTCAGTTTGCAAAAAAAAAAAAAAAATAATAATAATAATAACCTGTGAACAGCCACATATAGCTACAAAATTTGATTCAAAATTTCGTATAAATTAGTAAATCATAAGTTCAAGATCGAACCTCGCAACTTGAATCTACGTGTACTACATTTAAACGCTTAGTGAACTGACGGCTAATGTTCAAAATAATTTGTGGGCTTGTTTAAATGTTATACTTATCAGATTGTACGGAGAAAGTGTCTTACCATACCTATATGTATATGTACCCAAAAACAAGTCTTTGCCGCTGACATTTAACTGCTTTTCATTTAATTAATCTTGATCTGATTTGCAGTTGCCTCAACGCTGTCATGCTAGACACGAAATTCGAGGAGGCCGTACAGACCCTGAAGCAGCTGCAGGAGAAATTTAGTCCCCAGGATATGTTGACTGTGATACAGCGCAGCATGGAGTTGCTATCGGAGGCATATGGGCATGCCATGGCAAGTGAGTATAATTAAGTAAGTTATCGAATTACGCTCCATTCATTTTATATTCTACTATATTGCAGCAAATGCCGCACAACTCAATGCGGACAACATGATACCGCTCTCCATGCTGGGAATGCTGCGTGCCGCTGTGCCGCATTTGGGCGCTGAGCTGGCGTTGCTCGATGATCTAACGGGTGGACCCAATTTTCAGGCCGAAATGAATGGAATGGCTGGCTATTGCTATACCACCCTGAAGGCTGCCTACGAGCATATAACAATTCGTGCGCTTCAGCGGCTGCCCTGAACTCAAGCTCATATTAACCTTGTTACAATTGTTATGGCTTTTTATGCAACGATCAATTTAAATGCTAATTTATGCTTATTGCCACGTGCACACCAAAGTAAGAAAATATTCGCGTAAACGTTATATACCCTGTATATAGAGAAAAAGAAGTGCAACTGTCCTCATAGGCATAGGATTAGGTTTGTTATTTAAATGTACAGTCGTCGAAGGATTTTTGCAGTGTATCGATCTGTTTATAATGTATGTACATGTATATTTCTATAATACAACATATTAGATAACAATTTAAGATTAACACATTCCGAATCAATACATGATTTCTCGTAACAAGTAATTCAATTCATTTTTGTAATATCTGAATTCTGTCACTGGAACTTCAATTTATGCAATGACTATAGCCAAGATTAACTTTTGTGCTAATTGCTAATGAGTATATATATAAATGCCCTCCATATCATTGCAATAGACACACTCTGTATCCTGTGGGAACAGCGACCCGGATAGGTGTTGCACAAAGTTAATTTTATCAAATTTATAGATAAGATACTTTTCCGGGAATGTTGTCCCCGACGAATAGTTATAAACCAATATGATTTGATCGCCTTGATCGATAATCTTGCGTGAGGACAAATAGGCAAGGGCAAGGATTGATTTGCGAAAAGCATTGCGTCGATGGTTGACAAAGTAGGTGGTGCGAAATGGAAGCATGGTAACATTATGATACAGGGATACATAGTCCTCAGCGGAGCGCATGTGACTGACAAAAAGAATTGGCGCTTTTGGGCGAAAGTGAGAAATCTTCTGCACCATACGCGTGGTCACGCCGCAGACAACAATGGCCTTGGCATTCACCTCCAAGGAGGCGGTAACAACGGCCCGTGCTAGGCCATCGGCACCGGTATGCGAACTGTCGCAGTGGGGCATCTTTGCCAGAGCCACCGGCAGAATCTGATCGAAAATGGCGTTCTGCCAGAAGCTGAAGTAAAAGACCTGACGGGACTGATGGCACTTGACCACATATTTATCCGGATAAAAGAATATATAGTAGTAGTGGGCGGGATCGACGCGGAGATGCTGCTCATTTATGGGCCAGGTATCAAGTAAGATGGGCTTTTTGGCGTTACGTGTCAGCTGCAGGAGACATTCGGCATTGGGACACATACGCATAATATCTGGCACTATAGCTGGCTCCGCCAGCTCAACCAGCAGGCCATCGTAGCGTTCAGCGACCCAGTTCAGTTCACCATCGCAGCCCTCAATCTCGTTCAGCACGACCCGCGCGTAGAGTCTGAGATTTTCACACTGCAGCGATGCCATGACTTTCTCCAGATTATTTATATACTGGACAGTGCCAGCAATATAGGATACCACCACATTGATACCCACCTCGCGGGCAAATGTTAAGTCTTCCACCTCCTCGTACGATAAGCGATACTTGCTGCAGCGTGCCGGGAAGAGTACCGGCATAAAGGAACTCAGCGTGCCCCCACGGCATACGCAACATTTGAGATGATCCTGGCGTACGGTGCGCACCATCAACTGTATATCTTCCCCAATGAGAATGATATCAAACTGACGAACATCGGCGAGCAGAAAACGGGCGTTTACATAAATCATATCCGCTCTACTGTGCAGGGAATAATTGCGATCAGCAGTCAGAATAGTTCTGTAACCCCTTTTCAGTTCGTAGCTATCGCACTCATCCATATCCAAATAGCCAGTGTATTGTTGACGCGGCGACAACTTGGCTATAATGGTGGAGGCAACAGGAAAACCAAACTCCTTCGACACAGCTATCTCGGCCTCACGTAGCTGCACAATAATATCCTGATTTTCGCGCAGCGGTCCACGAAAAAGATCGAGTAAGAAACAGCGTATGCCGGAATCTAAGTTATATAATGCCATTTTTTAATCCTTAGCTGTGTTGCACTATTCAATATACTCACGCAAATACATATATAGATTCTCATCGCATTTCCCGCAACCCAGCTCAATGCACTTGCCGTTCTCATTTGTATTGAGGGTTTCCGGTACGCTGAGTATCTGGTAGCCAGAAAAAAAATTACCCCAACGCTCTTCATCAAAGGGCATTTGGCATATATCCTCGCTAATGCTCTCGTACATTTGCAAATCGTCGCTAAAGCTATCGACGCCCGGCACATAAGACATTATTTTCAGACTGTGAATTGATGTCAGTCGATTCATGTCCTCGGGATTCTTATGGAGACTGCCATCATCATCCTGGCCGATCAGATCTATGAATGCCTTGCGCCGCTGCAAGGAAGACAATAGCTCCTTAGCTCTGAGTACCTTATCCACATCGACCGCGACCACTTTGAGTCGCTGGCAAATATTTTCAATGACATCCGTCTTCTGTTTAATGCTGAGCTCGTTATCTTTCGATGTTTCGGATATCTCATGCACGTCTGCCTTCAATTCGTCCATATTGATTTAAGCAAATTGGCCAAAAACAAATACAATAAAAAACTACAGCTATTAAAGCTCATATATCTGATCACAACTGGATGTAAGGCACATAGTTTTACAAATATTATATACTTTATATTCAATTCGAGAACAATATCAGTGTTGTGAAAAATTTGATTTTCATATCAAAATGAAAATAGTTACATGTATATCACAACAAATGTGTCGGTCTTAAGTTTTGTTTGCTGAAACTGGCTTAGGTGTTTGCTTCTTTACATTTTCGTTGAAGTTTTCCGTAAAATTATAAACTACTCAAATTATTCATAATCAAAGAAACATTTAAATACTTTAAGCCTGAGTCTATTGGAAATTTTCAGAAAGGGTGTAACAGCTGTGTGTTTATGCATCAGTCAGAAGGCAACAGATCCGACTCCATACAGTTTTTACATTCCTGCCCAGTCATATCCGTCTGTCTGCTTGTTCGGCCCAGAAACTAAAAAGCATGAAATACTTAACAAGCGGCACTCAAGCTCATGTTTATGGCAAAAGATAGATCAATTTTTTCAAACATTGATAACAATCGACATATCTCGAAGCTTTTAATGCCTAGACTCTGTTAGTTTTTCTCTCATTATGTATATACAGATCAATAATAATTACATTTTTTGATGCCTTCTTTGTAAAATTATTAAAGAAACTGATTTTTTTAGGCATAGTCCGGGACTTTTATGGGTATTTACACACATTTGGATGCCATATAAATAACAAAATACAAGTAAGAGGTTATAGTCGCGAGCTCCCGACTAGGGGATACACTGAACCCTCTTCTTCCAACATCAAATGCATATATATATTCTATTTTAGAAGCTTTATGTCAAGTTTGATGGCTGTAGCTCTTATTATTTACCAAAATTACCCAAAAAAAACAGGATATCGGTATCGATTCTTATCGATTGTTTGGAAACGACGTAAGTTATCGATGATCGAAAACAAACTCGAATTGCGCAGGCACTACTCTCAAATTTCAAGCCTCTAGATCTTTTAGGTTCTGAGATCCTTGCGTTCACACATACGGACGGACGGACAGACAGACGGACATGGCTAAAACGTTTCGGCTATGGATGCTGATCAAGAATATATATACTTTATGGGGTCGGAGATGCTTCCTTCTGCCTGTTACATACATTTGGATTTTGCACAAATACAATATACCCTTATACCCATTTTTAATGGGTTCAGGGTATAAAAAAAGGGAAATAAATTGGTCTTGATAAACAAAAAAGGTTTTAAATTAAAAACCTAAATTTCGACCGATTGTTCCTATGGCAGTTATATGATATAGTGGTCCGAACTTAATAGGATTTTGCATATATATGAGGAGTATAGTAAAACTGATAAATGCCGAGTTTGGTCAAGTGACCTTGATAAACAATCTTTATTTTCTTATAGCTTAATTTTCGACCGATTGTTCCTAGGGCAGCTATATGATAAAGTGGTCCAACAGAAAGAGGAACATCTGCAAAGTTTCATAAAGGTAGCATTAAAACTGAGAGAATAGTTCGCATAGAAACAAACAGAAGAACAGACTCGGTTGTTGATACTGCTAAAGAATATATATACTTTATGGGGTCAAAGATGTCTCCTTCTATGCGTTACACATTTCACGACAAAATTATAATACCCTCTGCAAGGGTATAAAAAATCTGGAAGAGACTCTAATATTTTTAAAGAACCTAATATATTAATTAATGAAATGAAAAAAATGTTCGCCTTGGCTTGGTTATTCTTTGTCCAATTCGGTTTAAGGTTCGGTTCATGGTGTATATACAAAATTAGAATCTGGAGCCTAAGACAGCTCGACTAATAAATATTACTCATAAGTTCACAAGAACTTACTGTAATTTAGTATTGGTTTCGTTTGATTTTTGTTAATTTCCACCTTAAAAAGAAACCGCAGGTAAAAGATTTTCTTTTTGTATCATTCTTTGTGTTAATTTGTTTATTTCCGTAATTTATTTGTATGCTTTGTGGAGCGAGATGTTAAATTTAGCAACGCGTCAAGTGAAATGTTTACAATGTGAGGGAAAGTTAAATGGAAGCTGGCAGTACGTATAACTGAGCATTTTCCGATTTTCCAGCGGCAACAGCAGCGCACTTGAGCACCAGCAGTAGCAGAGTCAGCGGCAACGGCAGCAGCCCAGCAATCCCGCCGCAGTAGCCAAAATCATCCGCCGCCCCGAAAACATAAACATACGAAATGTTTAGAGAATAAAAATTCATATTCCAGGCGAACATTTTTCAGTTTGTAAGTTTTTCCTTCTTCTTTTTCCCTGATGATCTGTTCGTTGGACTGTTTTTGCTGTTGTTGTTTATTTTTGCTGAGAGCTGACAGATACACGGGCCGCTCTTGGGTGTGGCCAGTGCATGTTTAGCCTAAACAACGGCAAGAGAATTCCGTCTTCCTTTTGCTAACTAATCAGTCGAGTGCAGGCCGCTTGAACTTTGACGTGAACTGCAGCCGTCGGATGTGGCACTCTGGCTGGGAATGGGACTCCTCCCTAATAAGCTATTTTGTCCGTTTTTAGAAACAATTTCTATGCCACAAGACGACAGCACTAGCTGCGGCGGCGGCAGCGGCAGCGGCAGCGGAAACGTGTGTGTGGGTGGGTGTGGAGATGATGTATAGAGGTGGGGTCATGTAGGGACGCAGTCGGTATAGGGGTATGCTGCTGTGAGACCATGGGAGGCCAGCTGCTGAGCATCGAACATGAATTGCCGTGCTCGTGGATCGTTCGTGCACTTGAGTTCCGGGCCGCTCGCTCGCTGGTCGGTCCATTTGGGCCTCTCGCTCGCACCGTTCCCGAAAATGTTATCCATCTCTTACAGTACGTTTCGTTTCGTGTCGGCATTTCAATATTTTTATTTTTCTTAGTCTTTTTCTACTTTTTTGTTTTGTGAATAGAATTTTTCAACAATTTGGCTGTCCTAGAGTTTTCAAAATTTTGGAGCGTAGGTGCAGTGTGTCGCGACGCGTCAGCCTGTGCGGATCGGTGCTCTATAGTTTTTTGTCTAAACTCAAGAAGAAAAAATAAGGAATATTCAAATATTGAACATCGCATAAAGTCAAGGAGAAAAAAATAGCAATTTGTTGCGTTGCGCTAAATATGTAAACCGAAAGTGTTTCATGAGTGTCAGGATATTTGGTAGGAAGTGTCTCTTTTGAACTGCGGAAGTGGGCGTTTTGCTTGTTGCCAAGTTGCCATATGCACATATATAGACCACATATATATGCAAATACGCCGACGCTCATACATTCATATATGTAGACAATTTTCGGCTTTCCAATATTTTCACTCAACTCTGCCTTGCCTTTGGCTAAAAATATTTTCCGTTAAAAACGTCGAAATATCCAAAAGGAATAAAAAAAAACAAATAAAAGAAATGAAAACATCCACTCGTCTCAGTGCTGCCGCCTGTTTTTCATAATTTTTCATCTTTATTTTATTTATCGTATACATGAATTTTTGCTCTCAAACTTTTGCCAAAGCGTTGCGTTTCTCATTGGATTTCGCATGTCGTCATTTTTGTTTACCCCCCCTGCACAAAAGTTCCCAACATTTTCACAATTTTCACAATTTTTCGCGGCCTTTGTCTTTGGCAGTGGAGCCGAGTGGGCATAGAGCTGCCTAATGAAACAAATCACAATTTAATAGGCATAGCGTATAGTTTACAACTTCCTTGACTATATATATCTAAGTAGATAGTACGTTAGATACATATGTATGAATCTAAGTATATACATATGTGTGGCATGGAAAGACAGCTGTGTGCTCTTTGGCAGATGTTATGCTGCGTATGTGGGGGAAGTCCATAAAAAACAAAAACGAAAATAAAAAAATAAAGAAACAAACCAGCGCACAGTTATAAAAATAAAACTATTTTTGTATGGGATGCTTTGAGCAGTCGATGATCAGAGTATTTCGGCTTTTTGCGAACAGGCAGCACAGAGTCTCTTGGCACAGTTTTCCAGACTCGCCAGCCCAAGCATAAATCAATCATGGCAAATTCAATTAATTCAATTCAAATACGAAATTAAAGCTTTTTTCTAATCTAACAACCCAACGCAATGTGTCTTGTCAGGGTCTATATGAAAGTATACTTAACTTGATTGTATATCTTTGATCTATAAAGTTCTAGTCGATTTGTCTTTTTCCGCTTACTGGCGTTTTATTGAGCAACGACAGGAAAGGGAAAAAGGCGTATTTACTATGAATTTGTTCAACCAATCTGTTTAAACACCTATTCAATGAAAAGAAATGCTAATCATACAAATAGAGATCAACTGGTGAGTAGCCCTTTATAAATATATTCTCAAGTGCATCCCTTAAATACTTATATGCAAATGTTTTGTAACCCGCTAATCAAAGCAGACATCTTAAACGACGCATGTCGACAATTTTACGCCAAATCTAATGATTCATTTTAATAATGAATCTCCGCCCTATAAAGCATTTGATGCGTTCGTTTTGCAAGGACAATATACTTGAGCAGCATTTTAAGCATAATCAATCATTAAAATTTCATACATATGTATATATATGAAATATGTATATATATGTGTGTATATATTGTTTTTTCATTAAAGCTTTTGATCTACAGATACAGAAATATGTGTCTATGAACGTTTTATTTATATTCTTTTTATAACATTTAATAATTATGAATTTTGGGCTAAGCTCTGCCGTATTGACGTTTCAAATTTAGTTTTCTAATACATTGAATTTGAATGTTTAAAAAAACAAATGTAGGGAATACTTGCGTTAGATTTATAACCATATGCTTGAAATATTTCTAAAAATAAACCAATTGAATATCTGGAACAATACAGTTTCTATAAATATGAAATAATTGTTTTTTGTCTGTGACTAACTTCCAAATTTAATAAATTAACTTAAGCATAACATATTGAACGTTAATTACTTCAGCTTAAAATAAACAAGATATAAACCTGTAAATTACATATTTCCAAAAAATATAGCCGATCGATACTGCCATAAAGCTAATATATATGCATATATATTAATAAATTAAAACACACTTATATCTAAGTAATATTTCCAGTTACCATATACATTATATATTGAAGGCTATGCACATTGAAGTCGCTGCATATATAGTATGTCTTTATAAATATATGGAAATATATATATATATATATATATGTATATATTTAGTAAAATACCACCCCCAATCTGAGGCGCTGATATTTTTGTAGCATTTCGAATGAAATGAAATTAAATGTATAATTTATTGTTGCATAAACAAAAGGCACGAAACCGAATCGAAAATCGAACCAAACGCAGCCGAAGCGCATGTGGCACCTTTAAGTATTTCGATTTGTATTCGGCCCCAGACCCCGCTCTCACCTCGAATATCGCCCTGATTTGGCTTGGTCTATTTGGAACGCATTGTATTTTGCAGGGGCTGGAAAATTTAGTGTTCCCGCACGAGCTGAGCCAAAAATAACAATCGGGCGGCGAGGGCGCGAATGTTAGAAAATGTGTGGGGGGAAGGTTGGTGGAGGAGGTGAAGCGGTGCAAAGAAGCACAGATTTGTTTATAGTTTTCGTATAAACAATTGGCAATTGAGAAATCGCTTGTTCGAGAAAAATCGAACAGTTTTTGCTGAAAAATGACGAAGATGGTTGTGAAATTCGTGAGCATTCAATAATTCCAATTCTACTGCGGGCTCTATAAAAAAAAAGTTCAAAAACCGAAAAGAAACAAAACTGAAAAGCTGAAAATAAAAACGTTGGGGAAACAATGCATGCAGAAATATCGGCGAACCGCATCATACCATAATCATATAATCATGCTAAATAATGAATGCAAACTGAAGCGCAACTGGGTTGGCGTTAAGAGCAAAGTAAACAAGTGCATAAGGAATGCGAGAACGATGTGAATATGAATAGGCAGGAATACTCATGAATACCCGAGTACTTATGGGCTCTGTGTATGTATGTATCTGGCCGGATGATCTGAAATTGAATGCCAGAAATTGTAGGGCGTATACATGCAGTTAATTGATATGAAATTAATTCTTAGAACGAGTTTCAGCTTACAAAAATTTTGCGACTTAATGTATGTCACAAGCAAAAACCGGTAAGGATGATGACCACAAATAATTATTTGTGTTTTTTTTTTTTTTTGCATTTTGGTGGGTTTGGCCTTTAAAAGGCGACTAATCGGCTGCAGAGGCTCAAACCGTAGAGAGCAGCGGCACAAACAACAACAGCATGTTGAAGATTGTAAGTAGCCGCAAATCTTCCATTCTCCTGGTTACGTCCATTAATGCGGCCACTTCCTTCGATGCAGCTACTTAGCATTTTTGGCCTGTGTCTGGTTGGCGCTATGGCCGCGCCCGCCGATGTCGATCATACAAGCACAACGGTGCCGCCAGTGGCTATTGTGGATTCGGGTCAGGAGAAGCATGAGGATGGCTCGTATCACTTCTTTTACCAGGGCGAAGATGGCACCAAGCGCGAGGAGACGGCCGTGGTGCAGAATGCAGGCACTGAGGATGCGTTCCTCGAGGTGAGCGGCACCTACTCGTATTTCGATGCCGACGGCAAGGAGGTAGTTGTCAACTACAAGGCCGATAATCGCGGTTTTGTGCCCGAGGGAGGCAACATATTGCCACAGATATCGCTGGCCGCCAAGCTGGCCAGTGAGCAGAAGCAGCTTTTTCCCGATACGGACTATAAAAAGCCGCCGCAATACGAATAAATAGTGACCAAACGTTGAAAAGAAAATATTAGTTTTTATGCCTACAAACCATTAAAAATGGTTAGAATGAGTATATTGGTGTAATGCAAATGGAGGAAGTAGGCTTTTTCCATTCTCTTGATTAGCATTAACAGCCAAATTGATCTAGCCATATCCGTCTCTCCGTCCGCAATTTTAATTTGCTTTAATATAAAACCTTTATCAAAATTCAGTTCTCTGAGCATATTTCGGAGAATATAGGAGCGTAATACTCCAAATTTAATTTGTTAGTTTTCCGCTATTCGGAAACTTATACTAAAATACTTTCCCTCAAAATGGATTTATGTTGTATGTCCATTTTTGGAGAGATATTGTTGGACTTTGGTATTCGCATAAATTTGAATATCAGAATTTATGCCGAACTTAATCAAGGGTGTATTCCTCACAGTATGGGGCTAAGGAATGTTTAAAAAGAAGCAAGAATGTTGGCAACGGCAGCTTGTGGCTGGGTTCAGGGTATATACATATATTGTTTTAAGTTTTATTTTTCATTTAATGCAGAAACAATTTCAACTAACTACAGGTTTGCTACTGGACGCTCTAAGCTGTCCCACGTTAACTAGCATTTAAATTAACAGTGCGCTGAACAAGTTGAGAGTACAAAATACAACTACAAGTATTTAGGGATAGGTCTAGGCATAAGGGGCGTTATAATACATATGAGAACGAGAGCTCAAAGAGATTCGTTAAGAACAATGCAATAAATATGACATAAGCAGAACATATGCTGTATATGTTAGTCTGGGTAAGGAGCGAGATGTAGCCGCTACTTCTTGACAGGCGTAACCGGCGGAGAGCGATAGACGTTGACCAATCCACCAGCATTCGGCTTGCGGCTCTTGAGTCGCTGCTGCAGCGTCTGGAGCAGGCCGGCCAGGACATCATGATTTGGTATCTTCTTGGCAAACAGCAGACGCTTCACTGAATCATCGTAGGTCAGCAGCGCGACCATATTCTGTAGCAGAAAGCACTGGCAATACTCCAAGAGATTATTGGCATTGTAAACCTGTGAGAATGAATCCGATTTGGTCACCAGCTCCATGTGGATGACAGTAATAAGCACCAACCTTAGCATGTATATACATGGCGACCACATTGTCCACATCAACCATCTCGGAGCAGCGCGCCTCTGTGTAGCGCAGCAGCGCCTCCAGCTGAAAGAAGCTGGCGGCAGCCATCAGTTCGAGCACGTCGCCATGGGATACATCCAGAGCACTGCAGCCGCCGCTATATAGAAACTGCATGACCAGCTGGAAGATGTGATAGCGTATATCGTTGATCTGGACAGTGGGCGTGCTGGTGGCATCGCTTAGCTTGGCACTGAGCATGCTCTGAAAACGTGGCGAGGCCGTGACCAGCACTATTTTGTGGCCATAGAATATTTTACCCTCGACGCTGCAAGAAAAATATGTGCAAAGTAAACATTAAAAGTAATCCTGATAAGTTGATAGGGCTGCTGGCATACCGAAAGGTGACATCGCTTAGTTCTGGATTGTTGACAAACTTTGGATCTATGCGTGTGCCCTGGACTGGCTGCAGTGGCGGCTGCTCTTTCAGTGGATGCAGTGCCTCCCAGCCAAAGCATGTGGCGAATATGTCCGCCAGGAGCAGTGTGGTGCCCTCGTTCTTATTGCGAAAGATGTTGAAAAGCAGGGGCAGGCACTCACTAACAAACTGGGCGCTATAATCATCGGGGCAAACCTGCAGAAAGTCCTGCAGCAGCTGATCAATGACCGCGTCCAGTCGCAACTCGTGAGCCGCCGACAGCGCATGCATCCAGCAGTGCAAGGTCCAGGGCACGCCCAGCTTGCGTAACTCTATGGTTATGTCTGAAATGGAATAAAGAATATATTCTTAGCATTTTTCGAGGCTGTTCTCGTTTGGAATTTCTTTGGATTTGCTGCTTACCCAAGTGATTGTTCTCTGCGCTGTGGTACATGGCCTCCTGGAGTCGCTTGATCTGCGTCTTGTTCAGAAGCGGCAACAGGTCCTCTCCAGCGACTGTGGCCGCGGCGGCGCCAGAGCCGCGCACACCCACCACATCGCCCTCGGCAAGCATCTCCTCCAGCGAGAGCACATCCCGCGTGCCCGGCGACAGCGGATGCGTAAGCAGCTTGCGCAAGCACGAGCGATGCCCATGCGCTGCCGCCACGGAGATGGCACAGAAGCAACCCTTCTGCGCGGCACCCGCAAAGCACAGTGTATCCTTCTGCTGTGTGGACAGGAACGCATTGGCGCCATGCGCCAGTAGAAGTGCCACCATCTCCAGATTGCCTGTGCCCGCGGCCAGTTGCAGCGGCGTCAATGTGCACTTCTCCTCGCTGCTGCGAGCACCGCCCTCCACCTTGCCGCCGCGTTCCAACAGAATGCGCAGCGCCACATAGTTAGCACGGCTGGCGGCAAAACTGAGTGCCGTCCAGTGTTGTGTGTCCGGTTGTATGGCCGGATAGCCAGTGCTTCCTGCCGCCGGCACCTCCACATTCGGATCACAGCCGGCATCGAGCAGGGCATGCAAGGCGACCTCATCATTCCGTATGCTGGCAATCATCAGAGCTGTTAACCCGGCGCTATTTTGTGTATCATAGCGTGTGGTGGGCGGCAGCAGCTGCGCGGCTTGGGCTAGAAGCTCGGCGCGACCCGTCAGCAACAACTTGAAGGCGACACCAATGGTAGCACGCCTGCCCAGTTCTGAGGTGTCCTCGCCAATACTGCTCACGGCCGGGGAACTAGAGCTGGAGCTGCCAGTGCCCGTGGCGCTGCCACCCTGGCTGCTGCCGCTGCTAAAGTGCGTCTTCTTTGTGGGCAGCTCCTCATCATGGGCCACAGGACGTATGGGACAATCCACGCCGGGCAGCAATAAACGCGCAGCCTTCAACAGGATGTAGATTGGGTGTGTTAGGGCATGAAACACTAATTAAATGCGCGCCTCAACTTACCTGTAAAATATCATCCTTGTCAATCATTAAGCCATTGCGATGCTCAGCGTGCGCCGATGCCACTCGCAGCCATTCGGCCAGCGGTGGTAGCACCACGTAGGCGCGTTCATAGCACAGCTCCTGAACGTTTTGGGTGCCACTATTAGGTGGTGCCTGGCCGGCCGTTGAGCTCTGGGCAGCCAGTTCTGTGTGCTCCAGCTGGGAGCAGCGCATAAAATAGAACAATGCACTTAGCGCCGCATTGGAGAGGGCGGTCGCATGCTGGAACTCCTGCTGTGTGCGCAGCGCCTTCTCCTTCAGCTCGCGTATGCTGCCCACACAGGTGGCCAGCGAAAAGGCGCTTGCCCAGCGTGGCATGGCCAAAGCGCCGGAGGCAATGCGTCCGGCATTCAAATGTGCAAACGGCTGCAACAAACCCCAGAAATCGCCTGAACTGGCAATGTTCTGATCTAGAGCCTGGGCTGTGGTGCCACCGGCACCGCCGCCACACTGCAACATAATCTCCTCGAGCAGATTCTCAATGCCAGCGCACAGGTAAACGGCAGCATACTCGTGTATGAACTTGCCCAGCCGAGCATCAGTCATCCATCTGAAGAAGCTGCCCACCGACAGCTGTAGACCAGCGCGTGAGGACTTGCTTTGCTTGAGGGCGCTCTCGCCGGGCACTGCGAACATGGCTGCTGCACGCAGGCACGCCTTCGTGCAGGAGTCGGCAAGTGTGGAGCAAAGTACCACCTTGAAAGCGCCGGTCACCTCCTGCTTGGAGCACAAACCCAACCCAGCCGAGAAACGTTGTATCTCCCGTGCGATGCGCACCAGAGCACGCTGCAGCAGATAACCTAGCCGGGATATGACCTCGACAGACACATGCTCCGCCTGCTGCTTGCAGCGTCCATTCCGCAGCACACGCATAATGCACTGTTGGCTCCACGGTGGATGCTGCAGCTCCACGAGCCGATTGTGCGAATCCACCCACACAAACTCATCCGCGCTGGTGCTGGTGATCACCGTCTCCAGCGATGAATAGCGTCCCAGTCGCCTGGCCGGCTCTGAGCTCTCCGAGCCGGCGCTCAGGCTGCTGTAGGTGCTGCTGCTAGTCTGGGAGCGCATAGTCAGCTGCTGTATGGCCAGCTTTATGTCCTCTAGGCCGCTGCCGCTCCAGGGTGCCTTGCCAGCTGGTAATATACCACGATGGCGTCTCGAGCGTGTGCTCCGATTGGTAACACCGGCGGCCAGCCGATCCTCGGGCAGCGGTCCCAAAGTCATGCCGCCCGCAGGCGAGGAACTGTGCCCGCCCGTATCCGACATGCTAGCATGGCCCGAGCTGCGATTCTCATCCGAGGAACTGTGGCACTCCTGCACCCGCTGCAGCGCCCGAAACTGTTCGTGCTGATGCGTTCGCGTCGCCTGCGTCGTCGTCGTGGATGTCGGTATGCCCAGTGTGGGCCGACTGGGAGAGCTTTGCAGGCTGCCACTCAGCTGCGGTGGCTGAGACTTTACTGGCGTACTTTGCACCGTCAGCCTAGCGGGTCCGGCCACCGCCCGCTGCGGCATTGCCGCCTTGGAGATGGGCGACGTCAGCTGCTGCTGCTGCTGCAGGGGCAAGGGGCTGGTTACCACTGGCAGCGCATTCGCTGTTATCTTATTAACGCTCACAGGCGCCTTGTTCGGCTGCTGCGCCAGCTCCTTGAAGACGCGTGGTGCTGGCGTAGCCATAGCCACCGCATGCCCACCACCGCCGGCTCCCACTTGTGG
Organism: Drosophila virilis; assembly: GCF_030788295.1. Taxonomy (NCBI): domain Eukaryota; kingdom Metazoa; phylum Arthropoda; class Insecta; order Diptera; family Drosophilidae; genus Drosophila; species Drosophila virilis. The sequence goes on from NC_091545.1 coordinate 26,554,024, forward strand.
TGTACTATGTGCTGCAAGGGCTGGTTGCGCCTGTTGCTGTGTCTGCAGCTGCGTCTGCAACGGCACCGGCACTGGCGGCAATCCAGTTACCTGTGCGGGCGCCTGCTGTCCAAAGTTTGGCGGCAAGTTTCCCGTGGGTCTGTTGATAGATGAAAAACATTGACTTGTAAGGTATTTAGTCAAACTGGACTTAATGTATATGACAGAAGTATATTAGTACAGTGAAATTACCCTGACGGACACAGTTTTAGGGTTTTCGTTTCTGTAAAACCAGCACGAATTTGGCTTAGCTAGTCTCCCTCTGTTAGGTGGACACTTCTTGAGCGGACAACAACTACCCGACTACTTTTGTCTACCAAAGTGAATTTTCACTGTATGCACTTTCTGGTAACAATCGCGTTGGTACTCTCATATCACATTCACACCGCATTTCTACGTGGCAAAGTGGATTGTTCGAAAAAAAGTTTGACGTCCATCGGATAGATTCAACTCACGCTTTTTTGCATAGTTTTTAAGGAACGAAAATGGTGATATTGCGTACCAAGAATTTAAAACGTCTTTCAATATTTTTCACAAATATCTGATTTTAAAACTGGCGGGAATAATATAGTGTATGTATTTTTTAAGATATAAGCTAAATTATTTGGGGAGAGTATTATGAAAATTTCCGCAAATACGAATGGAATTTTCGGAGAAGCGCATCTTCGTATTCATTTAGACCTCGTAAGGTCATATATATAACAAAAGCTGAAAATGGGCGTAAGAACTTGCCTTGATTATAGGTTTAGCTGCTTGAACATTACGTGCATGCAGAGGATAATACTTAAGAAAATATAGATATTTTGATCGATGATTGAGGGAGTAAACGGTACTATTAATTTTATTTAGTATATTTCTAACAGAAAGAGTATGAAACTTAAAAGAAGCTTACGCGAAAAAGAACTGAAAAGTTGAACTTTATTCAAATGTGTCTGCTTGACCCATTTCTAAGCAGCAGCCCATCAGTTATGCAACTAATTAGAATACATCTGAATTTGTAGAATTTGTCAACCCAAAAGTAAACAAAGCAACGTCTAACGGTCTAAGCAGCTGCTGTCATATACTACGTTATATAGGTAGTATATCTGTCATATTACCGCTTATCTTTCACACTGTCTTGACAATCTACTTGGTCATCTTTGTATCTGTGTGAGGTTTGTATTTGTGTTTATTCGAACGCAGAGCGCGATCTTGGGCATGAGCTTGAGCTTGGGAGGTGGCACCTAATTAAAAACAGAGTTACGATCCGGAGGCCGTTGCTGAGTTTGCGTCTTCTTCAGCGAAAACTTTGTCAAACACTTTTTGCACTATAAAGAGTCAAATCGGGGGACTGCGACTCACTGAAGCTGTTTGCTTGAATAAATACTTGTTCGTATTATACGATGTTCTTCTAATAAACCTGCTTCAATCTATCAACAAATTATAAATTGGATGCAATTCTGCATTTTTCTTATAAAATGTATAGATAAAACGAAAAATTCAATCGTACAAATGCGAGACTGAGGAGTAACTCAAAGTTCTCAAGCACGTTAGAGTATGCGGGATTCTGTGTGCCAGACAAGATACACAGTAAAGTTTCCTTTTTTTTATGAAATTGGGTTGCCATTCGTTCTCACATTTCTGCACTGTCGTCGGCTTAAAACAACATCAACTAACTGGAAACAAAAAAAATTAAGAGCCAGTTACGACCATTCATTTGCATGGCGCACAGATCCAAGTTAAATCGTTTGCTTTTATTATGATTTTTGATTTCATGCTGTAACATAAAACGTCGTTTCTATGTTTGATTGACCCAGAATTTAGCAGAGTTTTTTTTTTAAAGTGTCCATTGTTATTTTGGATAGCACTGGACAATGTCTTGCGCTAAATACGATTTATGGCTTTGGCAGTGTCTTACAATGCTTTGACATGAGCTCATTTAGCGAACTGTTTTCTACACAGAAACGATCAGTGACCTATCCGCATTATTCACGAAATCCGAATATAATATACATACATGTTATAAGCTGTATATATCTTTGTGTCCCGACTGACTGATTGGTAATGAACGCACGAACGCTTTTCTTATTTTATCGTCTTTAAAAATTCCACCCACAACTGTGGGAAAAGTCTCCCCAAAAAAAACTCTTTTTTTTTCTACCCTTCGATTAAATTAAAAATGTATATTCAAGTTTTTTTTGTGAATATTAATTCGAGAAGTGTTTTCGAAAAATTCACCATACTTGTGAAATATAAGAATCGCTCTCTAGGTCAAAAACCTACAGAAATAAATAAAGAAAATCTTGTTCCAGCGACTTTATAAGACCTACCTCATAGGAAGAAGAATGCATGCATTAAGCATGAAAGGGCACAAGTTAAATTTTCGACTGGTTTTTGCAAACCCATATCTGACTGCTGTATATACAAAATTTTGAGTTAAAAATAAAAGAAAAATACTTGTAGCGCCGATTTTGAAGTTAATTCTCTAAATTAATTAATATATCAGACTACTCAAAGAGCTTATCTTCGATTTCTTTTTTTTACTTAGATTTCCGCTTTTACTCTCTTATATATATAATCAACTCCCTTTTCATGCAAATGTTTAACAAAAAAAAGACTAAATCCAAATATTTTCACTTGCTAGACGGGGCTGGGCAAACCCTCACAGCCAAGGCTTTCACAGCTCAAGAATATGGGAGCCCAGACAACAATTGATGCAAAAAACAACAAAAACAATAAAAATGGGCAAAAAATAATTGCAAATCATTTGAAGTGCTTTTCACTACCGTCTCGCAGCGCGTCGCCACTCCTGAACGTAGCTCCAATCGCATGAATCTGACTGACTCGCGGTCTCCGCATCGTGGCCAGGGCCAGAGACGCTGTCATCATCATCATCGTCGTCGTCGTCGTCGTCATCATTATCATGATCAGCTGCAGTTAGTTCGCTGTTGGCAGCATCGGATTTCATTTGGCCAACAACGGCCAAAGTTGGCTTTGCCACCGTTTCCACCAGCGCACTGGCGCGCCGGTAATTGCCTTCAATTTTGATATTAATTACGCCATTCTGCACGCTCTCAATGTAGGGCGGCAGTTCATCATCAACGTTTGCCTCCGCCTCCGCCTCCGCCGCCACCACCGCCGCCGACTGCGGCAGTTCCAACTCCTCCACCGCCTCTAACGCTATTCTCGGCTCCGTCTCTGGCCTGACTTTGTCATTGGACTGCAGTTTGTGGGACATCTCCTGCAGCAGCTGTGAGTGGAGATTGGCTGCATCTGCGGGCAGTTTCGAAACCAATGCTGCGGGTGGATGCTGCTGCTGCTGCTGCGGCGGCTGCTGAGCTCGATTCATGGAGTCACCAAAATAGATGACCACTTTGTGATTTGGTTTAACCTCGCGATCACCCAGATTTCCATTCCCATCACGATCCTCTGCCCGCCGGTGCTGTGTGGCCGCCCAGTCGGGCAGCTCCTCGATAGGTGTGGGCGATGGTGTCTGCGCTGGGCGTGGCACATCGCGCGGCTGCGACTGACACATTTCGCTATTGCGCAGCGATTGCGGCTGAAAGTTCTTCAGCGAAATGCCGCGTCGCCGCAGTATGAAATTCTCATTGAGCATGCGACCCAGCAGGGAGCTTGGAGGCGTTCCCTTCCCAGCCAGCTTCGACTTGGACTTGGCGAGCAGCAGTTGCTGCGGAGGAAGTACTGCTGGCTTTTTGGTGCTCAGCTTATAGTCGCGTAGCTCGCGGCACAAACGGCAGGCGCAATCTTTGGTGCAGTACATCTCGAAGTTGGGTTGGATTTGATTAAAATTAAGTTTTTCTGAAAATTTTAAATTTGCTTGCTGCGCGGCATTTGGTTACGACTTTTGCTTTGGTTTCATTTCACTTTGCACAGCAATTGCGACTCTGGCATACACAATTTAATACACCAAATAATAACAACAATTATGCAAATTATAAATTTTCATTGCTCTAGCGCCGTGCGCAGCGTTGCGTGGCCGACGACGTACGTATCCAAAGCTGTACTCGAATCCGAATCCGTGTCCCGACTCCGAATTTTCCAGCACTCGACTTTTGTGTTCTCGATAAACACGTTACCGTGCGCGTTCACACTTCAAGCTAGACTGAAGCTTACCAACTGCCAGCTGGCGGCTCAAAGCCAGCGCGGCGGTTGTTGCTGCTGCTGCTGCTGCTGCCGCTGACGCTGTCAAAGCCAGCATCGCAGCCCAGTCATTGTCTAAGCGCGGCAACGTCTGTTTTTCCTGATTTTCACAGAGTGTATCGTAGGCCTTTGGGGCCCATGCCACCTTGCAGGTCTTTGGCTTGGGTAATTTCAGCTGCCGTGAGTTGTTGTTTCTCAGCTGTGTGACCAAAACAATGGCACAACTGTAACATCCAGCAGCAGCAGCAGCAGCAGCGGCAGGCAGCAGTAACAGCAGGCGGAGATTTACTCCAGGGCAGAGCCCATCAGGTCTGCGTAGTCGTATTGAAAGCGATATTGTGGCTTCCACTGCGACTGCGATTGCGATTTACATACAACTCAAATATTAATGAAGTACATGCTGTGCTAATAAAGTCACAGCAAGTGCGATTAAAATATATTATTATTAAATTAATTGATGGTTTTGGGGACCTTTCCAGCATCTGAATCTTCATTTAGCTAGCTTGAACTCCGGGATAAGTATATTCAAAATAAAATTAATTATTTAAAGACAATATATAGAAAGGAAAAACAAATATAAAGATTAAAACAAAATTGTTCTTCATTTTTGTTTTTAATAAATTAAGCCCCGGACCTTAAGCTACTTTCCAATGTGAATTTCGAATCACACTACATTCGATATTATTTATATTTTGCTAAGAACTTGAGCTATGTCGCCGGATTGCAAGAGAACTCATAAACCAAACATAATAATAATAAATAATATTTATATTAAAAAAAAAAAAACAAATAGACAAATCAGGAAAACAAAAAGTTATCTAAAAAATACTTTTTAATATTTAAATCAATAATCTCAGAGAATTAAGAAGAATACAGACAAAGGAGAATATAGACCCAAAAAATATATACTTGCATAAACCATTTAATCAATAATATTTAATATATTCAAATCAAATATGTAAGAGAAAAAGAGAGCGTCAAGTCAAATTTAAGTTAAGGAAAAATCGATTTCTAATAAATAGGATTTTTTGAAATATTAAATATAATTAATATACATATACAATTTCTTAAAGAACTAGAGTTAGAAATCAATAAAAGTTAAAGAGAATGGAGAAATATTTTTAAATTTTTTTTTCTACATAAAATGTATTTATTTTGTAACGTATAACAAATTGAATCAATAGGTTATCTTAAATCAACAGATCACCTAACCAATCGATCCTCTTACTTTGTTTTTTAAATAAAACAATTAGAGCCAAACTCTTCCTGAGTGATTTTTGTGTGCAATTCCACATTTAATAATTATTAGAAAAGACTCTTTATAATCTTTACCAAGTTACCAACAATTGCTCATCTCTATTCGTAGGCTTTTTGAATTTAATTATGTACAACCGTTGAGGAGGAGCGAAGGGGCAGGGGGGGGGGGGTTGAAGAGCTGTGGCCTGGGACGCACTCGAAGGTTATACAATCTTGACACTTATCAGATCGTTTTGCTAGCTTCCTTCCGCGCCGAGACCCAAGATCACGTTTTGTGTTCTGAGCATGTGCAGACACGCGTTGGTTCTTCAAGATACATCTGCCAGATACATTTCATGTGTAGCGTAGATAAATTCGTTAGGCGTAACCTGCTTCTAATGATTTATACCAGCTCATCTTGTTGATATAACGGTCTTTTGAGGTTTTTATTAGACAGAGCTACCCACACGAACTTCTTTTGTGAGCTATTCTTGAAGAATTACTGCGATCGCATCCTAGGGCCAGCCGTCAAACCACAAAACGAGCCCCATCGCAATTAGAAAGTCATGACCGATCGGTGGTCATTTGGTCAAATGCCAGTCAGCGCATTCAAACCGAAAGAAAACACGCCCCCGTAATGCGGAAAAGCGTTGGGAGACTTCACTGTACTTACACCCGTACTGTTGGATTATACAATAATAACTTTCTTCATTTTTTCTGGCGTGCCTCTGTTTCTAGTCCAACCTGCTGGCGTTGTTAATTATTAAAAACAAAAACAAAAAATATGTATAAGCATTATGTGGCTCGAAGCAATTTGCGCATTAAAAAGTTTAATTTAAGGAATTGTAATGACAGGCTATAAATAAGTATGCTTACACCCATTAAGCACGCCAGACCCGAAAAAGCAAAAGTATGGCAGAGAGTTTAATGTAATATTTGCGTGTTTATTAAACAACAAAAAAATAGCTCAAGTAAGAATGCTCTAGTAGGGAGTAGTCGACTGGAAGCTACCCTGACCGCAGGAACTGTTACAAAAAATGCATTTCTGACTAACATCGGTGCTTAGAGTCCGATCATTGTGACCTTAAAAATGGCTAGTAAACGTGTAAAATATTATTAATCTGTGTCTAATATACGAAAATCAACAAACCAGGTTTGGTCTCTTTAGCTTGTAAGTATATGTTATGTAGTTAAAGACAGGCGGACATGGCTATATAAGCTCAGCTCGTCTCCTAATGAGGAAAAAATATACTCTTCTACTGCCTGTTACATACAGTTTGACAAACGATTATACCCTTTAACCAATTTTTAATGGATTGAGGGTATAAATATTGAAAAACTGGCCAAAGGCGGCAACTGCAGCTTAAGGCAAAACCCCAAAAACCTATTAAGTGTGCCCGGCCCTTTGGGCTGCAGTTATATACGAACTATAAGAAACTATTCGAAATATGTGTGTCATTTAATAGGTAAGGCCAACTAATGAGATTGCAGTCCGTTGCGCCAAAGGAACTTTCGTTTTTCAAGCCGTCATTTAAACAGGAAATTGCGTTTCGCTGAGGTTTTAGATTGTAGATCATTAGAACTCGCATTCTGTTGGCCATTAATAACTTGGTTGCGGGCATCGTTAAGACATAAGACAATTTTAAATGCTAATTATTGTTAAACTTCTGGCAAGGTTAGTTCGGGGATTAAGCTGAACTTCTGTCTACTTTTTGCCAATATAAAATTTAAAAGAGCTTCAATTTTAAATCTAAATTTACAATCTGCCAACGTATACGCTTTCAACACTTCGTTGACACACATCGCTTTTCGTCTAGTCATGTATGGGAATGGAAAACATTTCCAGATACTTTCTGTAAAATGACTGCGGACTTACACTTTTTCAAAACAAACGCACTTGGATCTTAAGATAGACAATTTCCAAAGTCGTTCAATTTGCAGTAACTTGTTTCAAGAGTGGAAAATAAAGGCTATTCGTATGAATTCTGAATTGAGTAGCTTTTTCTTAGATAATCGCTACAATCGATTGTCGGATTAGGCGTATTCGCTGCATTGTGGCAAATATTTTGACAGCAAATACTTTAATTAATCATTATCAGTAATGCCGACCATTGGTAATTCCGCACATGATTAGTCGAATGTACATTTCTTGTGTACAATTCCAAACAGGAAATGTAAAAGGGGTCAAAGACCACAGACTTTGATGTGCGTTGTGGATGTTTTGTTTATGCAGCTAATTGCAGTGGTTATATAAAGACTTTGTTTGGCTCTACCAAAACAAGCAGATCGAGTAGTATAAGGCACTTGTTTCCATGCCCTTTTAAAGGGTATTATCATTATTTCATGCGCTGTGTAACGACATCTGCCACTCCATAACGTGTTTATATGCTTGTTTATTAACAAAGGTAATAGAGGTATAGATGTCTGTTTAAGATTTTTGGCAAGAAATTAATTAGGTCGGGATCGGGCCACTGTATCATATAGAAGCCATACGACTCGGTCGAAGATTACGTTTTTGTACTTCTCGCATGCGAATCTGTTGTCTTTCAAAATATCTTAAGTAAAAAACTAGGCATTAACGAACTTTACCTGTTTCTTAAATATGAACTAAGTCCTTGCAACATCGGCGCACTTAATTTAATGGCTCTATAGAGAGAATGACCTATCTGCAAATTCTGCCAGGGTATTTAATATTCGGCTTGCAGATGTCAGCCGTTTTGACTTGTTGTCTTTTATCATTATCTGTACCTCTTATGAAACACACAATTTTTTACATTAGTAGCTATAACCCGGCCGTACCATTACAACTGCTGACGCTTGTGGCACCTGATTTGAAGATTTATAGATAAATATGCGCTGATTGTGCGGATAGGGCGTTAACTGAATTTCCGCAATTTGGCTGCCTTACATTAGCCACATTAACCAGCAGCAGATGCGGTCATTGGATGCGACTGGGTACGCTTCCGTGGGGCCCCAACCTTAAGTCCCATTTGGCCTCAACGACTTAATTAGTTGAGCGAGTGACGTTGCGACGTCTGTCATTCAGAAATCCACAGCATGTGGCTAACTGGGCAACAGCTGACGGCAACTTGCGTCTCCCACACTTTCGTGTCTAGTTCTTATTTCATGTTATAATACCCTGTACACATCAGATATAAGAACGGGTATGAAGAAAAAACTGAACCAAGCAGCAAAAAGAGGCTGTTTTCTAGCCTAAACAATCTGCATAAAAACTGAAAGCTTAACAGATATATGGGTAGCTTACATGAAGGGTATCTTACACTCTGGCAATTGCATTGAAAGCATGCCAACTTGTTTTTTTCTCTCTATTTAACGATTTAGTTTGTAGTAGTAGATACTCGCATTTTGACAAACACTAAAAGTATCTCACAGATACGTATGGGTATGTGCCTCAGCTTTTAAATATACGTTTTTATATTTGTGTGCGTGAAAGAAAGTGTTGGCACTGCGCACGGGCTTAGGCACAGACAAGGTAACAAAGGTAACAAAGGTAACAACATTTTCACTTGCCTCATGTCGACGTCGCATTTTTAATGCTGCGCTGAAGATGCCTTAATAAAAAATGTAACAACTATGGGGGTTTAATGCCCTCGGCTTCAGGCCTAGGCCCAGGCCCAGACCCAGGCCCAGACCCCAGACGCCAGATACCGTGAGCCTGGCCCATACCTGTTCCATTGTCATTGGCGTAGTTAACTTGGCTGCTATGGATACAGATACAATTTGTTGATGTTGTTGTTGTTAGTTGGCGAATTGTGTGGCGAATTTTGTGTAAATTTTTCCTATTTCAGTTCGTTTGCTGTGCATTATTATTGTTGTTTGCAGCTAATTATTCACATTTGGACATTTTCACTTTCATTTGTGTGAATTTCTACTGTCATTTGTTTGTTTGTTACACGTATTTCAAAACTTTTAATTGTTTGTCCATGCAAAAAGTTTCCAAAATGCCAGTCATATTTCGGCTTCCTGTGTAGTTACATCTAATACACACGAGCACACACACACACATACACACACGCAGGTGCCTTCAAAGAGATTTGAAATCTGCAATTGTTGCGGCTTTGTTTGATTGAGAAATCGCGTATGAAAATTGAAATATCTTCAGCTTCAGTTGCAATGTAATTGAATTAGTTTTGTTCGAACGGCTCTCAACTTCAAATTGAAATATTCATCCTCAGCTTTCATAACTTTGAAGTCAGCTAGTTTTATTCAGTTTCATTTATCAATTTTTGGCACACATCCGGCGACCAAATGATCTGCTGCTCTATTCGTCTGACACTGCCAACTGCCGCATTAATTTTCCCCAAATTAACCTTGACCGGCTTCACAATGCCACTTCAACAAAAAATAAAAGAAGATATCTAGACGGGCTGTGCCCGTTTCTTCTGCTTTTAGTTCAGCAACAACAATCCTAAGATTTCCTAAAAAAAAACCGTCTGCCGTTTGCCATTTGGCATTCTTGCAATGCGTGCTGTGTTATGTGGTACTAGTTCCGAAAAGAAGTTGACCGCCCTAGAACAAAACAACACAAAAGTTTATTGTCCATTCAACTTCGGAGGCTTCACGCTTTTGTGCACAATTGTGCATGCAAGTGTCCAAGACCGAAAATAGTAGCCATTGTTTGGGTGAGACACTCGTTCGGGTCGGAAACAATAGAAAGAGACAAAACCAGCAAAGAACCAGAACGAAAGAGTTATATGTTCCTCCAATTTCTATCAAATTTAAATACTCTTGCACAGAGTCTAGCAATTGAGCAAAGCTATTTGTATTAAATATATTTTAATCATAAATAACATACATCATTTTACTTTAAATGATGTACTGACCTTTTTTAAGAAAAATGGTTGAAGGAGTATAGTAATCCATATCAAGATATAGAAACTCTGCTGGGTTAATATGTTATGATAGTTCATTTAAATATTATCTTAAATAAAATAAAAACATTGCCTTTCATTTATAAATGAGCAGTATTCAAATCTTTTTCGCTTTTTGTTTCTATGGTTAACAAAAATTAAAGGCTATGCAATTAATAATGCAAAATAAGTCTTTAATTCCTGAATATAAGAATAGAAGAATATAAGAACTAAATACAAATAAAGTTGACGACGATCTGTATACGCATTATAAGCAATAATCCAATGCATGTATCAAATAAAAAATGTTGCATGCTTTTAGGCAGTTTCCATATTTATAAAAATATAACAAAGCGCCATCTAGCGTTCGTTCTTGTGCGCTTGTCAGAAGTGCGTTTATAAAATGTTAAGAAATGATATTCTTTAAAAAAAAAATAGCCTAGCTCATAAAATATATAAAAATTTAAGGTAAATATACTCATCACACTAAATTTGTCTCACCTGCGTGGTTTTGGGCGCAAAATCTCATGATTGGCATCTGTTATGCATAGCGGACTTAGCGCGCCTGCCAAATGTGCCACGCCCACGCGCTCCGTATCCCAATTGTGGCGAGTGGGCATTTTCTGGAACAGCTTTTTGTATTAGTTATTTAAAGGAAAGCCAGTTGCTGCATTATGTTTGCCCTGCAATTAAGTGAAAAAATCAAAGAACATATTAAATATTGATTTCATTTGATCGACAGGCGCGGACATTCAGTGGGAAATCAAGAATGGTGTCCAGTCCGGTCGGTTCTACAAATTAAGCAGGCACCCCGAGTGCAATTAGCCGCTGCCAACGTCGTCTCCACTTCCTCTGCTCATAATAATTAAGCCAGCGTTGTCAGAGAAAGCCACAAAACAAAGTAGTCACCAGACGGTGGCAAAGACCCGAGTCTGTGATTGAGACACAGGAGCTAGCGGGGCAAACGGTAGCAGACAGAAGGCAGGAGGCGGCCGGCGGATGGCGGGAAGCGGGATTGGTAACATTGCGTGTTTTGCGTCATTGCCTTGAAAGTTGATCGTCTGTTGATCGTCTTGCTGCTCTATAAATGGTTACTTGTCTGGTGATCTGGCTGCAGGTGTCAGCCAAGAACTTTGGAGCCACATTGGCATGCAATCAATGCCGTTCGATTTCATTTCGTTGGAAATTGTTGCCGGGCATAATTCCAGATATTTCTGCTATAAATGTTTTGTATACCCAGCAAATCATACAAAAGCACACGAGGAATATTTCATTTCTGAACAAACTAATAATACAAGTTTTGAAGTTGAAAGAATTTCCAAAATCCATTTGATTAGTTTCAGACAGTTTCAAATAAGACTTGGATATTTAGAAAGTTTTTTTTTTTTATATTGATCACGGCAGAAAATAAACTAAACTATTTTACGTGTATGCAATGGTTGGGGCTTTTTATTTCTGTCACTCAAATGTTTTAAAGGTTCGCTCAATGGAAAAAATAAAATAGAATTCAGGATCCCAACCAGATCAGCTTAAAAATCGACTTGCAACCTAGATACATATTTACAATCATTTATTTTTATTCTTATGCTACACTCATAATTGACTTTTATCTACAGGGAATCAGTGAGTCGAGCAGTCTCTATTATAGCTGCCATACTTGTTGTGTTATGTAGCTAGTTTCTGTTATCGTTCCCGGTAAAAATGCTCAAGCTCAGAAAAATAGCAGGGCTGCGTCTGCCTTCTGTTCTGTTTTCTATTGAACCGGCTGAGACGATCTTATCGGAAGTGCCCAAAGGGGACGTATGATAGGTTGTATGATTGTGTAAGAGTGCGATGAGAATGCATTGTCTAGTCTTTATGGCAATCTAAACAGACTCTGAGCAGATGCCAATGTATCAGCCTTCCAGATATTGGTTAGCCATACTTTATAACTATCCACACTGCTCCATGATTAATGACTCGTATTAGTCGCCTTCAATTGACCTTGTTGCCATACACGAAATTTCATAATTTGTGCCGAACTTCATTTTGGATTGTGCGGGCTTCCGCCGATCGTGTGTCTGAAGAGCACTAGTGGAGTTTACATTAACCTCGCTGTTCTTTCTTCTTATTTGCCCAGTCTTTGAGTCTGCGGCCCTTTAACAATATCAAAAATGTTGATTTTTGGGGTCAACTCTTCAGTCTTGGAGAGATTTCTTTTATAGTTTCTTATTGTTTGTTTATGTCTTCTTTTCTCACAGCACATCAATTAACTGTGCTGCTGGACAGTTGATAATCGAAAGAACGTCGATCGATAGCCCCATATAAATAGCAGCTAAACTGCCGCTCCACGGATGCTCTTTGGCAGATTTATGGCGCCCGGCGCGCGAGCTCTGTTAACTCCATTTCTGGTGTCAGTGATATCAATTTACCAAGTTTATGGTCTGCTAGCCGTTACTATTGAAAGAATTTCCTTCAGTTTATATTTCGAGCTGCGTTGTCAGTCGATAAGCCAATGTCTTTGATTATTATATACTAAAATCTATAATTCTATAATATAATCCTAAAATAATTATTCTATTACCATTGCTACGACATATCCCCACAGCAACTGTCGTGGTCAATATTAGAATTCCAGCAACTTTACAGCAGACTAAGAAGTATGTTCCTTATGGGGTTGCTTTGCACCTATCGCAAGAGGAACCTGCTTACTGGATTCGGTGCAAATCAAGAGCAAGAGCAAAATAATAGCACCAGAAGACTTCGATGATACATATGTGCTATTCCTGAACAAGGTTCACTCGGCAGCTTTCATTGCTGTGCCAACCAGAAAACGCAAGACCCAGCTTTCCCCAGCAACTAATGCACTACTGCTGATTAAGAGAAGGTTTAGAAGACAGTATTTTATTATTTTGAACCGGGTCAAAAAGATGATGAAGTTGCATAGACAAAGAGACAAACCGAACGTTTCTTGGAAGACTTAAGGCTGGCGACGATGGGATTGACAACATAACACTTAAAGCATTGCCGGCCAGTGCAGTCCTAATTTTAGTGTTAATTCTTAATGCGGTATTGAGACTGAGACATATTCCAAACCATTGGAAAAAGGCGAGGATATGCTTGATCCATAAGGCTGGAAAGAGCCACTCATCCCTAGACTCTTATGACTCCACGATTGGAAAACTCCGAAAATCTCATGGCACACCAGAACAGGGTGGTTAATTTCATCCTCGAGGGTTTCAAAGCCAAAGAGTCACAACGTACTCTTTGCAGCGTACTTAGACATAAAACAAGCCTTCGATAAAGTCTAGCTTCTGGGCTTCTTTGCAAAAGCAAGCCCTTGTTGCCAACTCAGCTTCATTTGATTGTACAAAGCTATTTAACAAACCGGTCATTTTCGGTAGTCCTCAATGGAGTTGAGTCCAACATGAAGGCCACGACCATACCATCGCCATTGACACAGCCATCTTATCAAGAAATTAATGTGTTTACGACGTCCTGCAGCAATACCTTTACCAATTAGAAATGTGGGCCAAGCGTTGGAATATTGGCATAAATTTAAAGAAATGCGCCAATGTGACCTATGCGCTGCGGAGGAATATATGTCTGGGAGTATTCTTGCGCGGTCAACTGGTGACGCACCTCCACAGCCACAATACATAGGAGTGCATTTAGACAGGCGCTTGAATTTTAACCAACACATCACAAGTGTTTCAGTAACTCTGAAGAACAGACTGAGAAAACTAAGATGACTTCTAAAAAGTATAAATGCGCTATCTTTGAAAAATAAAGTAACCATCTATAAAACCTGCATAGCTCCCGCCTGGCGTTATGGAATACAGGTATACGGTATACGGTATTGCTGCAAAGTCTCGTCATACGAAAATCAGGGTGTTTCAAGCAAAAACCATCTGATGTCTGTCTGGTGCCCCCTGGTATATGAGAAATTCCGATTCGCAAAAAGGCCTAGGAGTGCCCAAAGTAGGGGCTGCTATAAATATACAAGCTGCAAACTATACAGCTCGACTGAGAAACCATCCTAATTAGCTGGCTAGGCGTCTTCTTCGATTTATATAGTCACCCTTGTAAATTTGTATATTAGACTTACCAGTAGAATAAATAGTTTGTAAATATTCATATAAAAAAATGTTTCTATAGTTTAAATATAAAATGTATTTTTCATGAATTTAAAGACCTTAATTTACTGGTCGTGAAGTGATTTAATCTAACTTGCTCCACTTAATTATGTATCTATGCAAACGCATCAGTTATTTAAAAAAAAAAAATTTATATTTTTTTTGCGAAATGTGAGAAATATTTGGCCAAATCTGATTGCAATGGTTACCGCTAAATGGAATCCGAGCTGACCGGCTGGTTTTTTATGTGCTTTATTGGCAGCTTTTTGCGGCTACCGCATTCCGAAGTGAAAGGCCAGAAAGTCAGAGAGTAGGAAGGTAGGGAGAAATACCGTGAAAGATATTTAAGCATACACTACACACACGCACACATATGAGCAAGAAATTTCATAATTAATATGCCGCACATGGAACCAACTGTTTGCAGCTGGCATGCCACATTAATATGCAACAATGTGGAGAATTGACCAGGCGTTGGTGTTAAGCTTCGTTCTCTCTGTGTTCTAGCCGCATGGACGTGACACTAATGGATACGGCCTTCTACGCCCTTAACAATAATTTAAATAATGAAACACTGTCCCTTTGATAAACTCAGCTAAACTCGACGGACAGACGGACAGACGGACAAGCGGACAGGCCGACAGACAGAGGCAGTCTTCTGGTTGGCTTTATTCATTAATCATACTAAAGATTCATGCTGAAAATTTCAAATAATTTTCAAGCCTCTGCCGTGATTTGTGTGTTGGCTTTCTTGGTTTTCGGTTCGATTTCTAGTTATTACAAAGATTAATTGCGTTGCTTATGCAAATCGATTGTCATTAGCCATTTATGGCCTGATGCGGTGGCAATCGCGCAGATACATGGTTTAAGATACAGATAGAGATTAGCGATTTGGTTTCCATTCGAGCGATGAGGCAATGGGCGAATCAGAGTGCTATCGAAACAATTTCATCGACATATTTATAACCATTCTAAACTATGTGCAAAAAAGTATCTTATTTCTTAACCATTGTCTTTGCTCTACACACTCTCCGCCCCACTGTCCGGCTTTGACTTTCAGTCTGACCCTCTGTCTGACTGTCTGTTTGTCTGCTTGCTTGGCTCATTTGTGGCCGGGGGCGCAAGCGCGTGTTAAAATGGCTCAAAACAAACAAATGTTCAGCGATAACCGATCCGAAATTACTTTTCGAATGGACACGGCGCAGTGAGGCAGCAAAAAATTGAAACGTTTTGTAACTGATACTCTCAAGGAATTTCATCGGCTGCGCTTTGCTGTCAAGTATAGTGCAAACACTTGAAATGGGAACGAGTTTTCGACTCCAACCATCGCACATATTAGACATTTTTTTGTTTGTTGTAGCTCAACTCTTGTAACTTTGCCTTGATTGTAGCTACTCGGGCAGCCAAGAATCGGACACTGGCCACATACGAGCACACGAATCGATTTGATTATGAGCAAAGAATTTTATATATCATGGATATTGTCTTTGAAGCGAATCAGCTAAATTCCAAATCAGTTTTATTTGTAGCACTAAAAGCATTTGTTGGAAAGCATTTTCATTTAAACCAACAAATCATTTTATACTCTTTTCTTACGAAATGTATATTGCATTGAAGACAGACATCTGCGCATATATTTCAATAAATTTAATATTAACAGCCGTGCAAATTTAACTATGTTGCGTCTGTCAATCTGTGTGTCCATAAAGTAGAGCTATTTGGATATCGATCCTCTACTTTGTAAAGGGACAATAGAAACAATTGATTAAAAAATTAATGGTTATTTTTATGAAATTCTCACTGTGCTGTAGGGTATTTAAAGTTCGGTACTGCTAAGAGATAACTGTATATGCAGTCTATAAAGATTATTCAAAATTTGATCAAATCAAATAACAATTCAAAAAATCCGTTGATTTATACAGCGCTGAAAATTTTAAGCAAAAAAAAACTGTGCGCCGCCTTATTTATCATTCGTTAAAGAAGCCCAATCTATAACGTGCCTAATTATTATACCCTCTGCTTTCAACCTGAACTTGATTATATTCCAGCGTATAAATTATTTTTGGTATACATATATGGGTGTCTCTTGTGAGAGCAAGTCAAACGCTTGATTAATGTCAAAACGAACGCTCCAGCTGACTTTGGCTGCTGTTGCATGCTCGTATTTTTCATTTCTGTTAATAAATTCAAAATTAAATTTTCTCTTAATTACAGACAGTCGACGTTGGCCAGAGTTGGACTCGAAGTCGGGCAGAACCCGATCAAGAGAAAGTGTTTCTGTTTTGGGGCTTAGCTGTGCTCCGTTAGCTGCGGGCTGGAGGCTGCCCGACCTGTTGCAATGTCTCCATAAAATTGGGTCACTCTGAGCCCAGCTTCCAGGTCCAGTTCACTCTCCAGCTCCAGCTGTTTGGTTTCCTGGCTGTTGTCTGCTCTTTTGCTCATTGACATTTAAATTATTTTCGAACATTTTGTGTACATTTGTTTTTTGGGGCAACCGAAAAATGCCACCGAAACAGCATTTTTGCTCGGCTCGACTGTCGCGTGATGTCAGCCCAGGGGGCAAGCAGCTTAAAAAGCAAAACAACAACAAAAATCTGACAGTGAAAAATATGCTTTACCTCCAGCTTATGCAATCGGAGCGGCTGCTGCACTTAGTGGGACAATTGGCTTAGAGACAAAATGACCGCTGCCCGCTACCCGCAACCCCAGGTCACCGACAGCTCCAAGTGGGACAGTATCATGTTGTATCCACCGCAGCATAACGGTGTCGATTATGCGCCCATCAAACACCCAAAGCAGCAAATAGTAACAACAAAAACAACAATAAATGGCTCCGCTGGTAATTAAAACCAAGCTCGATCTGTGATCTCTGATTGGAACTGACAAAGGTGTCTCTTTTGTGTCCACCTCGCATACTCATACGTATACCACTTTTGTGTCCCTTTCTCTTTGAGTGCGGCCCTATAAAATGATCTCGTAATGTTTGATTCGATCCGCTGAGTCACTCAGCTAGCGCTCAGGTGTGTCGGCACGAGCGACTTGTATCTCGTCTGGTGCTCCACTCCAGCCCACAAAAGGCACAGCCCACAGTAACAAGTCAAAATCTCAATTGGGCAAGTTTCTGATCTTAATACAAAAGAATTCTTGTACCTTATACGGCCTTTTTCGATGGGTCTTTTTCAATTGATTTGCTCAACTGCATTCAATACTATTTTATAATGTAATATCCCTTTCTATAATATATCGTAATAAAATAATCATCTACTGAACTATTTATATCCTGAGCCCTTTGCATTTCTGTTTGTATTTTCATGAAAATTATGTAATACATATTCAATTATGTACAGCATCTTGATTTCGGCGACGAATAGGGCCTATGTAGCCATTTGTTGGTCTTTCTGAGAATCGACAGATATTCTAACATATGTAGAACGAGTTCCTCATTTTTTTCGATAGTTCCTCCTATTTTCATATTATCGATTAACATCGGTTTTGAACATCTTTTTTAACTATAGTCCGGAAATTATAAGAACTAGATTCTCATATATACACAAATATAATATACACAAATAAAAACTGTTTTACTTTTGGGACCCCCAAAATTGGATATAACTCATTGTCAATGTAAAATGTATTCCATATTTAAGTCCTGTACATTTCAGAAGGATCGGACTACAAGCATCGAAGCTAATCAATTAAGCCACGCGTATGAGGTTGTTCTTATGTATCTGTGGATTAGAGGAAGCTGGAATGTTTGTAAAGGTGACTTGTCGGTACGTTCCAGTTATATCCAAGTCGAGCATTTCCGATTATAGAATTCTTAACTATTTTCATCTAAAAAGCTTTAGATGTCCTAGTTATTATCGGTATATCTGTCCTTTTGTATCTTCTCCATTAAATGTTTTTTTTTATATATTCTAAAACCTAAACACGAATTACATTTAAGTATTCTTTAAGTGGCATATTTAGGCATCGTTTGGTAAGCCCAAATGTTGTCTTTCCTGTTTCTTACATACTTTACATAACTATTCCCAAAAACTAGGTCCCCTTCCATTGGTCGAAATCTTAAACAAAAGCGCTAAGGTGTCAAACGTCCACGCTAAAGTCAATAAAAAATAGTTAACCATCGACTGTATGTATATGTATATACAGAAACACTTTTGTTTGTGTGGTTCGAACTATTTGAGTGCTTGTTTGTTTTCCACTTAAAACCAGAACAGCAAAAGTATCTATTTGATATGCGACATATTTTGTGTTTACTGCCAAGAAGGCGGCTTGACCGTATTGTCAAAGAGACTAAACCTTTTTTTTTATTCTTGGCATAATTTTTGGCAACAAATTTCGTTCATTTCATTTGGAATGTGGCTGCGACACAGAAAGGCAGCTAATTCGAATCTTAAAGCTGCTGTAAGCGTGAACATTTGCATATATCTATTCAATTTTGACCTATACATTTCTACATATTTATATCTTATCAAATTAGACTAAGAATTAGAAATAGGTTTTAGGTGTGGAAGTCTATTGGCTACTTCACTTAAGCTCTTTAGCCTTTACATACGTCTTGTTTATTTTAGCTTACTTCTGTTTTATTATAATGTCACTGAATACAAATAGGCTACAGATTTGCATGCAAGATATATATCTGATAATAGAAACCACGGTTGCAGAACCAAGAAAAATATTCGTTCCTACTTTTTCTGGGCGTTTCTTGTCGGCGCAAAACAATTCTTTCCTGGGTCTTTAGTGTCGGCACTGAAATTTTGCTTCACACTTTTTGAAATCTTCTATAGACAATTTAAATGTATTATAAATTAAAAATGTTATATCTAATTATTTGTTTAAACCGCGTATTTGATTCATTTTTCATAATCAGAGATTTAAAATCTGTAAAACCCAACAACTTTTTCCAAATTATTTTCAGTTATTTCTTGACAAAATATGGTTTGATTCAGCGTTATGCTCGTTGTTCTTCATCGAGCTAATTAAATTAAAGTCTTCCTTGATAAATATTAAATGTTAGCTAGTATGACGACCCTCAGGTCTCTATGGTCTTTGAGAAAGAGCTATTAAATAAAAATAATTAATGTGTGCTAAAAACACATCATATTTAAAGCTGCCTACCAGCGCTTTTGCTCACCTCAAACAGTTTAATCCAATTTATATACAATCCAATCAATTCTATGTGTCGGTTGCTGTTTATCCAAATATAATGTTTAAAGATAAATATCCAAGCTGTTCCGTTAGTTTATGGCACACAAATAAACGATGCTTCAAAAACGATTCTTGCGTGCAATTAATTTTACAAATTGCTTTACTTTCACCCAAAACTGCGGGTACTCGACTAACAATTATTCATGTAGCATTTGCATATTTACGAGTACTTTGATCTGCTAGACATTTAGCATTTAGCACACTCGCACACATTTGTTGTAGGGGGGCACTCGACACCAAATTTACTTATGTTGCATGCATCTTTTGTTGTTGTGTTGTTGTTGTGGTTGTTGCTGCTGCCGCTGCTGCTGCTGCAGTTTTGGCAGGTTTCGTTAACAGGAAAATTGACTTTATATACAAATATGTATGCATGCATATGAGTAGAAACTACACGATATATAAGTATGGGTAGTAGCGAAAACAACTTTTCGCGAATATTACACACACGCACACACAGACACGTACACACGCAGATGTACACACATACACCCATAAAACGCCCGCGGCGTTTGGCGTTTTTGCGTCTAGCGTAAATCGCGATCTAGAGAGCAGAATCGTTCTGCACGACGAAGAGTCAAAAACACAACTGAAACTTCTTTGGGAAAAAGTATTTTTACAGCGCACGGCACGCGCAATAGACCAACAATGGGTCTTGCTTGGGTCTCAACAGGTCTTGAGCTCAACATTTTGAGTGAGTTTTTTTTTGTTTTTATTTTTGCCTGCCTCTGAAACCAGTTGATCTTGTTTCTGAGTCGGTTTAACTGCTGCTGCTGTTACATGACTCGGCGCTCACTGCTCGCAGCTCCTTTGGCAAGTTCGTGTCCTAAGTCTTTTGTTTTGCCTGCATTGCAATTGCTTTTCTCGTAAATGCATGGCATTATTATCTATGAGTTATTTACGCTTAGCATTTTTGCTCTTGTTATGACCAGACGTGGCTGTATAGCTTTGCTGTTGTTGCTGCTGCTGCTGCTGCTGCTGCTGGTGGCGTGTTGTCGTGGGCTTGGCACATGTTCAACCTCAACCCCCGGACAATGTTTGGGGGCCCCAGGAATGTCCATGGCGGCGGCGACAGGTTTGCTCTCTGCGCACTCTAACTCCACTGCAGCTTGGCACATTTGGCGTAAATATATTGGCTACTGTTTCCAGCTGCAATTGCCAAATGTTTTTTATTTTTGTGTTTCTTTTGAACTCAAATTTTGCGGCGTAGGAGTCGTTGGTTCAATGAACCGAGCCTGCAGAACTGTTACTAAAAAGAGATAGGAGCTATAGGAGCTATGGAACGACCTTGTCGTGTGTGCCAGGTTTCAAACATTTGTGCTGCCATCGTCTTAACTTATTTTAGAATTTATTGCCCGGCCGTTGTTCAGCTTGGTTTAGTTTAGTGTGCCATTGTTCTGACCAGCACGTCGGTTCTTTTTAAATCGTATGACAATAAAGAGCGGCATTTTTCTCCCGACTTGTTGTTGTTTTTTATATATACTTATATTGATTTTTTTTTTGCTTGAAGCTGCCGCAACGTGAAAACCAGTCGCGGTCCGTGCGCTCTGTGCTCTGCTCCTGCCAATGCCTCAAACGCCGAACCGAACCCGAACGACAGGGCAGTCACTTGATCAACTGGCAGCCAACTGGTTAAGAGTTGCTGAAAAGCATGCGCCAAAGAATTTAGCCAGCAATTTTTGGAATGTTTTCAATGTACCAAGTGTGCAAACACCACAAAAAAAAACTGAACAAGAAACCGAAAACAAAAACTCAGTTCTTAAGCTTGTAAATGCAATGACCGAAGTAAACATGCTCTGCCTAAAGATTGCATATTATTTCTAATCGAATTTATGACGTCAATTGTTTAAGAAAAATTACATATGAGGCCGAAAGTTAATAGCTTGCTTTTAATGCATGCAAACTTGATAACATACCTAATATGCCGTGCTGTTGTAAGTGTATGCAAGGGAATGACGGTTGCAAGCGTTTCACTTGGAAGAAACAAAAAAGCAGAGCAGGAAACACCTTCAACAGGGGCTTTGCAAGAAGGGGCTTTGTCAGTAATTAGCAAACAGCTTACTGTTCATAGTGACAATTTGAATATATGACAATTGAGAATATATAAGAAACCAGCGGCTATTTCGCAGCCTTGGCTGAATCAAGCTTTTCGTTTTAATTTTCTACACATTTCCTTTTCTACACATTTCCCGGTCGAAGGAAATTTAAAGGTACGTACAAAACGTTAAAAATTAGCTTTAATTTAAAAAACAAACTGTGAGAAGCACAATCTTTGACCCACATTTTTCAGTAACAAAGGCTGGATTCATTGAAAACGCGAAACACGTCGCGAATAAAAAAATGATTTGAATTCTAATCGAAATATCCAGGATAAGCCGAATTGTATATAGATGATTGCCGAAAGAAATCTTCATTTTACTAGACAGCAGACTTAAACTAAGTATCAGCCAGTTGGCCAGCGCATTGTTTTCAGGAATTTTAATGCTACCCATTACGTTTGTGGCAGTGTTAAGGCCAATAAAGACACAAGCTGTTATTTTACTGAGGCAATTTAAACGGCATTAGCGCTAATAATTTGCTTTTACCTACCTGCCACCTGGAGGGCGAGAGACCACAGGGCCGTAATCTGAAAATCTCTTGCATCACTTGAAAATAATAATTATTGGGCAAGGACGTGACTGTGTCGCTGACGTTTATTGTGACAGCGGAGCGCACCGACTGCTTTGGGTAATCCTACTCGGTGTCCCTCTCCCTTTGTCTTTGCCTTCGCCTGACATCGTCTGAGTTACTCCGGTGCTTAGGTCTCGGTTCTGTTCCTGTGTCGCTGCATGAGGCATAAATCAACACGAGCCGCAAAATGCAACCGCAACCAAGCAAAAGGTAAAACTCAGGTAGCAATACCAAAGACGACGACGACGTCAACATCAAATTCCAAAGCCTCCAAACAAAACCAACGTTCCGTTTGTCGACCCAAACTCTAAACTCAATTAGTGCAGTGTGTGTGTGTGTGTGTGTGTTGCATTCTTTGCATGCCAATGTGGCATTTGATTGATAATTTTGTTACGCCTCGAACATGTTTCAAAATACATTTTTGATAACTTTGGGTTGCCGTTCCCAAGATTTATGACATGTTCTGTTTGAATCTCTATTGTTATTGTTATTGTTATTGTTATTGTTGGGCGTTAGCATGATATTTGTCGCTGGGAAATGATTCTAGCATGACTAAGTGCCCGCATTTAATTGGATACTCCTTATTTAAGCCTTATCTCTTGACTTTTTGGGAGAAAATATCTGGGTTAGCTTGCAGCAGAAGCCAGCAAACCCGTTAGATAGGTACTCATATATTATCCGTTTATAAATAAAAATTAGCTGAAAAATCATTATTATTATCATTACTCTGTATTGCATCAGTTCATTCCCGCTGAAAAATATTGTTAAAATCAAGTTTTCAACAACAAATAATTTATATTTTGATTTATAATCTTAAAATTGCAATATGTTAAAATTTGTATTATAATTATGTACGTAAATATGGTATATCATAAGAAGTTAATTGGCATATCTGTCTGTTGTTATTGATTAGCTGAACTACATTGGAAATATTTAAAATATTTCTAAATATTTGATTAGTGCAAATATGTCAATAATTGCATTCTCTACTTAATTTTTATAAATTGAATTTTTTTAAATTCTGCATCTATGGGGCGTATAACTCTTTGTTTTTGTTGAATATAAATACTTTCTGCTTGAGTTGCTACAATTTATTGTTCCACTACTTAAAATTTGGAGTTTAAGCAAAATTCATATGCAAACTTTGTAGATAAGTTGCTTGTATTAACTTTTGAATAAGTTAAATGTATACATTTCTTCTGACTAAATATTCCATCTCATTGAACGTATGCATCACGCTGTGTTTCGAATGATTCGTTGTGGATGTTTCACAACAAAAGCCAACGGCAATCACTATATCCATGCGGCAATTCATTTCATTAGACTTCAAGTTTCAGTTTGCCGTATTTCTGAAACTTGCTGAGAAACTCGTCTCATTTCTTCACACCAACATATGAAACTGTTTTGCCAGTCTTGCGCAGCTGTTCCAACAGTTCGTCGGACGATAAGTTTGAGGTGACGCTTACTGTTTTTTCATCCAGATTGACGTTTACTTTTTCCACCTTATCTGTAAAATGCCAAAAACAGGAAAAAAAAAACCGACTTAAGTTGGCAACCGCAAACAAACAAATTCCGTCTGCCTGATAAGATTCTTCGAGGCATTACAGTATTAATAGGTACTCAAATATATATGTATAACAGCAGCATTAATCTCTAAATATTTTATATTAATATACGCACCACCCAATTTGCCCAATACTCGCTCCACTGCACTGGCACAGCCGCCACACGTCATTTCCACTTTAAACTCATGCACCTAAACGGAATAGATGGAACATTTTCCAATTAGATTGCGGCTACTTGCAGTAATTGGGATACACACACACACACACACAAGTGTGTATGTTTTGTACGTACTGTCATTCTGCTGCTGCTACTGCTTGGACGACTCGAGTCAGCCGTAGTGTGCTTATAAATTTGCGGTAAATTAAACAGCTTGAAGGCGGTTTGAAGTTTTGTTGCTATTTTGTAAGCGTGGCACACACAACTCTTAAAAGACTTTGCAAATTAATAAACTACTTTTACTTTTGTGTTTGCGCTGCCTTTAGCCAATCGATGGAATTCGATAGTTGCCATGCCTATCGATGTATCGTTGGTAAATAATATTTGCCGGCCCTGTAGGGATACTAATCGAAAAGACTTTGACATGTTGGGTGGTACAAAAGTCTGGATAGATGTGTGTATATTTATTATGAAACAAATGCGTTATTGATACTACTGATTTTGGTATGAAATAATTTTTAGCCAATATTATAAATTACTGCAAGTGAAATGGAAATCGCATCTTACACACGTTTCGGACATGCGCCAAATCTGTATACAACTTGATGATCATACAATTGACCCGGATTGATAATGGTCGTTGGAAAATCGGAATTATTCACAGCGTCTGGATACTTTTGGGTCTGCATGGAGAATCCGCCATGTTGAACGTAATGCGCACCATCCTTACCAATATTGGGTATTTCATCCCGCTCTTCATCCGGCAAATTATTTGCCGTACAGAACTGCAATCCGGGTTGATTGGTATGAACCTCCATAAAACGACCCGAACATGGGTGGACTGCACGGGCCACTAACTTTACTTGATTCGGGTCTACATCGACGCAATAGTTGTTATCAAAGCCGCAGATCGGGCAGCGATAAACCTGGTTTAGGCGCTTGCCCAAATTGGTTAAGGTGGTAAAGTCATAAGGTGTATTACGCACTGGCATAAGCTTGCCGGTAGGTATTTGCTCCTTATCCGAGTCCACAATTGAGTTGGCTCTTATCATTACCATGTGCTGGTAAAGAGTGTCCTTGCCAGTACCATGGCCGGCAAGATTAAAGTAATTTTGGTTAGATATATTGATGCAGGTGGTTGCCTTAGCACGCGCCTCGATTCTCATGCCAAAACAACCAGTTTCATTAAGCGAGAAATTAATGTTGACTGTCACCTCGCCCGGATAACCCTCATGGCCATCTGGAGAAACATGTTGCATAGTGACACCATCCTTATGAATGCCGACCACGTCCCAGATGACGCTGTCGAAGCCCACAAAGCCACCATTCAGATGGTAGCGATCCTTAAAATTTCGGCTCACATTTACATCCTTTCCGCAAAGCTTAAAGTGACCGCGGGATATACGATTAGCAACACGTCCAACAGTTGCACCAAAATATGATTTCTGATTGCGATAATATCCGGCGACATCATCATAGCCCAGACAAACGTCTTCCAGCTTTCCATTAAAGTCTGCAACCTTTACACTCTGTATAGTGGCGCCCAGAGTCAATATTGACACAGACATGCCCTTTTCTGAACATAATGTAAAGCGTCGCACATGCTCGGTTTTCTGCGTCATGGGATTAACGGCAATGCCAAATACATCTTCTATGACGCGTACCATCTTTGTGGTAGGAAATATTAAAATGCTGAAAACTTTTTCTGAACTAAAATTTCGAATGTCATGAATCAAACCGAATTTTTAAAATGTAATATGTGCTAACGTAAGCTTGGCGTACCTAACTTTCCTAAGCCAACTGTATATGCAACCAAAAATTACAGATTTATTAAAATCAAAAATGCTTTAAGGTTATAATTCTCGGGGTGAGCAAATAATACTGACTGAAAAAAACTTTTTGAACTCGCGCCCTTTAGAAAGAAAGATGAGCACATATCGATATATAAGCAATGCATCCTTGCAACGAGCGATAACAATCTCAATTAAAAAGCAGCTGATAGTTAAATATCTAAATCTATAGCAGCTATTCAAATCATAAGGCGCAATTATTGACAATTTTAAACTTCTCCCGCCTTAAGACCCTTAGTCATTCTGTTGCGAATTTAAATTGTATGATTTATACCTTTTTACTCCCGAAAAAAATATAATACATGTTAATATTTAAGAATTGAGCAGAGCAACCATATGTACATCAGTCAACATTTTATGTGATTTTTACAGGTTTTACCAGAATGAATACCCAAAATATACTTACCATCCAATTGGAGCAGTCTCAAGAGGACGCATCAGAGCATACTGTGGTGAGTGCACTCCAAAATCAGCCGCTGGACAATTTAATAATGTATGATCCTTGTGGCATAGTCATCAAATGAATGGGAACTATTGAGGGATAACGCCTTTAGTAGCATTTCTGAACTAAAAAAAATAAAACTTTCGGTTTATAAGGAAAAACTAAATTTATATCACGAGAAATGCAAGATCAAAGATGACGTAATCCTGGCCCTTCAAACATGTTTAGAAACATATAAAAACACTAACCAGAACGATAATGATCTGATAGTGTTCTTAAAATCAAAACTGTCGGAAAGACATAAAAATTTGGAAACATTAAAGAAAACGCACCAAAATCAGATAGCTAACTATGAAGCTGCGATTAGCGAGAAAAACGAAAAGATCGATATACAAGATGCTATTATAAAGCAGAAAGATAAACAAATAGTGGAGTTGGAAGCAAAACTTAAAGAGAAAAGTGATCTCTCCAATGAATATAGAAAACAAATTGCCGCATTAGAAGCAACAGTTGAAGAAAGTGACGCAAAAATATTTGCTCAAGAAACTATAATCAGGGAAAAGGATTACCAAATCGGACTGTTCGGAACTGAGGTTGCGCCCAATTCAGAAAGGGTCAGTTCAAATCAAGATCTGGCGCGCAATTGGAATACCCACAATTTCAATCACGCCGTTAACTGTAAAGATACCGACATCAAATTGAGCAACGATAAATGCAGAATGCAAAACGAACGCATTCTCCACTATACGATCAAAGAACTGCAAGAGACACTACGTGGAGAGGGTACATCTGAGATCAAAATAATTTCCTTGCCACGTATTGGTCCATTTAAGGTAGCTATCGAAAATGGAGCAAATGGCTCCGGCTGGATGGTCATACAGCGACGTGTTTATAAAATGATGGACTTTAATCAAGGCTGGTTTTCCTATGTCGATGGTTTTGGTAACTTGGATGAAGATTTTTGGATAGGCCTGGACAAGATACACGCAATGACAAAAGGTCAACTGTACGAGCTTTACATTCATCTAGTATTTTCGAATAATGAGACACGATACGCCTATTATGATAATTTTGCCATATCTGGTAAAAGTGATGATTATAAGCTGAGATCGCTTGGGAATTATTATGGAAATGCGGGTGATGGATTACGCACACATGAGCAACATATATTCAAGACAATCAGATATGTTACAACAAACTCCGTGGAATACAATCGCTGGTGGCAGCACGAATACCCGAACTGGTAAGTTGCAATTTATTTATAACCTTGTCTTAAATATTTGTTATTTTAGTAACCTGAACGGGGCATTCAATGAGAAAAGTGAATTTGGTGTTTGGTGGTGTAGAGGCAACGGCACTTATAAATTTCTTGAGTCCGTACAAATGTTGGTGAGGCGAAAGCAAACGTAAACTTAAAAAATTCAATAAAAAATCAAATTTTCATAGTTTTGTTATATCCAAATTTTATTATATATATATATATATATATATATATATATATATATATATATATATGTATCTAAATTTATGCAACATCATTTCAGTAGATTGAAATAAATTGAAAAATTAATGTTTTGCTTAAAATACCCTATAACCTTAAATAATACTATACGAGTGGTCCCTGCTAGTCGTTTGCCATTTACAATTGTATATGAGCACAATCTGTTCCAAGGTGATTTCCTTAATCTCAAGTAATAGCTGGACAGTACCTCAGTAGAGAGGTGCATTTTGTGGTGCCATGTTACCAAAGTTCTAGTATAAAAGTCTAGAAAGTTGTCAAGATGCAACCTGGTTCAATTAAGTTCCTAGGGTATCAGAGGTGAAGTGTAGAGATCATAAATTTAATTGACTTATTTAGTTAAATTGTTCGCATAGGACAAAGAAAACTCTTGAAACACTTTAGCTGGGTCCAATCATCTTTTCCGGACGTACCCAGTCGTCAAAATCTTTCTCTGCGATGCCAGCCTTAAGCGCCTCCTCCTTCAAAGTGGTGCCATTTTTATGGGCAGTCTTTGCTATCTCAGCAGCCTTATCATAGCCAATGTGTGGATTAAGTGCTGTCACAAGCATCAAGGATTCGTTCATTATCTTGGCTATCTTCTCTGTGTTCGGCTTAATACCAACCACACAGTTCTTAGTAAAAGTATTGCAACCATCAGCTATAATAATACTATAGCATTTAGTAATTGACATTAAAGGGTCCCTTGGTTTTGAGAACTTACACAGCAGTTTTATCGAACGTAGCACATTGGAAACGATCAGCGGCTTGAAAACATTCAGCTCAAAGTGTCCATTGGAGCCGCCCACAGAGACTGCAACATGATTGCCCATTACCTGAGCACAGATCATTGTCATAGCCTCGCACTGAGTGGGATTCACTTTACCCGGCATTATTGAGCTACCCGGCTCGTTAGCCGGCAGGGTAAGCTCGCCTAGGCCACAGCGTGGACCCGAGCCCAAAAATCGAATGTCATTGGCTATCTTCATTAGGCTGACAGCGATGGTGTTTAATGCGCCATGCACCTCGACCATGGCATCCCTGGAGCCTAAGGCCTCGAAAAAGTTCGGAGCACTAACAAATGGCAAAGATGTCAGCTGTGCAATGCGCATGGCGGCCTTCTCTGCAAATCCCTTGCGGGTATTTAGGCCGGTCCCAACGGCAGTGCCACCCAGCGCAAGCTGATATACATGGGGCAGGACCGCATCAATCCTTTCCAGACCATTTGTTAACTGCTGTGTATAACCGCTAAACTCTTGTCCCAAGGTTAGCGGCACAGCGTCCTGTGTATGTGTGCGTCCAATTTTGATAATATCCTTCCACTCAATGGATTTGTCCCTGAGAGCGTCGCGCAGCTGGGTTATCGCCGGCTTAAGGCTTCTGGTCAGCTCAGTGGCCACAGAGATATGTATGGCCGTTGGAAACGTGTCATTGGAGCTCTGAGATTTATTAACATGGTCATTGGGATGTACCGGATTCTTTGAACCCAGCTCGCCACCCAAAATCTCAATGGCGCGATTGCTAATCACCTCATTGACATTCATATTTGTCATTGTGCCTGAGCCAGTTTGCCATATGGGCAATGGAAAATGGCCTTCATCGAATAGTTTTCCAGATATCACCTCATCGCAAACACCTGAAATTGCTGTGCTCACCTTGCTGTCCAGCCCAAACTCCTGGTTAACCTCGGCAGCTGCCTTCTTCAATATGCCCATGGCCTGTATTACAGGCTTCTGTGAGGGTTATGTGTTACTAAACCAAATTTAAATGAATCCCGCTCTTTATAATTACCGGCATGCGTTCATCCATACCGCCAATAGGAAAATTGTTAACGCAACGCATAGTCTGGGCTCCAAAGTAACGATCGGCGGGCACTTCTATATTGCCAATCGTGTCTTTCTCGGATCGCATAGGCGGCTTGGCCGAAGGCTGCAGGCTCAATTTTTTCTCCATTTGCACACCTTTCCAATTATAATACCAATTACAAAATGTATATATGTATATAAATACAGTATATGAAACAGACGACTTCAAATATGCCTATAAAATTGTAGAGCAAAGCCTTCCTAGGCTCTTACGGTTGCTTTGTTAGGCAGTATACTAAAATAAGTTTCAAAATAACTATTTTGTTGAAACCCAAAAAAAAAAAAATGATGGTGATACAATTTACCTTTCGCATCAACTTTCAGCCGTTGTCTGATTCGCGTATCAGATTTTACACATCCTTGAACCCAAGCCTTGGATCAAGCATTTGATTCTCATATGTTTTCATTATTTAAATGGATCAATTCAATTTTATTCATATAGTGGCCCGTTCAAATCAAAATATTCAAAGCTCAATGATATATTCATATAGAACTTGAGGGCTAGGTTTAATATCTACCACATCTAAATCATTTTTAAATAATGTAAATATATTAAGAATGTACTTTATTGATTCATACGAATATTTAGCTACGTGTGGTAATTTTTAATTGGGTCCCAACATATTATTAACCTGGACCCACGAATCAAAGTCGGTGCTGGAGATGCCCTTTTTAAAGGCCTCTTGCTTCAGAGTGGTTCCATTGGTGTATGCAGCGTTGGCTATTTCCGATGCTCTGTCGTAGCCAATGTAAGGATTAAGTGCGGCTGCCAGCATGAGGGATTCGTTCAACGCTTTATTTATTTTGTCTATATTTGCCTTGGTGCCTTGTAAGCAGTTGGTGGTGAATGCCCTGAGGCCATCGCTAAGCAATGCAATGGAACGTAGCACATTTGAAGCGATAAGTGGCATGAAGGCATTTAACTCAAAGTGTCCATTGGAGCCACCGATGGTCACAGCCACCTGGTTGCCCATTACCTGGGCACATATCATTGTGATTGCCTCGCACTGTGTGGGATTAATTTTGCCCGGCATTATCGAGCTTCCCGGTTCGTTCTCCGGTAAAATTAACTCCCCCAAGCCGCAGCGTGGTCCGGAACCCAAAAATCTTATGTCATTTGCTATCTTCATGGTGCTGACAGCTATAGAATTGAGCTCGCCATGCACCTCGACCAAGGCATCCCGTGAGCTGAGTGCCTCAAATAAATTGGGTGCAGGCACGAATGGCAAGCCGGTGATATCCGCAATACGCTTGGCACATTGAGGCCCAAAATCATCGTTGCCCATTAGACCTGTACCCACGGTAGCGCCACCAAGAGACAGCTGGTACAGTCGCTTCATTGATGAATACAGTCTTGTGTTGCAGTTGGCCATCATTTGCTTGTAGCCGCTAAACTCTTGGCCTAGTGTCAATGGCCCTGCATCCATGAGATTTGCGCGCCCGGTCTTGACAATAGCCTTCCATTCATCCTCCTTCTCTTCTAAGGCCTGAATAATCAGCCGTAGTGATGGATATAACTTCTCCTTTAGCTGCATGGCCACGGCAATATTAATGGCCGAAGAAAAGCAGTCATTGGAACTTTGAGACATATTGACATGCAGGATCGGATCTACTGGATCCTTGCTGCCCACCTGACCACCCATTATTTCAATGGCCCGATTACTGATCACCTCGTTAACATTCATGTTGGTTGACTTGCCCGAGCCTGCCTGCCAGATGACCAATGGGAAGTGATGCTCATCATATAACTTGCCGGATATAACTTCATCAGTAGCTTTTAAAATCGCCTCACAGATTTTGACTTCCAATCCGAAATCCCTGTTTACCTCAGCGCCGGCTTTTTTCAATATACCCATGGCTACAATAATGGGACGCTGTTGGCACATGCTGGCATCAGCTCTGATCCATCAATAAGCAGCAGCTACTTACCGGCATCAGCTCTTCCATGCCACCAATTGGAAAATTCATAGCTGCACGCATTGTCTGTGGTCCAAACATGCGGTCCAGCGGCACGTTTACCGCACCCATCGCATCGTATTCGACGCGCGTATCCGGTCCTGTTAGACGGGCTAGTTTGTACATGAGACTGAACATTTCCTTCTGGTCGAACGACATCCTGAAATCTAACAAATATGAGAGTCTAGCACTGTGAGTACGTTGTGTTGAAAGAAGGAAGCAATTGTGAACGCAGGCTACTAGGATCAGTAATCCTGTGTTTGAAAATAAACGAGGATTTGTGCTCGAATTACTGATCACAAAATTGATGTTGTATTACCTAAGCCAAAGGGCAGTCCTGTTTAAAAAATTTGCTTTCTTTAAGAGAATTGGGATTGGGTATCGAATAAGTGAAACGTTCTTAATCAATAATATAATACACTTAATAATGAAAATATAACTAGATATCGTAAAACGATGAACTCTTACTGCTATTGTAGTTTTGTTTTGTAGTTTCCAAAATTAATGCGTTCACACAGATAAGCAATACATTTACTCTTTTAGATCAGATGCTAATGATAAAATAAACAATTATATAATACATACTACCTATAAAACTGTCAGCTTTTATTGGAAGATCATTTGTTATTACAACAGCATTTCCAGGACTCTTCTACATTAAACTTGTAAATGACCTCATGTAAGTATTTCTCGCCCGGGTGGAGGAAGACCGACGGAAACTCTGGATGATGCTGGTTCATGGCGTCGGGAAATTTTTCTGTTTCTACGCAAAATGATCCATGCTTGCGATAATGAGTACATTCCTTTCCAATCATTGGGGCATCACCATTCTCCTCGTCCGGCAAATTGTTGGCCGTGTAAAATTGCAGACCCGGCTGATTAGAATAAATTTCCATGGCTCGGCCGCTAGGTGGATGCACTAGCTTGGCCACCAAGTTAATGCCAGTATCGTTGCCCTCGTTGACCACAAAACAGTTGTCGTAGCCCTTGATCAGGCGATTGTCGAACTGCTTGAGACGATCGCCCAGTAGCACTGGTAGGCGCATATCAAAGACCGTATCGTCGACATCCAAGAATTTACCGGTCGGAATTTGATCATCATCCGTGTCGATAATCCTTGTGGATGCTATCTCTACAGTATGCTCGGCCAGTCCCTTGGCCCCAGTGGCGTGACCAGCCAAATTGAAGTATGCATGATTGGACAAGTTGACGGGAGTCATTTTGTCCGTAAAAGCCTCATAACGAACACCCAGACGGTTCTGATTATCTAGCCAGTACGTGATCGTTGTCGTTAAATTACCTGGATAACCTTCGTGACCATCGGGTGACACGTGCCTGAAGGTGATACCCAAATCGGACTTGCGCACCACCTCCCAAATGACGCTATCGAAACCAACGAATCCGCCATGCAGCTGATATGTATTCTTAAAGTTTTTGGTCAGCTCATACTTGGTCTCACCTACGGTGTACTCGCCATTGGCCACACGATTCGCCACGCGGCCCAATGTACCGCCTATGTATGCCGCTTTGGTATTGACATAACTGGCAATGTCATCAAAGCCAAGGCACACATCCTCGATCTTTTGATAGGCATCAGGCATACGTACACTCTGAATAATGGCGCCCAATTGTATAACCGAAACAGACATCTGATTTGTATTGGTCATTGTAAAACGTCGCACCATTTCGGGTATCTTGGTGAAGGGATTCTTGGCCAGACCAAAGATTTCCTCCTCAATTTTGACAGACATATTGCGGCTGTTGATCTTGGTTACCTAGTTAAGCTGACAAAATTTTATGGGTTCTCACTCAAATAACAATATTATAACAATTACTGCTAGGCAGCCTGACACACCTCTTCTTATTGTACTTGAAAAACGTTAAGGTCGCGCGCTGTTATCGCAAAGTCAAAAAGGGCAATAGATGCAGCTCTCCCGGTGCTTAACAAACTGATGCATTTCTAAAATGCCAGCGGGTTTTATTATTGAACAGCGACGTTTGCTGATAGAACATGTAGATGTGTGTGTCTATACGAGTTGTATTAGGTAACTCAGCTGACAGTGAGAGAGATTCATGAGCACAAAACCTATATATGATAAGACAACGATATACTAATGTATATGTTTACATTTTACATATTGCATCCATAATACAATTGTAGGAAGCTTAGGTTCGTATTCCGGTTGTTATTTGACTGTACAACTTTTGTTTGAAATTGTCAGTTTATATGACAAGCATAAAATCGTATTATCTTAAATAGGCACTATAGCGCCATATATAGTAGCATATTTACACAATTCCAATAACAAAAAGTTAAAAGCCACAAACTGCTCAGTCTATTATCTATAAATAGTATGTACACAGGCTCACATAGCGATAAGCCTACCTGTCCGGCCATAAATATTTACATGCATTGATCTATGCGAATTTTAATACTTATTTATATTAAATAAACGAACGCCATGGAACTGCGGTAGCTTTGGCAGCGTGACTACAACCAAGGATATAAAATTTGCAATGAAATGTTCCGTGCTGTTGCGCGTATACAAACAAGTTAACAGAAAGCTGCAAGTAACAATATTCTATGAGAAATTCTCAATAAATAGTATATACAAATGCGGACTTACAGTACAATTGGCACTGCGGTTAGAAATTTACGTGTTGGAGTCAGTTGAACGCCGTCATCTATTTGCTCCCAGTGGGTCCATTGCCGACTAGCGTCATTCTCGATGCTCAGCCAAGGTGCACCTTTTATAATATGCAGAAAATATAAGTGTGCCTAGCAGCGGATAATTAGTATTATTTGTAATAATAGGTTGCGTATATTTTGTGGGGCACATATATACTTACTACGTTATGCAGCAAATTGGTTGCCGTCCAGGCGACGGAAATCGTAACAAAGGGCACTGATAACAGCAGCAAATGCACAAACAGCAGTCCCAAAAAATATGCAAGCCAGAAGCCACGGGCGCTTAGCCATGAGCTATTCGGATTCGTTTCACCATGTCCACCAGCAATAGATGTCATTTTTACATGGAGTAGTTGGCGCTGTTAAAGTGTCAATTGTTGTAGACAATAGAGATGAACGGATATATAAAGTGCGATCAGGTAATAATATCACTGTGACTATCGAAACGCAACATTGCGTATCGATAATACATACAGAACATACACTTATGATCTAGTTCAGTTCACGAAAACTACTTACCATTAATGGCCAGTTTTGCGAAGTCGCGTTTGTTTTTCTCCCAGATACAAGAAGTATATGTGCAAACGCTGTTTTTAAAGTATAATTGTAATTTATTATACAATGGCAATTGTGATTTGTTGCAGTATTTCATCTTAAGATTCTAAACGAACTACAATTACAATGAGCGGAAGCCATTTAAAAACAGGTACGTTTTTTCTTGTCTTCTCGGTCTAACAAATTTACATATGTTAAAATTTAATGGCTATTCCAACAGCCGGATATGGCAGCCACACAGCCGTGGTGATACCTATACCCAGCATTGAGGAGAAAAACAAGAAAATGCAGCAGGAGACAATGATGGAGAAGCTGCGAGCCAAATACCGGAACAAGCCGAAAAGCTACGAGGACATCAAAAAGTCGGTGCGCATGTACTTCATAGAGAAGCATTATCCGATGGATCCCCTCTGCAAAGCAGCGCTGCAGTCGGCACTGGACAAACTGCAGCACTACATCAAAGTAACATCCCGACACGGACTCGTAGAGCGTTTAGAGAGTCTGTCCCGCCAGCTGGGCCTAAAATTCATGGAGGATCAGCAAATGTTATTCATTTCCACGGACATGTTCTATGTAGAGATACTGTTGGATGCCAGTGGGAAACTTAGTGATGTCAAGGTCCACCACGAGTGCAAAATTGAGCAGCAATCAAATTCCAGCGCCAGTTCCCGAGAGCTGCTCAACTGCCTTAAGGCGGGCGACTTTGCCGACTTTACGGTGCAGCTAGAAGGCTTATCCTCCATTTACCAGCTAAACGCGGAGCCTAAAGTCAAAAAGAAGGCATACGTGGCTTTGCAGGCCATGGAAACGGACATTTTTAATCTCTATCAGCACCAGCTACAGCAGCAGATCAGTGGCAGCAGCGATAGTTACTACATTATGAATAAATCCTCGGTGGGCTTAGTCCAGCAGCGACGCGGTGGACATCCAATGAAGTTGACCTACTTCTGTCCGCCCTTGCATCTCATCGAGACGAAAACAAAAGGGGAAAAGGTGGGCGCTGCAACTGGAAGTGGAACTGCGAGCAGGGACTTCAGCATTGAGCAGGTGATGAAAAGTCCTAACGGGCTAAGCGCGACACTTAATCTTGAGGCCTCCTCCGCGAACAAGCTGCAAATCCTCCCGATTCTAAGCTTCACTAGCGAGTCGGGGCTGCCGCTAGAGCAACCCGGCTATGCGCCGCTCACGCAGAACAACTCAATGCTGATGCCGGCTACCTATGTCCTGCGCCTTAGCAAACCCATGCCCGTTTGCATTGACTCTCTGCGTGCTTTGTCTCTGCCGGGGCTGTCGGGCCTGTCAAGCGAGGGAACGACGACTGTCATGAATCTGATCGTGCAAACGGCCTCCAGGCAGGTGATAAAGGGCACCCAGAAAGGCTTGTATGTTAATTTGCCAAGGGAGACACACTGCTACTTCTTAACGGACAACCGCCGACTGAAGGGTACTCTGATATCATCCCTGCCATTCACGGAGCCTGCGCAAGTGCCTAAGATAATCGCGTTCCTTAAAAAGCAGGCGCTCTTCTACACGCTTCTCTCCAGTTGCGTCAGGGAGCAGCAGAAGCAATACAACGGTGCGTATTAAACATATCATTAGAACACGAGAGTAAAATAATTGTGTGATAAAAAAAAAACAATTTGAATTCGTTACAGACATGGATAGTACTGTTATTTTGGAGGTCACTGCTGTTTCGCTCAATCAGATCACTGTGGAACTGCAGCATCCGTACGAGGAGTCGCTGGCCACTGTCGATTTTTTGCTTGAGGACAGCCAGGCGACCTGCACTATTTACTGCCTCAGCAACGATTACGAAGCGCTCTCCCAGAAGCTGACTCGAACAGTGCGCCAGGTTCTCTCCATACCGATGGTTATATACAAGTTGCTTAAGTGCTGGGATGAGGAGCATCAGCAAAAGTTGCATGGCGCTATAGCCCCAGGAGCAGGCAGCGGGACAGCAGGTGGTTTCAGTAGCGCTGGTGGAGGCGGTGTTGGAGGTGGAGGGATGCACGGAAGCAACTTCGGACAATTTGCCATGGAGACGGGTGCAGGTGAAGGCAGCAGTGGAGCTAGCGGCGGCTTCAATAGTGTTAACAATCTCAAAATGGACTCCAAGGTACGATCTCTAGCAGATGCATTCGCTGCATCAACATCGGCGGCTGCGGCCATTGCTGGACTTATGAATTTAAAGCGGGAAACCGATCCTCAAGCTGCCGAAGGCAGCAGCAACATCCTCAACCCAAGCTCTGTCCCAGCATCCAAGGCTAGCGACAATGAGATCGCCGACAAGTACAAGAACATATGGAAGGACAAGACGCCCAACCTGAAGAATTGCGTCAGCATCACGCCCATTGCTGGCGATGGCAAGTCCCTTCTACAGCAGCAGGTGGATGTGCAGCGCACGGGAGGCATTGAGATCATACCACTGAATGCACCGGCCAGCGTAGGAGCCACGCCCAGCACGGAGTCACCAGCCACCACAATCACCATAACGCCCATCACTGGAGTTAGCAAAGATGGGAGTAAGGAGGCGAAAAAGCAAGTAATGAGTGGATCCGGAAGTGGCACTAAGCGGCCCCATGAGAGCAGTTCCTCTTTGTCTGCCTCCTCGAACTCGAGCAGCAGTAGCAACAGCAGCTCCTCCAGCGACACGCAGAAGGAAAAGAAGCGCAAGAAGAAGCGAGATGACTCGCCCATGGGCCCTCCCGAGAAGGTATACTCACGCCAGAATTCGCCTGCGGGTGGCGGCATGGCGGAAGCCACGGTAGGGAGCGGAGTTGTCCGCAAGTTCTCTTCGCCTTCAACTTCATCTTCCGGAACTGGAGCTGTATTGGCCCTCATGTCCGGCCAGATATCGGCGCGCCCCAGTCCGAAGCACTCGCCTGTCTACAGCAGTCCCAAGCACAACAGCAACAGTAACACCGCCTCGAACAGTCCGAAGTCGCCTTTCGGAACCCTCTCGCCCAAACATGGATCCTCCGGCAAGCCGAGTATGTCCACTCTGAAAAGTGCGACGGCGGCCACCAGCCTAAGCCTTAGTCCCAAGGCTGAAAAGACAATCACTGCAGGTGCCGGGGGTGGTTCCCTTTCCTTGGCAACTGCTGGGTCCGCCTTAAGCTCGAGTGCTAATCCTTCAATGATGCGGCCTGTGCCACCACTGGCCAGCAGCAGCAGCCAGTTGCCCGCGGCCATAAAAAAAGACAAGCAAATCGCTACCAGCTCACCATCTGCTCCCCCACCGGGGGTCGCAGCTGCGGTAGCCGCACTCAAAAGCTCCCAGCAGCAGCAGCAACTAAAGTCCTCCGTGGCTAGTCTATCTCATCTGGCCGCGGGTGGAAATCTGAGCAGCTATGTGGCTCCAGCCGTAGCCGCCTTGGAGCTGAATGCACTGCGCAAGGGAATGGCGGGAGCGGGAATGGGACCGGGATTGGGCGCAGCTGCGGGAGCGGTAGGTGCGGTAAGTCCGTTTTCAATTTATGAGTAGATCTCGTTATTTACCCACCTCCGCTTCCCACTGCACCTCTAACCCACAGTTGATTCTTTGTTTCTATTTTTACATACAACTAAAACATGAACTCTAAAACTTATGTTTGAATGCGACATATATAATGAATTATTGTAATAACTGATGTACATTAATACTAGCGGGTAACTAGCTTTGCGCGGTCTGAGATGTTACTTCAAATTTAGAATCTCTTAAGATCGATTGGATAATAACAAATCGTTGCAATCAATAGTTTTTTTCCTTATTTAATAAAAAGGTTAAAAACTGATCGGACCAAGCTTTCGCCCATAGAACCATTAAAGGGGTTGATTTTTCGAAAAACGAAAAGCACCTCTTCAATCAATATTCGCATTAGTCCTGTAAAATCCGTTAGTAAATATAAATCGGAAAAAAAATATAACATTTTTATTCAACCATTCTCGCTCATTTTGCGAGCTCGCCGAAAAGTGCTTCATCAATTAGTTGTTGTGTAGATGTTTGACAGCAATTCTGCTGCTGATCGATTTAAAAAAAAACATGAACCCGCGCCTTTTTTAAGTGAAAGTAATTTACAAATTCCAAAAAACTTCAAGTGCTATTCATCGATACATTAATTTGTATGAACAGGTCTTAAAAGCTTAAAACCGTTCGGACGAATGTAAAAACATTGCCCACACTAGCTTCAACCTTCATTTTCCCCAGATGAATGATTTTTTAGATTGAACTCTATCCTCATTTGAACGATTTTTCACAGTTGCAGGTGCAATTTTGCAGATCTCCGCCAACAGTAAAACAAGTTAGATTTCTAATTAGTTAGTCAGGACAAAAGTCAAATATATATAATTATTATCGCTGATGTAGTATTAGTTAATTTACCGTATGCCCTGTTTGTATATACGTTTATTTGTATAGTCTATTTTCTAACTGCATCCGTTTTATTTGATCCTGTCATTTCTTTAATACATTATATTTTGTTTGGTATCGAATAAATACGTAGATCCTCTGCACCTTGCACGATTTTCTTACTATTTCAAGCATTCAGATGATTCTTTTTCACGTGGAATGTGCTTTGCAACAACTCTTGGTTTATTTGACACCTTCACATTGACATTGATAAACTATATACTAACGAGTTTCTCTTCTCTCCCGCTCTCTCTTGTACACTCGCTGTTCCGTTCGCATGACCCGGGATATGATTAACAATCGCCACTTTGCCACTTTTTGACACGTTCCGCCTTTGATTGCTTTAATTTGCTTTCTCGGTTCGTTTTTCATTTGTTTGTCTCCGCATACGCTCACACACACGTACACTCACATGCACACCACCACGCGCTTCCTTTGTCAGGCTAGTTTGATGACGTCGACGGCAGCTACGACGACAATCATCCAAACCACAACAACAACAGCAGCAACAACTCTAGCGGATTCGTCGGGCACAGCATCAGCAACATTAGTGGAAAC
The DNA here is from genome assembly GCF_030788295.1 of Drosophila virilis. Lineage (NCBI taxonomy): Eukaryota > Metazoa > Arthropoda > Insecta > Diptera > Drosophilidae > Drosophila > Drosophila virilis. The sequence goes on from NC_091545.1 coordinate 26,593,825, forward strand.
GGGAGTGGGAACATCAATTGCAACAACAACACAGCAGCAGCAGCAACAGCAGGGACCAGCGCCACGTAGTAGCGACAACTCCAGCTCCAGCTCCACTAGCAGCAGCTCCATTGCGGGAGCAGTCTCTGACCTCACTACGGGGTACATGGTGAAACCGAGCAGCCAAGAGGGCCTCAAACTGACCATCAATAAAACGGGGAGCGGAAAGAGAGAGAGCAAGGGGGTAGCAACTAGCTCGTCGTCGTCCTCGGCTAGCAGCAAAAAGCAGCACACGGGATTGAAGCCAGGCGTAAACAGCGGACCGGCGTCTAAGAAGGCGCTTTCATCAGCTTCAGGCACAGGGTTAAGCAGTTCCAGCAAACACATTTTCCAAAAGGCCAATTCTTCCGGCAATCTTAGTAGCAAACTAGGCGGCTCCTCCACTTCAGGCGGTGGCTTGCCGTTGACCAAGAGCAATAGCACCAACTCCTTCCAAGAACACAGTGTACCCAGGCGCCGACCTAGCATGTGCAGCCCGGGTAACACTAGTGGAGGCGGAGTGCAGCGCAAGTCATCTTTAACGGCATCTGGATCGGCATCGGGCTCTGGTTCAGGACCAGGATTGGGGGCAGGCAGAATGTCACCAGCAGCGTTAACAGGGTCGATGTCACAGCCGCCGCCGCGCTTCGATCACCACACGGACATGATGACCATTCTACAGTACGCGTCGCCCACTATGGCAGCCAGTATGGAGGGCTTCATCAAGAGACTCCATAACAGGTTTCAGATACCCAAATTGTCTCAGCGACCAAGTGGCAGCAGCGTCGCAGCTGGACACACTGCAGAGCAGGCGTCAGCAACAGCAGCTTCTTTCTCCTCAATCGCCTCCACGTCCTCCTCGCAGGAACAGGAACAGCAACAGCTTAACGCAGACTTGAGTGCTCTGGCATCCAGCCTAACAGCTACGCCCTGTAGCAGCAGTGGAACGCAGAAGCCATCGACAGCTCCTTCCCCTGCTACAAGCCGTATGCTACTCAACTTGAGCAGCAGTGGGACAGTTAGCGCAGTTGGTGATGGTATCGACGAGGAGCTGCTCGCCAGCTTGGCAGGCAAATGACATATTGAGCTGCTTCTTCAACTCGCTGCAATCTCAACATAGTTCAATTAATGTGTTAAAGGCCTTTGGCTGGACTCTGACTGTGAGCTGTTTTTTGTTTTTTACTTGTCAAATAGGATAAGAAAAACATATTTACAATAAATATTTAATACACATACAAATATGTATGTGCATGAATATTGAAAAAATTGATTTTATAAAAATTAAATCCTCAAAAATTTATCAATATATTATTTAGCTCCCGAATAGGCTTATTCTTAGTGAAAATCCATATGGACATCTATTTCAAATATTTTACTAAAGGCATCTTGATAAAATTGGAGCCCTGAGTAGTGTAGGTAATAATTAATTTGAGTCTAATTGGTTCGTCATTGAACTTTTAAAAATGAAAGAAGGATAAATTGGTATTGAAGAAAAAAATGTGTATGAACATAGTAGAGACCAAGCTGATCTATTCAGCTCCACCCGTCTGTCTGCTCAGAAAGTTTGGGAACGCCTTATCCTTCGGATAAGGGTAGAACTTGTAATTCCTCTTGCCAAAGGAACAGCTACATTAATTTTTGGTGCGCTGAAGATTTAAAATGTATGTTTAATTTGTTGTTGCTATACATGTCGTGTGCCAATTACAGGCCAGGTCCCTTATTAAAAAAAAATTCAATCGTTGCCCATCTATTTGGACAAGGACGTGCAATCCCTCATGCATTCGTCTTTCATTCCAATCTATCTCTTTCCAGCTCTAAGTCAATTTAGAACAATAACAGAAAATCAGATATAAAAATGTATAGATTTATATCCACACAAAAAAATCGAAATAATTGTATATTAATTTCGAATTCAGTCAAGTCCGCAAATAGATGCACAATATACTGTGACCGATAAATTCCAGAGGTATCGATATAGAGTTACTAAACTATCGAATCAGATTGATGAACAAAACGATTATTTAATGTTTAATGTGTTTTCTTAGCTTTGGTAACACTTGGATACAAGTACGCAACAAGTGGTATTTTTTTTCTTGTTCAGTTGAAAAACCTTATTTGTGGTTCGTGATTCGGGCGGAAGAATATCAAGAAATAAAATGTTAAGCAACTACGAGGGATACAAGTCGCCATTGAGCACACGCTATGCCAGCAAGGAGATGCAGTTTCTGTTCAGTGATCAGAACAAGTTCTCGACCTGGCGGCAGCTGTGGGTTTGGCTAGCGAGGGCAGAGCACACACTTGGGTTAGACATAACCGAGGAACAAATAGCAGAAATGGAGCTGCACATTAAGGACATTGATTTCGAGGCAGCGGCTGCCGAGGAGCGTCTCACGAGGCACGATGTTATGGCTCACGTACACGTCTTTGCGAAGCAGTGCCCAGCGGCAGCACCAGTCATTCACCTGGGTGCTACTTCATGCTATGTGGGCGACAACACGGATCTCATTGTGCTGCGCGATGCCTTGCAGCTACTTTTGCCACGCGTGGCAACAGTTGTGGGACGCCTTCAGCAGTTTGCCGAGACCTATAGAGCCCTGCCGACACTGGGCTTCACGCATCTGCAGCCGGCGCAACTGACTACAGTTGGTAAACGCGCCTGTCTGTGGATTCAGGACCTACTAATGGACGAGCGTGCTTTAAGTCGCTGTCTCGAAGATCTACGCTTTCGCGGCGTAAAGGGAACCACTGGTACACAGGCTTCTTTTATGGAGCTCTTCAATGGAGATAGCCAAAAGGTGAAACAGCTGGACACACTGGTCACTAAGCTGGCAGGCTTTAGCAAGCCCTATGCCGTCACCGGGCAGACATATACACGCAAAGTAGACGTCGAGGTGATGGCTGCCCTGGCGAGCCTGGGGAGCAGCATACACAAAATGTGCTCTGATCTGCGCATACTCGCCTCACGCAAGGAGATCGAAGAGCCTTTCGAGAGCACACAGATTGGCTCGTCAGCGATGCCATATAAACGCAACCCGATGCGTTCGGAACGCTGCTGTGCCCTGGCTCGCCATCTGATCACATTGTTCAGCAATGCGGCGAATACGCACGCCACGCAGTGGCTTGAGCGCACTCTGGATGACTCAGCTAACAGGCGGTTAACTTTGTCGGAAGGCTTCTTGTCTGCTGATGCAGCTCTGCTTACGCTTCTTAATATCACTCAAGGACTGGTGGTATATCCGAAGGTCATTGAGAGACACATTGCTCAGGAGCTACCATTCATGTCCACGGAGAATATTATCATGGCAATGGTTAAAGCCGGTGGCGATCGCCAAGTATGCCACGAAAAGATACGCATTCTCTCCCAAGAGGCCGGTGCTCAGGTCAAGCAGCTTGGCAAAGACAACGATCTGGTGGAGCGCGTACGCAACGACTCATACTTTGCGCCCATTCTGGATCAACTGGACCACATTCTGGATGCAAGCACTTTCACTGGCCGTGCCAGCGAGCAGGTGGGCGAATTCATTGCTGAGGAGGTGAAGCCCGTGCTAGCCCGCTACAGTGACGCCCTCAAGAGTGTCCAGAATGTACAGCTAAATATCTAAAAATTATTGTTCCAGCAATTTTGTAATCTTATAAACTCAAAGCTATTAAATACATTTACGCATTTTTTTATGACGTATATATTCCAATACTGCTGTACAAAGTTATCGTATTTTCTCATGAAATGTGTAACATATAGAAGACACCTCCAAGCCTATAAAATATATATATATATTATATATTTATATATATATATTTATATCCCTGATCTTTATCAGCTGAGAGTTTCACTCTTCTTACGTATATGCAAATCCGTGCGATGTGTGTATAAAGGGTATTAAATCTTCAACGAAGGTAATTATTTTTCTTGTTTATTATTTTCATGTTTTTTAATCCAAAGCCCCCACCCCCTGAAGCATCTCATTACGGTTATCGCTGCAGTTCTCTGACCCCTGAGCCCCCAATGCGATTCTTATTTGTTTCGCGTGTCTGACGTACTAATGTAATTGGGAGCTGAAAACCACAAGCCTCTAATAGTTAACATCGCCTAGATTCGTAAGCTGCATCAGATAAGACCTACATTTTTACAACATTTTCCAACTGCCGAATACATGAAAATATAATTTTTGTCTATTAAAAATTCGTATTATTATCGTTTGCTTTTATCATAGTTATATTTGATTTTATAGATGTAATATATTTAAATTAATACAGAATTTCTTTCAGTTAAGGCAGCAGCTTTATAAACCCATTTAATATTTACACCTTACACTATTAAAAACAGCTTCTTGTCATTGTTTAGCCCAAGGCCCGTAACACATCAATTGAACTAAGTTGGGATTACTGAGAGTAGCGGGTGCAGTTCAAAATGTCATTCGCCTGCCAAGCTGGCGAGCAGCTCCTCGTCGATGCCATCAGCACCTGCACCAACTGCCTCATTGCTGCTTAAGTTGAGTAGCATATCGCTTGTAGCAGGTGAATGAGGTGCCGATGGATTCTGCGCTCCACTGCTGCTACTGGGCGTAGCTGTTAGGCTAGATGCCAGAGCACTCAACTCTGCATTAAGCTGTTGCTGATCCTGCGATGAGGTTATGGATGTCGATGCGGATGAGGAGGAAGATGCAACTGCTGTTGCTGACTGCTGCTCTGATGGGCTAACAGTGTGTCCAGCTGCGCCGCTGTTGCCAGTTGGTCGCTGAGACAATTTGGGTATCTGAAACTTGTTCTGCATTCCCTTGATGAAGCCCTCCATACTGGCTGCCATAGTGGGCGACGCGTACTGTAGAATGGTCATCATGTCCGTGTGGTGATCGAAGCGCGGCGGCGGCTGTGACATCGACCCTGTTAGCGCTGCTGGTGACATTCTGCCAGCCCCCAATCCTGGTCCTGAACCAGAGCCCGATGCCGATCCAGATGCCGTTAATGATGACTTGCGCTGCACTCCGCCTCCACTAGTGTTACCCGGGCTGCACATGCTGGGTCGGCGCCTGGGTACACTGTGTTCTTGGAAGGAGTTGGTGCTATTGCTCTTGGTCAACGGCAAGCCACCGCCTGAAGTGGAGGAGCCGCCTAGTTTGCTACTTAGATTGCCGGAAGAATTGGCCTTTTGGAAAATGTGTTTGCTGGAACTGCTTAACCCTGTGCCTGAAGCTGATGAAAGCGCCTTCTTAGACGCCGGTCCGCTGTTTACGCCTGGCTTCAATCCCGTGTGCTGCTTTTTGCTGCTAGCCGAGGACGACGACGAGCTAGTTGCTACCCCCTTGCTCTCTCTCTTTCCGCTCCCCGTTTTATTGATGGTCAGTTTGAGGCCCTCTTGGCTGCTCGGTTTCACCATGTACCCCGTAGTGAGGTCAGAGACTGCTCCCGCAATGGAGCTGCTGCTAGTGGAGCTGGAGCTGGAGTTGTCGCTACTACGTGGCGCTGGTCCCTGCTGTTGCTGCTGCTGCTGTGTTGTTGTTGCAATTGATGTTCCCACTCCCGTTTCCACTAATGTTGCTGATGCTGTGCCCGACGAATCCGCTAGAGTTGTTGCTGCTGTTGTTGTTGTGGTTTGGATGATTGTCGTCGTAGCTGCCGTCGACGTCATCAAACTAGCCTGACAAAGGAAGCGCGTGGTGGTGTGCATGTGAGTGTACGTGTGTGTGAGCGTATGCGGAGACAAACAAATGAAAAACGAACCGAGAAAGCAAATTAAAGCAATCAAAGGCGGAACGTGTCAAAAAGTGGCAAAGTGGCGATTGTTAATCATATCCCGGGTCATGCGAACGGAACAGCGAGTGTACAAGAGAGAGCGGGAGAGAAGAGAAACTCGTTAGTATATAGTTTATCAATGATTCCATAAGCCCTTTATAAGAAATGCAAAGATAAAGTGTCAAATAAATCAAGAGCTGTTTTAAAGCACATTCTACATGATAAAGAATTATCTGAATGCTTGAAATAGCAAGAAAATCGTGCAAGGTTCATAGAATCTACGGATTATACTTATTTGATATCAAACTACGGGTCACATACAAAATAGAACCCATCACAGGAATAACAAGACAAATTAAACGGATGCAGTTAGAAAAAAGACTATACAAGTAAATATATTTACAAACAGAACATACTGTAAATCAAATCAAAAACTACAGAAGCCATAAGTTATAATAATAATTATATAAATTAGTTATTACAATTTATTTAACATTTCGCATTCAAATAGTTTTAGTAAAAATTTTTGTTATATGCAAAAGTAGAAACAAGGAATCAACTTTGGGTTAGAGGTGCAGTTGGAGGCGGAGGTGGGCACACAACGAGAGCTACTCATAAATTGAAAACGGACTTACCGCACCTACCGCTCCCGCAGCTGCGCCCAATCCCGGTCCCGCCATTCCCTTGCGCAGTGCATTCAGCTCCAAGGCGGCTACGGCTGGAGCCACATAGCTGCTCAGATTCCCACCCGCGGTCAGATGAGATAGACTAGCCACGGAGGACTTTAGTTGCTGCTGCTGCTGCTGGGAGCTCTTGAGTGCGGCCACCGCAGCTGCCACCCCCGGTGGGGGACCAGATGGTGAGCTGCTAGCGATTTGCTTGTCCTTTTTTATGGTCGAGGGCAACTGGCTGCTGGCCAGCGGTGGCACAGGCCGCATCATTGAAGGATTAGCACTCGAGCTTAATGCGGACCCAGCAGTTGCCAGAGAAAGGGAACCACCCCCGGCACCTGCAGTGATTGACTTTTCAGCCTTGGGACTAAGGCTGAGGCTAGTGGCCGCCGTCGCACTTTTCAGAGTGGACATGCTTGGCTTGCCGGAGGATCCATGCTTGGGCGAGAGGGTTCCGAAAGGCGACTTCGGACTGTTCGAGGCGGTGTTACTGTTGCTGTTGTGCTTGGGACTGCTGTAGACAGGCGAGTGCTTCGGACTGGGGCGCGCCGATGGCTGGCCGGACATAAGGGCCAAAACAGCTCCAGTTCCCGAAGATGAAGTTGAAGGCGAAGAGAACTTGCGGACAGCTCCGCTCCCTGTCGTGGCATCCGCCATGCCGCCTCCTGCAGGCGAGTTCTGGCGTGAGTATACCTTCTCGGGAGGGCCCATGGGCGAGTCATCTCGCTTCTTCTTGCGCTTCTTTTCCTTCTGCGTGTCGCTGGAGGAGCTGCTGTTGCTACTGCTGCTCGAGTTCGAGGAGGCAGACAAAGAGGAACTGCTCTCATGGGGCCGCTTAGTGCCACTTCCGGATCCACTCATTACTTGCTTTTTCGCCTCCTTACTCCCATCTTTGCTAACTCCAGTGATGGGCGTTATGGTGATTGTGGTGGCTGGGGAGTCCGTGCTGGGCGTGGCTCCCACGCTGGCCGGAGCATTCAGTGGTATGATCTCAATGCCTCCTGTGCGCTGCACATCCACCTGCTGCTGTAGAAGGGACTTGCCATCGCCAGCAATGGGCGTGATGCTGACGCAATGCTTCAGGTTGGACGTCTTGTCCTTCCATATGTTCTTGTACTTGTCGGCGATCTCATTGTCGCTAGCCTTGGATGCTGAGACAGAGCTTGGGGTGAGGATGCTGCTGCTGCCTTCGGCAGCTTGAGGGTCGGTTTCTCGCTTTAAATTCATAAGTCCAGCAATGGCCGCAGCCGCCGATGTTGATGCAGCGAATGCATCTGCTAGAGATCGTACCTTGGAGTCCATTTTGAGATTGTTAACACTATTGAAGCCGCCGCTAGCTCCACTGCTGCCTTCGCCTGCACCCGTCTCCATGGCAAATTGTCCGAAGTTGCTTCCGTGCATCCCTCCACCTCCAACACCGCCTCCACCAGCGCTACTGAAACCACCTGCTGTCCCGCTGCCTGCTCCTGGGGCTATAGCGCCATGCAACTTTTGCTGATGCTCCTCATCCCAGCACTTAAGCAACTTGTATATAACCATCGGTATGGAGAGAACCTGGCGCACTGTTCGAGTCAGCTTCTGGGAGAGCGCTTCGTAATCGTTGCTGAGGCAGTAAATAGTGCAGGTCGCCTGGCTGTCCTCAAGCAAAAAATCGACAGTGGCCAGCGACTCCTCGTACGGATGCTGCAGTTCCACAGTGATCTGATTGAGCGAAACAGCAGTGACCTCCAAAATAACAGTACTATCCATGTCTGTAACGAATTCAAATTGTTTTTTTTTTTTATCACACAATTATTTTACTCTCGTGTTCTAATATGTTTAATACGCACCGTTGTATTGCTTCTGCTGCTCCCTGACGCAACTGGAGAGAAGCGTGTAGAAGAGCGCCTGCTTTTTAAGGAACGCGATTATCTTAGGCACTTGCGCAGGCTCCGTGAATGGCAGCGACGATATCAGAGTACCCTTCAGTCGTCGGTTGTCCGTGAAGAAGTAGCAGTGTGTCTCCCTTGGCAAATTAACATACAAGCCTTTCTGGGTGCCCTTTATCACCTGCCTGGAGGCCGTTTGCACGATCAGATTCATGACAGTCGTCGTTCCCTCGCTTGACAGGCCCGACAGACCCGGCAGAGACAAAGCACGCAGAGAGTCAATGCAAACGGGCATGGGTTTGCTAAGGCGCAGGACATAGGTAGCCGGCATCAGCATTGAGTTGTTCTGCGTGAGCGGCGCATAGCCGGGTTGCTCTAGCGGCAGCCCCGACTCGCTAGTGAAGCTTAGAATCGGGAGGATTTGCAGCTTGTTCGCGGAGGAGGCCTCAAGATTAAGTGTCGCGCTTAGTCCGTTAGGACTTTTCATCACCTGCTCAATGCTGAAGTCCCTGCTCGCAGTTCCACTTCCAGTTGCAGCGCCCACCTTTTCCCCTTTTGTTTTCGTCTCGATGAGATGCAAGGGCGGACAGAAGTAGGTCAGCTTCATTGGATGTCCACCGCGTCGCTGCTGGACTAAGCCCACCGAGGATTTATTCATAATGTAGTAACTATCGCTGCTGCCACTGATCTGCTGCTGTAGCTGGTGCTGATAGAGATTAAAAATGTCCGTTTCCATGGCCTGCAAAGCCACGTATGCCTTCTTTTTGACTTTAGGCTCCGCGTTTAGCTGGTAAATGGAGGATAAGCCCTCTAGCTGCACCGTAAAGTCGGCAAAGTCGCCCGCCTTAAGGCAGTTGAGCAGCTCTCGGGAACTGGCGCTGGAATTTGATTGCTGCTCAATTTTGCACTCGTGGTGGACCTTGACATCACTAAGTTTCCCACTGGCATCCAACAGTATCTCTACATAGAACATGTCCGTGGAAATGAATAACATTTGCTGATCCTCCATGAATTTTAGGCCCAGCTGGCGGGACAGACTCTCTAAACGCTCTACGAGTCCGTGTCGGGATGTTACTTTGATGTAGTGCTGCAGTTTGTCCAGTGCCGACTGCAGCGCTGCTTTGCAAAGGGGATCCATCGGATAATGCTTCTCTATGAAGTACATGCGCACCGACTTTTTGATGTCCTCGTAGCTTTTCGGCTTGTTCCGGTATTTGGCTCGCAGCTTCTCCATCATTGTCTCTTGCTGCATTTGCTTGTTTTTCTCTTCAATGCTAGGTATGGGCATTACCACGGGTGTGTGGCTGCTATATCCGGCTGTTGGTATGAATATAAAAATTTAACGTAAATTATATTCACAGATAAGCAATCAAATAACATACCTCCGCCAATGGTTTTCGAATGGGTTCCGCTCATTTTAATGATGTTTTCTTATTAATATCAAGATGAAATTGGTTAACGGAGTACAGAAAAATATCTTAGGCATCCATTTTTACTTTCAGCGAACGAACAACCGTCATTCAAGCCGGCTTGTTTTACTGAACCGAACCAGTTCGTCACTGCGTTGTTATCGATTGTAATTTGCGATGTTTTCACGTGCGTCATTTTGGAACTTGGTTCCGGAGCCGCAATCACTCACTTATTCAATTATTTAAGTTTTTAGTCATAAAACCAAACTCCAAGCATCAGCTTATAATATGGGCAAGCTAATTCGTCTTCCTTAACTAGTTCCGGGGTTTTAGGGCATCGTTCTCTTCGCTGCACATGGCACCGAAAAGTCTGAAGTAGGTTGCCGTCAACGACAGTCGCGCGGTGCGCAAGCGTACTCTTTTAATTTGAGAGATCGGCCGGCAAAAAATGTAAACTAAACAGAATTAAACTAAATTATTTAATTCACCCGTACAACTACAAATATTAAGTTATGTGTACTTATATTCAAAAATAAATACGTACATAAATACATACATGTATGTACATAATTGTGTGCCGCGTCAAAAATGTACATTACACTGCGCTCAACAAAAGAAAAAAGGGAAAGAACGTTCCTGAACCTACGCCAACGCCACAGCTTCGATAAGGAGAATGCTTTATTTTGAGAACGGCCACCAAAAAATTGTAGTTAAACAAAATTGAATTAAATTATTTAATGCACCCGTAGAACTACAAATATTTATTTATGTGTGCAAATATTCTAAAAGAAAAACTTGAATACATAATAATATACATAAATTTCTGCCGGGCCAAAAATGTGCACTACACTGCGCTCAATAAAATAAAACGTACGCCAACGCTACCTCTTTGACCAGGAGAAGATTCCGGGCCGGAAACACATGTTCGTCGATCCATGGCGCGGACCCAGGAGGACTGACCAAGGAGGAGGAGCGGCGAGACAACTATGACAATTAAACGAGTGAGTTCGTTCCTTGTGTTAGAATAAAGCTAGAGGCCAGAGAGCCTGAATTAAAAATAAATTGCTTTAGTTCTGTGTTATACATATGTACATATGTATATATGTTGTTGATATTCATAGAAAAAACAATTAGCACTGCTTGATAAATTGATCAACGGTGAACGATGCAGTATCCCTAATTCTGGTACAAAAACAAATATTCTCCGTGATCTGAAGCATAATTTTAAAATTGTATAATTTTTTTAACTACATGTTTAAAATATATGTAATTAAATCGATTGCATGGTAGTAGTCAAATATTAAAAATTGAATCTATATATATATATATATATATGAGAAAGCCTCCAGTTATCTGCGAGCAAGAAGCGAACGACGCCAAAAGTTATTGCTACTGCCCAAACAAACATAAAATCCTAAATATTAAATATCAGCACGAGAAATGCGCACATGCATACATATACATTAAAATATATCCATTCATATCGCCCCATACCCACCCAGAGAGCTCTTTAGGCAGTGTAAGGTAGTTTAAGCGATTTATAATAGTTGCATGCAACACAATTTTCAAATTTTAACATTTAGATATATATATATTTAATTAAATATCTTGTAATGTTAGGTTTTCAATAAAGATTTTACAAAGCACGTTAGTGCTGGTTGACTTGGGTTTTTAGAGTTTATTCAAAGTAAAGTATTTCGCTTAGCATATGGATACATGTATATACTTATGCTGTTATTGGTTAACAGCTACAAAGAGAGAGAGAGAGAGAGTGAGTAGCTTGCATATGCCTGTGTTAGTGAGCATATATGCTGCTCATGCAATGCGCTCAGACGTAGCGTGGGAAATGCAGCGTAAGCATAAACAGTCAGCTAGAGAGGCTAGTGAATTGCGCTACGTAATATGAGCCAGAGCCAATATATAAAGTGGCTCCGGGCTTGTTTAATGTATAATTGTTATTGTATGTGACAAAGTGCCGCATACTTTATATTTGTATATAGGATGTTCTTTTAAGGCATATATACACTACACCTCCCTTTTTCAAGAAATAACATAACATTATGTATGTGTAGTTATTTAATGAAATTAATTATTTTGAATAAAAAGTTTTTTTTTTTGTGTATAAAATTTTTTTTGTCATAAAATAATAAAATATAATAAAAGGATAAAATTAATATGAATATAAAAAAATTATTTGAAAACATTTCAAAATATAAAGAAATAAAAATATAAAAATGTTAAATTCATTATAGTAATTTGTTTTTCTCAAGGATTGATTTTTATTTATTTTTTTTTTTTTTCAGTTGGTTGATCAGGCCAATGTTATTTTTTTTTTTTTTGTGAAATCATAAAGGAACATAAAGACTTCATAAAAAATATTTGTATGTTTTATTCGTTAAAAATTGTTAGTCTATTCTTATGAACTTTTTGTTTTTTACTCTTATTTCCGGAAATAACTATATTATCATTATCTTCTATTTTTTCAACTCTATAGGGCCCTGTGTATTTAAAATCTAGCTTTTGGCCTACTTCATTTTTTAGTAAAACTTTATCTCCTATTGATAGAGTTATGTTCCTAGTTTTTAAATCATATATATCCTTATTTTTCTGTTTATTTAATTCGAGCATATTTCTTGCTCTTTTGTATGCTACTTCTAATCTATACCTACTTTCTATAGCGTAGTCATCTATGTTATATATAGGTTGTATATTGCTTATGCTGTTAAAATACTTTGGTAGATTATTAGTCTTACCAAATACTAACTCATATGGACAGTAATTATGTGCCATAGAAGGGGTTCTATTGAAGCAATAAACCAAATATTGAAGCCATACGTCCCAATCTGTTTTATTTACTGATATATAGGATCGTATATATTTGTTAAATGTTCTGTGGCTTCTTTCTATTGTTCCAACAGTTTGATGATGATGTGCAGTTGATGTTATATTCTTTATTTTTAAATATCTGCACAAATCATTTATAATTGAATTCTTTAATTCCGTTCCCATCTCCGAAATGAACGTCTTCATTGGACCGTTCTTGAGAATAAAAGATTCAAATATTGCTGTTGCTACTGTTGCTGCGCTTTTATTTGCGACAGGTATATCAACTAAACATTTAGTCAAGTCACATATGAGCGTGACTGCATATTCATTGACTTTTTCTGACTTTGGTAGTGGACCAATTGTATCCACTATCACTCTGTCAAAAGCCTTCATCGGGGTTTCAGTAATTGTTAAAGGGGTCTTAATATTTGTTGTTGTTTTTGCTTTTTAACATTTCTGACATTTCTGGATGGATATCACGAGTCATACCTTTCCAGTAATAATGTCTTTTGACCTTGGCCAAGGTTTTTGCAATGCCCGTATGACCTCCTTGTAATGGATCATCATGTAATGTAGAGAATATAGCTTCTTTCTCTTTAACATTTACTAATGTGGTCACCGGGTTGAGTAGCGCTACTCTCAATGTGTTCAATATTTTATTGCCCATAATTTTGAAATTATCTATTGAAACTTTTTCAAAGATATTTTCCCACGGTGCCATTTTCAATTGGTTTATTTTTAATATACCGGCTTCTTTTTCGAGCCTTGGAAATAGTTGTCCTAAGTCAATATTTCCATTATTAGTATATAAATCTCCAATATCAATTCTTGCCATAATTTTCTTACCATGTTTAAAAAAAACATAGCATATCTTTTATATGCAAGGTCACTACTGTACGTACTTCATCATTATTAATGACTTCGTATACATTGGGCTGAGAAGCTGTTTCAGTAGATTGCCTTGGCATCTCTACTTTATTGTTTTCTGCGCAGAATTTTTGTCTACTTTTATACCTGGTAGTGACTATCAGGATTTTATGTTGAATTTCTTTTAGTTCAGATATTGTTATCCGTGACAATGCATCGGCTACAAAATTATCTTTACCCTTTAGATACTCTACTGTGAAATCGTATTCTTCGAATTCGAGCCGCATACGTGTTAATTTGGAACTTTAATTGACCATTGAAAATAAATATGTAAGTGGTCTATGATCTGTTTTGACAGTGAAATGTCTACCATAAATATATTGTCTGAAATGTGTTATTGCCCAATGAATTGCTGCTAATTCTTGTTCTGTTGTACTTTTATTACTTTCTCCTTCAGTAAATGAACGTGATGCATAAGCAATTGGAAGTTGGAGTCCATTGTGGTTTTGAGTTAAAACCGCTCCACAAGCTTGCTTACTTGCATCAGTTATTATGCAAAATTCTTTGCTGAAATCTGGGTATTGTAATAATATTGGGTTTATTAGTGCCGATTTAAGATGTTCGAATGCATGCTGGCAGTCGGCTGTCCATTCGAACTTAACATCCTTTTTACATAATCTTGTTATGTGTCGAAAATAGTCGGCAAAATTTTTTATAAAACGTCTGTAATATTTGCAAAATACAACGAATCTTCTAGCGCTGTCCGCATCGTGTGGGACTGGATAGTTTTTAGTGACGTCAAATTTTTTGTTGTCTGGCAAGATTCCTTTATCGGTGCATTTGTGTCCCAGAAAAATGAACATTTTTCAGAATGTAACCTAAGGTTGTATTTCCTACAATTCTCAAAAACATCAGTTAAGTTTTTAAGCATATGTTTTTCGGAACAACCTATAACTATTAGAACATCCATATAAAGAAATGCTTGAGAAGGATCTAGTCCAGAGAATGCAATAGTCATCAGTCTCTGAAATGAATTTGGCGCTATTTTGAAACCAAAAGGTAATCGCGTAAAGCGATATGAGCCATTGCTCGTTGAAAAAGACGTTATATTTCTTGAACTCTCTTCAAGTTCAATTTGGTGAAAACCTGACATTAAGTCAAGGCATGAAAAGTATTTTGCTCTACCTAGTTGATCTAAAATATCATCAATTCTAGGTAGTGAAAACTTATCGTGCAACAGTTTTTTATTTATCTGACGATAGTCAATTACTAATCGCCATTTCTTATCTTCTGAGCCTGGAAGTGCTTTCTTCGGGACTAGTAGAAGTGGGCTATTGTATTCTGACACTGATGGTTCGACAATTTTATCGTAGATTAATTTGCCTACTTGTTTTTGAATTTCTACTACTTGACTATGCGGGCTTCGATAGTTTTTAATATAAATTGGTTCAGTATCCTTCAATCTCAAATTTTGTTTATAAAAATTATTTGTTGTTGTTGATTAGGTTTCAAGTCCGAATACAGCACTATACTTGGTGCATAATTCTTTTAATTGTGGTTTAAATTGCTTTAATTGAGCTAGTACTGTGTTCTTTCTATTTTCTGGAGTGGCTTGAACTACGTCGTAGTTTGAAAGTGGTTTATTAGTTAATTGGTCTTTATTGGTCGTATTAAGAAATCGGACAAATGTATTTGTGTTGAAATTGTGTTTGCAACGTAGATACCAGGTTGAATTTCCTGATTTGGAATGAATATACTATCTTCACTTGTGTTTATTTCAATTTTTCGGACAACTTCTGATCTTGCTGGTATAAGTATTGATTTGTTACCAGAACTGTATCTTATTGGGACATAAATTTGGACATTTATATTGTTTGGTCTTATTATAAACCAATCTTCGGACGGTTCTAGGTCTATTTTGGAATTAAGACCTTTTATGAAATATATGCTTATTATTCCGTCACACGGTATAGCGAAATTTGCATCGACTATATGAAAATTGTGAGGGATTATATTGTAAAAAGAGCACTTATTGTCAATGAAAAAAGGCCAGCACGTTAGTGCTGTTTAGTATCTTTGTTCAGAATGAATTTATTCAGTTTTTATAATGTTCGCTTAGCCTATGGATATACATATATACTTATGCTGTCATTCGTTAACAGCTACAAAGAGAGGGACAGTGAGTAGCTCGCATATGCCTGTATTAGTGAGCATATATATTGCTCACGGAATGCGCTCAGACGGAGCGTGGGATATGCAGCATAAGCATAAACGGTCAGCTAGTAAAGCTAGTGAACCGCGCTGCGTAATATGAGGCCGAGCCAATACATAATGTGGCTCTGGGCTCGTTTGCCATATTATTGTTTTTGTATGCAACAAAGTGCTGCATACTTTATATTTAAGTACGGGGTATTCTGTAAGGGCATATACGCACTACACCTCCCTTTTTAGAGAAATAACGTAACTTTATGAATGTGTAGTTATTAAATGAACTTAATTATTGATGTTTTTTGTTTTTTTTTTTTGTAAAAAATTTGAAATGTTTTTTTTATATAATAAAAAATTTTAAATGTTGGAGTATAAAAATACAAAATTATTTAAGGTATAAAAATTTATAATTCGTTTATTTGTAAAGCAAAAAAAATTGTTTTTTTCATTCGGTTGATCAGGCCGTCATATATTTTTATTTTATTTTATTTTTTTTTTTGGAGTTCGAATTCATAAAGAGAATTTTGGATTA
Organism: Drosophila virilis; assembly: GCF_030788295.1. Taxonomy (NCBI): domain Eukaryota; kingdom Metazoa; phylum Arthropoda; class Insecta; order Diptera; family Drosophilidae; genus Drosophila; species Drosophila virilis. Next base: position 26,609,954 of record NC_091545.1, read on the forward strand.
TTAAGAATTAAAAATTTTTAATCTATTCTTATGAACTTTTTGTTTTTTATCTTTACTATCTTTAATAAAAATGTTGTCATTATCTTCTATTTTCTCTACTATATATGGTCCTAAACATACTGGGTCTAATTTTTTTTTCGTTTCTTATAAGTACTTTATCTCCTACTTTTAATTCAAAGTTTTTTGTTTTTTCGTCATATGCTAATATCCTATAAGCCTTGGCTTTTTCTAACATAATTCTAGCTCTTTTGTATGCTATTTCTAATCTAAACTTTATTTCCTTAGAATAGTCATCTAAATTATAAATAGGATCTATGTAATTAGTTTTGTTTAAATCTATGAACTGTTTCGGTAGTCTGCCAAATACTAGTTCGTATGGACAATACTCATGCGTTGCTGATGGTGTCGTGTTGAAGCAATAAGTGAAATATTGAACCCAGACATCCCAATCAGATTTGTCTGCAGAGATGTATGAACGAATGTATTCATTAGAAGTTCGATGACTTCGTTCTATTGTCCCTAATGTTTATGATGATATGCAGTAGAGGTGAGATTCTTGATCTTCAAATACTTGCATAAATCAGTTAAAATCTGGTTTTTATACTCTGTTCCCATGTCCGAGATGAACGTCTTCATTGGACCAAACTTGAGTAGAAAATTGTCGAATATAGCTTTTGGGACATTATTTGCGCTTTTGCTTTTTATTGGAATGGCTACTAAATATTTTGTAAGGTCGCATATTAATGTGACTATGTATTCATTACCATTTTCCGATTTGGGTAGCGGACCAACTGTATCCACTATCACTATATCGAAAGCATTCACAGGTGTTTCTGTGAGGGTCAGAGGAGTTTTTGTGTGCGTCTTTGTTTTAGACATTTGGCATTTTTGACATCTTCGTACGTACTATTTTATATGACGTGTCATATTTTTCCAGTAGTAGTGTCTTTTTATTTTCGCTAACGTTCTTGTTATGCCGCTATGAACTCCTTGAATTGGGTCGTCATGGTATGTAGACAATATTTGTTGTATCTCTTTTTCATCTTTTATTTGGGTCACCGGCTGGAGTAGCGCTACTCTTAAAGATTTTAATATTTCATTGCCCATATTTTTAAAAGAATCTATTGAAACTGATTCAAAGATCTTTTCGCTCGGTGCCACTTTGAGTTGGCTGAATTTTAATATACCGGCCTCTTTTTCGACTCTTTGGAAGAACTGACCTAGGTCGAGAACTCCATTAGTATATAAATCGCTAACTTCAATTCTTGCGATAATTTTATTTCCATGTTTAAATAAACATTTAGATGCTGTTATGCGCAAGGTCATTTCTTTTCGTACTTCATCATTTGTAATGACTTCATGTACGTTGGGCTTAGATACATTTTTTTGACTTTGCCTTGGCAGAAGTTCATAATTTTCTACTGTACAGTTTTTATTTTGTCTACTTTGTCGCCTGGTAGTGACTTTCAGGACTTTATGTTGCATATCTTTGAGTCCTTTCATATTAATACGCGAAAGTGCGTCTGCTACGAAATTATCTTTCCCCTTTAGGTATTCTACTGTGAAATCGTATTCTTCAAGCTCTAACCGCATGCGAGTTAATTTAGAACTGGGATTAGTCATAGAAAAAAGATATGTCAATGGTCTGTGATCCGTTTTAATAGTAAAATGTTTGCCATATATATATGGTCTAAAATGGGTAATTGGCCAATGAATTGCCGCTAACTCTTGTTCTGTTGTTTGTAAATGAACGAGATGCATAAGCTATTGGGAGCTGAATTCCGTCACGGTTCTGAGTTAGAACTGCTCCGCAAGCTTGTTTACTGGCATCTGTTATAATGCAAAATTCTTTGCGAAAATCAGGATATTGTAATAATGTGGGGTGCATAAGCTTTTCTTTAAGGTATTGGAATGCGTTTTGGCATTCACTTGACCATTCAAAAGGAACATTCTTTTTACATAATCTAGTTATGTGCCGTGAATAATCGGCGAAGTTTTTTATAAATCGACGATAATAATTGCAGAATGCTACAAATCGTCTCGCGCTGTCCGCATCATGTGGGACAGGATAATTTTTGATGACGTCAAACTTCTTGTCATCTGGCAATACTCCTTTGTCAGTGCAATTGTGACCTAAAAATGTCACTTCATGCATGAAAAATTAACATTTTTCTGGATGCAACTTTAGGTTATATTTCCTACATACATTAAAAACATCAGTTAAGTTTTTAATCATGTGTTTTTCGGAACATCCTATCACCATTAAGACATCCATATAAAGGAATGCCTGGGAGGGTTCTAAACCCGAGAATGCTATAGTCATCATTCTTTGAACAGAATTTGGTGCTATTTTAAGACCAAATGGTAATCGCGTGAAGCGAATTGAGCCATTGCTCGTTGACAAAGATGTTATATTTCTTAAATTTTCCTCAAGTTCAATTTGGTGGAAACCTGACATTAAGTCAAGGCATGAAAAGTATTTAGCTCTGCCCAGTTGGTCTAGAATATCATCAATTCTGGGGAGCGGGAATTTATCAGAAAGTAGTTTTTTGTTGATTTGGCGATAGTCAATTACTAATCGCCATTTCTTTTCTTCCGAATTTGGTAATGATTTTTTCGGAACTAACAAGAGTGGGCTGTTATACTCGGATACAGACTGCTCTACGATTTTGTCGTTTATTAATTTCCCTACTTGTTTTAGAATTTCTTTAACGAGGCTATGCGGGCTTTTGTAGTTTTTAATAAATATAAATGGGTTCATCATCTTTAAGTCTTAATGTTTGTTTATAGAAATTATTTGTCGCTATTGGTTCGGTTTCCAGTCCGAACACATCACTATACTTGGTGCATAATTCTGTTAGTTGACTTTTGAATTGTTCTGGAAAATTTTTCTTTAATTTAGAAAGTACTTGTTCGCTTCTATTTTTTGGAATAGTGCTATGAATGTCGTAATCTGTTAAATTTTCATATTGGATTTCGTTTACTTTGACCAATTGGTCGAAATTAGTTGTGTTTAGAAGGCGAATGTATACATGTTTGGATGCTGCTATTGTATTTGCAACATAAATTCCATTTTGTATTTCTTGATTAGGGACAAATATATAATCATTTACTGTATTAATGTCTATTTTTCGAATTACTTGGGATCTGGCTGGCAAGAGAACTGTATTGTTGCCAGCACTATATGTTATCAGAACATGAATTGGGTAATTTAAATTTTGAGGTCTAATTATAAACCAGTCTTCACTTGGTTTGAAATCTAATTGACAATTGAATATTTTAATAAAATCAATGCCTATTATTCCATCACACGGTATTGAAAAATCGGAATCTACTAAATGAAATTCGTGTGGAATAATATATTTTATTTATTTTTATTTTTATTGAAGTTCTATTGAAGTTGTTCCTTGAGATTTTATTACACCTTGGCCTATGCCTTGGATGTTTATAATTTTTTCTTCTTGAATTTTGAAATTGTCTGAACTTATTTTTAAAAGTGAGATATCTGCACCAGTATCTATTAAGAATGTGAGTCAGTTGAATGATTATAAAAAGTGACAAAGATATTAAGACTGTAATTGATGGAATGAACCTTTACATTTACTGGTTGTTTCCTAAAGGGTTCTGAGAGTTTTCCGGCGTATTTTGCGCCATTCTCACATTGTTACTATTATAACCTTGGTTGGAGTTACCTCGGCCTCTTCCTCTATTTTGGCCTCGTCTTCCTCCACGGTTATTGTAATTATTGTTATTGTTGTTACCGCCTCGGTTATAATTGTTGTGGTTGTAATTTCTGCCACGATTATAACCTCGGCCTCCTCTTTTATTCTGATTTGCAACTCGTTGTTAATACAGGACAGTGGTACTTTGACCTGTTACCTCCATGCAACTATTGACAAATTTGGAGACGGCATCATTCATATTTGTGAATGTGCCTGCCTGCATGATAAGTTTTACCTTCTCAATCGAACAATTTTGAGTCATAGCTTTTACAGCTGTTGTAGTGCTATATTTGTTTGCTAGTGATTGGCTTAGACCTTCAAGGGCCATTGCCAGTTTTTCCACCTCTTAGGTGTATTGGTTAGCCGTTTTGTTTTTCTGTTGCAGATTAAGTAGCTTGGCAGATACAACTTCTACCGATTCTCCTTTTACTGCATTTGACAGTTGCGTAATGATTGCAGCAATTGTCTGCTCATTACTTATTAGATTTCTTGCATGGCCTTTTAGTTTTGTTTTTATAAGGCTGACAGCTGTTGCTTCATGATCTTCTTTTAGGGAGTCTATAAGACTCAAAGCATCTTTGAAGCTTTGTAAGTTTTCTGCCTTTCCATCAAACTCTGGCAAGAGCGATGAGGCTAGTTTGAGAAAACTTATAGCTGTTTGGGCCATTGTGTTGTTAATGTCGATATCGATATTTATATCGGTAATTGGCTTCGACTCATTCAGATCTTGCAGCTGGTTTGGTTCAAATTTTGCTGGTAAAAATAGATCTTCTGGAACGTTTATTATGATATTCTGCATGTACTATATTGTTATATTGTTTTATCAATATTTGTACATGGTATATTGGTGTTTCTACCTTTATAGGTATGCCTTTATTGATGCATTTATATGACTTGTCAAATTGGTCTTTGAAGATATCTATCGATGCAGTCGCACCATTAGTATCGTTGCTGGTCCCAAAATTGGGTGTTCTTCAGTTACTAGTTTTACTGAGACATATGGCAACGTACTTAGTATGATTCCCTTTTCGATTTTTGAACAATGTATCAATGGACCCATATGACTATTGAACATGTCCGTGTATTCGTATTCGAAATCACACACTTTTATAAAATCTCTATGTAATCGCAGTACGTTTAGTGCGCGAGTACGAAAGTTTGGCTCATCTCTATGCGTAAACCTAACCTCTATATCTGACATATTCCTCTATCCTCTAACCTCTATATCTGACATATTCAAATATATTCATACCTTATCTAGTCCGTCTTCTCTACTGCTATAGCGTTTCTTAATTTTCTTTGTATGCATTGCATACACTTTTAATGCTAGTGATACAAGAGATACTGTAGTAATTATAATTAGCAAAATAGTAATATTTTCTAAATGTTCTTTATGGTCAATTATTTTTACGTTATTTATAACATTTGCGGCTGATTTTTCAACCTTGGATTCGTTCGAACCCATATTAATTAAAATTTCCTACAAAAATTAATATAATGTTTTTAAATTCATATCATGTTTTTATTGCTAATAACACAAAATACTTCCTAGCATTTCGCATAGCTTTACGGGCTATGCTGCTAATCGGGCGGAGGTGTTTCCGCTCAATTTTACAAAAAAATTTTTTTTTTATATTTAATTATAAGTAAGGAGATAGCTGCAACTGTTGTTCATCGTTGCATCAGCTGGGCGTCGCCGGATGTGGCACGCTGATGCTCCCTCGTATGCGCAAGTAGCGGTGTGCCTCTCGCACTTATTCCGATGGCACAGCTTGTTGCGCTGGCGGCACCGGTGCTGGTCTTCGCACAGGTGTTTATTTGTTGGATGTAATGTAATGTTTGGAGGTGCTGGCTGTGCAGTGTTTGAACGTATAAATTATTCATTAATGTATGTTCTGCGATGTAACACAATGTTATCTTGGGTAAGTTGCGTTGATCCCGCGCTGCCCTTGATCAAAATATGTTCTCCTTGATCCAGTAATATTACGAAAGATATGTTTTATCGGCAATGCCGGAGCAGTATATTTATTTCGGCGACTTATGTGTTGCGCGCTTCATATAAAACTAAAAACTAGGGGACAAGCAAATTATACAAATACCCTAAGCCTCAATGCATCACGCCATCAAAGCATGGTCGGCAAGCCGACTCAGCATTCCATGCAGTGTCAGCTTACCGCTGCTGGCCGTTCTTAGCGCAGAGCGCTGAACTCAGTTCTGGCGCGTCAGCATTGTTAATACGAAGCTACTTAATTGCTAGGGCAATATATTTATGCTTAGTTGTTAACTACCCCCCCCTCAGGATGATGGCCGTCCTCGGGCATGTCGTATTTGTCAATCGCCTTCTGCATCTGCATGGAGGCTCGTCTTTTCCTTAGCACCAGAAAAAGGAAGAATGAGCCAATTAGTCCGACATTCAGGACCGCGCCAATCGCGAACCAGAATTTAGGCGAGCCAGCCGCAACTACCTCCTCCTTGAAATCTCGAATTGATAGCAAGTTGTTGATGTTCATACGATGCAGGAGTGGTATGCTTAGTGCCGGGTCATGTCCGATGATGTTTAGGAGCGGTGACCTCACGATGCCAGGCTGCTTGCTTAGTGATTTGCGCAGGTTTACAAATTCTGTGCCATTGATAGTTGCAGACCGTTCGAAAGTTATCAGGAAGGTTCCTGAGACGGTTACCTCTGCGTCATCATCTGTTCGGACGCGCGCTGTCGCTTCGTTGATAACCACGACGCCGTCATCTACAGGCATTATCGCTTTCAGGTGGCTAGGTTGAGTGTGGCAGTTGGCGATGTTTCCCGCGTGAAGGGAGCTAGCACAGGTTTCGCGCCGTGCTCGTTCGCAGAAGGTGTTATGCGTAGTTACGGTGCATCCAGTAACTGCAAAGGTATCCTTTTCGCATTCCGCCAACGTGTCTTCGTCGAGTCGCAGAATGGTTTGTTGGTGTGAAACGGGGTAGACGGAGACCTTTTGGCACCTAAACTCAACTTTAGGGTAGGCTATTAATATGTGGATAATATTCTCGGACTGAAGGACCTTGATCTTAGAAGCTTCTATCAAGCTAACTATTGGGGTATCTTGTTCGATAAGTGATTTTAGATCGGTATGATCAAGGATTGTAGGATTTACTATGCTTGCTTTTGCCAACGTTATGGTGAGTACTAAATTTTGAATTTCTGTGTTCAGTATTCTATTTCTTGCCAACAGGGTCTCGAATAAATGAGGAGTGTCAACCAAATCGCCTTTGCGGGAACTGATAATTTTATTGATAGTGTCCGTTAGTCTGTTTATTTGTTTTTGAGTTTCGGAGTTTATTAGTATCTGTTTGGAGTTAGCCTCCACCAACTGCGTCTCTGTAACGCGGATCCTTAAGAAATCTGAAGCATCAGGGGTGCCAGCAACAACCTTCAAGGCAGTGCCTAAGAAATCGAGGCTTCGTGCAAATCTGTGATGCACTTGAAGAACGGACAACAATGTTCTAAGGTGATCTGTATCTACGTCTAGTAGTTTGCGCATATGCGACTGTGGAAAGGAATCGGACAGTCTTTCCGTCTCGTCTATCATACTAACAAATTCGGAAATGTTACTTGAGTGCCTCAAGTAGCTACGTTGATCGAACACCAGTACTTCCCCGTCTAAGACCGGAATGTAGTTGGCATGCGAGAAGTCGGTGATCCGAGCATTTACCGCTGCTAGTGCCACAAGCAAAGTGAGTGCAAACCTGAAATGGACGAACAATATAAGACGGTGTTTAAACTCTGAGTTGGCTTACTAGCTAATTGTGGAGGAAAACTTATTTCAGGTTGTCCTTATGGACCACCCTCCCCTTAATGAGGACAGACGTTCCCAGGTCTGCTTCGACCTTTTGTTCTGAGCATAAGGGAGTTAACTTGTTCCCTAGCCTCTTGTTGTTCTTCTGGAACACCTTTTCTCCTACCTCGAAAACGCGGTTTTGTCTGGATGCATTGCACCTTTTGATATTGTCTTGCTGTGCCTTAATTAGCCTGTTTTTGACGTTCCCGCGACGATCAGAAGCTGCTGCATGAACGACCTCAATTGGTTTCTCGAGGGTTACTGAGTGCAAACTTTTGTTGTACTCTATCGTAGCCTTTAAGATTAATTCTGTAGTGTCGCTGATTTTCTTGTCTAACTTGAGGCATCTCGCAATTTCGGTCAGGGTGCTATGAAAGCGCTCCACCTGGCCGTTTGAGGTGCTGTGAAGCGGAGCCGCATTCACAATGCAAATGCCGTAGGCGTTTCGGAGCATCGAAGTGATGGTCTCGGAATTGAAGGCCGCCTCGTTATCGCAATAAATTGTCTTGGTTGCGGGAAAAAGGTTAACAATTTGCAGTAGAGGGCTTGTGACATCGATTATCGTTCTGGATAATATCGGTTGGACGACTGCAAATTTTGAGAATTTGTCTATGCAGGTCAAGAACTGTTTCTTGTCTGTCGAGAAAATGTCAATATGCAACATTTCGCCAGTATAACTTGGTATAGGCGTTTCCCCGAGTTCTTGTTTCTTCGGGTGCCTATCGTATTTGGCTTTAGTGCAGACCCTGCAGTTTGCAAACACTTCTTTGGCCAGACTGGCCATATTGGGAAAATAATAGTCCCGAAGTACTTGTTTAATGTTTTCCTGAGCTGCTCTGTGCGCTCGATTGTGCTCGGCAGTGATGATTTCTAACTGCTCGTTTTTGTCCGTTATATCTTGCACAAGATTTTTGCAATGCCAGAATTGGGTAGCAGGGAAATACAAAATCAGGTCGTGTTGGAAACTTGCCAACGTGGGAAGATCGCAATGTATTGCATTAACGACTCCAGAATTCACAACTTCTTTGAGGGTTTTGAGAATTGAGCTCTTGTCAGTGTAACTGATCAAGTGGCGTGTTTTGCTGCGAAACAGCAACAAGTTTCGCTTTAGCGGAAAACGCGATTCCTCTAGGACAATCTGGTTCCTAAAGCAATTCAAAGGTTTGTCTGTTGTCTCGACCGTGTAGGTCAGGGAAAGTTCGCTGTGAACGGTTGCAGCGTCCGAACGGGGCCCATCTTGCAGAGCATTAATGTTTTGCCTTGAAAGGGCATCCGCCACCAGATTCTCTTTGCCCGGTTTATAAAACATTTTGGCATTGTGCTGGTCAATGTAAGATTTCCATCTTTTAATCTTGGAATTCGTGTTCTTGTCCGACACAGCGAACGTGAGCGGCTGGTGGTCCGTGAAAATGTTAATTTCCCTAGAACCGTACAGAAAGTTCTGCAATCTGCCTAAAGCCCACACAATGGCCAGCAATTCTCTTTCGTTAGTGGCATAGTTTTGTTCGGCCTGTTTTAAGGCGCGAGAAATCATTGTTATTGGCCTATTGCCTTGGGAAAGAACCGCGCCAATTCCACTGGCCGAAGCATCAGTGGTTAAATCGAACGGTTTCTGGAAGTTTGGATACATTAACATGACGTCTTCTGATGCCAAAATACTCCGCAGACGGTGAAATGCATCGCGTTGAACTTCATTAAATTCAACAGGGATTTTCTTTGATACGTGCCTACTAACTGAACCATTTTCCCCTTTAAGTATGTCCGATATCGGACGCGCTATAGCGGCAAAGTCCTTAATAAAGACCCTATAGTAGTTGGCTAACCCCAAGAAGGACCTAACGCTGTAGACATTCTTTGGTTCAGGGAATTCCTGAATGGCTTTAACTTTTTTGGGGTCGGATGTTGCTCCGTCTTTGGTTACAATGAAACCCAGGAATTCGATACTTTCCTTGAAGAAACGAGTCTTTTCGGGGCCTACACGCATGTTTGCGTCGATTAGACATTTTAACACAATGTTAATGTGTTGAAGGTGCTCCGTTTCGTTTTTAGAAAAAATTATGACGTCGTCTACATAGACAAAGCAAATCTTTCCTATATGTTCCCTCAGGATATCGTCTATTGCCCTTTGGAATATGCTGCTTGCATTGCGCAGGCCGAATGGTAGGCGACAGAACTCGTACTTGCCGCTGCTTACTGAAAATGAAGTCTTTTCGCGGTCATGCTCCGCAAGGTAAATTTGATGGTACCCCGACTTTAGGTCGAGGGTAGTGAAGTATTTTGCCTTTCCTAGATTTGCTAAGATCATGGGGATGCTCGGCATGGGGTAGCGGTCCGGTATGGTTTTTTCGTTCAGTTTCCTGAAGTCGATTACCAACCTTTTTTTTGGGTTACCGTATGAGTCAGTGCCTTTTTTATCAACCACCCATGTTGGGCTGTTGTAAGGCGATCTGGAGGGCCTGATTATGCCATCGTCCAGTAATTGTTTGACTTCTTTGTTTATGAAGTCAGAAACACCCATGAGACTCGGGTATCTTGAATACACAGGCTCGTTGTCTACTGTTCGGATTGTAGCGATAACAGCAGTATTAAAAGGGAGAGCTTCGTCTGCATTTGAGAAGGCTCTTTTGTTTCTGAGTATCATGTCCCTGAACTCTTTCTTTACGGAAGGGGGGACTACGATGTCGTTGACATCGGTGAAGTTCACATCAGCACATTGATAGTACTGGAGTTTTTCGGATGTACTCTGGTATTCCAGAGTGTTTTTTGCCAAGTTCAATTTGACTCCGGCTTGTGTTAGCAAGTCGAAGCCTATGATGGCGTCGAAAGAACTTAGGGTATCGAGGAGAAAAAACGGGGAGGTATGTTGGAAAATGTTCATCAAGCATTTGCGCTTGATTTCGGTAGACCCGTGGATCGAGTTTACCGAGAATGACTTGGCGACCGGCGTTATGGTCTTTAGCTCTGTTAAGGGCTTCACATAATTTTTTGCCGCGCCAGTGTCAATCAACATCTTCAGAGTTCTCCCAGCCAACCGTCGTTCAATGTACGGAAGCCGGGAGTGTTCCCTAAAAAATTAATCGAGTCGTCACCAGGTGCGTACTCGTTCTCACTCTCTAGTTCTTCAACTGCCTCTTTGGCCGCCTTCTCGAATTCTGTTACGGCTTCTTTGGAATCTGATTGTACGACATTGTTAACGCGTTGTCGTCTTTGACCTGTTGAACGGTCTGACGAATTCTTGCGTTTTGGTGCGTTGGACTCATTAGCCTGACGCTTGCTGTAGTCGGTTTTTTGTCTAAATCTGGAGGAAGAGTCAACTTCCATGGGCTGTGGAGCCTCAGTTTGATTATCTTTAGGGGCCTGGGGCTGGGGACCGCCCTTTTGGCGTTTCACAAAATGGGGATTTCTCTCCTGATTTTGCTCATCTTTGTTAAATCTGGTTTGCTTGCCTTGGGCACGGTTTTTGTTACTTTCAGCAATTTGCGCTCGGTCTTGCAAGGCTTTAGCGTAAGAGTTCGCGAACATGCTTCTCTCAATGCTAGCTTCTGCCTCTCTGGCAAGGGCCAGAGCGGATGGTAGATCTTTTGGTTGTGCAGGGAACACAACCGCTCTCAACGGCTTCCTAAGACCGGAGATAAAGGCGTGCAAGGCGTCGTCTCTGACCTCCCGGTTGAGCAAATCCGCGCCTTCTTGGTCGTGAGACATTACAATTTTGTTAGTTACGAGCGTGAGTTTCTTTTCGACGTCATCGTAGTATTGCATCAGGGACATTTCGCCCTGCGTAACTAACTCCAAACATTGTCTCAGCAAGCGCAAGGATGTTTTGTCCGAGTATGTGCAATCTAGCCTAGCTAGTATTGCATCGAAATTTCGGACAGTGTTGTGAGACACTAGTAAGGCTCCAGCTGGGCCTTTGATTTTGTTCCTAATGATCGCTACCGCTTGGTAGTGTGCAGTGCTCTTTGGATAGTTCTTGAATAGTTCGTACGCGTAGATGGCTGCTTGCCTCCACGCTACATACTCATCCTGTACGCCGGAGAAATCCGGCACAGATTTAATAATGTCCAAGGGAATATCGCATTTGGCGTTTGGATCGACGGATATTTTCTCGTATGTGACGATTTGCGGCGCCTCCACCTGCAAACTCTGTACTTGTGAAGCTAAAGCGGTTATTTGTGCTTGAAACTGATTTTGTTGTTGCGCTAAAGCTTGCCTGATGGCACCCTCAATGAGATTCTGAACTTGAGCCGGCTCCATTTCTTCAGTTACAACGGTATCTGCAGGAGTAGGATCTACTGAGCAATTGATTTCCCCCTCCCAGCTATCGTCACTATTATATTCGACTTTTATCTCCCTATAATTCCAACTCATTGGCTTATGGTTGGCACTTTTCAAACTTAGGCCGATCGAGAAAGATCGGCAGGTAACGCTGTTGGCAATAGTGGAAACTGGTGAATCTTGGGGTATGCAATATTTATTATAAAAAATTGTTAGGGGTATGCAGCAAAAAATGTAATGCTGCCGAAAGTATGCAATAATTATTCGTTTAAGGTATGCAATGCTTTATTGACAAGGAACGCTGGTAAAAGTATGCAACAGTTTTTAGTGAAAGTATGCAATGATTTAAAGGAATGAAATGCTGGCAGAAGAGAGCAGCAATATTTACTTTACTTTACAATTTTTTTTTTTTTTTTTTTTTTTTTTTTTTTTTTTTAAAATCACACGTATCGGTACGTGGCGTTCGTGAATAATTTCTTCAAACTGAAATCACTTATGAACTTACATGGTATGGGTTCCTATTTATTGGTTGGGCGCCAATTATTCATTAATGTATGTTCTGCGATGTAACACAATGTTATCTTGGGTAAGTTGCGTTGATCCCGCGCTGCCCTTGATCAAAATATGTTCTCCTTGATCCAGTAATATTACGAAAGATATGTTTTATCGGCAATGCCGGAGCAGTATATTTATTTCGGCGACTTATGTGTTGCGCGCTTCATATAAAACTAAAAACTAGGGGACAAGCAAATTATACAAATACCCTAAGCCTCAATGCATCACGCCATCAAAGCATGGTCGGCAAGCCGACTCAGCATTCCATGCAGTGTCAGCTTACCGCTGCTGGCCGTTCTTAGCGCAGAGCGCTGAACTCAGTTCTGGCGCGTCAGCATTGTTAATACGAAGCTACTTAATTGCTAGGGCAATATATTTATGCTTAGTTGTTAACTTATATTCGCAGAAAGGGCTGTCGAGTGGGCCTGCGCAATCCTGTGGGCACATTCGTTTTTCTTTTGCTAGGTCAGAATACAGGATGCCTCAATGTCCAAGCTTCGACGACAGTTGTTATAGATGGCCTCTCCTGAAGTTCCTTTTCCAATTGGTCTACTGCCTCCAGGCAGGGATGCGTGAGCAAGTCACGGTCGCCATGTAATAATTGGTTTTCAATAAAGATTTTACAAAGCACGTGAGTGCTGGTTAACTTGGGTTTTTAGCGTGAATTTATTCAAAGTAAAGAAAAAAAAAAATTTATTCGACCAATCCCGGCGACGACTTCTCGTAACTGCTTCGCAGACTTCTTTGCGTCGATGATCCGCCAAAGAGTGAGGCCAATGCAGATTAAAGCACAGCATATGGCTCCAATGATGAATGCCACACGATAAGCTTGATCAGTTCCGGCGTCTTTCTTGAATTGTTGTATCACCTCCAAATTACGTTCACTCAAACGATGAAGGTAAGGGAGGCTGAGGACATCTTGGCTGGCAGTTATGTTCAGCAAGGGAGAATTGGCAATACCCGGGACTCTATTGCGTACGTTGTTGTGATTGTAAAACAGAGTCCCGTTAATTGCGACTCGGTCTCCGAACGTGATGAGATGCGTGCCTTGTACCTGGATCTTAGTGCCGTTGTTGATGATGATTCCGTCATCTAGATGGGTGATTATTTCCAGGTTGCTCGGCTGAATCTCGCAGTGTGCCGTGCCACCTGCATGGAGCTTTTTGGGACATGAACTTTCTAATGCCAGACGACAAAAAGGGGCTCCAGGTGAAGCGGCGCAACTGTGCAGTGTGTGGGTTTCTTCATCGTATTCGGCTATGACGTTGTCAAACAATCGCAATATGAGGTTCTTGTGGACGACAGGATAAATCGTTTCTGCAAGCTTTTTTAATCATTGAGAATTTAATTATAAAATGTATAGTGTTAATGGATTGAAGACCTTTTACGGACGCAACGGACATAAGATCTCCTATGGGAGTGTTGGTGGGTTCCTCTAACCAAATTGATTTCAAATCTGAGTGGTCCAAAATGTTTGGGCTAACAATGTTAGCCTTCGCAAGAGTAATAGCAAGCATTAAATTTTGCAACTCCATCATCAGCATTCTGTTTCTAGTCAGTAGTGTTTCAAATAAATGGCTAGTGTCAACTTGTGAGTTTTTGGTTATCTTGAGAATTTTATTGACAGTGATTGTTAACTGGTTAAGCTGGTCTTGAACTCTAGTGTTTATTTCTATTTGTCTATTGTTGGCATTTATTAGTTTTCTTTCAGTGAACCTAGTCTGCTCTAAATCACCGGCATCGGGTGTACCCGCCACAACCTTCAGTATGGATCCTAGGAAATCTAAACTCTTAGCGACTCTATGGTGTGTGCCTAACGCCTCCAATAGGTCTTGTAGATGTGCGGTGTCCACACTTAGAAGTTTTTTCATGTGGGATAGCGGGAACATGTCAATTAATTTGACCGTTTCTTCCACCATTCGCACGTACTCTGAGAGGTTTGCCGAGTGCCTAACATAGACGTATTCTTCCCATACCAAGATTTCGCCGTCGACGATGGGAATGTACTTGGCACGCGAGTAGTCGGTGACATGTGCCGAAGCCACTGATAAGGAAAGGAGTAATATGGATCCAAACCTGTGAAATTAAGTTGTTTTCTTTCTTTTTATCAACTTTTTTGTTTTTCTTTTTAAAGAGGTTTGCCCACCACCAAAAATGTTTTATAAAAACTATGCCAAGTGGCCAAAAAAAAAGGTGTGAAAAAACAAGGGAGTCACCTTAGGTTGTCCTTGTGGACCAACCTCCCTCTAATGAGGACCTCGGTCCCCAGGTCTGCTTCCACGGCCCTCTCATCACATAAAGGTGTGAGTTTGTTTCCGAGCCGTCGGTTGGACTTGACCAAAACTTTGTCACCGACGTCGAAGACCCTATTCTGCCGATTTGCGTTCTCCCTAGCTCTGAGCGTTGTCTGAGCGTTTCTTATCTTTTCTTGTATCTTTTCTTGTGGCTCATCTAGGTGCGCCTGAACCACATCGACTGGGTCTGGCCGATGACCGAATGGATCGACTTATTGTACTCAGTTGTAGCCAGTAAAATGACTTCTACGGTGTCACTTTTGCTTTTATCGATTTGCAGTGCCAGAACTTTGTGGCCGGGTATCTTCGAACCAATGCATCTTGTATCATTGCAAGCGTGTGTAAATTACAGTGGAGAGCATTTACGCATTTGGGTGAAACTACATCTTCGAGCTCGTCTAGCAACGATTCGATGCAAGTATAGCTGATCAAGTAGCGTTTCTTATTTTCAAAAAGAATAAAACTTCGTTTAAAGGGCAAACGCGCCTCGTCTAGCACTATTTGCTTTTGAAAACAATTCAAGGGTCTGTCTGTTGTCTCAATGGTGTTGGTGAGAGATACCTCATGTGGATCGTTGCTGCGCAGGACACAACTTTTTGTTCATTTACAGCGTTGAGCTGCTGTCTTGACAAGGCATCCGCAACCAGATTGTCCTTGCCAGGTTTATAGAAGATACGTGCATTAGACTCGTCAATGCGCGCTTTCCACCTTTTGATCTTCGCATTTGGATTGGATTCCGAAACTGCGAAGGTCAAGGGTTGATAGTCAGTGAAGATATTAATGTCTTTCACCCATACAAATAGTGCCTTAACTTGGCAAGTGACCATACGATGGCCAATAACTCTCTCTCATTTGTTGCATAGTGAACCTCGCTGTCCTTCAATGTTCTTGAAATCATTGTTATAGGACGACCCTCTTGAGACAAAACTGCACCTATGCCGTGAGCCGAAGCATCGGTCGTTAGATCGAATGGCTTCTTAAAATCGGGGTACCTGAGCATTACATTCTCGGATGACAAAATATCGCGCAACTTCTGAAACGCCCTTTGCTGCACTTCAGAGAATTGAATCCTTATATTTCTGGACCTATGCTTACTGACTGTTCCATTTTCACCCTTCAAGATATTCGAGATGGGTCTTGCTATTGCGGCGAAGTCCCTAATGAAACATCTGTAATAACTTGCGAGGCCTAGAAATGATCTGACCTCGAACAGTGCTTTAGGTTCTGGATACTCCTGTATTGCCCTAACCTTGTTAGGATCCGTCGTGGCCCCAGTGCTGGTGACTATGAAACCAAGAAAGTTCACGCTTTTCTTAAAAAAACGTGACTTTTCGACGGAGACCCTCATGTTTGCTTCGTGTAAGCTTTTTAGGACCCAATCCACGTGTTTAATGTGGGATTCCTCATCTTCGCAAAAGATGATTACGTCATCGACATAAACATAGCAAGATTTGCCAATCTGCTCTCGCAGTATGTCGTCGATGGTTCTTTGGAAGATGCTTGCTGCATTCTTTAATCCAAAGGGGAGTCTTTTGTACTCGTATTTCCCCCCGTTCACAGACAAAGAGGTTTTTTCACGGTCGCGTTCAGCGACTATGATCTGGTGATAACCAGAATTGAGGTCTAATGTTGAAAAGAATTTGGCTCTCCCCAAATTCCCCAATATAATTGACATATATATATATATATATATATATATACGAAAGCCCATTACCAACCTCATTTTCCTATTGCCTGCTTCATCAGTGCCCTTCTTGTCTACTACCCATATTGGGTTATTGTAGGGAGAGACGGACTTTTGAATTATATCATTTCTTAGCAGATCTTTGATTTCTTTATTAACGAAATCAGCTGCTCCCATTGGATATGGGTAAAGCTTGGCATAGATCGGTTGCTCATCTGTGGTCCTAATGGTAGCCATGACTGATTTGTTATACGGCAACGCCTCGTCTGGGTCTGCAAAGGCCTTTTGTCTGGTCTTTAGCATTTTCAAAAAAGAACTTCTAGCTAATGGGGATGCCTCTGCACAGTCTACATTTGTGAAATTTACATTTTTGCACGTGTGGAAAGTGATTTGTTCGACCTCCGTACCCCTCTTAAGTTGTCCTGAAGCTAGACAAAGCGAAGCAGCTGCCTGCATTAGCAGGTCAAGGCCTACAATCCCATCAAAAGTTGACAAGTCCGGCAGAATAAAAAAGGTTGCCTTTAACCCAAACATTGAAATAAAGCATTTGTGTGTAATTTGTGTGTCGCCGTGAATGGAATGAATTTTGAAGGGGGACTCTACCGAGCGGACGCCTTTAAACCCTTCATGTGGCCGAATGAAATTCTTGGCCGCGCCCGTGTCTATGAGGAATTGCATGTGATTTGCTCCTAAAAAATTGAGGGCATCAGAGTCATAACTAGCATCGTCATAGATTTGTGGCGCTGCGCTGGAGGCGGCATCAGCATACGCCTCTGCCCCCTGTCCCGCGTCTTGCGTGACGTGATTCAACCTCTGCTGATTTCTCTGACCGCCTGTGCGGTCAGATGCGGGGTGCTTCCTATTCGCGTAAGCAGGGGCCTGATTGGGCTGCAAGACCCTTGAGAAGGAAGGATCGACCTCCATGGGCACCGGTGCGCCATTATTATTGTGCTGCCTGCTGCTTCGTTGGTCAGTCTGCACTGGGGCCTTGCTTTGCTTGCTAAAGTGCGGATTCTTTGTACTGCTAGCTTGTGCTTCAGCTTGTTGCGAATGCCTCTCCTGTTGGTGACCCTGCGCTTTTGCATGCGGCTTGCGGTCTTTGTCTTCTAGACTTCTTGCGAAATTAGCCGCGAATGCGTACCTTTCATGATTTGACTCGACTTCTTGCGCGAGAGCTAGCGCTCTGGCTTTGCTGCAAAGAGCACATCTGGAAGACTGCGCTTGAGACCCGATATGAACACACGCAACGCATCGTCGCGGAATTTTTCACATAGGCCCTTTGCTAAAGCCGGCTCATATGACATGTTAACTTTGTTAGTGAGAAGAGCATATGCTACTACTTGTGCGGCGGCAACGTTTGCTGCTGCAACTTGTTCAGCTAACTCATTAATTCTTTGAGTCAATGCTTGCTCCCTCTGCTGGTTTGCAGCGGCCTGTTCGGCTACAGCATTGCTGACAGCCGTCCTTACTACTTCCCTAAGCTGATCTGGATCCATTTTACCTGATGGTGGGGAAACTGCAGGGAGAATTCTTGTAGCCAGGACTCTGATGCGAATGTCACAGTCGGAATCTGAGTCGCTAGACTGCTTGCGAGGGTTTCTATATTGGCTGAACCGTGACATGCGCAGGCCAGTAGCCGCGAAAAATAAAACGGGCCGTCAAAAGATGGGTCGATGGGTCGCCTCAGCTCTGAACCACGAGAATCGCATAAGCAAGAAAGTATGTGCCGTTTCAGCACAATTTTTAGAGTGGCATAAAATGTAACACTAAGTAATTTTTTTTTTTTTTTTTTTTATACAAAATTTGTTTACTGCTGTCAAACCGAATTCTCAAAAACTTTTGTTCTTTGTCTAGCAAATGATAACGCATGCAAGATTTCTCCTCTAATTGTTTCTTTTCTTTTCGTTTTATTTTTTTTTTTTTTAATTTGATCAGATTTAATAACAGATTTGGCTAAAGTGCCCACTTACATGATTTTTATGATTTATTTTAGTCACTACACCAGCCTCGTTTGCGGGTCCAACGCCGCAGTCACGCACTTGTTATTCGCAGTCGCTCCGTTCGCCGCAGCCTCCGCTGCCCGAAGAGCTCCAGCCGGTTCGGTGTAAAAATATATGTAAATCGCACAACGCTTGAGCGCACCTTTGTGAATCACGAGAATATGATCGCTAATTCACTGTAACTGCAGCTTATTGCTTCTTGTTGTAGTGTTCACTGCGCAACTACATTTGTTAACTCACTGTCACTATTATGATTATTAGTGATTAGCTTATTATTTTAATTATTTTATTTTTGTAATGTTCACTGCGCGGCGCTGTTGGTGTTACCGCGACTTAATCGCGTGGGTAATCGTAACTACCACTAGTTGGGCGCCAATTAATATTTAAATATAAGGTCTTTGCGGATTTTCGTTATAGGACTTTATTTTGGTTATTCATAAAACACTAGGCCGATACGCCGTAGTGAGTGAGTTAATTTAAGCGCGAAGTCCCTGGGCCGATGTGCCTCAGTGAAAGTCGAATTAAAAACTAATTTCTTTATACACAGAATATTTCACTTAAGCTAAGCCAAAACTCGCATCACGCCACAATGTCATGGTCGGCAAGCCGACTCAGCAAAATCTTAGGCAATAACGGAAACTCTTGCAGCAAAACAAAAGTGTCCGGTTACCGCCGCTGACCATTGCACTGATACAAAGTATGCAGTGTCGCAATTGCGAGGGCTGTTCCTTAACTTATAAAGCATGCGATAGCGAGGGTTGATTATACACTTATGAAATATCCTATATTAAGTGTTATGTGTTAAGTTTTATATAAATTAGTGCATTAATGTCTGCAACTTTGGGTTTGCCGGTTGCATGTTAAGATGCATATAAAAAATGAGTTAACTAACGGGAGACTTTAAGGGACGTCGCGCTTTTATTGTTTCCTAACTTAGACTAAAAAATACAATCTTTATCAATCTAAGCAATGCCTGCAGAGCCGCCGTCGCTGCCCCAGAGCCGCTGCTGTAGAACCGCTGCCGCCGCTCTCGCAAAAGTGCAGCGTTAGCGCCTCGTGTGCGGTGTCGGATGACCGTCGCGGCTGGTGACATAGTTGCGACATATCCATCGCCACATGACTCTGGTCATTGGCTTCCCCAGAACGCTGGGTCAGCACATACCAATAGTCAGTGGTTAACTACTCCCCGTCTCGAGGATCGACCGTCCTCGGTCGCATTTAAGTTTTCCAATATCTTCGAGATCTGGGAGTTTCGACGCTTGATTGTCAGCCTATGGAGCCAGTAGACTCCAGCCCCCACAGCACAGGCCAACAGCATTATGCCGAAGGAAATCGCCAATGTATTTCCGACTGCAATACTGTCTCTGACCTCTTTGATGTAGTTAAGGCTGTTTTCACTCAGGCGGTGAATGTAGGGAAGGCTGAGTATCGAGTCATGGCCGCTGATGTAAAGCAACGGTGATGCCGCTACCACCGGGAACCGATTTTGCACGCTCTTGCGATTGAAGTATCGCGTGCCATTTACGGTGGCACAGGACGAGAAGGTGACGAGCTTTGTCCGTCGCAATCGGCCACAAGATTGTCGTGGTGTTGGAGCACAGAACCGTTGTGGGCGACTGGGAAAATTGTTATCTTCCTGCATTGCTTACTTATTATAGGGAATTCGATTATCAAACTTATTACATTATCTACCTTAATATTAGATACTTTCAATATGTCAGTGATAGGGGTCCCTGTGATTTGGTCAGTGAGAATATTCATAAGATCAGAATGATCTATTATTGTTGGGTTTATTACGTTAATTTTTTCTAGGGTTAAAGTAAGCATAAGGTTCCCTATTTCTGTTATTATCATTCTATTGCGTGCGCTTAAGGTTTCAAAGAGGTGGCCAGTGTCGGCCTGCTTTTCTTTTGAGGACTTAATAATTCTGTTAACGGTGTCGGTCAGTTGATTGATCTTTTCCTGCATCCTGGAATTTATAGAAATTTGTCTGTTGCTTGCAGTGACCAGCTGCATCTGAGTCAGTTCTGTTTTCCTGAAGTCGTTTGCATCCGGGGTGCCCGCTACAACCTTAAGGGCTGTTCCCAAGAAGTCAAGGTTTCTTACCTTGCGATGGTGCACATCGAGAGCGGACAACATGTCCAGTACATGTCCAGTGTCAATTTCCAGCAATTTCCTCATATGGGATTGTGGAAACATTCCCGTCAGCTTCATGGTCTCTTCAGTCATTGTCCTATAGTCCGTGAGATTGGTAGTGTGACGTAAGTATCCGTAACTGTCCCAAAGTAGAATGTCCCCGTCCATAATCGGTATGTAGTCCGCGTGCGAGTAGTCCGTCACCCGAGCCGTTGTCATGGACATGATTGAAAGTATGGTGAACGTAATCCTAAAATGTTGAAACTACTGTTATCGGAATGGTAATGAAAAAAACTGTGCTTTCAATTCAACGGAGGTTGTCCTTGTGGACCACCCTCCCCCCAATGAGGACCGTTGTCCCCAAGTCCGCTTCAACCTTTTTTTCAATGCACAAAGGCGATAGCTTGTTGTCTAGTCTGCGGTTCGTCTTTACCAGGACCTTTTCTCCTACCTCGAATACTCTGTTCCGACGCATTTTATTAACCCTAGCGTTCTGCTGGATTTGGGCCCTTTCTATCCTGCCTCTAACCTCGTGGGTGGATTCCGGAAGCGAGTCAAGCAGGATGTCCTTAGGCTTCTTCTCAACAACTGAGTGAAGGGAATTGTTATACTCGATAGTGGCCGCAGGATAAGGTCGACTGTGTCAACTATACCCCTTTGGAGCTTTAAGCACCTAGCTATCTCCAGAAGAGTGCTGTGAAAGCGCTCTACCTGACCGTTGGACGTGCTGTGAAGGGGAGGCGCATTTATCACGCTTACGCCGTAGTTATTCAATAGCAGAGACCTGATAGTCTCTGACTTGAATGCGAGCTCATTGTCGCAATACACTTTCTTAGCCGAAGGGAAAATATTCATTAAGACCAGCAGAGGTGGTCTCGTGTCTTCTATCGTTCGAGACGCGATAGGCTGGACTACCGCAAACTTCGAGAACTTGTCAACACAAGTAAGGAAGAACTTTTTGTCCATGGAGAAAATGTCAATGTGCAATATTTCGCCAGTCTGTGAGGGAAGTGGCGTCTGGCCGAGTTCCTGCTTCTTTGGGTGTCTGTCGTATTTTGCTTTCGTGCAAATTCTACAGTTAAGCACCACTTCATTCCGTCATGACCTGTTTTACATTATCCTGAGCCGCCCTATGGGCTGGGTTGTGTTCCCTAGTGATGATTTCTCTTCTATCACTGACGTCGAACACGTCGGCCACGATGTTTTTGCAATACCAAAACTTCGTAGTCGGAAAGGCTCTTACCAACTCGTGCTGGAAACTGGCCAAGATTGGGAGAGTACAGTGAAACGCATTAACCACGTTTGGGTTAATGATGGCCTTTATCGTTTCGATGAGGGCGACCGTATCGGTAAAGTTTATCAAATGGCGGGTTTTCTCGCCGAAAAGTATGAAATTTCTTTTTAAAGGAAAGCGAGATTCCTCTAAAACAACCTGGTTTCGGAAGCAGTTTAAGGGCTTCTCCGTCGAATCGATTGTGTAAGACAGGGACAATTCACTGTGAATCGTGGCCGCGTCAGATTCTGGTTCATCGCGGCTACCCTGCAGGGCGTTCACGTTCTGGCGCGACAGCGCGTCCGCTACATGATTCTCTTTACCAGGCTTATAGAAAAGCTTAGCCCCTGTTTCATCAATGCGCGCTTTCCAGCGCTTTATTTTTGCATTGGGATTGCTCTCGGACACCGAGAACGTGAGAGGCTGGTGATCAGTGAAGATATTTATGTCCCTAACCCCGTAAAGGAAGTGCCGTAACTTACCCAATGCCCAGACGATGGCAAGCAACTCCCGCTCGTTGGTAGCGAAGTTTGCTTCCCTATCTTTTAAGGACCGTGATATCATAGTAATGGGGCGACCATTTTGCGACAAGACAGCACCTATGCCATAGGCTGAAGCGTCTGTGGTCAAGTCAAATGGTTTTTTATAGTCCGGGTACATCAGTATGACGTCTTCCGACGCTAATATGTTCCTAAGCTTCTGGAACGCGTTGCGTTGAGCATCGTTGAATTGTATAGGGACCTTTCTAGACCTGTACTTGCTAATGGATCCGTTTTCCCCTTTCAGGATGTCGGAGATTGGTTTCGCTATTGCTGCAAAATCTTTGATAAAGCAGCCGTAATAGCTTGCCAGCCCCAAAAAGGATCTTACTTCAAACACCGTAGTCGGCTCAGCATATTCCCGAATGGCCTTTACCTTTTCTGGATCTGACTTTCCACCGTCTTTAGTCACTATGAAGCCGAGGTACTCGAAGCTTTCTTTAAAAAACTGTGACTTCTCGTGCGCCACGCGCATGTTCGCATTTAAAAGGCTCCCTAATACCCAGTCGATATGTCTGACATGGTCCGACTCGTTTTCCGAAAAGACGATGACGTCATCTACATAAACGTAGCAAGATTTTCCAATCTGCTCCCGCAGGACGTCATCTATGGTTCTCTGAAAAATGCTTGCTGCATTCTTCAAACCGAAGGGAAGTCGACAGAATTCGTACTTCCCGCCATTGATCGAAAAGGCCGTCTTCTCACGATCCTGCTCCGCCAGCGTAATCTGGTGATAACCTGACTTTAGGTCGAGCGTCGTAAAGTACTTGGCTTTACCCAGATTAGCCAGTATCATTGTGATACTTGGCATTGGATATTTGTCGGCAACCGTCTTGAGGTTGAGCTTTCTAAAGTCTATTAAGAGACGTTTATTTCTATTGCCTACCTCGTCTGTGCCTTTCTTATCGACCACCCACAGTGGATTGTTGTAGGGCGATTTCGACTTTCTAATTATACCGTTTTTTAGTAGTTCGTTGACTTCTGAAACGACAAAATCCTCTACACCCCTAGGGTAGGGGTATAGCTTTGAGTAGACCACATTTTCGTCGGTCGTACGGATCGTGGCCACAACAGCCGTGTTATAAGGCAGCGCTTCGTTGGAGTCCGCAAAAGCCTTGTTGTTTCGATGAAGTACTCGCAGGAAATCTGCCTTCACCGCAGGTGGTGCCTCGACTTCCTTATTCTTCGTGTGATTAACGCTCACACATTTGTGGTACTGCAACGCTTCCGAAGTCGCACCAAATATTAACATACCTTTTTTTAGGCATAAAACCGCTCCCACCTGCTTTAGCAGGTCCAGCCCTATGATTCCATCAAAAGTGGATAAAGAATCTAGTAGGAAAAAATATGTGTCGCACCCAAGCATGGATAACTTGCATTATTCGGCGATGTTGTTGGACCCATGAATGGAGTGGACAACGAAAGGGGACTCGACCGGGACGACGCCTTTAAGGCGTTTGTACGGTCTGATGTAATTTTTTGACGCACCCGTGTCGATTAAAAATCTCATATCATACCTTCCCCTAAAAAATTAGCGCTATCGCTATCATAATCAGGGCTATGTTCGTCTTGTTGTTCGTCTGACGCCTCTTGTGCCGCGTCGGTGTACCCTGCGCTCTCGGCCTCGCTCGCCTGGACGTGGTCTACCCTTTGCCTCCTTTGGCCTGTCGCGCGTTCCGATCCGGCGGAGCGTTTATTTCCCTGACCTTGGCTGGCGTTAAACTTAGCCGAGCCCTGGGAATTCGAAAAGTTTGTGGGTTGCCTAAACCTGGAAGAAGAAGGGTCGACTTCCATGGGAACTGGGGCATCGGCCCCAGCTCTATTCTGGGCTTTGTCTGTGGATTGGCCGTTCTGCTTCTTGAAATGAAAATTCTTGCCCTGGCCACCCTGAGAGAATTGCTTTTTTTCTTGCTGTTGTTGTTGCTGGCGCCCTTGTGGGCGCTGCTCTGGACGAGATCGTTCTTCCTGCCCCCTAGCAAAACTTGTCGCGAAGGCATATCTCTCGTGATTAGCCTCGACCTCCTGGGCTAGCGCTAGTGCCGTCGGTAGATCCGAGGGGTGAGCCGAAAACACAACATCGGTTAGACTGCGTTTTAATCCAGAGATAAATACGCGAAGTGCGTCACCCCTGAATTTTTCACACATTCCCGCTGCCAGATTGCTGTCATATGACATATGGGCTTTATTTGTGAGTAACGTGAGTTTCTTTTTAACCTCATCGTAGTACTGTAGAATGGACATGCCGCCCTGCCTAAGCGTACCCATTTCCTGTTCAATTACATGGATAGGCCGCTTATCACTATAAGTGAAGTCCATCCTCGCTATGATGGCCTCAAAGTTTAACGGCGTGTTAAACGAGGCGAGAACCGCGTCTGCCGGGCCTGTCACTTTACTCCTAATGATTGCGGTGGCTTGGTAGTGACGAGAACTACCGTCGTATTTTTTGAAAATTTAATAGGCAGCCTGCCTCCAGGACACGTAAGTGTCTTGAGTCCCATGGAGCTCGGTAAGACATTTTACCACGTCGAGCGGCTCATTACATTCCACCCCGTCTATGATTTCAACTTCCCTGTAAACCTTTACTTCCGGGACTGAAGGTTGTGTTGTAATAGTTCCCTGATTAAAAGACGTCAGTCTTCCTTGATGGTTCTTTATTCAATGTTTTTTTTTGGAGTTCGAGCTGTCCACCGTGAAGCAGTGAGCAGCCGTTTTACATACATGGTTTTTTGGCTTATTATATACAGCAGGAGAGTCAGAGAGAGTCATGCGCGCACATATGTATACACAGCGACGGTCAAGCGTGAGAACGCTGACTTAGCTATTTGGGCGGTCGTTGTTATCAAGTGCGGATCATATTTCGTCTGCACTTGAATATGCGCAGAGGGCACTTACCGTTAGGCGCGCTGCGACAAAGTCGCTGCTTATGTTTGCATTCTGTTGGCATAACAACAAAGTGTTGCAGCCTTATTCATATGTATGTATATACATATGTACGCATGCTACATCTCCCTCCTTTTAAAAAATAACGTAATACAATGGAGTTATTTTCCTTAATAATTATTTATTTTTATTATTATTATATATTTTTTTTTTATATATATATATTTATATTGTTGTTTTTTTCTATATATTTTTTTGCATGTATTTTTGCATGCTTGATTATGAATTAAAAATTTTTAATCTGTCCTTACGGACTGTTTGCGTTTTATTCTTATTTCCGGAAATAACTATATTATCCCTATCTTCTATTTTTT
This sequence comes from Drosophila virilis, assembly GCF_030788295.1. Lineage (NCBI taxonomy): Eukaryota > Metazoa > Arthropoda > Insecta > Diptera > Drosophilidae > Drosophila > Drosophila virilis. The sequence goes on from NC_091545.1 coordinate 26,635,501, forward strand.
CTACTCTATAGGGCCCTGGGTATTTAAAATCTAGTTTATGTCCTACTTCATTTTTTAATAAAACCTTATCTCCTATAGATAATTTTAATTCCTTACTATTTAAGTCATATAGCTTCTTTTGTTTCATCTTATTTAATTCTAGCATATTTCTAGCTCTTTTGTAGGCTACTTCTAATCTATACTTACTCTCCTTAGCATAATCATCTATGTTATATGTTGGTTCTATGTTTGCTATGCTATTGAAGTATTTTGGTAGATTACATGTCTTACCAAATACTAATTCATACGGACAATAATTATGTGCCGTAGAAGGGGCCGTATTAAAACAATAGACAAAGTATTGGAGCCATACGTCCCAATCAGTTTTATCAACTGATATATAAGATCGTATGTATTCGTTAAAAGTTCTGTGACTTCTTTCGCCTGTTCCAACTGTCTGGTGATGATGTGCAGTTGATGTTATGTTGTCTATTTTCATAAACTTGCACAAATCATTTATAATTGAATTCTTGTATTCTGTTCCCATGTCCGTAATGAACGTCTTCATTGGACCGTACTTTAGAATATAAGATTGGAATATACCTTTGGCTACTGTACTAGCGTTTTTGTTTGGTATTGGTATCGCGACTAGGTATTTAGTCAAGTCACAAATTAATGTGATTGCGTACTCTTTACCATTATCAGATTTGGGTAGCGGACCAATTGTGTCCACTATAACCCTATCGAACGCATGTACAGGTGTATCAGTTATAATTAATGGGGTCTTACTATGCTAAGTTATTTTAGCTTTCTGGCATTTGTGACATTTACGTATGTACTCAGTAATATCTCGAGTCATTCCTTTCCAAAAGTAATGTCGTTTGACCTTGGCCAAGGTTTTTGTAATGCCAGTATGACCTCCTTGTATTGGGTCGTCATGTAGTGTAGACGATATAGCTTCTTTTTCTTTATTATTTGTTATTGTGGTCACCGGGTTGAGTAGCGCTACCCTTAATTTAGTCAATATTTTATTGCCCATATTTTTGAAATTATCTATTGAAATTGTATCAAAGATATTTTCCCACGGTGCCATTTTCAATTGGTTTTTTTTCAATATACCGGCTTCATTTTCGAGCCTTGGGAATAGTTGACCTAAGTCAATATTTCCATTTGTATATAGATCACCAATGTCAATTCTTGCAATAATTTTCTTGCCATGTTTAAAGAAACAAAGCGTATCTTTTATATGCAAGGTCACTACTTTGCGTACCTCGTCATTGTTAATGACTTCGTATACGTTGGGCTGTGAAGCTTTTTCTGTAGATTGCCTTGGCAATTCTACCTGATATTTTCCTGCGCAGGAATTTTGTCTACTTTGATATCTTGTAGTGACTTTGTGGATTGTCCCTGTTATTTCTTGTAGCTGTTTTATGGTTATTCTTGATAACGCATCGGCTACGAAATTATCTTTACCCTTCAGATATTCTACCGTAAAATTATATTCCTCTAATTCAAGCCTCATACGTGTTAATTTTGAACTTGGATTTACCATTGAAAATAAGTAGGTTAGCGGTCTATGGTCAGTTTTAACCGTGAAATGGTTACCATAAATATATGGTCGGAAATGCGTTATTGCCCAATGAATAGCCGCTAATTCTTGCTCAGTAGTACTCTTGTTACTTTCTCCTTTAGTAAAGGATCTTGATGCGTATGCAATTGGAAGTTGGAGTCCATTATGGTTTTGAGTTAAAACCGCTCCACACGCTTGCTTACTTGCATCAGTTATTATGCAGAATTCTTTAGCGAAATCTGGATATTGTAACAAGGTTGGGTTTATAAGAGCCGTTTTGAGGTGATCGAAGGCATTCTGGCATTCAGATGTCCATTCGAACTTAACGTCTTTTTTACATAATCTTGTTATGTGACGTGAATAGTCGGCAAAATTTTTAATAAAGCGCCTATAGTAATTGCAAAAAGCAACGAATCGTCTAGCGCTGTCCGCATCATGTGGGACTGGGTAGTTCTTTATGACGTCGTATTTTTTGTCGTCTGGCAAGATTCCTTTATCAGTGCATTTATGTCCCAAAAATGTGACTTCATGCATGAAAAATGAACATTTTTCTGGATGTAGTTTCAGGTTGAATTTCCTACATTTGTCAAAAACTTCAGTTAAGTTTTTGACCATATGTTTTTTGGAACAACCGATTACTATCAGATCATCCATATAAAGGAAAGCCTGAGATGGTTCGAGACCAGAAAATGCTATTGTCATCATTCTTTGAAAGGAGCTTGGGGTTATTTTCAAGCCAAATGGTAATCGCGTAAAGCGATACGAGCCATTGCTCGTTGAAAATGACGTTATATCTCTAGAACTTTTTTCGAGTTCGATTTGGTGAAAGCTAGACATTAAGTCTAGGCATAAGAAATATTTTGCTTTACCTAGCTGATCTAGAATATCATCAATTCTCGCTAGCGGAAATTTATCGGACAATAGCTTTTTATTAATTTGACGATAGTCAATTACTAATCGCCATTTCTTCTTCTCAGAGTCCGGAAGGGACTTCTTCGGAACTAATAAAAGTGGGCTATTATACTCTGAGGCTGATGGTTCGACTATTTTGTCGTCTATTAATTTTTGCATTTGGGCTTGAATTTCTTGTACTTGGCTGTGAGGACTTCTATAATTTTTGATGTATACGGGCTCATCATCCTTCAATCTAAGCTTTTGCTTGTAAAAATTATTAGTTGTTATCGATTCGGTTTCTAATCCGAATATGTCGGTATATCTGATGCATAAATCTTTTAATTGATTTTTAAATAAAGGTGGAAAGTTTTTGATTAATTTTTCCATAACGAAGTTGTCTCTTCCTTCGTTGGTTTCTTTTACTATATCATAATTGTTCAAAGTTTCATATTTTATTTTATTTAAGTTTACTATCTTATTGGCATTTGTTGTATTTATAATACGGACATATGTATTTTTGTAATTGGATATCGTGTTTGCGATGTAAATTCCTTCATTTTCTTGATTTAATATAAGAATTTGATTTTGTATTGAGGGAATTTGTATTTCACGGACAACTTCGGAACGAGCTGGGAGTACTGTGGCATTATTGTCACAACTATGAAGTATTTTTAATCGAATTGGATAATTTAAGTGAGTCGCCACTTTGAGTGAAATCTAGTTGGCAATTATATTGTTTTATAAAATCTATGCCTAGTATGCCATCACTCGGTATTGGGAAATTTTGTTCGACTAAATGAAAGTTATGTGGAATTATATATTTGCCTGTAGTGAGTTCTATAAAGGCTAAGCCTTTTGAAGGAATTATGCCTTCGCCAATACCCGATATTTGGGTAGTAATTGTTTCGTTTACATTGTCGAATATATCTGTATTTTCTTTTAATATGATATATCTGCACCAGTATCTACTAACAGTGTAATTGATTTACCTGTTCTTTCATTCTTAATTTTTACATACATGCTAAGATTAAGGTTGATGGTTTTTATTGAGCCATTTATTGGCTCTGAACATCTGAGGGTCTGTTGGTTTTCCGAGTTACCTTGAGTTACTCGGACATTACCTCTATTGTTACTGTTCTGGTTTTGGTAGCCACCTCGGTTTGAATTGTTTCTACCTCGGTTGCCACCTCGGTAATTTCCTCTGAAATTACCCCTATTGTTGTTATTACCATTATAGTGGAAATTACTATTGCCGCGGCTATTGCCTCTACCTCTTTGGTTGTTACGGCTGTAATTTCCACGATCGTTTCTGCCTTTGTAGTACAATATTGTACTTGGGCTTCCAGTCATTTCAGTGCTGCATTGGATATATTTACCCATAGCATCATTGAAATTGCTGAAATTGCCCGCTTCTAATATTATGCGAAGCTTTTCGTATTCGCAATTCTTTGTCATGGCAGATATTGTTTCTTTAGTAGAAAATTTCTCTGCGTTATCAAAATCTAGTCCATCGTCAATATAGGCTGCTTCCAGTTGCTTACGCAAACTATCAATTTCAGCTGTATATTGCGAGGCTGACTTGCCTTTCTGCTTTATGTTAAGCAACTTAGCTTTGATAACGTCAGTTGACTCGCCTTTGATATTGGTATTTAATTTATTTATAATACAAATAATGAATGTTTCATTTTGTACTTTGTACAAAATTGGGCCAATAATTTTAGACTTTATGACTTCTACGGCTAAGTCTTCTTGTGTACCTTTAGTACGATCGACTAGTCTTAAAGCCGTTAGAAATCTGGCCAGTGATAGCTTTTTGCCATCAAATTCCGGAATTGTAGACGATACCTGTCTTACATATTCGCGGTCTAAGGCCACTTGATTTACTGCCATGTTTGGTTCTGTTAATTCAAGTGGCTCAATGTCGCTATCAGCTTCAATATCAGGGTCACTATTTAGTGTTGGCTTAGACTCATTCAGTTCTTCTAGTTGATCTGGTTCAAAAGTTGCCATTAATTTTAAATCTGTTGGGATATCTATTACTATGTTGTGCCTAGTGCTGATATTCGATATTCTACTCCCAAGTGATTTGATTATTTTCTTACATTGATTTACATGCTGCTCTGTAAGCCTTTTTTCCTTACTTAAATAAAGTTGAACTATGTTATTATAGTTTAGCACTAATATGTTTATGTGGTGAATTAGCGTTTCAACCCTTATAGGTGCGTTCTTATTAACACACTTATAAGATTTTTCGAATTTATCTTTGTTATTTATTTTTTTCGCTAATTCACTCCATTCCATAGTTCTCTATTTATGAAGTTTTACCATTATAATTGGGCACTCGCCGTCCACTGGACCACTATTTCTTTAATGCCAACATATGGCAGTGTATTTAAAATTATGCCTTTTATCTTATTGTTATAGAATAGTAGTGGGCTGAACATGGTATTATATGTAGTCATGTTATTGTGCAGAATATTCAATGCACGAATTCTAAAGTCTGCGTCGCTATTATATATTGCTTCTAAATATACTTCTATCGCAAACTTAATAATAGGCATTTCTGGTAATAAGAATATATATATATTTCTCGAAATTTCATTTTATTTATTTATTTTATTTTGTCGCTTATCATTGTTCAAGAAAAAAAATTTAGATTTTATCCAGGTCATTTGTGTGACTCTGGTATCTCTTTTTTATGCATTTATTATGATACGTATATAATTTGTACAATAGATGTCCTACTAATATGACAAATATCATAACGACAAAAATTGTTATCAATTTTACATCTGTGTTGCTGACCTCAACTTTATTTATTACGTTAGCCGTCGAGTCAACAGTCTTAACGTCTACCAAACCCATATTTGGGGTTGTTATTCTTAATATATACTTGGGTCCTTGATTTATATATGAACTTATAGTTTTGTTAACGCTATTCATTAACTTTATAAGGTTTGTATTTTGAGTTTATATTTAAAATTTTTTTTTGTATTTACGCCCGTGGGCGGAGAGAAATTTAATATTAATTCGGCTTTTACTGAATGTACATTTTGTCCTGCCTAGTATTTCGAATGGCTTTACGGACCAAACGTTTTGCCGGTCGACTCAATTGTCGTCGGGCATTACAATAGTTTTACAAATATTTTAATAATAATTATAATTATAATTTTTTTTTTGCTGTGCGCCCTCTGTGGCGCTGTCGGTCAGTTCACCCTTGGTGTTTTTCAGTGTTGGTACAAGGGGCGGTTTGCCTCTCGTACTAGTTTTTACTCGTTGGTGGTCGCTGACATGTGCCCAGGCAATGTTGGCTGTATAGCGGTCCCTCGCAGTCTGCTGGGCATTCACGTTGCCTTCTCAGGATCGGTTGTGGCTGTGGTCGATGTGTGTCTGGATTAATAAGTTTTTCCTCTGAGGGACAGGGGGGGCTCTTTACTTTGTTTAACGACTCAAGATGTTTGAGTTCGTCATGTAGCTTGACTGCAGTTTCCCAGGGTATTGGATTTTGGGACTTATATAGGAGTCTTACGATCTCAGACTTTCTTTGCCTGATCCGCCCTTTAATGCCACTGCGCCTTTTTAGCTTTAAAGTATTGTTAGAGCTCATGCCCCCTGTACTCACTCAGTTAATTTTTTGATTCGCCAGGGTGTGTGTGTCGTTCCAGATGCTTCGTTGTTTCAGTTGTTGCTGTTGTTGTTGTTGGCACTCCAGTCATTACGTTTTAAGTTACGTTGCGTGATGTCCTGTCACGGTCGCCATGTAACAAAGTGTTGCAGCCTTATTCATTTGTATGTATATACATATGTACGCATGCTACACCTGTTTTGGAACTTCGTCCTCCTGTAAATATTTGCTCTTATTTAATTTCTTTTGTTTTTGATAATTTGTTTTATAATGCTTAACTTTTCGACCTCTGTTAGTCTCCTCAAAATGATCTTCGTCAATTTGTTCTATTTTCCCAGTGGGTTTGTAAGGGTTATGTAATTTACCGTGAATTATGGGTGCTTTCCTAAACTTTGTATTTACTGCGAAATCATTTCGGTTTTTATTAAGATTATTTATTCTGGTATCTTTTATAATTTGGGTATTATAATTAGGTGTACCTGCGTAAATGAAAATGTCAGCTGGAGTTCTTCCAGTAGAGTTATGTTTTAGCTTATGATTATAAATGTATAAAATTATCTCAATTTTCATGAGTCTATTTTCTTCGTCATCGTCAGTATTTATAATGTGTATTTTTTCATTAATTGTCTTTCTATATCCGCTACACCATTTTTACTTGTTGTTATTTGAATTTCAACTTTTTCCTTATTCAACCATTCTTTCAGGGCAAGGCTCATAAAAGCACTGTCCCTATCTGCCTTCAGAGTTATAGGTTTTCCCATGTTGTTAAATATTTGGATGAGTCCTCTTTTAAATTCCATTCAATCCTTGCCGTTAAGTTCAATAACATTTGCAAATTTTGAATATAAATCAATACATGTTAAATAGCTGTGGTTTTTTATTGAATAAATGTCTACTACGTAAGTTTCTCTACAGTTTTCTACTTCTGGTGTAATTTTAAATTTACAAGATGTGTTCCTGTGATCAATTTTAGCTAGATTACAAACTTCACATTCGTTAATTATGTTTTGGATTAAATTTTGATAGTCTGGGTAATAATATGTTTCTTTAAAAAGTCTGACCATCTTTTCGATTCCTGGATGTAAAAGTTTCTTGTGGTTGCTAACTATTATTTCTTTAAATTCTGCATAGCTCCTAATGTCTTTCAGTTTAATATTTGTTCGTAATATTCGAGTTGTTTTGGGGCTCATTATTTCTTTAAAGGCTTGTTGTATTATCTCAAAATCGGAATCGTATTCAATGTATAATACGCTTGAATTGTTGCAAAAATGTTTTATCAATATCTGTTTAGCTTTTTCAATGTTTAAGTTTAAATATTCGATTTTTATTCTTAATTTTTTAAAATATGGTGCAACTTCTATTTGCTCGGTATCACTTCTAATCATTTCTATTTGTCTTCTAAAATAGTTTAATGGTTTTTCTGTTAAATGTATTAAATTTTCATTATCTTCTTCAGCGCTATGTGCTGTAGCTTGTGTGTTAATATCTTGTTCGCCTAGCATATTTTCTTCAATTTTGATGCGTGATAAAGCATCTGCTACGTGGTTTAATTTTCCTTCTAAGTATTTGATTAAGAAATTATATTCACTAAGTTTAATACGCCAACGTTGTAATTTCATGTTGGGTTCTTTAATGTTGTTTAGCCAAACGAGTGGCTTATGAACGCTTAAAATGTCAAATGGTCTGCCATACAAATATGGGCGAAAATATTTTACTGCCCACACTATTGCTAAAAGCTCTTTTTCTATTGTACTGTAATTTTGTTCATGATCGTTTAACGTTCTACTTGAGAAACTAATTGGCTTGTTATCTTGTGACAACACAGCTCCTATTGCAAAATTACTTGCGTCGGTTGTTACCTGAAACTTTTTATTAAAGTCTGGACATACTAATATTGGGTCGTTTATAATAAATATTTTTAATTTTTCAAAGGCTTTATTGTATTCAACATTTTTGATATCAATTTTTGCCGCTTTCTTTAGGTAAAGAGTCATGGGTTTTGCAATTTTTGCAAAATCTGGAATGACCTTTCGATAATAACCACATAAACCTAGAAATGATTTAATTTCCTTTGATGTTTTTGGCAAAGGAAATTCTTGTATGTTTTTTACTTTCAATTTGTTTGGCCGTATGCCTTCTGGACTTATAATATGGCCTAAAAATTCTGTTTCCTTTTTTAAAAACTCGCACTTATCTAATTGAAGTTTCAAATTTGCCTGTCTTAATTTTTCAAAAACTTTATTTATTGAATTTAAATGTTCTTCAAGTAATGTGGAGAAGACAATAATGTCGTCCAAATAAACAAGACAATGCTTGTTAATTAAATCACGAAGAACGTGATTCATGCACCTTTGGAATGTTGCTGGTGCATTTTTAAGTCCAAATGGCATTCGAGTATACTCGTAATGTCCGTATTTGGTAGAAAATGCTGTTTTATTAATTGAGTTCTTGTCCATCTCAATCTGATGGAAACCTTTTGCTAAATCTATTGTTGTAAAGTATGAACATCTTCCTAATTTTCCCAAAATCTCGTCCATGTTTGGAATGGCGAATTTATCATTGATTGTAATGTCGTTTAATCCTCTGTAATCGACCACTAATCTAAATTTTGCCTTTCCTGAGGCGTCTGCTTCTTTTGGTACGATCCATGAGGGACTACAATAAGGCGACTGGCTATGCCGAATAATACCTTGGGTTAGCATATCTTTAATTTACTTTTCGACTTCTTGTTCAAAAGCGAAAGGGTAACCGTATGGTTTCTTGTAAATTGGATTTTCATGATGTGTATTAATTTCGTGCTTAACAATGCTCGTGAAGGTCAAATTGTCACCTTCTCGATATTGAATGTCACTGAAATTTTTCAGTAATTTTAATAGTTTTGATTTTTCTTCAACGTTTAGATGATCAACTCGGTAATCTTTTCCCGATGTTATTTCATTACTTATTGCGTAATTAATTTCTAGTGTAAAGTTATACACTGGCTTTAAATATGCTTCGAAGTTTATTTCTGAATTTGGATCCCAAACTAATTTCTTCTGATTGAACGATCTCTCGCTAATTATTATTCTGTCATGAGCGTAGTCAATTATGGCGTTGTTTGCCTTTAATAAATTTCTGCCTAAAAGTATATCATAATGAGGTGAAAAATCATGTATGTAAAATATCTGATCTTGCCTAAAGAGTTTATTACGTGCAGTGGATACATAATGTTTTAGTTTTGATATCCCTGTCATGGTTCTAATCGAAGTAGGTCTTGTATAAACTGGTATATTAAGGAAGTTTTCCCTCATCATATTTATTGACGACCCATTGTCAATGAGACATCTGTAGCGTCTGTTATTAATTTTAATTTCTATGTACTGGCTTGTCCCGAGGCTCCCATTGGAAAATTTTCGCCTTTTATTTCATTATTCTGAAAAACCTCATATTGGTTGTTCTGACAACCATACTCTTCTTGTACATAGTTACCCTGATAGTTTTCGGATTGTTGATAATTTTCATCAACCTGCATTTTTTGGGAACCACTAGTATTTTCTCGTATACGCTTGTACGGTTGATTTGGTATATATCTACCTTGGGAAATATTTTGATTTATGGGGTTATTTATTTGTGCTTGTTGTAAATTCTGTTTGAATTCTTAAGCTAGTTGCTTATTTTGGTTAAAATAAGTTTGGTTGTTCGGAGGGTGATGTGAAAAATTGTGGCATTGATTATTGTTAGTTATGTAACTTGGGGTAAATTGAGGTTTAGTATTGCCTGTATAATTTATAGCATTGTTAGTATTTTGTTTTTTATTATTGTTATAATAATTTACCTCATAGTAGCCCTCCATTTGAGCTACTTGTTTTAATTTGGAAATAGTGGATATATCATGTCTTGCGAGTGACATAAAGAGTCTATCTGGTAATTTTTTATTTATCAAGTTTTTTACAGTGTTATGCATAGCGTTTGTATACAATCTGGAATTATCTAAATTCCCTTCTAATTCTAACTTGTCAGTTATAATTGTTATCTTAGCCTCTACCTCACTACAAAATTTACGTAAATTACCTTGATAATTGGTATTATATAGTCTTCGCAGTAGTTCTTCCACGGGTGTTTGCGTCTTGTATTCGGAGATTAAGGCTTCCCTCAGTTGGGACCAGTTGTTGATTTGCAGCATTCTAGGAACCTTCTGGGCATCTCCGGATATCTGGAGCTCAATCGCCCCGAATATGATGCATTGTTGTCGTTCATTGTGAGTAGAGTACAGTTGAAGCAGGTACAGGTAATCCATCCTTCTGATAAATGGACCCAGGGTTATAGGGTCTCGCTCAAAGGCTGGCACGTTCCGTATTTGTTGAAGCAATTGGTTTAAATTTTGGTCGTTTAATTTATTCATTGCTGCAAGTGCAGCCACATGAGAGCCTTCTGGTTGCTCAATTTTTTTATTTTTTTTTTGTTTTTTTTTTTTTTTTTTTTTTTGTGTCACGAAATTCACTTTGTTGCAACGACCGAATTGGATTTATACGTTGCTTGAATTGTTTTCACACGTTAAGTTCTTTTGCGGATAGCGAATTTTGGAGTTGAAATATATTCGATTTAGTTGTAATACTGTGCACAATTACACTTGTTGATCAGAGAAGACACCAGTTGTATTGATAGGAATTTAGCATGTCTGTGCTGTTTGAGTTTGGTTTTTAGAATATTTTATTCAATATATTCTTATGGCTAAGACCGCATAGCTGCGCTGCCGGTTACGCTAGCAACGGAGCGGCTTCATATATATTTTGTCTTATCAGCATAATCGGCAGAGAGAGAATCTTATGTACATATTTGCATGTATGTATATATATGCTACTAATGGTCAGAGTGGGACTGCTGACTTAGCGTAGCTTATAAGTGGGTGATCATATTACACGCTCACTTGAAAAGGTTTTGTTTGTGTGCTGCAACAATGTGTTGCTGATATATTTATGCTTAAACAATGTTACTTTATTGGTACAGTGCACCCTCAATATATGCACATACTACACTTTACAAAAATGTAATTTCCTCGCATGCGAAGTCAACTGATTGCGTGTAAGCCTGGAGGAGAAAATATGATTGATATTAAAAAAGGAACGTATATATTTTTTTGTATTCTTTACTTACCTTGATAGATCCCTAATCCAGGTATAATGTTTCCCCCGGTGTTCTTAGGTTAGATAGAGTGGACCAATAATTTCATTAATGTCTCCATCATAGCCAAAGACATTTATACTTAAGTATTTTGTTGCTGGCTTAATCTGAGTTTAAGCCATCATTAATATATGCACCTGACAGAGCTTTTGCCAGTTGCTCAACTTCTTGTGTGTAAATGTTGGCAGTTTTGATTCTCCTTTTATCGTTCTTGATAATTTTGCCATTATTTCGGAGATTGTTTTTTCATCGCTTATCAAGTTTCTTGCATGGCCTTTTAGTTTTGTCTTTATAAGATTGCTAGCTGTTGCTTTATGATCTATTTTTAGTGGGTCTATAAGACTCGAAGCCTCTTTGAAGCTTTGTAAGTTTTCTGCCTTGTAATCAAACTCTGTTAAGAGCGATGAGGCAAGTTTGAGAAAACTTAAGGCAATTTGTGTTGTCAATTGAATGGGTATTTATTTCAGAATCTGATGGTGTAATATCAGCTTGCAACGAAAGCTGAATGACCCTGAAGTGTTAAGAGAATTTGGAAGGAATATTGTTATACTATTTCTTTCCGAAATTCGTTTAATGTTTTCTCTTAACGTGCTTAATACGTCAATTGTTTGTGTTAAATGCAAATCTTTTAGTTTTGTTACATTGTCACATATAAGTTGACGGCTGATATTGTAGGAACTTACAAGAGTTTTAACGTGTTTTAGCTTTGTCTCGTTTGAGACAGGTGCGCTTTTGTTAAGGCACTTGAAAGTTTTATTAAACTACTCACGTTGTTCCCTAAGAATGGTAACGATTTGCGTCCATTCCATTTATAGACATTTTTAATGTATCTTTGCAAACGCACAATAATAATGTCAATGGGTCCTAAAATAGGGTGTTCTAATTGTTGTATCTTTTTTTTTATGCAACAAAATCTAATGTTCTGGGTGATCTTCAATATATATTTAAGAGCTACTTTGTCCTTGTGTAAGTCGTTAACGAGTTATTCATTCTCAGTGATTTTTTATGCACATCTTCGATCTCCTCTCTAATAGGTCGTACAACTTTTTAGGTTGTACTTTACCTGGACGCACACAACATAGTGGGCGTTATTGCAGTGTATATAAAACTTGAATATATTCTTAAATAAAGACCGGGGTGTACAATGGTCCAGCGCAATCGTCAGGGCACTTCTTTGTTGGTGTGGGCAACTGTCTTTTCACTGGCGGTGGAAGTTTTGTGTGAATATTAATTGTTTTAATGTATTGAGGAGCAGGTGTTTTTTGTGTTTTTAATCGTTTCGGCTCTTTTGTGAGGAAATCTAGCTCTCTTGCTAGTCTGTTTGCGTTTTCCCAAGTCGGGGGCTTGCTGCTATTATATAATAGCTGGCATATTTCAGCTTTGCGTCTTCAATACGCAGCTGTATGCCGCCACGATTTCTTGGTTTTTTGTTTCCAATGCTTTTTTTATTAACGGCCGGGGCACAGGCTGTTAGTCGTCTTGCCCAATACTCATCTAATATGATGCGTATGGACATTTGCGACACTTTTTAAGACATCTTACGCACTCAGTATACTCTGTTGTCCACCACCAGATTAATTTCTCTCAACGTATTTTGTTGTAATCATTTTATTTTTTTTTGTTGCTTGTTGCTTCCCTGCGGTTGTAGCTCGTTGTTGTTGTTGTAATTATCTGCTTCCCTCGTTGCGTTACCATGTCACGATCGCCATGTAAAAGGGGCTTCGTTTATATACGATTTTATGTATGCTATTTGTTTATAATTGCAACAAAGTGTTACAAGTTGAATTGTGTATTATATGTATGAGTACACAAAAGTATTAAGGATGTATTAGGCGGCTGAATATTTAAAATCGTATTAAAGCAAAACAATTAATTTGAAATGAGAAAATATTAGGTTTCTAACTCGCGTTTCACGAAATTCGTAAAAAAAATAAATAATATATATCAAATTTATAATATATATCTCGTCTGAAAAGAGAATTAAATATACATTAAAATATCCCTTCCTATCGCCCCTTACCTATCCAGAGAGCTCTTTAGGTGGTGTAAGATAGTTTAAGCGATTGAAAATAACTACAAGTAACATTTACAATTAATGGCATATAGATCTAAATATATATGTATATATGTGGGCTTGTTGTTCCACATTAGTCCAGAAAACCTTATACATATATTCGTGTTGTTTCTAGCAGCAACATGTAAAATCCTTAGGTAGTGTTTGTTGTTTTTTTTTATAAATTTAATGAAGATGCTTTCGATGTAATAAAAACTTTATAATACATAATATTTATTTGTCATAATTTTAAGAAAGCGAAAATTATACCGCCTAATGAAAGGAATAATGTACTGGGTAGGGTAGGTGGTAATATGTAAATATTTTTTTACATCAATAAATTTGGCATGAGCTCAATCACAACAAGGCCACCGATTTTGGTTATTACATTTAGTTACCCTTGTTTTTGAAGTGTTATGCCATTGACCTTTGTTCAGACACCCACAGGATCTACCTGACAGGATTCTATAAGCCTAAACCCATTAGTATAAGCAACCATAATTAAAACGTTTCCCATTTTAGCCTTAACTTCGTACACCTTAGCCTAAATAGTAGTAAGTCTTGCTAAATGTTTTTCCCTCACATATAACTAGCTTAAGCTGCCAATGTTAAATAGTCATAAAATAAATAAAATTAAGAAGGTAATTTGTTTAAACAAGGGTTTTTGAATTGAAATTAAAAACTTTTCCCATTTTCGGCTTAACTTTGTACACCTTAGCCTTAATAGCAATAAGTCTTGCTTAATGTTTTTCCCTAGCAAAGCTGTCAATGTTATATAGTAATATTATTGCTAATAATAAAAAACGAATGTATAAAACCCAAAAAAAAAACGTTGTTTACGTTTTAATGTCAGCTGCAGTGTTGGGAAGATGGTGTTGTCACGGGTATACTAACCCATAAGGTGAATGCTAATACTCACCCATAGGTGAGTACTGATACTGACCCACAAGGTGTGTGCTGGCTGGCTGATGCTGCCCCTCGAAAGACAAAATGACCGTCGTTGCTTTCCGTCGTTATTTAATTGTTTCTCAATTTATACTTTTAATGTGGATAACCCAATCGCTTAAAATTTACCTTTTCATCTTGCTTTAAATTGCTTCATTTATCGTCCGAAACGTTTTAAATATCTTTAAACAAGTAAGAGGTTCTAGTCGGGAGCTACCGATTAGGGGATACCTCGAACCCTCTTCTTCCAACATCAAATGCATATATATATATTCTATTTTAGAAGCTATATGTCAAGTTTGGTGACTCTAGCTTTTATTATTTATCAAAATTGCCAAAAAAAAAGAAGATATCGATATCGATTTTTATCGATTGCTTGGAAACGGAGTAAGTTATCGATCATCGGAAACAAACTCAATCTGCGCAGGCACATCTAAAAAAACTTTCAAGTCTCTAGCTCTTATGGGTTCTGAGGTCCTTGCGTTCTTACATACAAACGGACATGGCTAGATCAAAGACAATACAAACACTGTTTATATTGTCTTTGGCTAGATCGACTCGGCTATTGGTGCTGATCAAGAATATATATATTTTATGGGGTCGGAGATGCTTCCTTCTGCCAGTTACATTTATTTGGATTTTGCATAAATACAATATACCCTTATACCCATTTTTAATGGGTTCAGAGTATAAAAACAAAACAAAACAAAAAACAAAATATGTATGTTTTCTTAATATATTTTGTTTGTATGTCATGACAAAAGGAAAAAAACAAAACAATTTAAGAAGCTAAAGCCATTGCTTAACTATGAATGTCGTCGCAGAATGCACATCCAGTCCACTGAATATAATATTTTTATCAACTATATTTTTAAAAAATAATCAAGATTTTTAATAAATGTAAAAATGATCAAATTTGTTGGCCATTCTAACAATCAAGAAGTTATAGTGAAGGCTTCATAAAAAGTTTTCAACAAGACAACACGGCATGGCAAATACACACTTGTTTATCAAATATTATTTGATTTGCGTATGTATACATATTCATGTAATATAAATATATATACATATATATATATATATACATATATATATATATTATATATATATATATATATATATATATATATATATATATATAATTAAGTTTTACACGTTAGGTTACTATAAAAAAATATATTTCAATTTATTATTTTCACTTAACGGCTACTTTTGTTGAGTACATTCAGATTTGCTCAACCATTAGAAAAGTGCCTGTCCTCAGGTGTTTAAGTTTGGATATAGTGTAACATTTTCTTCTTTTACAATTGGTATATCTCCTATTATTGTAGGTGTTTCTTCTACTTTGGGTTTTTTATATTTTATAATTAATTTCTTAGGTATGCTTTTGAACTTATATGTCAAATACAGTGTTAAACTTATTAATATGATTACAAATATGGTTATTGTAATTATCTGGAATACATTGTTAAATTTTGTATGTTCATTTATAATTTGTTTCGTTTGTACAAACGAAAGTGGTTCTAATTTTATAACATCATTGCTTACGTAAATGCTTTGAGTATAATCTAACATATTGTTTGAAATTGAAATTTCATTAATTTGCAGTGAACAATTAAAGATTTTTATTATATTGTTTCCTTCTATTGTTATTTCGTTATTTATACAATTATGATTTAATATAGTTTTTGGTAAATTCCAAGTTAAAATTATATTTGGTTCTATGTAGTTGATTTGAAAATTTTGCAAAATTTTAGTATAACTACATTCTGATGTTATTTGGTTTAAAATTCCTGTTAAACATTCATTATTAATTAATTTTTTTGTTTCTTTGCTATAAACTTTTTTATCTTGGGTAAAATATTTTTCATGAGCTATTTCTGTCAAAATATTATTATTTTCATCCGGGTATGGAATTATTTCGAATACCGGGCTTTTTATTATTTCTCGAGGAATATGGGATATTATCAGTATTTCGTTTGTATCTGATTTAAACCAAGTGGAAGTTTTTGTATTCAACAATTTCTCAGAATTAACATGCAACAAATAGTCATGTTTTAGTAATTTTGGGTTAAAAATTCCTAATCTTGTGAGCTGCATTCCCATCTCAATGTCTTCTATATATTCTGTAAAGTGTTGTAAGTTAAATATAAGGATTTCTAATTTCTTTCCTTTTTGTTTCTCTTGATCTAGTTCGTTCATGATTTCTATTCCTTTGTTTATAGCTTCTATTATGTAATTTAATTCGTTAACCTGAACGCTGTTTTCTGCTAAGTTGCTTATTTTTTGTTCAATTTCTGTTTTGTCTTCTTGATCTAATGTTCCAAATAAGTATTTATATGCTGTTCCTACTATGTTAACTAAACCTCTTTTGCTGCGTTTGGCTATTTTTAAGCCGTTTATTTCTCTGTTTAATTTTTCTACTAGGTATTCGATTTGTATAAGGTTATTGAATTCTTTACTTTGTTCAATTAAATTGTTAAAAGTTTCTTCGGTTTTTGTTATATTAACCGTTAAACAATGGAATTCGTAATCTGTCGGAATGTCTATGGTTCCTGTTTTAAATATGAGATATCCGTTATGGGCTTTGATAGGATTAATTTCAATACTCTGTGCATTTATATGGTTTACAGTTATTGATAGTAATATTATAATAATTAATTTAAGCTGGTGCTTGTATGTTTTGATCGCTGTCTGTTGTTGACCTGTAATTGTTATATTTGCTTTGATTAGTCTTCTTTTTCTTTTTGAATTTGGTTTTGTAATGTGTTATTTTCCTGCCTCTGTTAGTTTCCTCAAAATGTTTGTCGTCGATTTTTCTTAGTTCTCCTGTTTTCTTGAACGGGGTTGTCGTCTTTGATTTAACTAATGGTGAGTGTTTGTATCTAGTGTCAATTTCATAATTTGTTCGTTTTTTATTGAGGTTATTTATTAGTTTTTCTTTATTAGCTTGAGTGTCATACTCTGGTGTACCTGCGTATATGAATATGTCCGCTGGTGTTCTGTTAGTCGTTTTGTGCTTTGTTTTATGATTGTACGTGTAGAGTATAGTTTCAAATTTTGTAAGTTTATTTTCGACGTCTGAGTCGCTGTTAATGATTTTTAGTTTTTCGTTAACTGTCTTATGAAATCGTTCTACGTCGGATATACCATTTTTACTAGTGGTTATATTAATATTTACTGCTTCTGATTTTAGCCATAATTGTAAAGCTGTGCACATAAAAGCTTAGTCTTTGTCTGCTTTTATTTCGATGGGTTTACCCATTTGGTTGAACACTTGTAATATAGCTCGTTTGGTTTCTAGCCAGTCTCTACTTTTTATTTCTATTAATGATGCAAATTTTGAATAGATATCAATGCAAGATAAAAATTGTTTATCTCCTACTATGTAAAAATCCATTACATATTTTTCTCGGATATTAGCGATTTCCGGAGTTATTTCGAAAGTTAATTTTGTATCCCTGTGTTCTGTTTTTGCGATGTTGCAAATCTCACATTCATTTATTAGATTTTGAATTAAATTTTGATAATCTGGGAAATAGTGGGTTTCTTTGAACCAATTGATAGTTTTTTCAATTCCTGGATGTAATAATTCTGTGTGCTTTTTTAATATTAATTCTTTGAATTCTGCGTATGTTTGAAGGTCTATTAATTTTGTACTAGTTTTCATCGCCTTTGTTGAATTATTCGGACTTATTATTTCTAAGTAGGCTTCTTGAAAAATTGGAAAATCTGCTTCGTTGTGGAAGTATAGCACACTTTTCTTTGTGCATAAGTATTCTTTTATTAATTCTTTGGCATGCGTATTAGTCAGGTCTTTGTACGTAATTTTTATGTTGGTTTTGTGAAAGTAGCTCGTAACTTTTGTTTCGTTCTCGGTCCCTTTTTCAAATTCTATTTGTCGATTATAAAAATTAAGTGGTCTTTCTGTGATTTGTAAATGGTTACTGTTGTCTTCTTGAGCACTATGTATTGTTGCTCTTGTGCTAATTGTATCTTCGCCTAAGAAGTTTTCGTTTAATTGAATTCTGGACAGAGCATTTGCCACATAATTTTCTTTTCCTGGGACGTATTTAATTTGGAAATCAAACTCATTTAGCTTGATCTTCCACCTTTGTAATTTCATGTTAGGTTCTTTCATATTATTTAACCAGACGAGTGGTCTGTGATCACTAAGGATTTGAAATTGTCGACCAAAGAGATAGGACCTAAAGTATTTAGTGGCCCAAACGATTGCTAATAATTCTTTTTCAATCGTTGAATAATTTAACTCATGCTCGTTGAGAGTTCTACTTGCATAGCATATAGGCTTATGCTCTTGCGAAAGGACGGCCCCTATTGCCATATTACTCGCGTCTGTAGTTAATGAAAATGGTTTTTCGAAGTTAGGGTATATTAAAATTGGGTCGGATGTTATGAGTACTTTTAGCTTTTCAAACGCTAGTTCGTAGTCTCTGTCTTTTATATTGATTTTTGCTCCCTTTTTTAATTTAAGTGTTAATGGTTTAACTATATTAGCGAAATTTGGTATAAATTTCCTATAGAAACCACATAATCCTAGAAATGATTTAATTTCTTTTGGGGTTTTTGGAATTGGGAATTTGACAATTGCTTGTATCTTGTTGGGATTTGGTTTTATACCCTCAGTTGTGATGATGTGACCGAGAAATTCAGTTTCTTTTCTCATAAACTCGCATTTATCCAACTGTAGTTTTAAGTTAGCTTCTCTAAGCTTCTTAAATACCTTTTGTAGCGACAAAATGTGTTCCTCCAATGAAGTGGAAAAAATAATAATGTCGTCTAAGTAGACCAGACAATCCTTAAAAATTAAATCTTCTAAGAGATTGTTCATACAACGTTGGAACGTTGCAGGTGCATTCTTAAGACCAAATGGCATGCGAGTGTACTCGTAATGGCCATGTTTAGTCGAAAATGCGGTCTTGGGTATTGAACCAGGATCCATTTGGATTTGGTGGAAGCCTTTGGCTAGATCAATGGTTGTGAAATATTGACATTTTCCAAGTTTGTCTAATATTTCATCCATGATCGGGATAGGGTATTTATCATTAATAGTTAGTTCATTGAGATTGCGGTAATCCATGACTAACCGGAATTTTTGCTTTCCAGATGCATCGTTTTTCTTTGGAACGATTATTACTGGTGAGCAGTAAGGGGATTTGGATTTACGTATGATATTTTGTTTTATCATATCGCTTATTTGTTTATTTACTTCTCCTCATGTTTTGTTAGAATTTTGTGTTTAATTGTACTAGTGAAAGTCAAATTGTCACCTTCATGGTACTGGATATCACGGAATTCATGTAAAACTTTTTTTATTTTGTCTTTTTCTTCTGAGTTTAGGTGCTCTAGCCTAAACTCATTGTTTTCTATTAATTCATTATTAATAGCGAAGTTAAATGGTCTGTCCTCTGTTGAGGGTGGATCAAGGCACTCTTGTGCGGTCATGTCCTCTTCGACCTCTTCGTCGTTATATCTAAAACAAAAGTTAAATTCTCCTAAGGTTACGGATCCTTGTGCATAGTCTATTTTTGCTTGACATGCCTCAAGGTATTCTCTCCCAATCAGAACATCATAATGCTCTGAGAAGTCGTGAATATAGAATTTTTGTTTGCTCGGACAAATTTTGCTTGCTCCTAAGCGTATACTTTGTTTTAATTCAATAACACCATTTATGGTGTGAACCTTTAATGTTTCGTTGTAAACTGGAAAATTTAAGCGGTTTGTTTTCATTAGATTTATGGTTGAACCTGTGTCGATAACACATTTTAGAACTTCGTCATTCATAATCAATTTTATGAATGGATTTCTTCTGTTTGTTCCGAGGCTTGCTGATGAAAATTTTCGGATGTATCCATTTTCATCTGCCCACTGTTACTATCTCTTTGACGTTTAGTCGGAGGGTTTGGTGCATTCAAGCGTGAATGGGACTGATTTTGGTAGTTTAAGGGATTTTGGTATCTACCTTGACTTAATTTCTGTTGGAACTCGTGGTGAGCTTTCTGATTGTCTTCGGACTTATTGTGCTGTTTATTTTGTGCGTGATAACTCTGATTCGTGTTGGAATAACCACTTAAAATGGTGGTTGGGTTAGCAATTTGCTGATAATTTCCCATGTTCCTACGATTGTTATTTGGATTTCCCTGAACATTATTATTTTTAGGTTTTTCAGTAACGCTATTTTCATATAATCCCTCTCTTTGAGCTACTTGCTTTAGTTTTTGTGTCGACGTAATGTCGTGTCTGGCTAACATCATGAAAAGCCTATCTAGTAATTTTTTTGTAATAACATCTTTGATTGTGTTATTCATAGCATTTGTATAAAGGGTTGTATTGCTAGGTATATTTTCTAGTGCTAACTTATTTAATATAACAAAAGATTTATTCTCGAGCTCCTCGATGAACTTACGGACGTTTCCTTGGTAATTCGTGTTGTATAAGCGTCGAAGGAGTTCTTCAAATGGTGTCCGCACTTTGTATTCTTCAATCAATGCGCTTCTCAGCTCCTGCCAAGTGTTGGCTGCTGTCCTTTGTGATATTCTCTGAGCATCTCCTGTGACTTGCAATTCGATGGCTCCGTATAAGATGGTATGTTGTCTAAAATCTCGGGTTGGATACAGGTGTAGGATGTAATCTATAGTTTTAATGAAGGCGTTTAGTTGATTCGTTGATCCGTCAAAGCTTGGCACCTGTCTAAGTTGTGAAAGGGCCTGGTTGAGGTGTTGTTCTGATAATTCCATGGTCATCTTGGTGTAATACACTTTTTTTGAATAGTTTTGAGTTTGTAGGTTTGAACATTATTTTTCTTTGATTTTGCACTTTTATTTTAGGTTAAAGTTTGTGATGGATTATTGTGTAAATTTTTTTTTGTTTATTTTTTTTGTGTGTGTGTCTTAAAAAGACTCAGTAATAACGTATTGCAGGGATCAAACGATATGCAAATCCAGTCGTTATTAACTGTAGTAGCTTTATTGCCCAAAGGGTCAATATTATTAAGCTTCTAGTGACCCGAAGGTTCTTGGGCGGATACGTATTCGAGAAAATGTTTATTACACTCCGACAACACTTTCGGTCGCGATTGTGCGTTAGATCTGGGAATTAATTATCCTTTAGCGATCTTAACTTTTTCCCGACGTATCCTACCGGCTGCGCCAATTAAGTTTTACACGTTAGGTTACTATAAAAAAATATATTTCAATTTATTATTTTCACTTAACGGCTACTTTTGTTGAGTACATTCAGATTTGCTTCCCGAATATGAACTGATTTATCTAACTGTTGCGGTCGCTTAGCAAACTTCGCTTTGAAAGAGTTTGAGTCAAAATTGAGTGAAGTTTGAGCTGCGTCAGCAATTATGCGTGGGATAGTACTCTGATGGGAGCATTGACAGTGGCGTGATATTTAGGGTGAATTGTTTATGTCTACCAAAAGGGGGACAGTTTGATCTTGACCAATGTCGATGTTATCACCAGGCTCTTTGTTTACAATATTAGAAATGTTTATAATTGTGCTTATGCTTATGTGCTAAGTTATGTTAAAGGGTGGGTGCGACTATGGATATGTCACTATATATATATATGTATGTATATGTATATATATATATACATATATATATATTAGAGCCCAGCTTAAAAGCGCTTTTACGTTATACGTTATACGTAAAAGCGCTTTTAAGCTGGGCTCTGACAACTTAAGAGAGTGCTAAGAGAGTGGAAACTGGAAGATGATAGCTTATGACAATAATAGCCTTTCTCCACTGGCTAAGAAATGTTATATTTTCAAATTTTAATTTTTGGTAATCTGTTCGACATTTCGCCATGCTTAAATTTTACAATTTGTGGGAATATTATAATTTTAAATTTCTTATTTAAAGTTGCCGCTTGCGTTCGTTAATATATCAGCTGTTAATGGTGATGATACTTTCACATTTTTCACAACATCGATAGAAATATCGATTAATCATCGTAGATAAACACGAAATGTTTGGCGCGAATTTACACACCTTTCAAATATGTGACTTTTGTGTGTCTGTCGGGAAAACGCACAGTGCGCATTTTATTCATTTTGCCAAAAAGCGACATTTTTAGAAATGTGTAAGAAATGTGGTCAGTGGACAGAGGCATAAGTTAAATATCTTTCACCATTAGTAAGCATGACAATACATATTATATAACTATACAAATTTGATTAATATAAATATTATCTTATATTATTGTTGAAATGCTCAACATATTGGCCGCTATCTGTACAATATTTAAACACAATTACAAAACACTTTTTTTGGGGTATGTATATATTTTCTCTTTGTTTCGCATATAATTGTTTGCGAAATATATCTATACCATATACGAAAATAATTAAACGTAATTCGGCTTTTGTGAACACCTATGATTTGAAATAATTACCCAGCCTTGGTAAATATTCGGTTACATTTCGTGGACGTTGTCGGAATGCTAAAAATTATATAGAATGGCATTTTTGAATTGAAAGCTTGTAGCTTATATTAACAATAAAGTAAACAGTGCAATTTAAACTTGTTAAAGTATTATCGTTAAATATCAGTGCCACCCGACTATGTTGCTTGAAATATTTTCCATGTACATATTCATAATTTTGATGCTGCATTCTATAGCTTTACCCAACAGCACTGCTAATAAAATTATTTCTAATAGAAAATTGCTACATTTTCTCTTAAAATTATTTTATTTCTCGCTTTTTCTTCCTCTAAAAGTGTTAGAGCTGGGAAAACATCGATAGTCCTTTTTCAAAATTAACCGATTGTTTTTAAAACACGAAATACGACCATTTTATCGATAGTAGATTCAATGGTTTTCCAGCTCTACAGCAGCTGGCTGGTTAAAAACAAGTGATTCATACGCATAATAAGAAAATCACAAATAGGTAAAACCGAGCAAATCTAAAAAGAAAACTGCCAAATTCTATAAATTAAAATATTTTAATCCCTGGCATCAACACCAACAGCTTCAAACTGGGTAACGACATGTCTACATCTTCAATGGAAAGTAAGTAGTATCAATGACGCCATTTCCCAATCGCAAAACAAAAATAACACACCCTACTCTTCCATAGAACACCTTTTCAATTTAAAGTTTGCTGTAAAAGAGCTGGAACGCAATTCAAAGAAATGCGAGAAAGAAGAAAAGCTAGAAAAGGCAAAGGCAAAAAAAGCTATTCAAAAAGGTAATATGGATGTAGCTCGCATTCATGCCGAGAATGCTATTCGACAAAAGAATCAAGCCGTAAATTACCTTCGCATGAGTGCGCGTGTGGATGCAGTTGCCAGTCGAGTTCAGTCGGCATTGACAACACGCAAAGTCACCGGCTCTATGGCCGGTGTGGTGAAAGCCATGGATGCTGCAATGAAGGGCATGAATCTGGAAAAAATCTCTTCGCTAATGGAAAAATTCGAATCGCAGTTTGAAGATTTGGATGTACAAAGCTCAGTGATGGAAGGCACTATGTCTGATACGGTGACCACATCGGTGCCCCAAGGCGATGTTGACAATCTCTTGCAACAAGTTGCCGATGAAGCTGGTCTCGAACTGAACATGGAGCTACCCAGCGGTGTACAAAGTTCTACCATTGGCGCCTCCACGCAAGTCTCACAGGAACAGGATGAGCTGACACAGCGCCTGGCACGTTTGCGACAAGCTGAATAGATTGTTATGGGTGCGACTCCTTAAACATTTCTTTCAATCCAACGATAATCCCCGGAATTTGTTTTTATTTCTATAAGTATTCCAAAATTTATGTAATTAAATACCAACACAGCCTCCTAAAAACTTGCATACATATATTTAAAAGTTGAATGTATTCTGAATAACTTTATACCGTAGACAATTGTTGAAGTTGTACCGTATGGTGAGCTGTGGTTGCATTGCCATCTGACGTTTGTTTTTTAACGCGCTGTTTTCGGGGCTTGCATGTTGCTTCCGAAGTTGCATCTGTCATTGTCTGTTTACTCTTGGGTTTTGGTCCGCGACGTTTTTGCTCGGGTTTCCCCTTTGGCTGTGGCCCCATCATTGGTATTGAACGCCAATCATCACCATGTTTGTCAAGTTTTTTTTTTAACAACACCAAATCGTGTGTGCGCCGACGTAATATCTTCTTAATTCCATTTACTCTGCAATTGATGGCGCCGCCTTTAGATGTGAATGAGAATATTGCGTTCTCTATGCTTACCTCATTACGCATCGTTCATTTTCCGCTTGTATTTGCTGGCACCTACTGAATATTTTCTCCACGAGCGATTTGTACAGTTCTTGTTTTTTATGAAGCGTCATTTTATCCCAAACATGTTAAAATATATCTATTAAATTGTGGTGATCTGGGAATGGTAGAGTTGCAACTTGCGAGACGTCGATTTTATACATAATCGTGATATATCCGATGATTTTGGGAATGCGATATATATTCGACAGATGATGTTTCCGCCAAAAAACACCAAGCCTTGTGCAAAATCTCATTTTATTTACTTTAAAAATTATTACATCATAAAGTTTTATAAAATACGAAAATGCTAATATTAAACTAAATACGTTTTAAGGCAGAAGCTGTAATTGAGAAATGTAATTGTTGAAAATATTGCAATATTGCAACATTTTTTTCATTATGCTTGTATGTATTGGCAAATAATATACGCGTATGTGAGCTACGGTTAATATTCTATTCTGACTCTCACATTTTTGTACGGCAGCAATCTCTTTTTAAATTAATTTCAGAATAGTTTCATAATTTTCTCAAAATATAAACCTACTTGGTGTTTCGTCCCACACGCTAAAAATATATTTTAAAGGATATTCTAAGCTGAACGTATATGTGTTTCGGAGTTTTGCAACTGTAAAAATTATAAGAAATTAAATAAAATATCGATTCAAATCAGTTAATAAAAATATCGATAAGCATCAGATATCTAGATTACGTTAAATTTTTTTTAAGCATGGTAACTCTGAACGAATTGTAAACCGGCTGCAATTTGAGGAAAATTAGAAAGCAAGAAAAGCATTTTAAGTGTTATATGGCTAATTCAAATGCAAACCAATTGCATCTAATGAGTTCATCGACCGGAACTGCATCTCAAATGTCCACAATGGCACAGGGGCACACTACAGCGTCAGCCATTTTACACAATTTTCGAGAGTTAATCAAGGAACCAAAAGGATTGGACGATGCTGCAAACTACTTGTTCCAGGGGCTACTCGATGATGTGGTAGCCGGTATTTTTATAGAAATTCACCATTTGCGTAAGACCGGCAATCTGACAGCACTTGATGGTGTCGGCGAAGAAAATGCTGAGTCTGCGTACCGAATTTGTGAGATGCCAAATTTGGACATTTTTGGCATATCAACAGCCAAGAAGCCGATGGACTGCACCTGCCCAAATTGTGACAGACTAGTGGCGGCGACCAGATTTGCACCACACTTGGAGAAATGCATGGGCATGGGTCGCATCTCATCTCGCATTGCCAGTCGACGATTGGCAACCAAGGAGGGCTCCAGCGCTAGCTCCACCTCTACTTCAACATATTTACAGTCGGGCAATACAGGCGGTACCGATGACGAAGATGATGTAGACTGGTCATCAGATAAGCGCAAAAAGAAGTCAACACAGAACTCACGCAACAACGGATCCAAAAAGAACAATGGAAAAACATTTTAACGTGATATCGTTGAATTCTATTAAGCCTTTCTTTATTTCCTAATATATGAAATGCACCGTATAAGTAAACTTCTCAATTATTCTTCATTTACATGAGTTGTGTAAACATGAACATAGTCAATAACCAGATTGGGCTGTATCCAGGATTCCCTAACCGCTTGTTCAGTAAAAAGTTCCGTAGCCTTTACTGCTCCATTCATGAATTTCACCTGCTCTGGCATCAAGTAATCATGTGGGAAGTTGAGACCTCCACCTGCAGTCAGGCCCAACACTAAAAAACACTAAAGAGAAGTTATGAATAAATGGAAATTGTTTGTTATTAAAAGAAGAACAACGATACATTCGAAGACGTCAACTGTAGTACACAAATGTCAGTATTAAAATTTATTTATTAGTTAATTTTGTATGCGTATTATGTATACATACATTTTGGGATACGTAGCACCACTAACCATACAACATATGGTTAGTGGAAGTACGTATGTATGTATGTATGACATTTCGGATACGAGAAATAAAGAAATTAGTTTAATTTGGTAAAGGCCCAAAGACTAAACACCCTGTACGATCATAACTTCCAATTATTCATATGTTAAGAGATATGGCTTGGTTAGACAAGATTATGCTTACCTCGTTTAAGTCGAACGTCCGAAGCACATCGGGATGCGTTATTGTCCCGTACTTTAACCCGTCCACCTTAAATATAATTCGGTCCTTGTGCCAAATTAGAGTATAAATGTGAAACTTATCGCCAAATTGCTTATTGTACAAATTTCGCTTAATGGTCATATGCTCCCTGGCTCCATCTTGGGACCAAAGGACAGCACTTCCAAAGAGCACATCTCCACCGATTGGCAGGGAATTTTTATCTTGTAACCTTTTGTTGCCTCGTGCATAAACGATGCGCAAATGATTGACGTAATTATCTTCACTTTGGGTGTTCGCAGGCTGCAGGAGTAGATCTAAAATATAAATTATGACTAAGCCAAATAAACATTATATTGTTAAGATTAAACTCACAGGGAAATAGCCAGTCGCCAATGGGCAGCCTAGCTCTTATTTCCACCCGTCCATATTTAAAAGTAAAAGAGCTATGCAGTTTTGCTGAATGCACAGGAGGTATTGAAACACCTCCCTTTAGTTTTAGTGGTCCACATTGACGCATTAATTTATTAATGTCCCCATTATGTTTGCTTGTGCAACCTTCAGCAATATGAAAATGAGTATCATTCACCCAATTTGCGTATAAATACAGAAGGCCATTATTAAGTTTAGTATTCTTCATGTAAGCTACAAATTCCTGATCGGGTACTGGGTCTAAGACTCGTGAGCGTATTTCATAGGTCCAACCGGAAAGACTCTGATCATCAAAATCGTCCTTAAACACAAGAACTTGGCTGCAGGGTTGCTCTTTAAAATTCACAACCGTCTCGGATTTGATGCAATCGGACCTTTGTGGAATGTCTTGCTTGACTCCTCTCCCAGACTCATCAATGATTAAATCGTATGTTTTCGATATTACTTTATCCGTAGTTTCAAAAATTCCAAAAATGCTTAGCGTATCGTCCTTCCGGAGTTCTTTGTTAATATCTATCTTATAAACAAATGTATTGTTCGCGTTATGGTTATGGACAAATTTATAGTCTGAAGTGCATTCCTCGCCAATGTCAGTTGAAAAGAAAAATGTTTTGAGTTCGGGATCATCTGCGAAAGTGTAAAGCGAGAAATATATATCAAATAACATTTTGGACATCATTTATTTTAGCTTTTATATTCAATACCGTGTACGTTAATCTCGACTTCTTTGCCTTTCACTATCACTTCTATATCGTTTTTTTCAAAGGCGTACATAAGAGCAAAAAAGCAACCCATTAAATACAGTAGACACTTAAATTGCATTTTAAAAATAAAATAGAATATCAAGAGATGTGTCGAGTTATTGTTACTAGTGTTTTTATATATATATATATATTTTTTTTGCGGTTTAAATTGATCAGAAAACAACTCTTTGTAAGCGACGACCGGCAACTGTGACAGAAAGCGTATAATGAAAGCAGAAGTAATATACTTTTATATTTATATACCCACTTTAATGCTACTCCGGGGTATATTCATACTTAACTCAGCGGAGTACACGTCATTCAGTTAAGAGGTAGAGCTCTTAAGACAGAGCCCTTTGTCATTTACCGCTCAGAAGATTGCCCTGTGCACTAACTTAGAAATAGTCAATAAAATTTTAACAAAAGTAATTGATAATACGTTTAAAGCTGATCAGATAGTCAACATAGTCAGGCTTCCGAACGAAAAGTGTTTGGATCAAAATTAGTGTCATGGGCCTTAGCCTTAATGAGTTTCTTTAGGATTGGAACCCGCGAGAAAGTGAAACACGTAATTTGTTTATTAAATTGATCTAAGAAAACAACAATTATTTAATTAATGAAAACATATTCTTTTAAGTTTCAACATTTCTCAATTGAGACGAGTCATTTAAACGCAGCTTAGCTTGAATAAAATAAGCCAACCCGGAATTACTTGCATTTCCAAATTATTCATTTGACCTAGGCAATGCCGGGTAGTGACTTATAGTATACTTTTAAATTAGATGGAAGCAATTGAAATGTGTGTTAGGGCATTTTGTAGTCGCGTCCTTTGGACTAGAACTTCCCTCTTTATCACCGAGTAGTGATGCCAACAGTACATGCAAAAACAATAAGGTGACAGCAATAGACCTCATTCCCTCAGGTTATCGTTTTCCTCCGTAAGAGAGCCGCGTGCCCGTAGCATTACGTTTGTGGATTGAGAGCCGCCTATCTAGTCGACTACGAACAGTTGGACCGTCAAATAGAGTGCTTACCCTATAATTAATATATATATGCATTTAAAATGAATATTAAAATATGTATATTTTTTATTGGATACATTTTTGGCTGCCTAGGCGCTAACGAGAAGGAAAAATCAGATATAAAGGTTAATATAAATGGAAAATATGTTAACGTAACGCTTGGTATGTGCAAATGTTGTCATTGTTATAAATAATGTTAATTATTATAAATAATGATTGTTTTAAATATTTCGTTCATAAAGAATCACCAAATAAACAAATTGAATATTTACAGATGATCCAGAGGTTAAATCAATGTTCTTTTCAACAGAAATCAGCGATGAATGCACTTCAGACTATATATATGTTCATAGCGCCAATAACAGCAACACATTTAGTATAAGGCTTGAGAAGGAACCAAAAATAAACGATATCATACGAATTTTCAGTGTCATTGAAACCAAAGATCAAGTTATATCAAAAACGTATGATTTAAGGATTAATGCTGATGGCCATGGCACCAATGAGCAGAAATGCATACGAGAAGAGTCCGACTCAAATTCGAATAGGGGCTGTAGCGGCCGCCTTATTTTTGAGGAAAACTTCAAGGACAACAAATTGACGCATTGGACTCATGCAGTGTGCTCCCGAGTGCATACATATCATAAAGAGTTTGCAGCCTTTTTGAAAAGTGATAATAACTGCTATATAGAAGATGAAAAATTGCATTTTAATGCCACTTTGACGAACTACAAGCTAGGCGATAAGTTTACACTGCCCAGTTGTACTTATACGCAAGCGGAAAGTAGAAATTTTCTGTGTGGACCGTATACATTCGCAATAAGTCAACCCCTACCACCCATGCACTCGGCTATACTATATAATAGGAATTTGCGATTTAATTATGGTCGGATTGAGATACGTGCTAAAATGCCCATTGGCGATTGGCTCTTCCCCTGTAAGTACAAACAAAGTAATTTTATAAAGTAGTATAACTAATATTAGATATAAAGTTAGAATCAAACATGCCCACCGCAGGACTAAAATAATGTTTATAACTTTTCGCCCCTTAACTGCAATTGGGTTACTTATAATTATAATAGCCAAACATATAGAACCTTTATTTTTTTTAGCCTTTTTACAAGTTAATATTACAAAGTGATCAGAGTATTGCACTCTTCTTGCAGACTTCATTTTTAACTCTCTATTTCAACAGATTTAATACTGTACCCCATCAATAGGGATTTTGAATCGATTAATGTGTTTGAACCTCACATCCGCATGGCATATGTGCGAGGCAATCCACATCTGCACGATTATGCCCACCAAGATATTGGAGGAAATATGCTTTTTGGCAGCGTCTTCGGTCAGATAGGTGACGATTATCATGAGGCTACGGTGAATATGCCACACAAATCCGGATCACATTATGGGGATCATTTTCACGACTATACATTAATTCGACACAAGGATCGCATTATATTTAAAGTGGACGGAGTTACCTTTGGCACTATAAAAGATAAGAAGACAATCGAAAGCTTGAAGGGAACTGAGGTAAAAAGCCTTTACGAAAAGTTTACAATTAATAATTAATTATTTTACAGTACTATATCGTATTGGGTTTGACTGCTGGAGGGATATTAAACTTTAAAGAAGAATATGTAAATCTGGAAAAGAACTTCCTTGTGACACCTCAGGCTCCATCAATATTTTTAGAAAATATATCTATAGATCCATCAACATGGAAGCATCCCAAGCTGGTCATAGATCATGTGCGTGTTTATACAACACATCCCGATGAAAACTAAAATGCTTTTCCATCTAAATCACAGCAGTTTTCAATGACAATGTACATTTATGAAGAGTTTTTTATTATTGAAAATATACTATACATATTTTTAAAGTATACCTAAACATGTTATGCCGGCTTTAATAGCTTTTGCCATTTTTTATTTATTATTGTTACATATTTATGCATACATATATATGTACATTTCACGTCCATTTAGAATTTACAAACAACTGTGTATGATATCGTTTAATTTTACATAAATTCAATTTATTTCATAGAATTTATTGGTGTAATGGTCAGCCGTCCACTTTACATATATTTGCACTTGGATTATAAAATATAACTCGACTTTATTTTACCCTTTCTCTTGAGCTCTTCCAATACGCAAGGCGTACTTGCCGGAAGCGTGCGAAAGATTATCTCGCGCTTTTATAAATGAGCCAAACAAAAAACAAATTAAAACCAAAAACAAAGTTTTCTTTGGTATGTCGCATTTTGCGAATGACACTGTGCGGCATCACCCGACAAGTGGGTCAATTGGCCAGAGGTCTCACTTCCAAATACTAACTAACACCACCAGAACTACTGGATATATATGTATAGTACGGCGCTGGGCTTAGGGCATCTTCTAGTAGACCACTCCCGACTTACATTTTTATTTTTAAATATTTGAGTGAGTATATAACGTATAATAATTATACATATGTATGTCAGTTCTTATATAATCTTAAATTGCATAAACACGCACATAATCGACGAGCAATTTTGGCTGCTTCCAGGTTGGCAACCATTGCTCCTGGCTCCGCCAAAATTGAAGCTTCGCCTGTGGGTGTTTGTTAATCCAAGGCTTCTCAAAACTCGAAGTGCGCAATTTGTCAACGAAGTCTCCAAAGCCGCCAACTGAGAGGCCCAGCGTGATGTAAAACTAAATTAAATAAAATTAAATTAAATTAATTTGAATTTCGATTTGGAATGTGTTCTGTGAAAAAAGCAAATCAATGGTATTTTACCCTGAACCCAAGGTAAAAGTAACTCAATGTTGTGTAAATGTATGTAACAAGCAGATTTTGACATTTTCGTGCAAATGAAGTGAATGATTTTTAGATTACAAAGTAGATCTACAACCATTAAGCAACGGCTGTGTCTCTTTATAGCTGAGTGCACCCAAATAATATATAGAAATTGCAGTCCTCAATTTTACAAATCTCATCCCTATTCCTGTTGTAGGCAGTACAAATGTCGGAACGGGGTGAATCGGACGGGTGGACATATACTACCACCTGTGAAGATTTTTTCTGATGGAGACTGAGGATTATTATGAAGAGTTCAAGATAATATTAGAATGTAGGCTTTCATAAGCATTCAAGAAATCAAGATTCTGGTTATCCTCCTGCTCTTTACTCTTGCTGTTACTAACCCCATTGGGCTGATAAGATGCATCAAATGCATCGTCTGGCATGTTACATACAATTACAGAAACTCATTATACCATCTTTTGGCGTATTTCAATGGGAACGATAAAATTGCTCCACATGGGCGTTTCTGCTGTTTGTTTTTATATACGTGCCATGCGATCAAAGGG
Organism: Drosophila virilis; assembly: GCF_030788295.1. NCBI lineage: Eukaryota > Metazoa > Arthropoda > Insecta > Diptera > Drosophilidae > Drosophila > Drosophila virilis. The sequence continues at coordinate 26,667,620 of NC_091545.1, forward strand.
CGCCATGGGTCCTCCCCGACGCCAGCTGGGGTTTAAGTCGGATTCCGCAAAGCCAGTCAACAGTTCACCGTATTCTTGACCATCAATTGAAAACCGCAAGCTTTGACTGCTCCATATCAGGCTATACACATGAAAGTCGTCGCCGAAATGAACACTTCGCCGTTGTTGCACCATGAAATCCTCACGCTGAGACGCCTCCGTCGACAGCACTGCTCCAGCGAAAAGAGTGCGTCCATCGATTAGCTTACCGTGCGGTAGACGTAGCTGATCATTTCCGCGGGCCATGGCCACCCGCAGCTGACCTATCACAAAGTAAACAATTAGGAAATTTATGGTTCAGAAGAAGATAATGTCATGAACGCACCAGATTCATAGCCAGTTTGACCATAAGACTCCATGAGGGGCTCGAGCAGCAATAGCGGTATGAGCCAATCCCCCTTGGGCAGCCTAGCGCGTATGTCGACGCGGCCATACTTAAAGCCAAAGGATTCCTTTGTACTGAGCCGCGGCACCACCACTGGAGGCATAATAAGTGGTCCACTTGTTAGGAGCACACACTCCTTTTGTCTGTTGTGTGTGCCTGTGCAGCGGTCGGACAAGTCTAGATGGGCATTGGTTATGTGCAAGTCAGGTCGGTAGCTAGACCACAGCCTAGGCTCGATGATCAGTTGACCGCCCTGTACGCGCGCCTTTCCATCGTAGAGCACAAACTCAGCATCAGTACTGTCAAGTGGTGCCCGAACATCGTGAAGCCAACGGCTTTCGTTGAGATTCTCAAATTCTTCCTCGAATATTAGTTGACCCTTGCAAAGCGGCTGGCTTGGGGGAGGTGACATCACCGTTTCGCTTTGCTCTGCGCAAGACAAGGACTTTGACGTTGATCCTTTATATACTTCATCATTTTTGACTGTTGTAGTCTCTCGATTCTGATGCTGATAAGGGCTCATCGAGCATTCCGTAGGCAAGTTTTTGCCGGACAGTTGACAAACCGGCTGCGGCAGACTCTTATCGCGATAGATTACATTGCCATGCTGCACATTGGTCCATATATAAAGCGTGTCATGTGCCCTCAACGCTGCTCGCTCAAAATCATGCTGCCAGCGTCCATCCTCTGGCTCGCGTACTTGGGCACTAAACTCACCCTCCTCAAAGTCCGTAAAATTTCGATTACGATTCACATTGAAAGCCACACTTTTTATGCCACGATCATCTTTAAATACAATTCGGCATGTCTGGATGTGAGTTTGTTGGAGCTAACTTTAATTTACCTGGTATGGACACACGAAAACCGTTTGCCAATGGCTCCACTAAGGCTGCGGGCAACTTATAGGAAAAAATGACGACAATCGAACGACAAAGAAAAAATAGCAGCAACAGCTTTTCTGTGTGTAATCTTTTAGCTGCACGCATTATATTCAGCCCGATCTCTCTGACGCTTCGTTGGTAACTGAGGCAAACGTTCCCAGACCGGTTTCAGATTTAATAATTCGTTGTCGATGATGAGTTGCTGCTCTCTAGAACAATTTCTCTCCATTCAACAGCTTTTTGTCGAACAGTTCTCGTAGTGCTGATCCCATTGCAGCATATTTTGCTGGTATTTAAACATGCTTTAGCTTTCGCACTAGGTCATGAAATTACCCAAATTACACCCTCAACTGTCGTCTACAGAATGACCGTGCCATAGAATGACCCATGATACCCATGATACCAAAGATCCGGGTGTAATTAAAACAAATAAAAACTCAGTAGTCGAGAGTGATCGACTACAGAAGCCCTTGTACCGTCAATCGATATAACAGTTTTATTTTTCTTAAGACAACGTTTTTATTCTCTATGTCATCAAATGTAGCCCAATTTGGCAAATAATGCAGTGGAAATTTAATGTTGAGTACCTTCTATGTTTGATGAACATAAGATTTTCGCGATATAGAGCAACTAAAATTGGCTCAGCAGAATAGTTTAAATAGTAAGTGCCGGGGTTGTATATCTTAAGAACTTAATGTTCCTCCAAATGTTCCTATGGAAGCAGCATTAAACATGCATGCAACAGAAAGACGGAAGAGGCAAGTTGTAAGACCAAGTCATGTTACTGAAAGACAAGCTCTCATAAAAAATGTGGTCGGTGATTTATCTTTTTTTACGCTACACATTTAATGATCAAATTAAAATATCTTATCCAAAAATCAAATTATTTTTATTTTTGTAATGGGTAAAGGGGCATAACCAGCATTTACCCATGATAACTATTTTTTGCAGACAGTACATGCAGTATCTCACATCGGCGGAACCAAAATATGCTGCACTACAATAATCGATCCAAAAAGTCTGTTTGCACATATTATTTATCTTAATATTTTAGTTTTCGAGAATTTTTCCATAATATATTAACTTAAAATTCTTACATAATTTCAGGATTATTTTAATCAATTCTCGATGATTTGGTAGTGCAATAAGTAATGATAGTAGCATTCAGCATCCCATCAATTTGCTGAATGACACTTACTTTACAATACAATAAATGATTATGTGGTGAATTCACTGGCGGTTGTGTCTGAATTTTTCTTTGAAAAATATTCCTTCCATTTGTAGGCTATCCTTTTCTATAGGTCGCTCTTTCTGTTTCAGACAGTAAATGTCGGAGCCAACCAGACCGGACCACTGTATTTAATAGACATCATGGGAATGATCGGCCGAAATGAAGGTTCTCCAATGAAAAAAATTAACCATTTTTGTGTGCCAAATTATCTTTACCAAGCTCGACATCTAATGTTTTCAGTATGCTCTTAACATATGAGCAAAATATATTATCATGGGACGACTTATTACATAGCTGCCCTTTTTCCATATCCTTACATATCTTCAAAACCGCATGCCGTAAGTCTAGAAAGTTATTAAATTTTTAGTAAGCCAAATGTAGCCCCTCTTGCTTTTTTTTCAATTTATTCGTTCGCTCCGTTCTCTTGTATTATAAATAATATTACAAGATTTGTTTTACAGGTTTACTAGCTTACGATCGTCAAGGAAAGCTTTACGATTAGTAACTAAAAAGCTTTTTCAGCTGTTAAGCTTACACCAAATGCAATTTGACGAGTTTGCAACAGTTGGGGCGCCAAGTTTCCCAGAACGATACGTATACAAAATATCGTGTAATATTAGCATAATAAATATAAGTGCGTCATGATCTGCCAACTTTTTCTAAGCTTCTCCCTTGCGTGGCTTCTTTTAAAATGCCGACAAAACTTGGCATATGAAATACCTAACGTGGACATGGAAATGTTGAACGAACGCGGTTTTGAGGTTTCCATACCTGGTATGTGGTGCGAATAACTTCAAGGTCAATATTGTGATGATAATGATTATAGATGAGCCAGGCATGCAACGCGTTTTTTATATGCTGCAAGTGGATGGCAGATGTCCGGCTCTAATGGACTACATAACGCAAGCCGCCAATGGGAGCTGGACTAGCAAACAAAATATTGGCCTGCAAAACAACGATAAATTACAAATCTCTGTATTGGTGCAATACAATGATTTAATATATGAGAAGAGCGAGACGCGGGTAATACTCAACACTCGCCTGCTTACCACACAACAAAGCATCTCGCGGATCATCAGCAATCGCACCAACGCGGAAGAGTGCCAGGTAAATCTCAGCTCAGAAAAACCGCTTAAGCATTGCAAGCCAGCTAGCAGCATTGTGAGTAATAGTCAAGGAACCTGTAAGGGCGAGCTGCTCTTTGAGGACAACTTCAGTGGGGCACAGCTGAATCGCAGCGTTTGGATGCATGACATACGTCAGCGCATGTACCATGAGGAAGAGGAGCTGGTGGCATTTGATGACTCGCCGCGCTATTCGTATGTGCGGGAGGGACACCTACATATTGTGCCAAAAGTAGCCAGCGAAGTGACACAGGGCGTCTACCAGCTAGGCGATCGATGTACAGCTGTTGACAGTCCGGAGCTCGAGTGCAGCATTGCCAAGAGTAGCTTCTATAAAATCAAGCCTCCTGTATATTCGGCTCAACTACATACACGCCAGACCTTTAGCTTTAAATATGGCAAAATTGTGGTGCGCGCCAAGCTGCCAAAAGGCGATTGGCTGTTTCCATGTAAGTGGTTTGACTTAAGCAAGGAAGCACAAGGTTTATTACCAATATCAATCCACAGATGTGATGCTGCAACCAGTCTCGACACATGCGGAAACCCATTATGCCAATCAACTTCGTAAGTAACGGAATTCTTCATATAACTAGTTCTTAATGCCTTATTATATATAGTATTAAGAAATGCTCCGGTTTCCACCTTAGGTTTGCATTTTCCGTATTTATCGATAGCCCCCGAATTAATTTTCAAATATTACCGTTTTCACAGAAACTGGAGTACCGCTGATAAAATTGATTTGAAGAATTTTATATAGGCACAGCTTACATTTGCAAACCTCCCATTTGATGATTCCATAAAAAATAAAGCTTCTGCATTAAATAAAACTCTTTTTGGCTTGTTGTAGACATTCATCTACCACAAGTTGAATTTGTCCTCCTATTAGGGCCTAGATTAATTGACTATTTTTGGGACTCTTAAAAAAGTTACAATGATTATAATTTCTAATTTCATTTTAAAATTAGCGCTTGCATTTTCTATCCACTGTATTATATTGACTCTTTCTATATTTTTTATAATGTCTACAAATTAACTATCATTAAAATGAAAATGTTAGAAATTTTGATGAGGCTCAAACATTATTTAACTTATTGTCCATTTCAGTTCGATATTGAAAATTTAAAGATCAGAGCCAACAAATTTCAAGCGTGCAACAGTGTATATTAATAGGTACTTATGTTAAGTATTAGGGGAATACATGGCATACAAAAACGGCTTTTTATATTGCAACTAAAACTGTAATTAATAAATGAAATGCATTCTAAACAATTCCAGGCATTGCTTATGCTCGTGGTAATGCTCACTTGCGCAGCATTAAGCAGGAAGACATATCGGGCAATCGGTTATATGGTGGCATGATCGTTTGGCAAAAACAGGAAGCGGTACAATTGATTAAGGAACGATTGAATGCAAAGCACTATGGTGATGACTTCCACAATTATACAATGATCTGGCAACGGGACAAGCTAACACTTATGGTGGATGATGAGATTTACGGAGAGATCTACGATGGCTTGCCGTTTTTTAATGAGAAGTGTTTCATAATTTTTGGCGTTACAGTGGGCGGATTTCTCAATTTCGATGATAATATTTTAATGAACGATGTAAAGCCATACAAGAATCAACAGCCCCGCGCCGCCCTTTCGTTTTGGCAAAGTCGTGATACCTGGGCTTCTACTTGGGGAAAAAGCAGCGCGATGATTATCGATTATGTGCGTGTTTATGCCGATTAGAAGCCATACATTAAATTAACAATGTTAATTTAACTATCGTTAAATAGTTTATATGAATGTATTTGTGTACATGTGTATTATTGTGGATAACATAACTGTGGACTCGTTAATGTATTTCGGAAACATTAAATTTAAAATTAATGATAAAAAAATGATTTTCCGGAGAAAATAATATATAAAATATATATTCATTTGAGCTCATTTATATTTGTCTTTATGGGTGGATTTTCAAAGGTCGCTGAAACATGTACTTAGTAATCTTTACCTACAGCTTCAAATATATGATTCAGATCGATCGCACAAAATTTGAAACCAATGTGAACTAGTTCCAGTACCTTCTGGTTCCATAAACTAAACCTTAATAAGTTGTAGCGATTATTGCATCCCTGCTTTTTATCGCCAATTCCGTTTATGTCGATGTTTCGTTAAAGAATGTCCGTGCTCTGCTCGTACGGCTGCCCATTAATTTGTTAATACGGTGAATATAATATCTAAGTGTGATTTAAAACGTTTACACTACATAACCATGAATGTTAGGCACAAGAGAAAGCAACAATGTAAACAAAAACCTTTGATTGGTGTATTTGTGTTTGTGTCGTCTGCGTGTACAGCGAAACTAAGGCAGAAGCAAGGGAATTTTTTTATTCGCTTATAACCAACGAGAATAAATGTTTTTCTTGCTTTCAGCGCATAGATTGAAGATACTTACTTAGCTTAAGCCAAAAGTTGATACTTTCACATCAGCAGGACATGGATATACTGGACATCGACGAAGCATTAAAGGATGATTCATACATGTATGTAGTAACATTTCCAATTGCTTTTGCCGTTGGTTCATATGCTAAAAATACCTAAGGCCTGTTTTCTTTGAAATGACAGTTTTCTGGCAGATAAAACGCACGATGATATCTCAAACATTCTTCAACAGTGGAAAACAAATAATCAACAGCAGTCGCAGATGCAGCCGCAACTGCATTCGCAGCCAAACAATGAACAAGGTAGGTACATGCATCATACATGTATGTATGTCAGTCATAGGTCATATAGACACAGGCACATAAATGCCTCTAGAGCTCTATAAAACACATTCGCTAGTGGGTTAAATAGACGGCAACAATGTTGAATGCTTTTCTGGTGAGTGTAGGCGGGCAAGCCGCTTACTGACCCGTACCCTTGGGTATACTTGTTTGTTTTACCCATATTTGGCCAATGTTATTGTAGACAGGAATTAACGCACGTTAATATCTACATTAACTAATAAAACATTTATGCGTGGATTTATTATGGCCATGATTTAAATTGATTATTCGGCCGACAAGAAACAATATAAATATATTGTGCATATTAAACAATTAAACATACAGTTTCGCCAATTCATTCAATAATTTATAATCTGAAACAATGGAAATTGACAAAAATCGGAGTATCCCTAGGCAGCCGTCTATTTAACGGCATATTGAACTATGCTAACTCTCCCACAAAAGTTTATTTTTAGTATAGGTCATGCGCATATATGTTAATTCAATTTTTGATTGGCATTTAAAATTTTCCGTTTTGTAAATTTTTTGCATTATGCGAAAAGTGTGAATGGCATTTGCTAGTTTGATAGCAATTTTTTAAGGCGCGCAGTTAGCCAACACTGTTTAGATGCCAATGTCGTGTAACTGTAAAATTCTGCATATGGCGAAAGAGTGGCATTTTTAGTTAAATATCGCAGTTCTGAAAATGAGTGTTTTCCAAAAGTTAGAGGAAAACGGCCTTAGAAATGGTCGTCGGATCAATATGAAGACTCGAACACCAGTTAATATATTAAAAGCTAGCAACAGAAACCTCGGAAGCAGCAAATTCAAGGAATACGTTGGTGTGTGGATTGGCGATTTAACTCCCGTTCATTTGTGCAACGTGCTAGATAAATACGTGCAAGAGCACGATACAAAACCCAAAATGATAAATGTCACTGGCTGGTTTACAGTGACTATATCCAATTGCATGGACTTACCAGATAGCTCCATTATGCTGGCTTTGAAATACGCCATGATGCCACTCAAAGTGCAGCTGTATAATTTCAAACGCAGCCACGGCGGTGACTGCGGTCAATTCCTTGTAGATACTGTCCTGATGGCCAATCGTTTGAAGCGACTCAGCGGCAAAGTCTCTGTGCTGTTCAGTAGCCAAATTATCAATATAATTGTGGAACAGGGTATGCCTTCAAATATGTTAACGATGTCGCAATTTACGCCCGAACTACTAGTCGCCATACGGACGGCGCTTTTTGCCTGTTATGAAGCTGATAGTGCTACTCTGAATCTGTCTCGATTTCATGCCGTCGCTGAGCTCGAGGGTCACTTTTGTCCACTGCATGTTTTGCCAATGCTGCAGCAAGTGCTGTTTATGATATCCCAACAGTTTCCGCTGTTGCGGATTCTTCAATTACGCGACAATTTTTTGTGTACACTGCGCGCCTTTAATGGGTTTTCACGTGCTAATATGCCTGCGCTTCAAAATTTGGATGTAAGCGCTAATCAAATTCAAGACTTAATGGAGCTTAAAAATTTACGAAACCTGGATTTGCAGACTTTGAAGATTGCAGGCAATCCGCTAGCCAAATACCAACCGTGGCAGCTGAACGCAATGTTGCCACAAGGGGTACACATCTGTGGCTACAGCCAAAAACTACAATCTCAAGAATTGATAAGAGCGCCATCCCCATCAGCACAAGGTGCTTATAGCATTAATTGTGAAGGCTTCACATTTTGCGCTGGGTTCGCCAAAGTCTACTATAACATATTTGATGAGACAAGCCGTCGTCCGGAACTAGACATTTATTATGATGCTAAGGCCCTGTTCTCGTTTTCCGCCCCTACGGAGCTGACGCAGTCATTGCAGTGCAACAGCTCTTATAGACTGTTCAATCGAAATCACCTCCACTTGCGGTCATCATTTGCGCGCTGTGGCAAAATGCGTGTCGGCGGTAAGAATGTGGTCCAAACAATTTGCAAACTTCCTGATATGCAGACAAGCATCGAGGAAGCGCGGCTGGAGGTACACATTTACAACAATAAATTGCGCGCCTTTACATTAACCGGTAGCTGCAGTGAGCTGACAACCAACAACGACTGGCAAAGGCGTATATATTCGCGAAGTTTTGTAATGCGCCCGGATGTGCCGCCAAGATGGGTTATTACTAACGATATGCTGAACATCACATTGGGTGCCAAGCAAGAAGTCAGGTGCAAGCGGATCTTGGTACCTCCTCAGGCCATGGAAGCTCCATTAGCCAGCCAACATAGGCAAGGACTTGACAAGTCCTGCAACATTGATGACCAATTAGAAGAAATTAGTAATGGCATGCCAAAACTGGCTATCGAGCCCAAAAAATCATTTAAACCTAAAGCTGTGCTGCCAAGTTTTGAAGAGATGCCGCAATTAGTGACGCAAGCTTCCGTTGATGAGAACATTAAGCTAGAGCGGGAAGTCGATGATACGCTCTTGTGCTCCGAGGATGAAATGTTGCTGGTGATCAGTGACGATGTGCTTTAAATCTTTTATACAAATGCATAGTTGTTAAAAAAATTACTACACTCACATACACACCCAGCACAACCATTTTTTTTTCTTATGAATAAGTCATTTAAAACTAATATATATGTATATATATTATATGTCAAGCATACAAACTTAATTCGAAGACGTTTACGAGACCCAAACGCAGATCACAGGCGGCGGCAAATCTGGAGACACAATTCGTAAGTCCAACATCATTTCAATATATATTATTAGAAAAAAGAATTATCTTCGGAGTACCGAAGGGGAGATATTAACTATAGACGAGCCATATCAGATAAGTGTAAAGAGCATTAATTAGTCTCACTTTAAAATCTGTCTTTTGTTTTACTTAACTGATCTTTAATGTAGAAGCAATAATATGCTAAAGATTGTAATTTATAAATATATCAAAAGTTAGAGAATATTGAGTTTCGTAGTTGCAGATATTCGATTGAAAGTCAGTTGCATAATTAAATTTTTTGATTTTATTATTTGTTGCATAATCAGTAATTTATATTAGTTTGATTTATGGACACAAGATATTAATGAAAATTACCAAAGAGTTTGAAAGCATAGAAAATTCTGAAATGGAAAGACATAGCTGTAATCGGCATCTAATTTTCAGATGATTCGATTGGAGGTCAGCTGCAGACGGAATGTTTCTGAGATTAAGAATTCTGGCTTCTAAGATATTCTATGCTTGCCATAATCTGCTGCTAGGCAGTGACCTGTGCGTTTCTAGTCTGCAGAGCAATCCAGTAGATATTTTGAATGTGTCCGCTCATTCTGCTCTTTCTTATCTTGTACTTGAATCACAGGAACTGGAACGTCACAGGAACGTCCATCTTGTATAAACTTAATTAGACTATTTAATTGCTCTCGGATTGAAAATGCTTGAAAATCATTTCGTCTGCTGGGAGCAAGAATATGAAATGTCCGTCTTAAGCAGACATAACTGATGTTATTGCAGTGGACTTTAGTCCACGATACGCTCTCATGGCATCATCTGGGTTATCTATGGGAATTTTATATAAATAACTATTCTATCTTTTGAGATGACGTTATATCAGGACGGTTTGATGACATTATCAAACGTGGCAATCAGATTTTCGTTTTCTTTGTCTGATATACTGGATAACATCCTTAATGATGCTTTAGCGTGAACTGAAATTACAGATTTTCCAACTCTGAATCAAAATTAATTTATTATCAATTTATATTTTTCGTTGATATTAATACAATGAATAATATATTTAATCAATAGTTCTATTAAGAATGAAAAAATCTCATAACAGATTTTCATTATTTTTATTTCCAAGCTTACTCGGTCTTTACTTCTTTCTGCTGATAGCAAAACGCGGAAATTTATCTTTCTATAGCTGGTGTCACAAAATTTGTCATCCAAACTTTTGAAAACTTGCTTTTTACTCTGAGTCACCATCCTTATAATGAAAACAGTGTTTTTCGCAAATTTATTTGTTAAAAAAGGTCTTTGATAAAGAGGCGGAGAAGGCTATATCGACTAAGCTTTAGAATGCATGTCTGGTTGGAGATTCTATCCCCAATGTGTTACGAATTTCGTTAGTTCTGTTAGAGTATACAAAGTGGCATATGAATCGAAACGTTTTCTTTATTTATCTTTATTTTTTTGCAGACGCATGTGTCCCAAACACAAAATAATACATCGCCCACGACAAATTCAGGATCGCTGATGCTTAGTCTAGAAATTGGAGGACTTGTAACCAACATGCATAAATCCTTTCTGCAGGACACTTCTCCACCATCGTCTATCTGTACATCTATAAGCAACGGATGCATGAATAGTTCACTTATCAGCTCCGCTGATTTTACAAATCTTAACTTTCTGCAATCGATTAACAGTCTGGAACCAACGGAGTCGGATCCAGCAGATCATAATCTGACAACGACGGCAACGCTGATCAATGAGGGGGGCTACACGCTGAGCGACATGATAAGGGACCGCAAAGTTCTTGAATCACTGAGCATGTCTGGTGATGGCACGTTAATTAAGGATTCACATATTGGCCAGATCGATGACATATCATTGACGACGCTAAGCAAAACTGCTTCCGGTTGCAGCACAATGGATAACAGCACAGACAGTGTGTCCATGCCAAATGAAATCCAGGTGCAAGCACAAGCACATGCACATGCCCAGCCGCAGTTGTGCACAACTATGGTGTTGAGTGAGGAGATGATTGGCGATACCACATTCAGTCTGGTAGACAGCTTAACATCGCGTACAACCACAGAATCGATGTGTGAGGGGGAGACAACTTCCACGTTTAAACGACCAACGGCCATAAACACTGCAGTGTTAAATGAAACACAGCTCCTTGCAGGGCGACAGATTAACAGCACCTTCACTGAAAACTGTCATACGCCCGAGGCAGCCCGCTGTGATACACCTGAGAATCTTGAAAACAAATTGCCATCTGTCCAAATGCAATCCACACCCCTGACCACAGCAAGTGGTCGTTCTCAATACAAAAGCAACAATAATAATAATAGCAATAAGCCGCTAAGCTATACGCCTACACTGAAAGGTCGTGACGAAGTAATAAACATATCTCCGATTGTGGATAGCACTACGCCTTACAAAAGCCGACAACAGCTCAACCACACCTATGAACCACCAACAGCAATATTAAAGGATCTTCAGCTTGAGGTGGCGCCTGACAGTTTTGACAGCCAACAGTTTGTGGCAAATACAATGCAGTTGCTCGAGCAAATCGAACAGCCTACCTTAGATGCAACCTACAAAAAGTCGGAAGAGCATAGGCAAATGCAGTGTGTCATGGATCTGGCCGAGGCTGAGGTGGAGCTGCTCGCTCAACAGGGTGATGAAGAGCAATTTGAGCATATGCTGGCCGAGCTTGGAAAAGTAAATGCTCTTAATGCAGAGCAGCTGAAAATGCAAAAATCACTGGACAGTATAAAGCGTCGTTTTCATAAAGATGAGGAGCCTTACATTCAGCCTGACCAGCAGCAGCAGATAGTGGATCTACAGCATGTTACGCCCCCATCGTCGCAGTCACAATTAACAAGCAGTCATAGTCAATCTTCCAGCAGCAGTGAGCGACTGCTCAGCCGACGTAGTCGCCTCTATGACGATGTCAATTTGACCGCAATGCATAACAGCGATACCAGCAATGCCAGTTGCAATTCTACTTCGTTCATTGTTCATCGACGAGAAGAGGAGCCAACCAAAAAAACCGAGGTCTACACCCCACTTCATGAGACGGACAAGCAGGAAGCGGACATGGAAGTGGAAAAACAGGAGGCTGTAGACTCCAAGTCTTCCAGCTACAAGGTCACAGGGCGACGTAATAGAGATCGAGAACGGTTCAAAACTATCAAAATAACTAAAGAAATGCGTGCACGCGACGAGGAGCTGGGAAACATTGTTGTGCCTTGTATTGATGATGAAGAGCCGCAGAATGAACCATTGGATACAGTAAAATCTGAGGATCGACAGGAGTCATTTCATAGACGTCTTTCACGACTCGATCAGACATCTCTCAGCAACATAAACGATGTGGACAACAATACCGTCTCCGGCAGTAATTACTTGACTTACAAGAAGCCAAAGGAGAAATCGTTGCTGATGCATCAACAGCAGCATCAGCAGCCCCAACCAGCATTAGCCGAATCGGGCCAGAATGCACGGCCACAGCCGCGCTCGCTATCTCGACCGCGGTACATCAGCGGCTTGCAAAAGCTCAGTACTGTGAGCAAAGCAACTTCCGCTGGCGCTGGTCTAAACGCAACAACATTAGCAAACTCAAATGCAACAACGACAGAATCTGTGCCAAAAGCTAGTGACTTTGAAGGGCTAAAAAGTCCAATGGGCATTAAGTCGAAATCATTTCACAATTTGTCCTCAAACATTAGCGGGCTTGTGAGTGCTGGCGGTACTGTAGATGCGTTGGCGCCTCGACCTAGTTTGGGTGGCGCCTTGAGACGACCCAGCGTCCAAGTAAGCAAGCTGACAAATCTGTTTCGAGCAACCCAACAGCACGAGGTATGTAAAATAAGAAAGTATAAATTTTAAAAGAAATGAACATAGAAATCATTTAGCAGGATGGAGGTTCCGTATTTAAAGTGCCCAAGTTAGTCAGCGGATTACGTGCACCGACGAATGCGGCTGTTAAGCGAACTGTGGGCAATGGACTCGCCCGACCTTCGTCCGGATATTATAGTCTGAGCGTGAAAGCAGCTGGGGAATCTGAAACACCCGAGGTGATTTGTCAATTTAAATCAACATGTCTCTAAATATTAATATATTATTGGTTACAGAGCCTGTCTTCTGCATCGTCGCGTGGCAGCCTGTATGGCAAGGACACAAAACCAAACGACCCTTTTGATACACAGGCGCTTAGCTTGAAGCTCACACAGGTGACAACCGGTGCAACGGGCATACCTAAGCCATCGGGTCTGCGGCAACCGACACAAATGAAACGCAGTGGATTGCCGCGACCATCAAGCATACTAAGGCGTTGACCCACATGAAAACTACAACGACCACTCAACCAGAAGACTAATATAGAAGATATGACCAGAGAAAACAGAAAAGTGCTTCGTTTATCCAATTTTGTTTTCTTTACTCGCTTTGTTATGTGCGTTACTTATTTCAAACTCCCTCTCTATAAAGAATTTGTTGCCGTACTGTCCATTCGATTTAGCATTTATTTAATGCATTCATTAGTTGAAAGCAACCTCGACTTATGTAAACGCGCCAATATCGAATAAAAAACACACACTATGCCTTAACGAAAAACGGAGATAACTCCATGTGAATCGTATAGTAATGAAACGAAAACTATTGCTGTATATTTTTGTAAAACACGCAAAAATAATTATATTAACGTTAATTGTTGTAGTTGAGCGCTGCAAATAAGGAGATCGAATAATAAAATTATCTATATGTATAAATAATCCTATCATTAATTGAACCGTATGATTATATCCCTATTCCTGCTCAGTGGCTAGACCACAAAAACAAACAACAAAAATGTAGCATCTACATGATAAGTCTATTAACTATAATAAAACCTGTTACCAGTCTAAATACACTTATAAAATTTACATTACGTAATCAGCATATATGAAGGGATCAAATATCCGACCATTTAATTTGTTTTTGGATCGATCGTATAGGTAACAAAACAATCTTTCGATTGCTGGTAACCGCTAGCAATATGCTCGCAGGCATCTAAAAGATACTCTGATACATATAAGTGTTGTAAGACATTAAATTTTCGAACGATCGTTACAAGGCTCTAGATATCTTATAAAAATGGTGATATGAAAATAAAATGATTTGAATCTTACCAACTCCGGCATATGCAAGCATTAAAACTAGAAGCTGAACTTAAGGACTGGTTTGCGCTGGATATATCGACATAGCATATATACAAAGATTGTTTAAGGATAATATATTTTTTTTGTTTTCACTTATAGCTTTGCCTTCCGAATATACACCATTTATCAATGTTGCGGGTACTTAGAAATCCTTTTTGAGAGAGCTTGAGTGAAGTTTTAGGTGAGTCAGAAATTATGCGTAGAATTATGCTCCGATGGGAAAATTGTAAGTGGCGTGATTTTTAGGGTGAATTGCTTATGTCTAACAAAACGGGACAGTTTAATCCTAACCAATGCCGATACCCTTATACTTGATATACACTTCATAAAGTCATGTCCATCCTATTCCCGAGTGATGACGGGCGTAGAAAAGAAAACTTTTTGAAAAATGTTCCGTCTTAGGTGGAACTGAAAAAGCCGCTAGGTCAGCACCGCGTGCTGCGGCAACACACTGCGATTCAGTCCACGATTATCTTTGGGGACAGGTGGATGAGAGGTCCTCAGACATCGAATCAGGATTAATAGGTCCTTAAGCGTGATGAGGCATCCATCGTGAACACTCAGTCTTTCGGTATGACGGATCAGCTGAAATAGTAAAATCTAAAGCCCTGTGATAAGACATAGAAACGCAAAAATAAGCTTTTTAAGGGCTTGATCGCCAAAACGATTAGATAATCCGAGGCATTAAAGATCGCCAAGTGAATTCTAAATTATTGTTAAATATCTTTGTCAAAATTCATTTCAAACGATTTTCACGATATCCACCGCTATAGGGTACAAAATGCGGGTAAAATGTTCAATTAACTATGGTTTTTTTTTTGAGGTCAAGATTCTCTCCATAAACTAACAGGCAAAAACCGTAGATTCCAACATTTGGTTCGGCATTTGATGGACTTTAAACAAATTTCAAATAGGATTTTTAGCACAAGACATTTCATGGTGAAGCCGGATAATTCCCACTAGCATCTTTATTATTACATCTAAAGTTCAATTAAGTCGACCCTATTTTATGTTCATGACCTAAACTAAACAATTACCAAACATAATTAATGTATTCGATATTTTTGTATTTTTTGTATGATCAGTAATTTATATTAGTTTGATTTATGTACACAGGGTATTTATGGGAATCAACAGAAAGTATAAAAGCATAAAAAATTCTGTAATGGAAAGACAAAGCTGCAATCGGCAGCTAATTTGTAAGTTGAGATACATAGTAAATATTTGCTTTGCATTTTTGAATACCGAGAATTTAGCAGAAAATGCGACAACAGGAATGTTGTGGTTAATGTTGCAGTTTTTGTTGTTCTGGCTTTTGTTGTTGCTTAGAAGGATCATGCTGAAGCACCTGGTCCTTAGATTGCTGTTGCTGTTGCTGAACTGGTAACTGTTGGTTTTGCTGAGGCGAAGGCGACTGATTGTTGATTTGTTGATGCGCTTGTTGCTGGGCGGGCTGCTGTTGTTGTGGCGCAGGCACTTGCCCTGGTTGGACAGCCGGTTGAACAGGCTGATATACAGGCTGCTGTTGCTGTTGCGCAGGCACTTGCCCTGGTTGGACAGCCGGTTGCACTGGCTGATATACAGGCTGCTGTTGTGAAGGTTGCTGTTGGCTAGGTTGCTGATAGATTAGCGGCTGCTGTTGCTGCTGATACGCTTGCTGGTGTTCTGGTATCTGTCCAGCATGCTGATACACTTGATCGGGATTCAATTGAACGGGCTGTGGCTGCCCATACTGCTGCTGTTGGTATTGTTGGCCATGATTCTGTTGCTGTTGGGCATATTGTTGTTGCTGATGTTCATACTGTTGCTGCTGCTGCGCGTGCAACTGATTTGGTTGCTGGTAATGTAGTTGAGCACCTTGGGATGGCGCGTGATAGGTCACACCACTTGGTGGTGGCACTGCATAATAACCTTGAGGCATATTGGGATGTGGGGGAAGTTGACCTTGAGCAATCATGCGCTGCACTTCCTCCTGACGTCGTCGTTCAAACTCCAAATACTCCTCATGTGAAAACTGCGGCTGTTGATCAATCGTTTCCCACTCAGGATCCTTTTGAAACTCCTCTTTTGCAGTTTGCTGCATGAACTCATCTATACTGATAAGGCCATCATGATTGGTGTCCGTTTCCTAGTTTATAGATATATATTAACATTAACATGCCACACTTTTTTTAAAATATATAAATTATAAGCCTACCTGAAAGTAATGTTCCCGCATGCGCTCCATTTCTTCGGCCCGCTCGCGCATATCATCCTCGGGCAAATTGCTTTGGTAGACTTTGTCTAACTCCTTTACAAAAAGTGCCTTTACCTCGGCCTCGTCCCAAAAGCCGTTGCTATCAACGTCATGAATTGAGAAAAATGTTTTTGGATTAAAATCGTCTCTGTCCATGTGATCTTGTTTCTCCCAGACTTCTTCCAGTTGGGCTTTGTTGCCTGGATGATGCACTTTCTCGTGCTGTTTGTGCTTTTTTTCCTTTTCCTTTAATTCTTCTTCGAATTTCTTGCGAGAGGCCTCATCCATTTCTTTTTTTTGGGCCTCCCGCTCAAATTCCTTTTGCATTTCATATTCTTTGAACTCGCCGCGTCGCTTTCGATCCGCTTCAGCCAAATCGTCAGACGTTTTTTGTATTAGTTTTCGCAAATCTTCGATTTCGAAAGTATGCTCATTGCCATGATCCAAATGCTGTGGTACTTTTAAATGTTTGCGGTCAATGTCATTGCTAAGCTCAAACTCTTGGTTGGCCAATTCACGCAAACGCTCCAACTCCCGTCGTTTTATCTCGTCTAGTTTTGTACGCACATGATGATTCACATAGTCCAGTTCTTGTGCGATTTTTCCACTCTAGATAATTTGGAATTATTTCAAATTGAGGGTAATTACACAAACAGCCGTCATTCACAAAAAAAACTTACACGTATATCGGCCTCAGGTGCTTTGTCCAGCTTCTTCCTAAACTCTGGATCGGCTTCGAGTGCCTCTACCACCTCGCGCAAATAGCGCTCATATTCCAGCGCAGCCTCTACGTCCGCCGGACCTGGTGTACTGCTTGGATCCTTGCTCTTATCCTCCTTTTTATTCTGCGTGACAGGCAAAGCTACAACTAAAGATGCAGCTAGAGCAAGCGCCAGCACGACTTCTGCCAGGGTACGTTTCATAATTACACGTGCTGCAAGTCTCTACTTCTAAATGGTTTTCAATGAAGAAAAACAGTTGTGTAAATAACTTTACAAAATAAGTGTATTCTGACGTGTCTGTCTCGAATGATCCGTGCCTTGGTATTGTTTTGTCACTGGGTGTTACCAGATGGCTTTACTAGTTTACATGTTTCTAATACCACTGCATCCAAAAATATCGATAAGACTCAAAAGGTGTCTTCACTATGAAAGCATTCACTTTTACATCCAAGCAGCTGTTGAAAGACAATATTAAGTGAATTGTATTGCTATTTAACGAATGAAGTTGATATTGATAATTTACAACTAATAATATTCTTACTTATTATGATTATTACTATTATTATTGTTATTATTATTACCATTATGATTATTATTTTTATTATTATTATTATTATTTCTATTATTATTATTTTAAAACCTTTGTAAAAAGTAAACCGACTTTATCATGAAATGTGTAACACATAGAATGAGGCATCTCCGACCCAATAAAGTATATATTCTTGAAAAGCAGCAACAGCCGTTTGTATACCCATGTTCGTTTGTCCATCTGTCTGCTTCGATGCGTTAATTTCTTAGGCTTAGGGCTATCGTCATGAAACGTTGAATAGGTCCGTTTTTCTGGTGCGTCTTTTTCGATTTGGGTCAAACTTTCCAGAATAAGTAATGTTTTTGAAACCAATATCTCCGTATAAGAATAATAAAAGAATGGAGAATATATAATACTTTAATTAATTGCCCGTCCGAAAAAGCCGAAATTCATAAATTAAATCAACGTTAAGTGTCCGATGTTAATTTGACGCACAGCATTTGTGTTGCCCTGGTTGGAACAATTGTCCAAATAGAACCAGCTCAATTTAATGAGCGACTGTTTTTTGTTTACTTCTAATGAAGAACAGTCCTGTGCTATCAGCTGATAAGAATAATAGACAAAGCTTTAAAATTTCAAATAATGGCAAACAGCGCAGCTGCAGCCGGCCGTGCTGCAATCAAGAAAAAGGTGCTGAGCAGCGGAGAATACGCACGCATTTGTCAATTTATCAATGAATTTAGCGGCGGCTTGCCGATGGACTGCGAGTTGGAAATGGTAAATCGAGTTTTCACTGACATTGAGCCACTAGCCCTGATCTGCATACTGCAAACAGAGTTATTTAACATTGCGCGGGGTCAGCATTGGCGACATGAAACCCGCTCCAAAAAGCTGTTAAAAACGTACGTAAAAATATGTATATTGCTTTGAAGGCTATCTATATACCTAATCTCGTTTAGCTATGAAGATCAGTGTCACTTGTACAATGATAATACTCTTGTGATTCGCATTGCTTGTGCGGAGAACATGAGTCCCGTTGCGCTATGTCGGCTGCTTCTGCAAGAGAAATACGAGCTGAAGCAAAAACCTCTAATTTCCCGGTTGCTAAAGCACCCTCATTTGATTAATGATTCACGCCTGGCCGCCAACGTACAACAGTGTTTATACAGCGACAATCAGGAGGGGCCTATCACGGATCTACGACGACGGATAATTGGCGAAGAGTACGAACTGAAGCTGAAACGACTGGCTAAAGAAGCGGGCATATATTTCTATGATGAGCAAGATTTGCGACGTATGGGATATGACAAGACGCCCGATATCAAGTTGATATTGCCATTTATCTACAAGGGGCTTGTAGTGAATTGGATAGAGAGCAAGGCAAATTTCGGTGATCCCAAGAGTCACAAATGGAACATACAGCAGCAACTGCTGAGCTACTGCAACCGGTAAGTCCTTGGTATTGCTCGCTTAATCGCATTTAATACATTAATTTATTTCTGTTCAGTTTTGGACATGGCATCATTATCTATTGGTTTGGCTATCACGAAGAAACCCCACAGTTGCCGGATAATAATATTGGTATAACAGTGCTAGCAGATTTTCCTGCGCGGAAAGATTTAGTTTTTATGCAGTTGCCAGAGTAAGCGCCCGCTGCGAGCAATACAGACATTTCTGTGGGTTAGCCTTTAAAATATTCCACTTAGCCCCATGATATACTGTTATTTAACAGTATTTTTTTTCTTGTATTTATAAATTTGCATTTACATAAATTCTTTTTGATTTTTACAAAGTACAAAAACACATTTTTTTTTTTGCATATATGTATAAAACTAGAAAGTTTAATAATTGCCCTAGAACCCAAGTGCAGTTTTCTAATAATTATTTTGACAAAGTAAAATATTTATTTGAAAGCAAATCAAATGTATATAGTTTTTAAAGATTAGCTGGCGCCCGAGCTTGCATTTTATTTCAAAATATTGATTGTTTGAATTTTTATTGTTGCAATTTTTTCGTACTGGTAGGCAACTCGTCGTTTAGTTGATGACATTTTATACTTGTCATTCTTATTATTGACCCGCACCCGTACCTTACAAGTCTTTTAGCTCCTCGGGCATGTCGTTTTTGGGATGCTTGTTCTCAAAATGCTGCTTGTAAGTCTTGGGATCCGGCATTTGTGACTGTGTAAAAGATTTGTTGTGTTAATTAACTCAATTTTAAATATATTTAGTATACTTTGCATGCTTCTTACTTTGCACAGGACGCAAACATGAACCAGTGCTTTTTGGGCCGCCTTCTTTTGATCGTTGGCACTATGACCCTGCTGTTTCTTCATCTTTGCTTGCTTCTCAGCGGCTTTTGCTTGCGATTGTATTTTCTGATGACCGCGTGCCATTTCAAAGCTGTTGCTTTATTTAACCCTGCAAAGACAATAGTTTATATAAACTCAAGTGCTGCAATTATTGGTTAAACATCAACAGTAATTCAATTTTTTTTTGGTTTTTATTTTCCTTAATTAACGATGCTGGTTCGTCTCAACTGTGTGCACTGCACTGCAGGAACAAACGCAGACAGTTGGCATTTGGCAATCGCAGCAGCAATAGCGATACAGCCTGTACTTTCTCTTTCGCTTCGATGAGGGAATATGGATGTTGTGGCAAAACGTGTTGTTGCTATTTAATGATTATTTACGATTTATAAAAATCAACTGCAAGACGTTATCAGAAAGATATTGCCGCGAGCATGTCTTGGCCACCACCCCCAACCATATTTATTAACACGTTTCTGCAAAATCAGCGACCACGTTCTATATGCTCACCTAATTATAAATTTGGTAGTGCGTTCTGCGCCAAATGCAATTGATGGCAAACTTATAAATTTGTGAAATTTACAAACTAGGCTTTTTTGATACCCGAAATTATTGACACTTGTTTAGAGTTTAATTTCCGTAGCGTAGTTTGTTTTTTTTTATGGTATTACGAATTGTGACCCCTGCTTTTGTTGTGTTAAGTGTTGTGTAGCGATTTATCGGTTTAATGCAACGATTAGTTGGCCTTCCACCACAAGTTATCGGACTTATGATAACATATCGGTATTCTACAGACGATGGCTTATCTTATTATTAAACTGCACTGAATGTTTCTTTCAAATATGAGAAGCACATTTTATTGCTTTTAAATATGCCATCATATGCATATACACACTTATTTTGTACAAATAATAATGATTCAAACAAATGTTATAGTTAATAATTGGGGTATTCCGGCTCCGTGAGTATAAGCGCAGAATATCGCATTTATATACCCTATACCAAATGTATGTAACAGACAGCAGTAGGCATCTCCGAAATAGCTGAGCCGATATAGCCATGTTCGCCTGTTTGTCCGTTCGCCCGTTTGTATGGATGCGTCGAACAGACAGGGCCTTCAAATTTTGAATGTATGTATGTTGGTCTCCATATGGCCGCGACAGATTGAGTTTATTTCGAATGAATTGCCTCGCATACATAAATAAATCGATAAAAATCTCATATTATTTAAGACTCTGTATGGCTGCTGCTATGGCTGCTCTACCCGGGAGTGACCGACTAGGAGGTACACTTAACCTTCTCTAAAACAATTGAGAGGCTCTAGTCGGATGTGCCTGACTAAGCGCTTTTCTACCACCACCAAATGCAGTTTAATTTCGATGCCAAAAAAAAAAAAAAAAACAAAAACTAAATTAGCAGAACAAACACGAATGCTGCCAATTAGGCATTTTATTAGACCACTATATCAGATAGTTGCTATACGAACTATCAGTCGAACAGTTGGTTGTGGTTTATACTGTTTTTGGGTTCAATGAGATATCTAGAGCAAACCCGGCTTTACTAATAAAATTAACATGCTTATCAATACCGCAGTACTCTTTTATATATCTGTATATATATATCTATATATATATTTGAAGAATTGGTCCAAGCCTCAGTTTTTATATAGAACAATTGTCCGTTCCTCAAGATATTTTCACCAAACTCACAATGGTCAACATTTACGTTCAGACATAATGTTGCGATTAATCACGCATGACTGTGAAATGCAACGTGACTGGCGGTGCGAAAGACTATGAACTATGTCATCAGTGAGAAGATTATTAAGAGAAAATTCAAAGAAAGACGCATGTCAACCATTTTCAAAATGAAGTTGAAATAATTTCAGGTTCTCTTGTATTTTTAATATAATATATTTATTTAACTCGGGCAAAGCCGGGTAATTTCATTTGGCCATACTTACATGTATGTATGCTTCTAAAAAAAGCTTTATTGGTAAAAACTTAACAAGGTATAAAAAGTTAGACTAACATGCTGGCATTATTGTCGCAAAACTCGTAAATATTGTCAACGAACTGCATTTCATGTGGAACAGCTTGAGCAACTTGAACTGTCTCCTTATCCTCTCCCAACGTCATTCGCTTAAGGTTGTTTATCAGCGAAATGTCCTGTTTTATCTCGTTTTTTAGCTCGAGAAGCTCGTGCTCCGTTCTTATAATATCCTCCGCATAGGCTTCAATATTTTGCTGCAGCTGACTCACGGAAAGGTCAATTTCCCTACATCTATACCGCTCGTTTTGCAGTTTAAACTGCCTGCACTTGTCGGTTAGCTGGCGCGTCAGATTGTATTCTCTTTCGTATCTCATATTCATCTCTGCGTGCAGCGCAGCCAGTTTGTTGCGCAAGCTATTGCGCAACGGCGCATCCTTGCGGCGCCGTCTAATGCAATGGTTGCTGACAAATTTGTCGGAGGTGGTTATTTTTTCGCGGTTGTTTTTTCGATGTTTTGTCGCCAGCTCGCAGCTGTTTAACTGGGCCTTGACATTGCGGTTGTAGTTCTCGTAATGCTGATCGGGAAGTATGACCAAAAGCACTTCGTCGAGCATTTCATTTCGCAGTTTTCTTTTTGGTGGCAACCAGTTTTCCCTGATTTGATTGGCCACTTTGGCTGATGTTTTTTTTGCATAGGTTTTGTGTTTTTTATTGCTGCCAAAGTGTAAAAGTCTTTTCAGCCACTTGAGCATTGAAAATCCGGTAGAGGCGGATGGAGTTATTTCCCCATACTGAGGTGGCAACGATTCCTTGAGCTGTTGACGTTGCTTGAGCGACAGACACAACTATAAAGAGAAATACTTAGTAAATGTAAGTGAAAATATAAGTCGCAAATATATTTTAGGCGCTCTATAATAATTACAATGCTATTAACCCAAAAAAGCTCCACAAAATTAATAATTACTTTGAATAGAGAGAGAGGGCACAATCAACTAAATTACCCGCCAGCCAGAAAAAAAAAAAAACAAATAAAAAACATTACCTTTAATATTAAAATCGATAGGTAAGTTTTGTTTTGACTAACGATGCATAATCAAGTGAAATACCATTTAACTGATACCTATGTACATATACATATATATATGAGAAAACATACCATATACCTCATAGTACATGGAGTATAGTTAAGTGACCAACGGTCGGGAGGGGTTCGCTTCTAAGCACCTAATTCGCATTTTCAGTCGCGTGCAGCGCCAGACGGGCGGGCAGACACGAAGCAAAACAAAAAACGCTTATTATGCAATCACTGTCGACTTTTGTTCCTGCATTTGGGCCTAGTTTTTGCACGGCATGTGGCCAGGATATGATGCTTGTGCGCAGGGGGGGTTAGGGTGAAGTGTGGGTTTATCGCATATTACCTCATTGTGCACACGGCTCCAAGCGCGCCAAACAGGTAAAATGGCCATGTTGCCATCGTAGCTGCGCTCGATACCACGCCAACGTTCCGTTATAACGAAATCGTTGTAGTCACGCAATGCTGCTCCTGAGCCATGGTCGCCATCTTGTTTTTTGGGGGACAGCGCAAACGTAACGAAAATAAAAAGCCACAATAAATATTTGTTAAAACACACACTAATAAGAGTACTCTGGTCGGAAGTGCCCGACTAGGAGATGCCCTGTACCGAGCACTTAACTGGCTTACCTTCACATACACTTACTTACGTCTATACATACACAAAAATAACACACAAATGCACAAAACTTGAAATGTGCCTATAAATAGTCCCGCGGTCGGACGGACGGACGGACGGACGGACGGACGGACGGACGGATGGAGAGACAGGGCACCCGATCGTATTGGCTGTTATGCTGCCTTCTGGACGTTACATAATTGGGCTCTAGATTGGTATGTACAAATATTAACTTACCCGGCTTATTGTTGATGTTGCTGTTATTGTTGTTGCACTGCTCGTCGTCTATCAGCGCTTTAATGATATCATTACAAGTGGTCTTGTTGGTTACACCCGATACATAACGTAGTTCATTATGGTTCAGCCAAATGGGTAACTCCTTATCACACTGTTCCTGTTTGCGCAGATAGATAATGCATTGGTTTATTAGTCAAACACCATTTTGAAACAGAAACAAAACAAATATTCTGAAAAAGCGTATTTTATTCGAGATTGACCCATTCGGATTATGTAAAGGGATCTCAGTATCAGGCAAGCGTTGATGCTCGTTGCATTTACAGATCAATACTATTAGTTAGCTCTACTGCATCTTTTCAAATAGGTAGTGAAACCAATTTTTAAAGTTCAAGTACAGACGATCCAACGATATATACGCTATCTTAGAAGTAGGGTACTATGTAGAAAGGCCTGGAAGGAGGCATATCTGACTCGACAGTGTTTACTCAGTATCAGAGACGAGGGGATATAGCCGTTAGAATTGATTTCACGGATCCCATTGATTATATCAGCTACTATAAAAGTTCCGTAGCTTTTGCATAGTTATTAAATTCTCACAAAGATTGGAATGCAAACGATAAAACGTTGCGAGCGAGCAGGATATCTTCTAGTCGAGCACTCTCTAATAGACCACTCTCTATGGTTATTATGCTTAACTTTGATTAAGGCCTGCAAGTTTCAATGGACTTACTAAAACTCCTTTTGATAGTGGTATTATTATATGTATACAATGTATTATATACGAATCGCAAGAAATAATATTTCCTAGTCATTGGAGTGTCAGGCCAATAACCAGGAAGACTGATTCAAGTTCAAGGCTATTAAATGCTTTAAATTGACAATCTTACTGGCTTAAATTAATAATATTGTGTTAACTATATCAACTAGGAGTAAGATATTTTGTTGGCAGGGTCAAAAACTCAATTGAGATTTATAATCCACCGAATTCAACTGTTTATCTTTCTTGTACGGTTCTTCTTGTGGTCAAAATGAACAATCTCCAAATACCACTGTCACTCTGTAAACATTGACACGGCACAAAAGTCGACGCGGCTCTTTTCCGCTCACCTCACGAAATATTATTTATCCGGATGACTAGAAAGTAGCCAAAGCCAAAAGGAACAGAACTGTACTCGATTCCGCTAGCCACCCAAAAAGGAGTATTGTTTGACTTGACAGCAAGCTCAGGACCTCGTATTTACGTACTTACCACGGTGCTATTAGCGCCACATAGGGATACGAAACGATGGCGATGACGTCTACTGGTGACCATGTGCTGGCCATTTCCATTTCCATTTCCGTTTGCCATGTTGCCGTGTTTATTTTGGCCCCGTTGTGTGGGCGGTGGGGCATCGATGAATGCGTTGGGTGCTGTCACCTTGGCATCTATCAAAAGATTAGCACTTGGCTTCTTGGGGTGGGTGCTGTCTTGATTTTGGCGACGATGACGATTTTTGGGCGGCAGTATTGGGCTATCAGGAAAATTCAAAAGCGGCGTACAAGACTCAGGATTATTATCGATGAATGTTGAATTTTGTTGTTGCTGTTGTTGTTGTTGTTGTTGCTGTTGTTGTTGTACCGCCATTTTGGTAAAATCGGCCCACTAATTGGTACTGGAATGGAAAATAGCAGGTAAAAGCTAATTGTAATTATAGGTGTTTATATATGTGTAAATGTGTATTTTTGTTCATATGCATGTATATTGGGCTTGATTTTTTTAAGCACGCAAAACTTGTGTTGGTGGTGGTTGGTTCTATGGAAGCCCACGACTAACAATCCATTAAGATTTGTTGGTAGCGATTAAACAAATTATGCATGAGTTTCACATTGCATGGCATTGCCATTGCCTACCAACTTATGGGCGGTGGTTCAATAAACACCACAACAAAATCCACCTGCCCAGCCAATTGCCTTACGTCAATTCCTGGAAAACTATTCAGCAGCTTTGTGACCATCTTTTGCATGCTAGACTTTTCTGTGCCTCCGCTGCGGCGCATAATTTCTTTCTGGCTGTACATAAATTCCATTTTGTAGATTAGGTGTCTGTTTGCGTTGAAACATTATTTTCTTTTTTTTTTTTGTAGCCATTTTCACAATTTCTTATGGATATATGGATATATTGATATTGATATATCCTGATCAATATTTTTATGTATGAACTATTTGAAATCAGCGATTATTTCTTTCCTGCATACTGCATAATATAAGAAATTTATTATTGCTCTGCAGGAATTCAAAATTTTAATAATAAATAATACATTGTCTTTCATATATCTTTTAGAATGTTAAAATAAAATAATGTTCATCCACTGATATTATGTTCTACTAAACATTTCTATAAGCATACATGACCCAATAATTATTTTTCTTCTGGACTGCCAGATAACATTTCTGCTTTTTAAGTAAACCATGTTTGTTCTACACATGTCTTCTATCATCTGTCATCTGTCTTTTTCTATGCAAGATAGGCGTTAGATTTATGAAAGTTTTATGATGTAACAGGCTGTACCAAAGTCTGAATAGGCTATCAAATAGCTGTAATAGGAATGATCTGCCGAACAAAATATGTCGATACAACCATATACTAATATGCTCCCATATCAACGAAATCTTACTAGCATCGGATCACTATACACCTGCCCCACTCACGATCGGTCAAAAATTAAGTTATTGTATGAAAAAGCTTATTGATTTTCAAGGTATTTTATGAAATTGGTCTTCATGATACCTTTTTCGAAATTTAGTTATTATGAGCTCTAGAATTCTTCTTGCGCGTCTGCAAATTGCTAGCCGTATATCTGAAAAGGCATTTAATGTACGGCGTGCCGAAGATAGTCATACTTTCTTGTTTTCGCCTGCTTTTAATGGTTCGATTACCAATAAGTAAGAGGTTCGACACGGGAGCTCCCGACTAGGGGGTACCCTGAACACTCTTATTTCAACACCAAATGCAGTTCGCGCAACGCGCTCGTTTGAAGTAATAAACATAAATAAGAACTGGGGACTCTACTCAACAGCAACACTATGCTATGCCTCTACTAAACAAGCACACCAAATATTGTATATTATTAAGAAAAAAAAACGAATTAAAATAGCAACACAGAAAATAATCGCAATTGCTACGCTGTAAATATAATTTAAAGCAGACGAGCATGAATGTGTGTGTGTGTACATGTATACAAAAAATCTTGGAATTTGCGCCCCATTCAGTTCCGCAGCATAACTTTGGTTTTTTCCTAACCGATCTTAAAGAAAGTTTCTACAGCATATCTTATTGTACCATAGAATATTTGTGTATTCTCAAAAAGTCAATTGCAATATTAGTTGGCTGTTGATGCTATTGATGCTGATCAAGAATATATATACTTTACGCGGTCGGAGATGCTTCCATCTGCCTGTTATATACATTTACACAATCATTATACCCTTTTACCCATTTTCAATGGGTTCAGGGTATAAAAATACATATGTTCCATTTGCACTTGACCGACGACAGCAAAAAAAAAAAAACAATCTACGCCCGTCGATCGGTCGTGAAGCATTTCCCTAAATGGCTTTCAGGCGGAATGAGGCACTGCATTTCATATGCAGGGACACGCCCATGCCATCGCACCCCCTGTTCCCCACCAGGCATCCGTTCATGTCAATTCAGTCTTTGATTACCTCAGGGGCTACACATGCAAACATTCATTTAAAAAATATGAAGTTTTCAATCATGATAAGTTAAAATGGCAGACCCTCGGACAACTTTGCAGAACAATTATCTGAACGCGTGGCTCTGACGTTTTAAGTGCAACTAATTCTTGTAAGTATATAAACCCTTATGCGGGATGATTGCCTATGATTAATAAATGCATAGTATAGTGGCTGAAAGAAACTCAGATACTAATACTTTAGTTCAGGGCCTTATTGTTCTATCTTTTTGCTTGCTTTTAACTTATAATTAACTAGCTGATATTCTGGTTTCTTCTTCGGTTAGACTTTTTGCTTCGAACTCGTTCAATCAAAAGTATATTTTAACATTTTTTATTTTTTACTTTTTTAATTTTATGTAATTACAATTTTCCATGGACTAAAAGTGAATACAGATTTGATGTTGAAAATTTAAAAATAAACTTGTTTGAAAAAACTTTAATATTTATATTGCATACAACCGTTTTTCGCCAAATCACTGATCATTAAGTTCTTAGTTTGCAGCTGATCGGACCAAATTTAGATGAGCACACAAATCAATTCGGGTTGGAAATTATTTAATATATTTTAAAGTAGGTTTTTCGAAAAGTATGAAATATCTTCAAAATAAGTTTGAACATAGCTCATTGAAAATGAGTTTAAGGTTTGGTAATCAAAAAAGTTTCTACATATGCCAGTGGGATTTTCCAGAACCTGGTCGTGACGTGCACCCTCATTACATAATGCTTCTATAGCACAACTTTCAGCTTTTACGGCGCGCTTATTACAAATCAGTCAATCGGCCAGGACAAAAAACTTGTATTTATAGAGGTTAAATGAAAATATAGCTAATAAGTTATTAGGTGAATATACTCAAATTCGTTAAACTTAAAAATTAAAACCCTAAAAATTTATAATCAAATGGACTGCAAGTTTTGTTCGAACAAGACTGCTAAGTATAATAGCGGAAAGCCACTATTGCCATAGTTCTATTTTTACACAATTCATTACTGCATTCATTGTCCTGTTTTCTTGATGTATTACGGTCGTAAATTGCGTTTTTACTCTAGATAAGATAAGATAAGCACGCCTTATATATAAATCTGAGTATATGGTATCTTATAGGAGTCATTGGAAAATCAGTGGATCTGCGATAGTCTTTGTGTAAACCAGGAAGGAGGACAGATGTTGTAGCGTGTCACGGTAATGTGCAGCCGGGTAAATGATATTTCACTTCCAACTTTGGCATTTCTTAACTCTTAAGCACTCTTAATTGCTTGTAATATGTTTTACACAATTGTTTAGTTTCAGGCTGTCTTGGTCCACACATTACATTTTGGCACCCGCAGAACCACAGAATATTATGTAATCGACTGTGAATTCTCCCAGTGCCAAGATGAAATGGCAGTAGCTCTGCTTTCCGTAGAAGAACACAATATTCTCTGGCGAGTTGATCAAGAGTAGACTTACCATTAGGTAGTTTTTGCTTCTGTTGTTGCTTTATTCGGGTTTTCCTTGCTTGGGTTAATTTTAATAATTGTTTAAATAATATAATATAACTTTTTGTTTTAGTTTGTTTTTCGGTTTTATGGATGGGGATTCACACTTGCTAGCTTAGCTGGTGACCAGCTGCCGCTGCCGAGCTAGAGGCACAGGACATGTTAATCCTTTGAGCTTTGACACTTGACTGAAGTTCAAATTTGAATTTGCAGCTACGTAACGTGTTTCTTAACGTCAGCGTCAGCAGCGTCAACGCCAGGCAGCGCTGCCGGAAACTGCTAATATTTCTTCTAGATCTAGACAGGTGCTAGGTGCTAAGCTGCCGTCCTTGTCTGGCTGCAGTCACGGAAGAATGGCCCCAGCATATGTGCAGCTCGTATATATTCAAATAATGCCTAGCACTAGCAGGCGATTCACATACATTCATTGCTGTTGTCGTTGCCAGTGACAACTCGCAGGTCGCGTTCAATGCACAACAAACAAAACTGAACGATGACGTATCCTTGACGACGGCATGTGACTAACTAAAATTTTATTTGCTACCACACAAAACTTTAAAGCAAAACCGGGCAGCTACAAACGCACACGCACACCTGCCACGAACATGCACGCACACACGGACCCACACTCACACGTACATGACACGGCAGAGAGAGGGTCTAGGGGTAGTTAGGTTCTGTTTGCTGCCGTCATCAGCGACTGTTGTTGCTGGCAGTAGCAGCTAACAACTGGTCCGTTGTCGTTTTTTGGCCAACCAGCAGCAACCACCAAGCAAGCGAAGTCGCGTTTTGTCGTATTACCAATTTCCCACTTGCCCTATAGACAGGCGATCCACATGCGACCACTCCCTCAATCCACATTATAGTTCTTTTTTATAGCGTGCTGCTACGGCGACTACTACAACTACAACCCTCCACTCCCTTTGATGTTGTTAGTATTTCTTTTATTCTTTTTTCACCATTACCAATGCTCGGGCGTTATTTGGTAAAACCAGATTGTTGATAAAATGCCACAGTAAGAACAACAATAACTAGCCGTACATAAAATGTGTGTACCTTGCTGGCAGGACCTAATTCTACGACTGGGGTTTTATGTGTATTCTATATTTTATTGTTAGTGGGTAGCATTTGGCTTTAAGCTCGATTTTCTTTTACACTGTAACAATTATATTCATGTTGCCGAAAATTTAATACCCCTGCGTAAATAATACTATGTATTAAACTAATAATAATGACATGTTTATGGGGTTTCGCTAAAGTATAAATAGTATTTTATTACGTTTTTCTTTCAAAACCAATTCTTAAATCAAGGTTGGAAAATGTGCGATTTGTTTAATAGCGGCTTTTTGACTAAGTTCAAAATATCCTGTCAAAAGAGCCTACTCTCGAAATGTGTTTTCATTGAACACCATGGACACCACCGACGAGCAGCATTAAAAAAGCAGACCTGAATATAAATGATAGTTAATTTCATTCAATATGAATCTATGTCTAAGTACGCAAAAAAATATATCTTAAGTCGAATTCTAAATAATGGCAATTTTATGTTTACAGTTTATGTTTAGTACACTATTGATTAACATTTAATTATTATTAGCGAGTATACTGTCAGCACTAATTGGGAGTGCCCGACTAGGAGATATTTTGTTACCCGAAAAATAAGAGCATCCGCGAAGGCGCACGCTGCCGCTGGTTTGATCTGCGCATGCGATATTGGGACCTATCGGATCCTTTTTGCAAATTTTAAATGTGTGTACGGCATAATTAAGAAAAGAGCATCGATTAGATCAACTGATGTTTAGCAGTAATGGAAAATTAGTTGATTTCATTGGAAAGTGCATACGTATTGCTTATTGTTTATTATAACATGCATACTTAGACACCTCTGCATACATGCATTTATATAAACACTACGCAGAAACAAAAACGCTCACTTAGACGTTTAGCTAACAAAATACCCTTTATTTATTATATATGTAATGTAATTTAATGCAATATGTGTATATTTTCAAAACATTGAGGGTATAAAACTAATTGATTTAATCTAGGTTATCAGATATTAAAAAGTTAATGCTCAAATTTAAGTAACATAATCATAATAGCGAACTTTAAGATATGCCAATTGTACCACTCCGAAATATATATGGTCTGTTACATCAAAAAAGAATATGCAAATTTATATTTAACAAAAACTTTGTTATGCTAACGACGATGACAGTCGTCCTGCTTAGCCAGTTTTTGGACTGACACGGCCAGCTGTTTTTTTTTTTTTTAATTTAAATTGATAAAAAAGAGATAATGTAAGTAACAACAAGAAGACGATATCCCCGATCCCGTACGGTATTTAAGGGAACCTTACTTGATAAACCCTTCATAATCACTAATGACAGCAACTTTCTGTAGTCTTGTGTATATGCTGATTATGTATGTATATAGAGGCAGGTTTTTATAAATTAATCAAAATCGGTTGTAAATACCGAAGGCACTCGCGAAATCCTATCCATTATTCTGGAATGAAGAAAAATAAAAAAACAATGCAAATTTTAAATTAAAAGCTATCTTAGCTATTTGGAAAACCTTATTATTAGTAGCTGGAACTTAAGCCAGCTCGGGGTTTAGTTTTTGGGGTAAAATATTGTAAATTGATCGATCTTTTTAATTTCTACGTTCTCGTGTAGTATTTCTCAGGGAATAATTATATTAAAAAAATAACACTAAACATCAGCTTACATTGAATATGCAGATTAGCGGTATATGGACAGTTATAAAAAAATTCTTTTATTTGTTATTATTATTTAAAAAACAAATTAAATAGAAAGGAAGCACCTAATGCCCATTCTTACTGTTCAAAATTATAGCAAATTATGTGAAAAAAGCTCGATCGTATTTAACTTTTTTGCTACTGGATTACCCTCCGATTGGCATTAAACACATTTTCAATGGACTTTAAATGGCATCCTTACGTATTTCTAATAATGTAAGTCTGAATTTCAGCATTGTATAAGAAATCATCAAAAATAAAATGTATATCTCGAAATATTCGGCTACAATTTATCCTATTCATTTGTAAAGTATCGAATTAAATTTTTGCGCCATTAAATGCATATGTATTCAAAGTTATGCACATCCGAATATAATTTACTTCGATCGTGCACATTGCAAATATATCTTCTCTTAATTTTACTGATAGGGTCCCAAAACTTGACGATCTTCTCTAAGAATCCGGACGAAGTATTACGGCCTCATCCACCTCCTGCGTTACAATAGCAAATCGAGAGTTCAAGAAGTAGCAGGTTCAGAGTTACATTTTTAGTGTTTCAGTCTTAAAGTCATCGTAATTACACTAAGAACAGCTGACTTGGTTACCCTTCCAAAGTAGAGCAGCACAAGCATTACAATATTAACATTGTCTACCGATGGCAGTTACTAATTGCAAGGAGGGGTGAACATGTATTACGATTGTGGGTACGAATTTCCAATGCCTGCATTGAGCCTCGTGTCAACTGCGATGCGGCTGCCGCTGTTGTTGCCGCCACGTTGCAGCTGCAGGTGTAGAACTCAACAAGCGTAACGAGGCGAGGCCCAAACCCTCAGGTCGAGTAACAGAGTCCGGTGGATAGGCAGTTGGGCCAGGCACGAGAGGCTGTTGCGCTGGTCAAAACACTTGTCTGCTTGACGAAAAAATGTAGGAACCTGTTTTCGGGCGCGCGGATATTGCAAGCTGCTTGCTTCAGTGGCAACCACTTGACATATGGTTCCTTTGTTAGGGGTTGTTCCGTTAAGATGCCGCCGGCTGCTCGCGTGTGCATTGACCTGAAAATTCGCGCTATCTTTTTGAATACCAAAGCTGAAAGGCAACCGAGACCTTTAATTTGTTTATTTTTTTTTTTTTTGGAACAATCTTTATTAATGCAAGGCTGTTATTGGATTTGGAATGTTCTTGGTGTTGTTTAGTTTTATTTATATTATTTCTTCTTATTTAAACCTGTTTATTAATGTATTTACCTGATGTGTAATTTTCACAAGTTTGCTTAAATTGAGAGTTTAGTGGTTTCAAAATGTTTATCAATTCGCAATCTCAAGGAATATGTACCTAAATTGGGATTCGTATGCAAATTAAATTTTCCAATATAGTACCTTGTAGAGCGAAGGAAGGAGACAACCCCGACCCCATAAAGTGTATATATTCTAAATCAGCATCAACAGCCGAGTTGATATAGTCATATCCCTCTGTCTGTTTCGCCCAGTCTCTCTCTCAGGAACAACTTTCAGCTTATTAAGATATCTTGGCCAATCCCAGAACTTATTAGTCAAACTATAATACTTATCATAATCGTATTAGGACATTATATAACTTTAAAGGAAGAATCTTTCGAAAAATAAGTTGTAAGGCAAAATATTCCGTTTTCCAAGATATCTTTACCAAACTTAGCAGCTATGAGCTTGTTTATTCCAACATATCTGCAAAGCCACACGGAGAATGTCATAAACGGTATTAAATCTTTGACTATAAAAACTAGAGGCTTGAAATTGAAAATATGTGTACTCCTATACCATATGCAGGAGTTTATAGATTTTTATAAATAATATGGACTTAGGCTTATACACCAGACTTATTTTCCCTTTTCATGCCTATTTCCATTCCACGAAAATAGGAAAGAACGCATGTTTAAGGTTATACCCTTGGTCCTTAGGGTATACAAGCTTTTGTATATTATATTCATTTTGTATATTTTGTATATTACATTCGTGCGTTGGAATTTTATCAAAAACGGATAATTAAAACCAAAGCTATTCATGACCCAAGTTTTTTTAGTGTATAGCAGAAATAAACAAGTAAGAGGTTCTAGTTGGGAGTAGGGAATACCCTGAGCCCAGACGCGCGTGAATGGTTGTGTGTACATGTATACAGAAATTCTTAAAGCTGCTGCCCTATCCAATTGCGCAGTTGCATATAACTTTGGTTTTTTCTTAACCGATTTTTATAAAATTTTCTACAGTATATCTTATTGTACCATAGAATATTTGTGTATTTTGAAAAAGTCAATTGCATTTAATTTGTGGCTTGAATTCGTTGGCAACATAAGTTGGGTTATTAACTTGATTTATAGCTGTGTGGTGGTAGCGGGGAGGTGGCGATAGGTATAAAATGAAAGATACTTGACATATATGTAGTATTCTAGAGGCAACATATCATGTTTGGTGAATCTAGCTCTTAATATTTACCCAGTGAGCTTTAAATAGAGGATGTCGATATCGATTTTTATCGATTGCTTGGAAACGAAGTAAGTTATCGATTATCGGAAACAATCTCGATCTGCACTGGCACTAGGAGCACCTACATTTAATAGTCTCTAGCTCTTATAGGTTCTGAGATCCTAGTATTCATAAATACGGACGGACGGACAGAAAGACGGACATGGCTAGATCGACTCGGCTAGTGATGCTGATCATGAATATATATACTTTATGGGGTCGGAGATGCTTTCTTCTACCTGTTACATACATTTGCATTTTGCACAAATATAATATACCCTTTTTACCTATTTTCAATGGGTTCAGGGTATAAAAACATAACTTCTAAAAGATTAGACAATAGAATCTATTCATTATACCAAGGCACGAGGGGATACCGTGTTCTGCTAATACCAAACACATAATAAAAATAAATAAGAAAATAGTTCTCTACCCGGAGCCCAGGCTCATAACATACCACAATAATTGATGCAACCTCTACTCAACAGCCACACCAACAATTGACTCTTAGCGGGAAAATAACGAATTTAAATAGCAGCACAGAAAACAGTACAATCGAGTGAGGGTGTGTGTGTACATATACCAGAAATTCTTGTAAATTGCGTTAGCTGCTCCAACCACGTGGTCAGTCAAAACCCGTTTTCTTTAAAAACTTCACTGTTTCTTTATCGATCTGATGAAATATTCAACAGTAGATCTTATTGTCCTATAAAATATTTGTATATTCTCAAAAAGTGGGCAATACAAATTGGTCATTTTACTTGATTTATAGATATGTGGTGGTAGCGGGGAGGCTGTGATAGCTACAAACTAAATGATACTTGATATATATATATATATATTCTAGAAGCTATATGTCCAGTTTAGAGGCCCAAGGTCTAAAAACCTAAGAGATTTGTTAAAAAAACAGGTCTTCAATTTCGACATTTATCAATTACTTAAAAACATAATAAGTTATCGGTTATCCGATAAACTTACTTATACTTTTGTTTTTGTATACGATTTTTATGAAGGAGTCTAGTATATTGGTAAGAGTAGAACCGAGTTGGGCTTAGGAACCTCCAAGGCGGACACTATTAATTATAATACCTTGCACCAATTGAAAATGGATAAAAGAGGTATAGTGGACTTGTTTAAATAAATGTATCAGGCAGAAGATCGATTAAGAAGAACGGAGCTTCTGTATTAAGGCTTCGATCTCGGCGACTACAAAAGCTACAGATCTTATAGCGAAAACGTTTAAAAACTTGGTGTTTTAAGCACAGATCAAAAGCTTTTTGAGCTACACATATTTTGTATTTGAAAACAAGAGCCTTGTGACTTAGTATTCACAAACATTTAAATGCTTTAAATAATACAATAAACGCTTGGTGCTAAAAAAATGAATATTATGTTGACTGAGGGTTACAGGGAATTGTGTAGTCGAGAACTAAACCCATTGATAATGGATAAAGAGGCTATAATGGTTTTAGCAAATGTATTTAACAGACAGAAGGAGGCATCAATGTTCGAGTGAATCTAGTCAGTTTCGTATGTAAAAACACACCGATCTCAGAAGCTTCTAGTATAGTGTATACAGATCATGTTTGTTTACCAATATTTTGGGATTGCCTTCACCACCATTAACAAAAAGGTTCAATCGGAATCAAATATCAATTTTATGGCAGTTACATTTTTGCTTATATACTAATATATTCTACGGCACACAGTGATCTAGTCCAGATATTAACCTTATATGAATTTGCCCTTGTTTATAGCTGCATTTATGCACCAACTGGGCAACTTATTCACCGCAGCACTGCTTCTGTCGCCTGCGCCACATTAGTGCAAAATTAATGATGAATACCTTCTACTAATGTTTGTTGTCCGAAATTTTATTTAAAAATGAAATATTCCCAATCTTATCTAGTTCTTAAAATTCTCGCTGCCTTGATCATGAATATATAGACTTTATGGGCTCGGAACAGGCTGTTACATATTTTGTATATGTTGTCCAGTGAATTAATGATGTATAATAAATTATATTTAATTTTTCTTAACAGTAAATTAATTTTCTTTATTATCTTTTTTAATAATTTTACCGATTATATTTTATTTTAAATTCAAAATACCTAATAGTATTATTACGTTGATTGTTGTATACATATATACCTATTTGTCCTGACTGAATGACTGATTAGGGATCAAGGCACAGCGCAAACTGTAAAGCTGGGATGCTGAAAAAAAAACGAATGTATAAATTATATTTGCTTACCATCCGAACGGCCTCAAGTTCATTTTCATAGATGTTTGGTTAAATTAATTTGAAGGATGTTTTACACTTTCGGGAATATTCATTCCTCCTTGGTGGAAATGGGGCTCAAAGATTTGTTGTTTTATTTTTTGTTCATGATCATTTATTTGAATCTTTATCAAAATTTATTTGAGACCGATTTGCTTCAAACTTCTTTTAAACACCTACATATGAACGTAATAAATACGTGTTTCAGCGATTTTGGAAATTCTATTCACAAATGTGGTAAGTTAATACCTTTCTTTTGCGAAATCCACCACTCTTGGATGCAAAATGTTGTTCAAAGGTTAATGACCGAAAGTTAGTTATTCGGCATCAAAATTTAAACTTATGGTTATTTATTTAAAAGATATATAACTTATTTTCAAATAGACGTGGAGTTCAAGATTATACGGAGTACCCGTTAGTATATTAACGACTAGCGGGTATAGCCCGGCCTTGCCCGTGGCACTTATGTTATAAAATCAATGTTCTCGAATAGCTTTGAAAATGATTTTGAAACGGAGCGGACTGTAAACAAACTACTCTCATACAAACGTTTTCCGTCGTTTTACCACTGTTTCGAGTGGAATTTCCCAAATAGCTGAAACAAAAATCATTATATTCTTATATAGAGTTTTAAAAATAAGTTTGATGCAAATCGGACACAGCTTAAAATTCTCAAAAAATTACTTTAAAATGCACTCTCCACCGAAGGAGCTTAGATTTTGCCAAAAATTAGAAAAACGTCTCAAATAATTTGTTATAAATAAATTTTAGCAATGATCTTCGATGGTTAACAAAAAAGTTTTATACCAACATTTTTTGCTAATTAACCACTGTTGTGGGTGGAATTTTCCAAATTGCTGAAATACGTATTCATTAAGTTCTAACGTAATGCTTTAAAAATAAGTTTGAAGCAAATCAGACACCACTTAAAACTTCGCCCAAAAAATCTTTGAATCGTATTTCTACCGAAGGAGTTTAGATTTTGCGCAAAATGTGAAACACGGTTCAAATGATTTTTCATATAAAGCTTTGAAAATGAATTTGAGCGCGAAACGTCACCCACCAAATCTTTGACCCCCATTTTTACCAAGGAGGGATACATTTCTAAAATAGTGTGCAACGTCCTTAAAATGAATTTGAACAAAGAACTTTGTGAACTGAGTTTGAGACCAATCGGATGGTAAACAAAAAAGTTTCATGCAAACATTTTTCGCGATTTTTCCATACTTGCGTGTGGAATTTCCCAAAATCCCGTCTTAACGTGCACCTTCATCATATAAGGTAATTACAGTAAAAATTTCAGCTTCCTAACTCTTACGGCTTGGGCTTTGCGTTGATCACCAATCAGTCAGTCAGTCAGTCAGTCAGGACAAACAGTTTTGTATATAGAGATAAACGTGCAGCCCAAAGTTGGAAAATGGTACTATAGTTACTGTGTGACGTATACTCTGAGAGATGTGATTGTCTGTAGTTGCAGAGTATCGGTAGGTTAGCGATATGTTCAGAGGAAGAAGTGCTCCTGTACTAGTCTGATCGCAAAAAACCCACAAAGGGTTTTTTATTTTTGTGCAAATAATAAGTAGATGAAAGTAACTCCGATCCCATAATTTATGTATTAAGTTGATGAAGATACATACAACAAAAGAGCTAAACGCTACTGCGACTGTGTAGAGACTTACCATGAAACTGTAAGACTGTAAAATGTCTTAGGAAAAAGCAAATCAAAAATCGGATGGTTTATATACAGAGGACATACGGAAAATTATTGCTACAAGTTCACTTAACAGGGTCTGCCTCCGGTCCGTACAATCGTTCTGTCGATGGTGTTATGTCAGATTGTACTTTGTCTTATCTCTTTTCTTATCTATTGTTTCGTTCATAAGCGCTTGGATCGAACCGAGTTTTTTAATGGGTCAAGACTGTATACATTCGAGCAGTCCGTAATAATGAACGAGTTTCTTATATAATAAATTGTGAAAAAAACTCTGAAAGGAACCATTTCAAATATCTTAACCCTAATGTGCCGGGGCTTCCACCATATCTATGTGTGCATTCCATATAACAAGGAACTGCAGCGATTGTAGTAGCTTACAATTCCTTATAGTTTTCTTTTCAAAAAAATGGCCTGTTCAAAAACATCAATTCGTTGTATTTTCATACTATTTCTTGAGGCTGTTAAAAGTAAGTTAAGGGTAGTTTTCCTTCTGGAAAGCCTGCTTCAGCGGGATGTATTACTAAATAGCCCTCAGCATTATTCTCTTAAAAAATGTTGTCATTTTAGACAAAAATTTGTTTTGTATAAAAACCTTTTTGGTTTTGTAAACAATTTAACAAAACTGAGCATTTAGGAGCTTCACAATGTGCTGCCAACGACAATATAAACTCTAAGATGAGTAACGCATTAAAACAAAATGGTACTATGCAGCTTGTTTTTTGAGAATATGACAATATAATGTAGCCTCGGCCTAGGCTTTATAAGGGCCGTGCAAGCAATTATGTTTGTGTAAGTGTTAATATACACACATAACACCATATTTGAAAGTTTTGTTATTCACTGCACTGGCTTTTGCAGGCAAAGAAATTAATTTGGTTATATCCCAAGTTTGTATTCACATATGAATGCATTTTGCGTACTGAGTGTAATTTATAGTTTCAGTGACAAACCAATTTAATAATAAATTTGGGAACCTATTGCCGCCAAACGAAAATGTTGCTTTAAATCACATTTGTTATTTGAGTGAAATTCTTCTTAGAAGCTCAGATTCTAGTTGCATACTTTTCAAACAAAAGACCGCGCATATTTATTTATTTTCTGTATTTGTTAATTGTTTAGTTTACTAGAACGCTACTTTGTTTACCAAAACAGTTTTGATTTTGAACAATGTGATAAATATAAAAGTAACGAGCACTATAATTATTTTAGCATTTTCGAATTTGGTGTATTGATTTTAGAAATTGCTGATATTTGAATTATTGAGATTTGAAATTTCGAATTCTTAGATTTTAAATTATTCAGCCAACAAATAAAGGTGTAGATGGAAATAACATGAGATATGATCAAATATGACCTTAAACCCTACTTAAAAAATCCTCAACATTCAGCGTTCTTTTTATTTAAATATATTTATTTTTGGTTGCTTTTTTTGCGTTTTAGGTTGTTAAATTATATCAAAAGAACCCTTTTTTTAATGTTTTGACAGTGTAATCATTTCGTATTTGAGCGATTTATAATTAACAAAGAATTTAGCTTTTTCTTGCTTTTTTGTCTAATAACTTAACAAATAATGTTAAAGTTGAAATTATTATACAATTAACAAAATTATCATTAATAATATTGTGATAAAACAATTTATACAGCTTTTCGTTTTTGTTGTATTATGTGTTAAACTTTCTTACTGCTTGGCTTAAACAGCACAAGCTTTTAATTTTTGCTGTGAATTGCCTAATAAATTTCCGCTTTACTTATTAAATGCGGCATATTACAGCGTTACAAATTTATTTTTAATTTATTATTAGGCAGGAGATGGCATCTCCTTGTGTGCCTGTCTACCCGTTAGAAGAAAAAAATAAAATTGTTTGAGACATACGCGTGTGCTTTGGTGTTACATAAATTCTCCGAAAGATCGGAATAAAAGCATGGCAGTAATTCAATAATGTATTGATGAGGCTGATAGGAGAAGCTCAGCCGAGGAAAATTTGAGTACGGGGTGGTTTCTTTTATGCGTGAGTGTGTCCTTTTCTGCATGTATGAATGAAAGAAAGAAATTTAAGTAGCTCTACAATTGGTACAGGGTATTTAAAAACCTGGCTCTACCAGCTTGCATATTGCAATACCCTC
The DNA here is from genome assembly GCF_030788295.1 of Drosophila virilis. Classification (NCBI taxonomy): domain Eukaryota; kingdom Metazoa; phylum Arthropoda; class Insecta; order Diptera; family Drosophilidae; genus Drosophila; species Drosophila virilis. Next base: position 26,708,244 of record NC_091545.1, read on the forward strand.
TTGCAGAGGGTGTTATAATTTTCCTTGATCCTCGATCCTAGAAAATTAATATATTCACGACCTGTATCAGTGGGTCGTTCGTCTATGATTACTATTCCCAGTCCTTCAGTTTTATAACTATCATCGAGAATCTTAGCATTAGAACATACATGTTTCGCAAATAGATTACCAAATGATATAGCTCTCATAGGAATGTCGGGTTGAACAATTGATTTTAAAGATTCCTTTATCAAACATAGAAATTGCGAGGCTTACTATGCTCCTTCTAGAGAATAAACATTATTTTGTATAAAAAAAAATTCTATTTTGTTCGAGATGTCTTAGGCAGAATCAGCAATTCAGAGCATAGACATGTTTTTTTGCATATCAGGGAACTATTATCGATTCGGATTTCTATATCATAAGGCCCTTATAATGAATTATTCGGAAATGAAAGTACTTCTGACAATAATCGAACAATTATTTAGAAATTATGACTTACCACTAATAATAATAATGAAACCTAACCTAGCATTTAAATACTCCTGCGAACATTGTTAAGGTCGATCAATGCAATGTAGATGTTGCCAGACTACGAAGCTGGCTGTGCATTGTTCATCACAATTGGTTTTAAATATACCTAGGCATATACAATACGATTTACATTCAAATTATACCCCTAAGTCCTTTAAATCGATAAGCTATAAAAATAATTGGCTTTTTAAATTGCTATACCCTGTACCTATTGAGAACGGATTAAAAAGGGTATAATGGTTCTATGCAAATATATGTAACAGGCAGGTTATATTTTCATTATAATATAATTTAAAGTATAAATCCAAAAAATGTAATGTAGTATTTTTATATAATGAACAAATAACAAATATTAATTAATATGATAAGTATTTAGAATTTTCAATAGTGTGTGACTAGGTATAAGAAGCACAACCGCTGCGTAAAGAGCGTAAAGTATGATCGATGATGGGTATATCTAAGCGGAGGATCCTCGATTACAGCACTCTTGAAAGTTGTATAATGTTCTTAAAAACCGTGTATTTTAATGGATAATAAAAGATCTGTCCGACCCATAAAGCATATATATTCTTGATACGAAACTCTGAGACAGACTACTATCTATATCATATAGTTGTCAGAGGAATGATTGGTCGAAAATTAAACTGTGTCCAGCTTGGCATATATTATATTCCCTCCATATAGTAATAATATTAACAACATCGGCTTACTATATTATGTAGCTGCTATAGGATAAATCGGTCTAAAAGTAGGTTTTTGCATGAAGAACTTTTTTTGTTTATTGAGATATGTAAATAAGGTTGCATATTGTGTAGATCTATTAGAAGAATCGGTCGAATAATGAAATTTTGTTTCGCTATATGTTATATGCTTTAATATACCTTCACAGCTATTGAGCCTCCCAATTATTATCATATGTTTGTGAACAGTTATTAATACAATTTTAATATGCATAGGTTCAGGGATCTCCGATCCCCATACATTTATATATTTTATCTCTGCATCAGCAGCCGAGTTGCCATAGGAGGCAGTTCATACGTGGGAACTAGTAGTATCGCACCACTACTTTATATAGTTGACTTATTTTTAAGTTTAATTTGCCCATAATAAGTGTTTTCTGCCAGGGTATAAAAACATACTCATGCATGCCTACTTCGAAGGAAATATTTGATTTAGCTGGCCACATGCATTAGAGGAAAATAAAAACAATTTATAAATGTTAATATATTTTTAAAATTATAAAAAGTTCTTTGCTCTCCCGGCGTTTCTGTATATAAATCTGATTGTCTTAACTGATTGATCGGCTGACTGATGATCAGCCCAGACCGCTAGATCAATGATGAAATGTTAACTTCTCTAATGAGTTCTGCTCTCAATCGTAAAAAACTTGTAGACAGCGGTTGTAAAAAACTTTTCTGCTTTTCATACGTCCACTACCAAATTCTTTTTTGAAAGACCTTCCAGAATGTTACATGTATACACTGACTATATGGGCTATGCAATAAGTTAAGTTAAAAGATTATAAGGACATCGGAGGTGGGCGTGGCGGTTTTTGACTGTTGAGTCTATTTTAAAGCTGTGGGATACACCGATTTTCGCAGTTTGCTTGCAACACACACACACACACATACACACACACATATATATATATATATATATATATATATATATCGAAACAAGATTAATAAAAAAAAACCAAATATTGCGTTCGGAAATCGAAAATTGCAACAAGACAGATGTAAAAAATCAATAGACCACCTTTTCTATGAAAACTGAGCGTAAGAACCGATATTTAATCTGTATTTAAAAACAAGTTAGAGCGCTCTACTCCGCTATTTTCCGACATGGGGATACGCATTCTTATTTTTTTTATAAGCTGTGCACTTTACGCAGTACATGTACTTCATTGCATATAAATATAATCAAAACAAATATATTTATTTTTAATTTGGTGGAAATTTAAAAAGTGAAATATCCGGCAAATGTGTATGTATATAAGAATCTACTTAAATAATATAATCTTCAGTTAATAACTCGTTATAGGGAGAACATATATATTTCCAAATTAAATCTCCAGCTTTTGTGTTACATATGTTTGCAGACAGCCATAATACCCGTTTTAATGGATACAGACCATTAAATGTGTTCGACAGAATTTTAATGTGTATTTTACATAAAAAGTGGGCCTTTCTGGTACCATAGCTTGGATTCTTAATTATATTTGCATTACTCGTAAAAAATGTGCAATATCTTATATATTATTGTGTGGAATTGCTATAAAAGTGAAATTCAGAACATTTGTGATAGCCTTAAGTGTTGCAAAATTAAATATATATAATTCAAAAATCTACCATTCTAAGAATATACAAATTCTAAAAAGCGGTTTTTGCGCATTCGTGTATATAATTAATATGCATTTTTAAATAATTGGTAACGGTGGCCCTCATAACCTGCTCAATTAATTAACTTGAATAAATATTTATGCAAAGGTTTTATATTTAAATTTTTGTTAAGTTTATCACAAGGCTTTAAGGATTGAATTAGTTTAGCTAAAATGTTTTAATTTAAGTATATTGTTTTTATTTTTATGTACTTTTTGTTTGTTGTGTAGTTTTGGTCTTCTATATGCAAATGTTGTGAGGCATTATTTGCTTTCAAGGTAAATTGTATCTAAAATACCTGGGCCAGTTGTTTATAATTGAGTTAACATAGCTTCTACATTTTTTTATTTGTTTAAACTTATTTGTTTTTACTTTATATATTTTATTTTATGCTTTCATGCTGCTTTATTTGCTTTGATATGTTTTTAATTATATTGTTGAATCCAATTCCTTTCTTGTGTGGTTTAGTTGAGTGCAATTATAAGACATATACGACAATATTAAAATACTAATTCATAAATTATTGAAGATTATTAACATATTTTGAAACTCCTGCTTAATTGCTGGCTTGTTGCATTTTAGTAATAGAAAAGACCTAAGAAAATATTAGTGCTCTAGTCGAGCGTGGTCGACTAGTTGATACCCTGTACCCACCTCTAACATTTGTACTTACATGTATTGTATTTCCCACAAAAACACATATTGTGTGTTTACTCAAACTCATCAAATCCTGATAGCAGAGGACATTCAATATGAATATTGAAAGGCATTTAAAAATGTTAATAAGTGCGATAAGCACTAACTCTTATAGTCACATCTACTCAAGAAAGTAGAGTTCTAAATTGATATTAATTGATTTGTAGGTAAACAAAGTTTCATTATTTTAGACCCTTAGCTCTTTTCGAGAACAATGAGTTTAAACAGACTGACAGGTGGACATGGCTATAACAACTAATCTCAACTTTTTGATATAAGATATATTTTTCTAAGAGGAGATTTCTTCATCCCCTTTTTGACCCAGTCTTGATGGATACAGAGTATTAAAACTAGTGTTGGCAGCAATTAATGCACTGAAAAGAACAAAACATTTATTTTGAGAAAAAAATAAAATAGAAACAGAGCATACAAATATAACTATAATTCTATAGATACACAAATATATAATTTCGGGAAACTCAAAATATGTAGAATAATATCTTGACATATTTGAAGGCTTTAAAATAAATAAAGTAACTGAACAAAATTTATTTTCAGGCAAAATATTTGACTAGAAATGTTGTAAATAACATATGCATAACTTCATATGTATAAATACGTCTTTTTTGCAAGGTTTATTCTTCATTCATTGTTTTATTTTTTTTTTTTTTTGATAGCCTGGATCACCTTTTTTATTATTTTTCTTTTCAACTACGGTTAGATACTTATAGCTTTAAAGCTGATTTTTGTTTGCTTTTTATGCTAAGGTCTTTTATTTTAGACGGCGTTTCTTTTTGGTACATACTTTCAGCATAAGTTCTTCAAATATCGGTTTAAATATTATTTATGAAAATAATTATATATTTCATCTTGCCAAACATTTGATTTTAAGCAATATCAATACGTATGAATTTTACTCTGTTCACAAATTAAAAATGAGTATATTGGCTTTGTGCATTGGCTTGCTTCCCGTTCGCTTGTCCGAATGAATGCAACCTTTGTTACCCTATCAAAGACATCAAACTTGAAATCTATTTATATATTCGTATCCCGTGTACATCAGTGCCAGACTATTTGCTAAGACTTCTGGCCACGCAAACTAGGCGGATCGCAAACTGCGAAATCGGAACCTTATACAATTTGAAAGCTAGAGTCAGAAATATTGCAGGCAGACTTCTCCAGACTCTCTCTAAATCCCAAATGCAATTACCGACATTTCGCAGTCACAGTTTCAAAGTCACTGTTTTAGAATAACATTCTTGGAGCCAACAACCTAACCAAAGTTTTTGTTTGTCTAATTTAAGCTATAATTATACTGCGAACAGAGTATTGAGCAGTCGGCTGCACCCGACTGCTACTGATTTGCTTGTTTATTTGTAATGTCGTATAAATAATATTATATTATATAATATTAATAATAAACAATTCGTTTGTATATTTATTTTAATAAAAAATTTTATGTTTTTAACTAGGGTTGTTCTTGTTTTTTTTTTTTTTTATTGACGATTAGCGTTGTTTATCACTTGTTCTTTGTTTTGCTTTGGTTTTTACTATATACTTTTTATATGCTTTAACTTATTTGTTAATTTTTAAATAAATTAGTTTGTGTTGTTTTTTTTTTAAATAAATTTAAGTTAAATGGCTTTGCAAGACCTTTAGAACTTTCAAATTTTGACTTTTATGATGTAATTCCACATTTTTAGATTATCAAATAATTTTATGCTGTTTTTATGCTGTTTCCTTAAGCGCAAGTTAATGGATGTTACTTTTAGCTTAATTTTATGAAAATCCCTTATAGTGTACAAAGAAAAATATGAGAAATATGGCATAAGCTGTTGGAAATGTTATTCTCGCAATGACATCAATCGTCTTCGCCACACGTATCGGATGCGGTGGTTCTTTCTTGCGCATCTGAACAAAGCAGGTCTAGAAATGCATAATTAAAATATATTGTTAGTGCCTCTTAGCTTAACTTAACTGCGCTAAAATAAATATCTCACCTCCGTGGCACATCCATTATTAGCGGAGTGGGTGCATGGGCTATTGCTGCTTCCGCATGTGGTGCATGCCACAATCTCATTCGGTGCTCCGGCGTCACGTCGCTTTTCGCCCTAATACATTTAAAATATTAAAGCGATTAATTATTGATCACTTGCAAAGGAATATAACACTTTAAGGCACTTCAAATGAATTTTCATCACAAGCAAATAGAACTATAACCTTTTTAACAGTTCAAGTTTTATGTTTTTGATTATAAAAATGATGCGAATAACTTGCTTAGGGATCGGTTTATAGAGTAAACAAACTGTGTAAAATATTACATGTACAATTCAGAGTAAAACTTCTAAAAGGCTAGCAAATAAAGTCGTTGCATTGAAATTCTTTCCTTTGTCAAGTATACCTTGCATACAAGATATAGCCAGCTTTATTGGGTATAATATGTATTGAGAGTGTCAAAAGGTTATAGCTCCGGCCACTTAAAGCGTGTATATTTATCATCATCTCAAGTTTTGGAATTTTTGAACAAAGTATTTGAATAAAAGATAGTTTTTGTGAAAATGTATCGGATAAACAGACCCCATCAGGTATAAATATTTTAGATAAGGACGACGAGCTTTTCTATTGTCTGTCTGTCTGTGTATCTGATTGCGTGAACGCACTCTTCTCGAAAACTAAAGAATTCAAATTTGAAATATAAACTGTCGTATTGATTTTGAGACAACGATTTAGGTAAACCTCCTATAAGTGGAATACACACCAAACATGGTATTAATTATTTAAAATAGCTCCGCTTTTTATACAAAATTGAAAAATATATCTCTCTCTTGTGTACCATATTTAAGCCCTGAATTGATACACAGCCCATCATGGCTAGATTCTCTCGGATTTTGGTAGTATTTAGCCATTAATGTTCAATATTGCTACGCAGAATGCCAATTATGCCAACTACCCTAAATGTGCGCTAAGATAATTTTAACTAATTTGAAGAGGAATACAGCGTATTTTTCTGCATACTTACGGGCTATCACAGTTGTACAATTTTTTTTTGAAGGCAGCATTTAAGAATTATGAAAGTTGGGCATTAAATGTTTTATTTAGAGAATTTTGCCTAACATTTTGGTTCGTACCATTATTTGTTATAGCTGTTACCCTTGCAGATGGTATTATTATTATAATAATATTATAATTGTACGATACGCAATTATGTTGATATACATGATGGCAATATTGTAATATCGATATTTGATTCTAATGAATTGGTTGTAACAATCCATAAGTATCTTCTATCTTTTTGTTGCAGGCAGTACAATAAATCGTGGCGGGCATTTGGTTAAGATACATTGAGAAGCAATATAGGCTTTGATTATGGGACTCTGTGATGTGGTTCTATCAAACCAAAATGTATTTACATCAGACTGCCTACAATATATTTTCTGATTGGATTTCAGACTATTAAACTGAATTTCTTATTTACGCAGCGTTGTTTGCCTAGATATACGCCAATACTGCAAGGGTATTAAACCTTCGGTACACCGAAGAATATTTATTTTTAATAATATTTTTTTGTTGTTGATATGGCATGAGAATTTTGTTTAGGATTTATGCAGTAGATGAGTGGAAAGGCGTATTGTATGAATTATTATTTTTACAAGTGATCAAAGCTTAACATCATTGAAAACGTTATTGTACGTAGGAGGTGCGAAGTTTTAAGTAATTTAAGCAATGGAAATTAATAAGTATTTTAAACGTGCTCAAAAATTACATATATAAAGCGCGTGCGCAAAGAAAGGGTTGAGTAAAAAGCTTCTACTTTTTATACCCTGTATCCACGTGAAATGGGAATTCTGGTCTTGTACAAAATGCATTTTCAAAACGAGAGACAGCCAGCCCCGCAATCTATATATTTATTTGTATCGCAATGGCTACATTGCTTGACTTACGGGTGATCCCCAAACAGACTGAAATAGCTAAAAGCCTGCGTTTTCCTTTTAACTTGTTCAATGATTTTATTAACTCGTATGTTGTTGGATGATAAATTGACAAAGAAAGACGAGAAAATATCTTTTACATTTTTAATATTGGACACCAAAAATATTATTAAGATAGTGTATAAATACGGCAGCATCAACATTTTATAGCAAGATAGAAATTTTTCATCTTTTTTGATCTGATCAGACTGATCAGGTTTATCAGACTGTTTATTTATTTATTTATTTTTATTATCTTACTACTTAAAAACTTTTTTAATTCGGTTTGAAGTAGTGTTTTTTTGCGAATAACTGAAACAGCCGTAGAAATTTATTGTCGCTAAAACGGCTTTAAATAAATTGTAAGGCACATCTTAACTAATCTCTTTTTCTATACAACTTCAATTGAATGTACCGGTGATACCAATTGCCAAATAATCTCGCTGCATCATTGAGAGGTATAATATCCAGCATTGCTATATTTATGATGATGCTTTTAGACTCAACAAATTCATTTCTTCGGATACGCAAAGTACAGCTGGGATAGGCCTTATACTTTAGTACTCCTGGTACTGCGCAGTATCTTTGATGAAAACTTATATTCATTGAGTTTTATATGTATTTTTTAATTTTGTATACCCTGAACCCATTAAAAATGGGCAAAATATACCCTATATTGTATGTTTGCAAAATGCAAATGTATGTAACAGGCAGAAGGAAGTATCTCCGACGCCATAAAGAATATATATTCTTGATTAGCATCAATAGCCGAGTCGATCTAGCCATGTCCAAGTTTGGTAATGTGTGAAATACGTAACACATGAAATTGAGCAAAAATCTTTTAGTTTGAAGCTAATAAGCATAAAACAGCTTTTCGTCTAAATTCCACAGTTGCGAATGGGACTTAATAATAAGTTTGGAGCAGATCGAACGAGACTTTGGAGAAGGCTTCGAAATGTGTAAAACACATTTTTGATGATTTTCCATTAAGTTCTTTGGCAACGAATTTGAATGTGAATTTTCACCAGCCAAATCTTTGACGCCCATTTATACCAAAGAGGAATGAATTATCCCAAAAGTGTGAAGCATCCGTCAAATGAATTTGAAAAAAAAAATAAAAATGAATTTGAGCAAAGATCTTTGAAAATGAGTTTGAGGCCGAACAGATGGTAAACAAACTAAGATTCATACAAAGGTGTTTCGCTATTTTTCCATACTTGCGGGTGGAATATCCCCGTCAGGCATCTGCACCACATGAATAATAAAACTAAAAATTTTACCTTAGAAGATTTCGTTTGAGCGATTCGGTGCGTCTAGTTTTTAGGATGTGTAAGTAGCTAGCAACAACCCAACCAATCCGGCTAGAACCGAATCTGGTGAGAGAACGTTACCGAGCCGGAAGTTGCATAAATTGATTCAGAACCACAAAACACGCTAGTAGTAATTTGTGCACAGAAAATGGATAAAATATGGGGAAATTATATTTGTATACTCCTTAAAATGGTATTTTAATTACAGCCAAATTTCATTTAAGTTCTAGGTTGCTGTTATTTTTTTTGCTGTTAATAGCTGCATATAGGACCATTTGTCGTGAAGCAAACATATGTAACTGTCAAAGAAAGTTTTCGTGTAAATATTTAAATTTAATATTATTAAAAACAAGGAGCGTTACAATCGGGTTGACTGCTCGGCGCTACTAACCATACAAAAATTGATTTTGAGTGCTTTTTTGCTTTTTGCTTTTTTGCAGACACATAAACACTCAAAAATTTAAACGATCCCAAAAACATAAAGAGATAGCATTGAGAGCACTGAGAGTAAGTGGGAGCGCAATAAAAAACAGCGACGCCGTTCTATCGCACAAAGGAGTGTGAGTGAATAAAAAGGGAACGATGCCGTTCTACCACATATGTCATATGCATTTTTACTCTCTTGCTGTCTGAGCATGCGGGCGTATCGCGAACCCGAAGAAAAACTAATGCGACTTTGGACCATCCGCGTATAATTTTACACTGGTTGTCCAGCCTAAATGAAAAGAGACAAAAATCGAAAAAAAGTATACTTTTTTTACAGAGTATAAAAATCGATATCGAAATACGCTTTTCGGAGCATATCTCTTTGGCTTCAATGTTGATATGTAGCTTCTCGTATGGTTTACAGATCAAGTAGATTTACAAGAATGCCAATTGGAACAAAAGTCATGTTGTATTTGTGTGCTTTTATTTCAAGTTAGGTAAGTTAGTATGAGCCGTTCCAGTTAGTTAGTTCGGTTGATGGGGGTGCGAGTTCAATCGGATTTTTAGTTTTACTTGTTTAGTTTTAACAAAGTTAATGATTTCTCTTTAAACCTTTAAGTTGGTAAAAGTGAATTTCTTAGTTAAACTTTGAGTGAAAGAGTTGGGTTTAGGGTCTCTTTTATTCGGAGACATACGACTAGAGCACTCTTACTTGCCTAAGCATGTATGTTGTAAGTGCGTTCGGATGTATGTTACGGCAATTCAGAGTAGCGTACTAGGCATCCCTGTCGAATATGTGGAGAGCGGAGAACGACGTAGCACAGTCGCTGTGTAAGGTGCACAGCTTACGGCGTGTGCGTGAGATTTTCTGCATGAATGTGTGAATGTTACATATATAAATTGGCAAGAATTTATGTAATTCGTTTTGGGTTCACGTTGTTATGGCTTGGATTAAGAGTAAACGGTTAACAATAACTGAATAAATTAGTGTTAGTCACTTCGGCTTTTTTCGGCTTGTCGACGGGCAATTACTCACATTTTTCACTTCAGCCGCGGATGTCCTTGTCCCGATTGTTATTCTTGCTTCCATATCCGCCGCGTAGGCGCTGCTTGGTGAATTTGAACGCGAAGATTTTCTGCGTGGCGGCTTTAAAGGTAGTTCTAATTGATGCTGTCGCTCAGCCATTTCGATAAATGGTAATGGTTGGCGCTGCAACTGTTCCTTCACACCTTCTTCTTGTTCTTCCTTTTCTTGTTCGATACGCACCACCAGCGCTGGCGTGCTAGTGCCAACAGAGCGGCGCATCGTGGGAGAGCTATCCTTTTGCTGTACATCTTCAAATCTAACACTAGTCGAAGCCACATTTTTACTCGGCTCAGGCTCTTCATAAATATGCTCGGTAGTCAAACAGGTGGACTTTAGACCTGGCGATGTGGACTTTGATGACGCGCTTCTTGTGGCTTCGTGGCCGCTTTTACGTTTAATAGAACGTGCTCTCAAATTTTGCACTGCTGCACCAATGATACCACCATGTGCCTCTTGCCACCGCATGCCGCTAACAAATTCGTTCTCCGCAGGCCTTTGTGTGCCCGATGAAGATTCGGGCGCGGCCAAGCTCTTAGGGAGCGGCGTACCGGCCATATCCGGTGTGGTGATGGTGCTCGCCTTTTCGTTGGGAGACGACAAAGCAGCGTGAAATTCTTGTTCGATTATTTCCTATCTTGTATTGGTGGATGGGACAGTTGGGTGCAATAGTTTTGTACTTATTTGGTTTTGGTTTTACATGTTGCACGAGCACATTGAAAGAGGAAACATTGATGTTGCGAAGAGAGAGTTGGAGATTGTTTTTAGTTAGGACTTGATTGCTGCATAGTTTTTTTTTAAGTTAGTTGGATTAGTTTAACATGCAGGGTCCTCCTGCTGCTCCATAATTGCTGAGCTTTCAGATCGCAAATTGTAAGATCGGAATTGTAAGGTAAAAGCGTATTTAACAATGACAGTTAGTAGTCGGAAGAATAGGTAATCTAGGTAATCGCTACTTCTGGCAACTCAATTTGCAATTTATTTTGATTACGACTTGTCACTACTTTATACTATTTATAAACCATTGAGTATCTCTAAAAGTTCGTTAACGATTATCAGCAAGGAAACGGAAACGTGAGGGACTTATTATTATTACAGTGGGCCGAGTATATTTTTTTTCAATGCATATTTTGCGACAAAACTAAAAAACGCTCGTCAAGGGCAAAATATAATTTAATGTTTGTTCAAAGTTCCTTGAAGAGCTGAGTAGACTAAGAACAAGGCGGTAAATGAAGATGGCGTAAGATGTGCGTAATTGCTGCTTTGATGACATCGAAAATCTAAAGGAATCTTCTAAAAGTAAGCACAATAGTCAGAGCTAAACAAGCGAACCGGATTAATAATTTCCATAAAAATCGCACAAAACGGCAGCAGCCAATTCACGATATGCTGCTGCTTTAAAACTAAGCATCCATTTTGGGCAATCAGCTGTTCTGGACATTTTCAATCTAGGTTTTATATAAAAAATTTCAAAAATTGAACTGAGCTAAGATCGCTAATTTACCGAAAAACCAAGTAGGGCTTAGATGCGAAAAATTTTAACAGGGATGTATTGGGTGACCATCACAAGTATTGCATGGATAGAGCAACACCAGGCTGACCTGACAGTTATTGTGGGTTGCGCTTTGTTTTAAGGGAAACTGTACAATTCGCTAAATGGATTCCTTTTGCAGGAATGGATATTGTAAGACATGCGGTGGGGTTTTTCTAGTTGCAGAACATAACACTGCTTAAGTGATGAATTTTAAATTGTTCTCTAACACCTATGGAGGATTTTCGGAGAATCTATACTTGCTATGCAACCCAACAGTACGATTCATTTAAATATAAAATTACTAAAATTCACATTTGCACCCTTAGGGATTATTCATTGCCTTTTTGTTTGTCAGAGATAACTATTAATAATCCAAAAAATAAAATTGTAATGAATGCTCATATATTTTTGCTTAAGCTATTACTAATACTACTTTTAAAAACCAGAAGACTAATAAAAACACCGAAACCTTTAATCAAATGGAAATCTTTTATAATAAATTCATAAGATTGCGAGAAGAATTTCAATGAACATATCCAAAGTTAAGGTTCACTTTCCACATGTAAATTATAGTTTTGGCGATAAAATCTTAATACCCTCAATTTAATTTTCTATTTAACCAGTTATATTACAATAAAAGTAATGCTTGCACCGTTAGCTTATACATAAGGTTTACTCACAAGCAAAAATATAAGAGGACATGTATATTAAGTGCGTGAGCTAAGTATTGACAAAAAAACAAATACTGTTATGGATATTTCTAAGGTGTTGGGTTGTTTTGCAATTAAATACTACGACAAATATAGTGAAACACATAATGAATATAACATTAATTCAAAGAAGACTGGAAAAGTATAACTTAACATTCATCAAATACAATTAGCATTAAGATTATAATATATATTTAATTGTACTTGTATTGTGTTGGGTTATTGCACTCATATGCTTCGAGGAATATAATAAGTTAGTCTTAAATAAAGGTATGACCAGATAAATTACCTAAAAAAGCTCTTAAACATACAGCAACAGAAAATCGAAATTAATAACTGTCGGCATTATTCGGTTGCTTCTACATACCTTCAAAACACAATTTACAAATTCGGAATATGGTTAATTTTACAAATATTTCTGAATTTTAAAAACGATAAGGCATCTTTTAGTTATTGCATATGGAGTGTTTGTTGTCAGTAACTCAAAAAAGCACAAAAAACAGGACAAATATTATAACATAAATACTCTTAATAAATAATTAAATAAAATTATATAATAATTTATTGCTCATTTCAGTTTCAGTTTTAAATTAGTACCATATAAAAAGGAACATATTTTCATATGCTCACATTTTTCGAGATGTAGTTTTAACATTTTTCCCAATTGTAAGTGATCTTAAAGTGTGTTTTATTTTTATATTATTTTTATTTACGCAATTAATGTTGTTGTTGATGTTTCCGGCTGCTTGTTATTGTTAAATTGTCATATGGTCAGAGTTGTTCATATGTTTTTATTAATTATTATTTATTCACAGTTTTGTTATAATTGTTTGGGCTGCCGAGTGTTTTATTACGAGTATATTGAGAGTTTTATTATGGTAAAAACAGGAATAGAATTCAAGAAAATATCGGGGCTCTGATTAATATGAAACTAAAAACAAAATGTAAAATGAACTAAACTTTTAAAGCATGCTGCTATATTATGTTATATGAAATATATAATACATCCCTATTTTTCTTTCAAAATCTATTAAATGAATATAAAATTAAATATATTCAAAACCAAAAAATATGTAGGTAACCAAAAAACAATATATAAATAGGTAAATGAAAATAAAACAATTCTTTAATGCAGTTAAGTTTAAAAGCAAAATTCACATGCCATTTGTTAGATTTTGTGTGACTCACTTAATAATGTCGGTTTGTGTGAGCGGTGAGAAGCACGATTTTAGATGAGTTTGTGTTCCATTATAATGTCAATGCTATGTTGTTATTGTTGGTGTTTGTCTCATTTCTTGACAAAAAAAGGGAAGGTGCATGATTTGTGGTTAATAGCTTACCAAAGGACTTGCAAGAATTACTCCGATCCTGCTTAGTACCGCTGGAAGACGCTGTAAAAATGTACACAAAATAATGTTCATACTCAAAACACACTTTAAGTTTGATTGAAGTTGGTGATTTTAGTTAGGATTGCTTTGATTCTGCGTCATTTTTGCATAGCTTAGTTGCTGTTATGTAAGATATTCGTTTTGCTTATGCTCAAGTTCTTGTCTCAAATAAATATAATCTTAAAAATCACAAAAATTGGGAACAATGTTTGATTTTTATTTGGGCTAAACATATCTTAAACATACATACTTTTATATGTATTTAAATTATATGTAATCTATAAAATCAAAATTCTTATACCTAAAAAAACATTTAACTTATATTTATACGTATTGGGAAACTTCATGAAAAGCGGTCGAAAAGTAAGAATACAATAGATACAGAATGCGAGCAAAGGGAAATCGCCCGCATAGTGTAGTTATGCTAATCCTAGCTAAGAAGCTAAAAACGCTAAGAAGCCGAAATCTTTACCTTATGCGAAGCACGTTCGCTTTAAGGCGGGGCCTGTAAAAATCCACCAGCAATTTTAGAAAATTGCCCTCTCGGTTAAGAATGTATATACATATGTATGAATAAAAGTTGGGGTGGAGTCTGATCGGCAGATTATAAATGATATCAATATATATTGTACATCGTATTTTCCATTCCCTGGTATTTGGAATATTTACAAAATCAAATGCTCTATTGTTTTATATGCTTATTTTTAATAGAACTTATTTCTGTAAGTTTTGTCAATACAGTAACACCTTCCTTAAGCGGACACCCACAGCCGCACTGTTTTTGTTCAGTTATGAGCTCTGTGCATATTCGGAGATTTTACTTTACATGTAATTTTGTTAGAAACATTTCTTGCTATTACTGTTATACATGTACTGAAAGCATAAGGGCTGTAAGTTCTTTTAGTGGGAGCATTTCCAGTTAATTATTTTGTTTAGGCTTCGTTGAGCATCTAAGTAATACGCCACAATTAAACTATGAAACAGATTCTGTGTGAGGCCAACATTTTTGGTAGATTGGAGCCATTTTAAAGCGAAAATAATTAATTTAATTTATATGAAAATGTAATTGAACGGCCTAAAAATGAGAAATATAAAAAGTGTATTTTTGAACTATGGTCGAAGATTTATTACATTTTTCATTACAAGAAAAGTTATTGTTTTAAATTAATTTATTTAAAAAAAAAAATAAATAAATTGTAAAAATAATGAAGAAAATTTCTATTGCCAAGATATTAAATCGAACATCTAAGCTATATTTTTTACATATCAAAAATCAGTTTTTCATCAATTTGCTTACCATAAATTAAAAAAATGGAGTAACAGAATATCTTTGTGATATCAGACCAATAAATCTTCAACCATAGCTCAGATACGCTTACAAAGTGAATGATTTATTATAATTGTTAGATTCGGTTCCGATTTTCGCTCGCATTAAAAAATTGCTAAAAAGCAAAGTCAAAACTTTAAAAATGTTTAGATTCTTATCATAAACAAAAAACAATTCTACTAAAAAAATAAATTAAATAAAAAAATGGTTGTATAAGTTACCAAGCCAACTTTATGGCATACCTCATAAGAGTTTATATTACTTAAAAAATTTCCTATACTGATATTTTTAAAAAAAAATTGTATTTCTTAAATTTGTTTGCAGAGACAAAAATCTTTTAGACAATTTTAATAAGGATTAGGCTGCCTGCAAGCAAATATATAACTAAATAATATTCATACACATTTTTGGTTATAAGCTTTGTTTTGTAACTACTAATTCTGAATCAATAAGATAATGATTTTTGTGCGTTTTTTTTTTAACGGATTTTAATGTTTAACAATTGGAGGAAATGAGAAAAAAAAATTTTTATTTTTTTTTCACTCCTGCATATTCGTAATGTAACACATATCACTATTTTTGCAAACCAAACCGATGTTACATTAAAGTTACAGGATGCCGCTCCGAATTAATTCTTGTGGCTGTTTGCTGTTACAACCATATAAAAAGATTTTAAGCTGGACTCTTATTTATTTATTTCAAGAAACTAATGGATTGATCATCAGCAGACCTTGTAAGAAGTTAGAGTCGGAAGGTTCATCTCTAATTTCATCTTCTAATTTCACAAACCCGAAAACTTCTTTACATAGAATAAAATCATTGGTAAAATATAGAAATCTGCTGAACAAATTTCAGTGACATGATTGCTCCAATAATATACAAGTGCATTTTAGCTCCCAGCCTATTCTATGCCATACAGGTGTACGGTATTACTGCCAAGTCGCACCTGAATAAGATCCGTGTGCTACAAGCTAAGACCTTGAGGATGATCTCTGGGTCTCCATGGTACATAAGGACACGTAACATTGAGCGCGACCTTAAGGTGCCCAAAATAGGTGACAGAATTCAAGTGATTGCCCAAAAATACACGGAGAGGCTAAGGAGGAAACTCAAACGCCATCACCCTCAAGACCTCCTGAACCGGGTCTTGACATAAATATCTCATACTAAAATTTAGACGATCTCCCCAGTATCACCCCTTAAGCCTCCCCTAATTCATTGTTATGTTCTATCATAAATTATTTTGTTATTTTTAGTTTAATTTTCTGATTAGTTTAAGTTGCAAGGCGCAAGGTACCAGCACACTTATCTCGGTAAATACATTTCATTATTACCTTAAAAAAAAAAAAAAAAAAAAAAAAATGATTGCTCCAATTATTAAAATAATATTTGCTGTAAGGTTCCAAAATATTACGAGCTTTCTTTAAGTTTTAAAGCTAACATATTGAATAATATACCGCACAACAAATGATTATTTCTTAATTTTCAACTACTTATATAGCTAAGAAACTAATTTAAATTTCAAAATGTGTATGAAGGTCATTAAAACCGGCTATTGAGGGCAAAACAGGAACAAATGCCCGATGAAATAGAAAAAAGTGATTTTTCGATATATGGAACCCCATATGCATAAGGAAAAGTAAACTTGATAACTTATACAAATTGACTGTTAGATAGTGTAAGTGCCTATGTTTGGGGCCCCAACCACCACAATAGTGAGGTTAAGCCTTATCGATTTATTATTGGCTCTCACATAGGGTTACTATAGCCAATAAAAACCCAGTGTTCTATATTGTCTTAGGTTTTACCATTCATGTTCAATTTGTTTTCATTTCCTTACACAGCCTCAACGAAATGCTTAACATGCACACTTTAATTATATATTAATTATATTAATTCATAGGCCTTATAATGTAAATAAATAAGTAGACCTACTGCCATAAGTAAAATCGTATTATTATTCGTTCAACAAAAATATTTTTAGACGCATAAGCAACATTGTTACTATACAACATTTACAAAAAGGAATGAAAATATTAGATTGCTTGGGACAAAGCAAATTAACAACACTTCTCTTTTTTGGAGCAGTAAGGGGGGATTTACTCATTATACCTTTTATATTAAAATAGCAGACGAAATAAATAGCTGAGCATCGCCACAAACATACAAACAGTGATCGAAAATAACTCACTCAACTTTGAAGTGTTCTAAATGCATGTTAAAGTTCAGAGGTAAGCAAAAAAAAAATTTCGTTTTGTGACAGTGCTTAGTGGGAAATAGTTTTCCGTGTTATTTATGTTTCCCTCATGTGGCGGCTTATTTTTGAGAGAGTAAGATTCCTTCAGTGACAGAAAAAGTTTAATAGAATGCTTGTGCTTTGCTAAACTAATTATTTGATACATGTTATTTATTTATATTTTATATTTTATAATTAGATGGCAAGCAACAAATATATACAGTAATAACATACACAACTAAATAAACTGAAACTTTTTTTCTGTTTTACTATACCAATCATAAAAAGACACTCTGGATAGTATATGTAAACGTTCAAAGTGTGTTCAGTGAAGGTTAATGTTTTCGCTCAACATAAAACATTCAGGAGAATGTCGGCATACTCCGAAAAAATAAATAAAATCGGGTTTGCTTAAGTACAGTGAGAAACACATTCAACATAAGTAGAGTGAGTTATTTTCGACCATCACGTACAAATATATATAAATACCTATATACATACATATATATAGTGACATATCCATAGTCGCACCCACCCTTTAACATAACTTAGCACATAAGCATAAGCACAATTATAAACATTTCTAATATTGTAAACAAAGAGCCTGGTGATAACATCGACATTGGTCAAGATCAAACTGTCCCCCTTTGGTAGACATAAACAATTCACCCTAAATATCACGCCACTGTCAATGTTCCCATCAGAGTACTATCCCACGCATAATTGCTGACGCAGCTCAAACTTCACTCAATTTTGACTCAAACTCTCTCAAAGCGAAGTTTGCTAAGCGACCGCAACAGTTAGATAAATCAGTTCATATTCGGGAAGCAAATCTGAATGTACTCAACAAAAGTAGCCGTTAAGTGAAAATAATAAATTGAAATATATTTTTTTATAGTAACCTAACGTGTAAAACTTAATTGGCGCAGCCGGTAGGATACGTCGGGAAAAATTAAAGATCGCTAAAGGATAATTAATTCCCAGATCTAACGCACAATCGCGACCGAAAGTGTTGTCGGAGTGTAATAAAAATTTTCTCGAATACGTATCCGCACAAGAACCTTCGGGTCACTAGTAGCTTAATAATATTGACCCTTTGGGCAATAAAGCTACTACAGTTAATAACGACTGGCTTTGCATATCGTTTGATCCCTGCAATACGTTATTACTGAGTCTTTTTAAGACACACACACAAAAAAAAAAAAACATTTAACCAATAATCCATCACAAACTTTAACCTAAAATAAAAGTGCAAAATCAAAGAACAATAAAGTTCAAACCTACAAACTCAAAACTATTCAAAAAAAAGTGTATTACACCAAGATGACAATGGAATTATCAGAACAACACCTCAACCAGGCCCTTTCACAACTTAGACAGGTGCCAAGCTTTGACGGATCAACGGATCAACTAAACGCCTTCATTAAAAGGATAGATTACATCCTACACCTGTATCCAACCCGAGATGTTAGACAACATAGCATCTTATACGGAGCCATCGAATTGCAAGTCACAGGAGATGCTCAGAGAATATCACAAAGGACAGCAGCCAACACTTGGCAGGAGCTGAGAAACGCATTGATTGAAGAATACAAAGTGCAGACACCATTTGAAGAACTCCTTCGACGCTTATACAACACGAATTACCAAGGAAACGTCCGTAAGTTCATCGAGGAGCTCGAGAATAAATCTTTTGTTATATTAAATAAGTTAGCACTAGAAAATATACCTAGCAATACAACCCTTTATACAAATGCTATGAATAACACAATCAAAGATGTTATTACAAAAAAATTACCAGATAGGCTTTTCATGATGTTAGCCAGACACGACATTACGTCGACACAAAAACTAAAGCAAGTAGCTCAAAGAGAGGGATTATATGAAAATAGCGTTACTGAAAAACCTAAAAATAATAATGTTCAGGGAAATCCAAATAACAATCGTAGGAACATGGGAAATTATCAGCAAAATGCTAACCCAACCACCATTTCAAGTGGTTATTCCAACACAAATCAGAGTTATCACGCACAAAATAAACAGCACAGTAAGTCCGAAGACAATCAGAAAGCTCACCACGAGTTCCAACAGAAATTAAGTCAAGGTAGATACCAAAATCCCTTAAACTACCAAAATCAGTCCCATTCACGCTTGAATGCACCAAACCCTCCGACTAAACGTCAAAGAGATAGTAACAGTGGGCAGATGAAAATGGATACATCCGAAAATTTTCATCAGCAAGCCTCGGAACAAACAGAAGAAATCCATTCATAAAATTGATTATGAATGACGAAGTTCTAAAATGTGTCATCGACACAGGTTCAACCATAAATCTAATGAAAACAAACCGCTTAAATTTTCCAGTTTACAACGAAACATTAAAGGTTCACACCATAAATGGTGTTATTGAATTAAAACAAAGTATACGCTTAGGAGCAAGCAAAATTTGTCCGAGCAAACAAAAATTCTATATTCACGACTTCTCAGAGCATTATGATGTTCTGATTGGGAGAGAATACCTTGAGGCATGTCAAGCAAAAATAGACTATGCACAAGGATCCGTAACCTTAGGAGAATTTAACTTTTGTTTTAGATATAACGACGAAGAGGTCGAAGAGGACATGACCGCACAAGAGTGCCTTGATCCACCCTCAACAGAGGACAGACCATTTAACTTCGCTATTAATAATGAATTAATAGAAAACAATGAGTTTAGGCTAGAGCACCTAAACTCAGAAGAAAAAGAAAAAATAAAAAAAGTTTTACATGAATTTCGTGATATCCAGTACCATGAAGGTGACAATTTGACTTTCACTAGTACAATTAAACACAAAATTCTAACAAAACATGAGGACCCAATTTACAAGCGTCCATACAAATATCCTCAAATATACGATGAGGAAGTAAATAAACAAATAAGCGATATGATAAAACAAAATATCATACGTAAATCCAAATCCCCTTACTGCTCACCAGTAATAATCGTTCCAAAGAAAAACGATGCATCTGGAAAGCAAAAGTTCCGGTTAGTCATAGATTACCGCAATCTCAATGAACTAACTATTAATGATAAATACCCTATCCCGATCATGGATGAAATATTAGACAAACTTGGAAAATGTCAATATTTCACAACCATTGATCTAGCCAAAGGCTTCCACCAAATCCAAATGGATCCTGGTTCAATTCCCAAGACCGCATTTTCGACTAAACATGGCCATTACGAGTACACTCGCATGCCATTTGGTCTTAAGAATGCACCTGCAACGTTCCAACGTTGTATGAACAATCTCTTAGAAGATTTAATTTTTAAAGATTGTCTGGTCTACTTAGACGACATTATTATTTTTTCCACTTCATTGGAGGAACACATTTTGTCGCTACAAAAGGTATTTAAGAAGCTTAGAGAAGCTAACTTAAAACTACAGTTGGATAAATGCGAGTTTATGAGAAAAGAAACTGAATTTCTCGGTCACATCATCACAACTGAGGGTATAAAACCAAATCCCAACAAGATACAAGCAATTGTCAAATTCCCAATTCCAAAAACCCCAAAAGAAATTAAATCATTTCTAGGATTATGTGGTTTCTATAGGAAATTTATACCAAATTTCGCTAATATAGTAAAACCATTAACACTTAAATTAAAAAAGGGAGCAAAAATCAATATAAAAGACAGAGACTACGAACTAGCGTTTGAAAAGCTAAAAGTACTCATAACATCCGACCCAATTTTAATATACCCTAACTTCGAAAAACCATTTTCATTAACTACAGACGCAAGTAATATGGCAATAGGGGCCGTCCTTTCGCAAGAGCATAAGCCTATATGCTATGCAAGTAGAACTCTCAACGAGCATGAGTTAAATTATTCAACGATTGAAAAAGAATTATTAGCAATCGTTTGGGCCACTAAATACTTTAGGTCCTATCTCTTTGGTCGACAATTTCAAATCCTTAGTGATCACAGACCACTCGTCTGGTTAAATAATATGAAAGAACCTAACATGAAATTACAAAGGTGGAAGATCAAGCTAAATGAGTTTGATTTCCAAATTAAATACGTCCCAGGAAAAGAAAATTATGTGGCAGATGCTCTGTCCAGAATTCAATTAAACGAAAACTTCTTAGGCGAAGATACAATTAGCACAAGAGCAACAATACATAGTGCTCAAGAAGACAACAGTAACCATTTACAAATCACAGAAAGACCACTTAATTATTATAATCGACAAATAGAATTTGAAAAAGGAACCGAGAACGAAACAAAAGTTACGAATTACTTTCACAAAACCAACATAAAAATTACGTACAAAGACATGACTAATACGCATGCCAAAGAATTAATAAAAGAATACTTATGCACAAAGAAAAGTGTGCTATACTTCCACAACGAAGCAGATTTTCCAATTTTTCAAGAAGCCTACTTAGAAATAATAAGTCCGAATAATTCAACAAAGGCAATGAAAACTAGTACAAAATTAATAGACCTTCAAACATATGCAGAATTCAAAGAATTAATATTAAAAAAGCACAAAGAATTATTACATCCAGGAATTGAAAAAACTATCAATTGGTTCAAAGAAACCCACTATTTCCCAGATTATCAAAATTTAATTCAAAATCTAATAAATGAATGTGAGATTTGCAACATCGCAAAAACAGAACACAGAGATACAAAATTAACTTTCGAAATAACTCCGGAAATCGCTAATATCCGAGAAAAATATGTAATGGATTTTTACATAGTAGGAGATAAACAATTTTTATCTTGCATTGATATCTATTCAAAATTTGCATCATTAATAGAAATAAAAAGTAGAGACTGGCTAGAAACCAAACGAGCTATATTACAAGTGTTCAACCAAATGGGTAAACCCATCGAAATAAAGGCAGACAAAGACTCAGCTTTTATGTGCACAGCTTTACAATTATGGCTAAAATCAGAAGCAGTAAATATTAATATAACCACTAGTAAAAATGGTATATCCGACGTAGAACGATTTCATAAGACAGTTAACGAAAAACTAAGAATCATTAACAGCGACTCAGACGTCGAAAATAAACTTACAAAATTTGAAACTATACTCTACACGTACAATCATAAAACAAAGCACAAAACGACTAACAGAACACCAGCGGACATATTCATATATGCAGGTACACCAGAGTATGACACTCAAGCTAATAAAGAAAAACTAATAAATAACCTCAACAAAAAACGAACAAATTATGAAATTGACACTAGATACAAACACTCACCGTTAGTTAAATCAAAGACGACAACCCCGTTCAAGAAAACAGGAGAACTAAGACAAATCGACGACAAACATTTTGAGGAAACTAACAGAGGCAGGAAAATAACACATTACAAAACCAAATTTAAAAAGAAAAAGAAGACTAATCAAAGCAAATATAACAATTACAGGTCAACAACAGACAGCGATCAAAACATACAAGCACCAGCTTAAATTAATTATTATAATATTACTATCAATAACTGTAAACCATATAAATGCACAGAGTATTGAAATTAATCCTATCAAAGCCCATAACGGATATCTCATATTTAAAACAGGAACCATAGACATTCCGACAGATTACGAATTCCACTGTTTAACGGTTAATATAACAAAAACCGAAGAAACTTTTAACAATTTAATTGAACAAAGTAAAGAATTCAATAACCTTATACAAATCGAATACCTAGTAGAAAAATTAAACAGAGAAATAAACGGCTTAAAAATAGCCAAACGCAGCAAAAGAGGTTTAGTTAACATAGTAGGAACAGCATATAAATACTTATTTGGAACATTAGATCAAGAAGACAAAGCAGAAATTGAACAAAAAATAAGCAACTTAGCAGAAAACAGCGTCCAGGTTAACGAATTAAATTACATAATAGAAGCTATAAACAAAGGAATAGAAATCATGAACGAACTAGATCAAGAGAAACAAAAAGGAAAGAAATTAGATATCCTTATATTTAACTTACAACACTTTACAGAATATATAGAAGACATTGAGATGGGAATGCAGCTCACAAGATTAGGAATTTTTAACCCAAAATTACTAAAACATGACTATTTGTTGCATGTTAATTCTGAGAAATTGTTGAATACAAAAACTTCCACTTGGTTTAAATCAGATACAAACGAAATACTTATAATATCCCATATTCCTCGAGAAATAATAAAAAGCCCGGTATTCGAAATAATTCCATACCCGGATGAAAATAATAATATTTTGACAGAAATAGCTCATGAAAAATATTTTACCCAAGATAAAAAAGTTTATAGCAGAGAAACAAAAAAATTAATTAATAATGAATGTTTAACAGGAATTTTAAACCAAATAACATCAGAATGTAGTTATACTAAAATTTTGCAAAATTTTCAAATCAACTACATAGAACCAAATATAATTTTAACTTGGAATTTACCAAAAACTATATTAAACCATAATTGTATAAATAACGAAATAACAATAGAAGGAGACAATATAATAAAAATCTTTAATTGTTCATTGCAAATTAATGAAATTTCAATTTCAAACAATATGTTAGATTATACTCAAAGCATTTACGTAAGCAATGATGTTATAAAATTAGAACCACTTTCGTTTGTACAAACGAAACAAATTATAAATGCACATACAAAATTTAACAATGTATTCCAGATAATTACAATAACCATATTTGTAATCATATTAATAAGTTTAACACTGTATTTGACATATAAGTTCAAAAGCATACCTAAGAAATTAATTATAAAATATAAAAAACCCAAAGTAGAAGAAACACCTACAATAATAGGAGATATACCAATTGTAAAAGAAGAAAATGTTACACTATATCCAAACTTAAACACCTGAGGACAGGCACTTTTCTAATGGTTGGGGGAGTGACATATCCATAGTCGCACCCACCCTTTAACATAACTTAGCACATAAGCATAAGCACAATTATAAACATTTCTAATATTGTAAACAAAGAGCCTGGTGATAACATCGACATTGGTCAAGATCAAACTGTCCCCCTTTGGTAGACATAAACAATTCACCCTAAATATCACGCCACTGTCAATGTTCCCATCAGAGTACTATCCCACGCATAATTGCTGACGCAGCTCAAACTTCACTCAATTTTGACTCAAACTCTCTCAAAGCGAAGTTTGCTAAGCGACCGCAACAGTTAGATAAATCAGTTCATATTCGGGAAGCAAATCTGAATGTACTCAACAAAAGTAGCCGTTAAGTGAAAATAATAAATTGAAATATATTTTTTTATAGTAACCTAACGTGTAAAACTTAATTATATATATATATATGTATACATATGTATTTATTATTTTATAATATAAGCAATTATTGAGTAAAAATAAAGTAAAAACTTTTGGTAACTTGGGATTATTTGTTTTGTTTTTGTTTAGGACACAGAAGTTCAATTCAAAATGCTAATTGGGAATGATTAACTGTGGGGTATGCTGAGCATTAACACAAGGTGAGCGAGCATTTATATAAGGAATGTTTATAGTTAGCACATTGAAATAAATTTAAAAAAGGACTTGTGAAGAGTAGAGATAAAAGGGATAGAGAACTTGAAGATTTGGGGAGTAACATACATACATAGCTAGGTTTCAGAGATCGACAGAAACAACACAGTGAGTAAAGTTTTTTGTTTCTGTATGATTATTGTTTAAGAGTGCTTAAAAGTTTTCATACCCTTGCAGAGGGTATTATAAATTTGCCAAATATGTCAAGCATCGTGTGAGACCTATTCGTCCATACATATTTGTCCGTACCCTTGATCAGAAGAGTCGGTTAATTCTTGTACGCCTGTCTGCTTCGAGAAAGCAGCTTCTCAGCTTTGAATAGATTTTAATGAATCTTTTCAACTTCGAGCGTCCCTATGATCCTTGTGTATTGTGTTTTAAATCGGACCACTATATTACCCTGCACAATTGCACAGCACTTATTTAGTTATAATAACAATAACAATAACAATATTCAAACTGAACTCAGGACCTTTTAGCCTTAATTTGACGTAATATACGGGCCAAACTCTTTTTGAGTTTTAAGCACAATAGTGACAATCGCCAGAAACGATTAAAGTTTACATGCTTGCTTTCTGTCCGCAAGGGTATTTAATCTTCGGCAAACCGAAAATAACATTTTTGAGTTTGTGTTTTTAACCAAATACATTTAAAATAAGAGTATAAATAAAACAAGTAAGTAAATTTAGCTGTGTGTTGTAGTGTTTCGTGTGTGTGTGCGTTTTGAATGGTTCAATAGACGCGTATGTGAATTATATATTTCTTTGCTTGAAATGCATAACAAATTAGCCACAGGCCCCTTTATGACCTATGAGCATTTTTTGTTTTATATTGTATTCTAATTTACCTGTGTTACGGGATTTTCACCCGGACGATAGACGACATTGTGCAGCGGACGCTTACGTCCAACATAATTGACACAAACGAACTCCAGTAAAGAGGCGTAAATGAAGCACATGCAGACGCCGTCCCACACATTCATCGCCGTCAGATTGGAGACAACGGGCAGGGTGCTGCGGAAACCATTGGAGGTAGTGAAGAAATTCAACATTGTTGTCACGCCTAGTTATTGTTGTTGTTGCCAGTTGAGCGTAGAAAGTTGGATTTAAGGAAGACAGAAAAGCTTGCATTAGCTATTTGTAACTTGTTTACCATCATGTTGCATACTTATATGGAACACGACGGCGGGTTCATTTTCGGGGTCTTAGGTTGCAGTTCAAGGATTGTGTATTTTGTTTGGTTATTGCAATATAGTTAATCAGTTTTGATGTAAAGATGTATTAGCAAAAGTTCGAAGTTAATTGCAGGGTCACATTGCAGTTGTATAATGCGTGTTAAAATGTAAATAACCACTATATACTAAAAAATCGTTTGGGAAACGTTTCGAGGTACTTTTAACAAAATGTATTAAACATGTAACTAGACTGCTTAAGAGTAGCTTGCGTTTTACTGCCTGTCTCACAGCATGCCTTTCTCCACTCTAAAAAAGCAACACTTTCCATTTTGAAAAATAAAAGTATAATGTCTACATGTCCAGGAAAAAATTCTTTGGATCAAAAACATAACAGGCGCAATTTTTATTTTATGTGTTTTAAATAATTACTGCTTTAAGTTTTACTTATACAGTTTGTAATAAGGTGTAAGCAAGTTTTTTCATTAAATGATTTTAAATGTATATTGCCTGACTCTAGAGACAAAATTAATAGAAACTAGAAAGTATTATGCTTGTAAATAACCAGAAGGTTTTATATTTGTGAATAAACAAATGAGAACGCTTTAGTCGAGTGTTCTCGACTACTAAATATCCTCTACCCCTGAGTCAATATATTTTGTTTTTTTGAGGCACTCGTTGCTTGCCATAAATCATAAAATATAGCTAAATATAAATTGTAAATTAAAATTGAAATAACATTTAAGTTTCTTGTCCTATCTTCATGATATCATTAACATAGTATTCAAATATGTGTGTATATCAAATCTCGTTTCTAGCGTTAAAATTGCGCTTTTTATATTTAGGAAGGAATGAGGAATATTTCCTCCAAGTGAGATATTAATGCACTACGTCTACTATACTGTATTTGAATATTTTGGTCAATTATGTAAATACATATATATATACACTGCGAGTAATCAGGTTTACACACCAGTTTCCGAAACTAATATTTATAGTCTGAAACCATTAAAAATGGGTATAAGGGTATATTGTATTTGGGCAAAATCCAAATGTATGTAACAGGCAGAAGGAAGTATCTCCGACCCCATAAAGTATATATATTCTTGATCAGCATCAATAGCCGTCGATCTAGCCATGGCCGTGTGTCTGTCCGTCCGTCCGTCCGTATGTATGAGCGCAAGGATCTCTTGAAATTTTAGATGTAGATGCTCCTAGTTCCCGCGCAGATCCAGTTTATTTCCGATAATCGATGACTTACTCCGTTTCCAAGCAATCGATAAAAATCAATGTCGATATCCTGTTTTTCGGGAATTTTTGGTAAATAATAAGAGCTAGAGTCACCAAACTTGACATATCGCTTCTAAAATAGAATATATATGCATTTGATGTTGGAAGAAAAAGGTTCAGGATATCCCCTAGTCGGGAGCTCCCGACTAGAACCTCTTACTTGTTTAAATTTTTCCTGTTTAAGTTTTCCTTCCATAAACCTATTTCCAAACTTTTAATTATTAAATTAAAATTAAAAATTATAAGATTTTGCAATAATTTTAGTATTGGTTCGATTCTCTCTTGTTGAGTAAAATCTCATAGATTCGATTGGGAAGCGACCTGTTCAAATTTTCAATATAATTAAAGGAAATGAATGTTGTTCATTAAGCATAAGACCTATAGCGGTATTTGGTAAATATTCTCTCGTTTATTATAAATATTTCACTGCTTGTGTACCCAACCATATAAGCAGCACAGAAGTTTATGCATAAATGCATCTACATGTATGTACTTGAATATTCTAAAATTTTAGTGGCTGCATTTTATGATTCAAAGACTTCAAAGAGTGGTGCTAAAAACCAGAATATTATATTAACCAAGGGGTACAATGAATTTTAATGTCGAGTATACTCTATTATAGAGCTTTAACGAAAACAAAAACCTTGGACCAGCCTTGTTGAAGGCAGTCTGGCTGCGTTCTTTGTGTAATGCTTAACGAGCCGCACGAGAGGCTGCTGAAAAGCCTCGTAAAGAAGAACACTACAACTTCTACGTTGCTTTCAAATGGGCGTTACTCATCTTTGTGGAGACTGTTTTTGGTTTATCCTTGTAAGACCCACAAAGTATTCGTTTTTCGAGATTAAACGAATTTAGGTAACAGTATGCAAGGTGCAAGTGAGAAGCCATCAGTGTCAATGACAACAATCCTGTATCTAAATGATCGTTTGGATGATTTCTCGGAAATATATATACATGGAGGCCGCATGGTAAATGAAACAGGCTAGATCAGGGGCCATTTAGCACAGACATGGGCCGGGGGCTTGCTAATGACAAATTCCTGTTCACAGGAACGTCGACATCTGCAAACGAGCTGGCCATAGCGCTAGACTGATCCACAGGACTGATATAATTGCATACGCCTTAAGCAAGCTATATGCTTATCGTCGTGTGAGGAATAGAAAAGCAATTCGAGAAAAGCACGACTACAAATCGCAGCACCATGAATGACTTACCAAGACTGATGTTCAAGCACTCATTCAGAGCAAAGCATTTTGAAAATGTTTAGGGCCGATGGCTAAACAAAGTGAAAAGGTACCTAAAGGCCGCCACAGTTCCTAGAGAATAGCCCAGGCTGAATCTAACGATAATTACAGAATTACCTCTAGGTGGAAACAACCCGGAAGGGTGGATTTATGCGAAAATTGGCCAATTACACAAGAAGCGATACCAATTAATGTTGGAAATGAACTGCGTCCACATAGAGGACTAGACTAGACGAGGCACTTTGCACCAACAGCAAAGCTGCTGTTACAACATTTTAGATTCCTCCATATGTACATATATAAAAGCTTATATTTGGATACAAATGCATGCCGGAGAAGAAGGACACAGTTAGATCGCCTCAGTCCTAATGAACAATGTATATACTGATCTTAGAAAACTTCTTTCTGCCAAATGTATATCGTTTGCATAAAATGTATATACTCCTTCAACTCTTCAAACACAAGCAGTTCTAGCTGTAAGAAGTTTTGCAAGAACGTGCGACTTCTTATCCCGGAGCCCCCAGAAAACAAAGTGCTTGAATCTGATAGATTGATAAAGCTTGTGGTGCATACAAGGATGCAGAACAAAGCGAAGGAGAATAATACTCATAAAGTTTAAATTTCAGAATATTAAATTTGATAGATGAAGGAAAACAAGTAAGAGGTTCTAGTCGGGATCTCCCGACTAGGGGATACCCTGAACCCTCTTCTTCCAACATCAAATGCATATATATATTCTATATTAGAAGCTTTATGTCAAGTTTGGTGACTCAAGCTCTTATTATTTACCAAAATTTGCCAAAAACAGGATATCGATATCTATTCTTATCGATTGCTTGGAAACGGAGTAAGTTATCGATTATCGGAAACAAACTCGATCTGCGCAGTCACTAGGAGCACCTACATCTAAATTTCAAGTCTCTTGTTCTTATAGGTTCTGAGATCCTTGCGTTCATACATACGGACAGACGGTCAGACGGACGGACGAACGGACGGACGGGCGGACAGATAGACGGACATGGCTTGATCGACTCGGCTATTGATGCTGATCAAGAATATATATACTTTATGGGGTCGGAGATGCTTCCTCCTGCACGTTACATACATTTAGATTT
This sequence comes from Drosophila virilis, assembly GCF_030788295.1. NCBI lineage: Eukaryota > Metazoa > Arthropoda > Insecta > Diptera > Drosophilidae > Drosophila > Drosophila virilis. Next base: position 26,738,190 of record NC_091545.1, read on the forward strand.
TGCACAAATACTATATACCCCTTTACCCATTTTTAATTGGTTCAGGGTATAAAAATGATAGCCTCGTGGGCTTCGGAAGGAACTTATCAGCACATGGATCCCTTGCATCCAGCGTGGACACGGCAATAAATTAGAAATTAGAAAGAATTGTGTCTATCAATCAACTAAAATCCTGCTTCGAGGTGGCTTTCGCTCCGATATCGACTGGAGTCCGACAATTACTAGGTGGAATGGCAAAATGGTTCGCTGTAGTGGAAGTGCGCAAAAGAGGCACTCCCATGGAGGAAAGAATTGTTGTCTTACGCAGATTTGCTAGTTGTTATGGTAAAGGCAATACTTTTCCTTTCCTTTAGTAAGCTCTTGAAATCTGCTATTTGATTTAGCCTTGGGTGGGCAAAGCCTTACTAATCACTAAATAATAGACTTACATACCTTATTCCAGAGGCAAGTAGCTGGAAATAATATTATATAAGAAACTCTCTTTTGGAAGAGAAATGCTAGCCATAATTAAAAACCCAATAGTTGCAGTATACTTTGAACTGATTTGGTAGCCGATAGAAAATGTAAGTTAATAAAGAAAGGCCTATTATAATAGATACCTTGCCGTGTACGCAGAAAGACTCGAACCTGCAAATTAAATACACTAAGTTACATGTGAAGATTAGATATTATAACCTAAGAGATTTGCTCAACAGGATTTTGTTATTGATTCTAATCAATTGCTTGGAAGCGGGTCAAGTTATCGATTAGCGAAAACAAACACTTACTGCGCCAGCACTAGGAAACGTTTTCAGATCGAAAGGTTCATATATACGGACAGACGGCAGACGTAAATGGCTAGATCGAATTGATCGCATCAATAATGCAGACCAACATTTTTCCTTTTTCAATTAAGTTCCGACGTTGTCATCAACCTTCTAGATTATACTCCTATAGCAAAGAACTCACGTGAATGAATGAATCACATGAAGCTATGTAAATATATAAGTAAAAAAATAAATATATAAACGAAATATGGCTAACATATGCAATAAATAACACAGTGGCACGGTATAATTAAATTTAATGATATACCTAAAAAGACATTTACTTTACGGCTTTGAAGATATGTAAGAGCAGTGAAGCACGTTAAGGCTTAGTTTGGTGAAGATATATTGGGAAACAGAATATTTTCCCATACAGAAACTGTTTTCGACCGATTATTGCTATACAGCCTTACAAGATAGTAATGCCATCTTGATGAGACTTTGCATACAAGTGAGAAGCTTAGCGAATCTAGAACTTAGTTTGGTCCAAAGCACCCCAAAAAGTAAGTATATGATCTAGTGGTGCGGTCCGACCGGCACTCTGATTTCTTCGAGATTATATCAAAGTAAACATTATGTTGACATTTGCTAGGACATTTGCATCAGCCAAATATAAAGGGTACAGGAGATTTTCTAAGCGGGCACACTCGACTTCAGCGTTCTTCCTAGTTTGGAGAAAGTGTGTAGAAGGGAGCGCGTAGAGCGAACTGCTTCTGGTTTTATTAGAAGAAGGTTAGGGGCATCTCCTAGTCGGGCACTTCAGATAGACTAGATCACTCAACTTGGGGTATTTGGGGATAAGATGTACATTTCCACGATTACAGAACTATAGGAACACGGTCATGTGTGTTTGCATTAGAAAATGATATCCCCAAAATTAACAGATGTTTCTGGTTTCGGCTGTATCTAATAGAGAACTCTGTTGGATTTTTTTGGCTGATATTCGAAGAAACTTATAGATTATAATAATATATTTAAAGAGAAAAAAGCATGCAGTGCAAAGCTTAAAATCAAGTTTTTATTTATGGTAGTGCAAAAGATTATGGATATTACTGTTGAATAAAAAGACTAAACAGTGCAGGGATTGGATATACAGTATGGTAGAAGAGAAAACAAAATAGTTTCTTAATCAAAATCTAAGCGCCAAGCGCCAAAATATGATACTATAAGTCAATACTCTGAATAAGTTGCAAGCTGTTTTTATATACTGTTGGGTACGGAACAAGTTCAACGTTGATTATTATCTGCTAGTATTTCACTAGCAAAACAGCGTCTAAAATATTGTCACATTAGTAATTTAGAGTTCACGATTTTTAACTGATTGCATATGAAACTCTCATAGACTTTGGTTTAACTTCCAATGGATTTGTGGTTTTTTGCAGTAAAAATTTGGTTTTTGGTTTACGTACCGATCATAACCCGGGCTGGTACTGCATTCCATTCTAGCCAAAATGTGATAAACGACGAGGTGACCAATATAATGCCAGGTATAAAAACGGTTGTGAAATAATACGCACGATCACGGGTAAATGTCATTTCGACTTGTAGGCAACTGTAATTACCTTAAAGTACAATGCCAAAATCGTTGAATTTGGGCCACAAATTAAAAATTATATAAAACACAACTGTGTAAACGGCTGTTAACGCAGTACATTTCTTAGACAATACAGAGACAGAGTCACAGACAGTAATAGTACACTTGATTCACACAGGAGAATACATCTTACCTATCCTTTCTTAAATTAGAAAAGTGTATTTTTTCTTAGCGGTACTTCCACAATAATAATAACAATAAAAAATAATTAAATAAAAATAAGAATGGAAAGTATTGAGTTTCTGATCTTCGGTATTGGTTTTGACTTGGGACTGGTTGCTAGGAAGGTTAAGCGTAAAATATTGAAAACGGAACCCATGCACCAAACCTTTCATAAAACAATACATTATTAAGGGGTAGTATGGCATACTTTTCTTTTGGGCAGTGGTAACGCATTAAAACGAAAGGCTGCAAATTAGGTTGGTTTTTGTTTGATTATTTTTTATATAGGGATGTGTCTTCAAATGCAAACTACTCAATATGGCAGAGTGTGTAAATGCAATTTTCAACTAAATCAAAATGAAATAAGGATTGTAAATTGCGCATGTAGAGGGCAGTACAAATTGTTGTAAGTCAATCGCTAAAAAGGCGAAATAAGTCAAATCTTAATGGCGTATACAAAAATGGCTTAAATTTGTACTTTTCAGTGAAATTAGCAAGGGTAAATTTGAATAATTAAAGATATATTGTTGGTTGCTTAGTTTGTTTGGTATTATTTTTTACTGGTGTTTTATTTGGTTTTCGTTACCTATCATTGATCTAGCGGGCACGGCATTCCATTCTAGCCAGAATGTTATAAAAGACGACGTCACCAAAATAATGCCAGGTATAAAAACGGTGGTAAAATAGAACGCCCGATCTCTGGTAAAGATTAAATCGACCCTAAGGCAGCTGTAGTTCCCTATTGATTTGAGTTTAGCAATAAGATTGATGTTGTTTTTTTGTTTTTGTTTTTGTAGAGAGTAGGAGTTGACCAAGTATTTGTTGTAACATTTATATATTTTTGTTTTTGGTTAGGGGTAGACAAAGATTAGACCATTAGATATGCAAAACAATTAATGTACTTGTTGGTAATATGTATATATAATTTCTTAAATAAACAAGGCAATAAATAAGCTCCAGACTACATGTCGAAATAATCGTAATCGCACAAAATATGACACTCAAAATTTGTAAGGATCTAAGAAACTTAAATTGTTGCTGCAAATTTTGATTTAGCCACTTTAACTTAGAAGTAAAATATAGACAAATACGAGAACATTGGATATTAATAAAAGATGCGCCTAAAGACAAACACATAAAATCATATAGATACAAACACACAAGATCAAATTGTTAAATAATTGGATGCTACTAGCTGAACTTACCTCTCCAACTATTTTGATCACAGGCCGTTGTTTGATTTTTAATCAAATATGCATTCAGTGTGGTCAACGATGGGCTCTTGCGTAATGTGTCTTCATCATTCTTCCAGACATATTTGATTTGTGCTTCCTCATAGGAAACTGTAGGTCAGAACGAGCAGAAAACATAACGATGTAATAAGGCAAATTATGGATACATACAAGTTTTTGTTTACATTTTTCATATCTAATTCTAAGTCTCACTTGCGCGAATTTTATTTGAAACACACCGTACTATTATTACATATTATTATACCCAAAAAATAAATATTGTGATCTGCTTATACTATACGATAAGCTACTTTCCAAAATTTACTTTTTTTCCATCATTAACATCGAAAGCATTAATACCTATAATACGCAACACCCATAAAAAATGACGGTAAATATCGCGAAAAGGTGCTAGACACTAGTGACCCAACCAACCATGAAAACCAAAAACGAATTAACATTATCCATAAACTTTAATGATTTCCCAACAAAAACTATGTTTTACTCTTAGAATCATATTATCCGACAAAGAAAATATACTACTCGGGAGTGCTCGAAGAGAGATACCCAGAAACTTTTTCTATAAACAGTCACCTTGATTCGCTTTTCTTTATTTTTTTCATAATTGACCTTCCCTCGTTACTGTCTTACTATCGATTACTAACGTATGATGATGACGTAGAATTGTGCTTTGCATAAACAGATTTGGCCTGATGTAACCTTTTACAATCCGAAAATGTTGCCCCTCAGTCTTGGTGTCATGTTAATCCGTTTAATCTAAGCTATTCCAAATGTAAGGTAATGACTTCCTACAGACGCCCTCTTCAAATGTTTTTTTTACATCCTCGAAAGATTACTGTATAGCGTGCTAATATCCGTACACGACAAATACCCTTTTTATACCCTGAACCCATTTAAAATGGGTATAAGGGTGTATTGTATTTTTCTGTCTGTCCGTCCGTCCGTCCGTCCGTGTGTATGAACGCAAGGATCTCAGAACCTATAAGAGGTAGAGACTTGAAATTTTAGATGTAGGTGCTCCTAGCTCCCGCGCAGATCGAGTTTATTTCCGATAATCGATAACTTAATCCGTTTCCAAGCCATCGATAAAAATCGATATCGATATCCTGTTTTTGGGCAATTTTGGTAAATAATAAGAGCTAGATTCACCAAACTTGACATATAGCTTATAAAATATAATATATATGCATTTGATGTTGGAAGAAGAGGGTTCAGGGTATCCCCTAGTCGGGAGCTCCCGACTAGAACCTCTTACTTGTTATATCTGTGGTACGACCTATTCTAGATTATTCTTCTTGAAAAATTCCTGTTGTTAGCCTCTTGTGGCTGAAACTGGAATCCTCGTGTGTGGTTATCGACATAGTCCAGTAGACTTTTTATGGTTAGAGACCCCTTTTTAAATAATTGTGGGACTATGTTGCGTAATATTTCGTGGCGGTCAGCACAGAAATTGATACATTTGAAGATTTTTGTCTTTGATAAGTTTGGTTACAATTTTTTGTTTTTTCATCATATTACGAAAAGTACACACTTTTCCTCTAGCTCGAGCTCTCTTTTGATTTATAATAAGTAAAGCTACTATTGTAAAAATCGATATATTATTATTACTTGTGTTAATGGATGTAGAATTTGGCTTTTAAGTTCCATCTATATAACTAAAATTTATTCAAGGATTACGGTTGAATTTGACTCTTTTGGGTTAACTAGCTAAGTAAACTTCTAAGTTCCTTCTAGACTAACACCTTATGATACCTTTAGCGCTTAGTTGTTGGTTTATATAACTATGCGTTGCTTGAACAGTTCCGGGTCCTCTGTGATGATTAGAACAAGTATTAAGGAGTATTTTACTACGAGTCTTCTCTTCTTCGTAGAAAGTCTTCTATTCCTATTAGGCAGGTAGATAGATTTATTCGATAGTATTAACTGGTACGTACGAACGTTTATGTTGTATTCGGGTCGTGCGTTGTTCAGTTGACGGCTCTATGCTCAGAGGCAAGTTTGAACAGACAGACGAAACCGATTATATAAGCTCAGCTGTTGATCAAGAATACATATATATAATTTTTGGGGTCGGAGATATGCTTTACACGATTTATGACAAAACAGTAAGACCCTTATTTTGATATTAACGTCAATGAAAAAATCTAAGAAGCATATTTGCGCATGACGGATTACGAGAGAGGCGGCCGGCCAGTTTAAGTCAAACAGCAATTTTTATATATTTTAAAATTTGTTATTATTCACATGGAAAAAAAAGTTATTAATAAATTAATAACGAGAGAGTGGGTGGAACTAGTACAATGCACCGTTGAATGTGTTACGATGTGAAGATCTCAGTGAAATTTTTAGTTTTAATGTGTATCTTCTACCTGGCGTCAGTATACTGCCCACCGGCCTTCAGAATAACAGATGTGCACATCTCCAGCTTGGTCCAAAATTGCTGGCTTGGGGCAACGGCGCTGCGAAAGCTACTGTTTGTGCAACAGAGGTAAATAACTACATGAAAAGCAACATGATCTTGCTGGACCTGACTGAATCACGTTACGTTATTGATAGAATAGGAGCAGATTCCTAAATGGGTCTATCTAAACGTCTGCTGAACCTGCCTGTAGCGCACTTGAGAAATATGTCGATTTCCTTTCAGGAGAAATCACAGAAGCAGCCAGAGATACATCTCCGGTGACTCCTTCATGCAAAAAGCGTGATGTATGTCAAGGCGGACATGCTCAGCACGTCCAACCAGCTAGGACGTTTGCTGGCCAGGACCCGAAGGGAAAATGCTGACAGCATTCTGTAAAGAGCTGGGCAGACGGCAGAAACAAATTCTCGGCTTGGAAATTCCCGAGAAACATTAAATGACAAAACATTCGAGATCTCCGATTTCGAGCAAAAGGGCCTTAACCGTGGTTGGAACAGAAGAATGCGAATTCGTTTTATGACTACGTAGAAGCGAGTTTCACGCCATTTCACTTCGCATATTTTGCACAGTGAGCACAGTAAGTGGCTAAATTACTCGCTATGCCACTGCAGATGGCTTGCCAATCAGGAGCATTTCCCCTGATATACATATATGTTTGTCTTATGTATTCATAGATTATGTGGTAAGAATATATGCCTATGCCGACTGTAAGCATCGCAAGTCGGGAACATTTCATCTTCTACAGTTTTATAATAAGTGTGTCCAAGTTTGAAATGTTGGAATAAAACTTCCGATAAATATATTTGAAATCGTTTTATCATGTGGAAGCATATGGTAGCAAGGAGGTATATATTTCATATTTAAACGCCAGGGAGGAAATAACTTTGCTTTCAACACAAAAACAGTCATCTCCATCTCTTATTTTTTAAAAGAGACTGGCTGAAAAATGCTATACCAGCAACAAGCTAAGCTCTTTGTTCAAGAGTGTAGACATCTCTCAAAGGGCTTGATTTCCTGCTTTTAAGACCAGGCATGTGTATCACCTGCAATGACGAGTTTGCTTTGCCTCCTAAGACTGTACACTGACTTTACAGTTGAAAGAAGGTAGCAGTATCAAAGAAATAAAAGGTTGTAGTCGGGAGTTCTGGACACATGTTCTGTGGTTAGTGTTAATTTAGTCTTGATGAGAGTAAGATTGCAGCACAAACAAGTAAGAGGTTCTAGTCGGGAGCTCCCTACTCGCATTACTTGCTGTCGCCTCTACTCAACAGCCACAAAAGCAAGAAGTAAGCGGTTCTAGTCGGGAGCTCTCAACTAGGGGATACCCTGAACCCTCTTCTTCCAACATCAAATGCATATATATATTCTATTTTAGAAGCTATATGTCAAGTTTGGTGACTCTAGCTCTTATTATTTACCAAAATTGCCCAAAAAACAAGATATCGATATCGATTTTTATCGATTGCTTGGAAACGGAGTAAGTTATCGATTATCAGAAACAAACAAGATCTGCGCAAGCACTAGGAACACCTACATCTATAATTTCAAGTCTCTAGCTCTTATAGGTTCTGAGATCCTTGCGTTCATACATACCGACGGACGGACAGACAGACGGACATGGCTTGATCGACTCGACTATTGATGCTGATCAAGAATATATATACTTAATGGGGTCGGAGATGCTTCCTTCTGCCTGTTACATACATTTGGATTTTGCACAAATACAATATACCCTTATACCCATTTTTAATGGGTTCAGGGCATAAAAACAATACAATCGCAATTGCAATGCTGTTGATAGCATTCAATGAAGACGCGCATGCAATTTGGAATAGCTGCCCCAAACTCGTGACCAGCCAAAACACGTGTTTTATAATAACTTATGTGTTCTTAACTGATCTTGATGAAATCTTCAACAGTGGATTTTATTGTGCTATAGACTATCTCAATATTACCTAATAATCAATAGCGTTTAAATTGTGGCTTAAATTGGTGGGCAGTATAAATTGGTCATTGGTATAAAATACAAGATTCTTGATATATATAAACTATTCTAGAAGGTACATATCTGGTTTGGTGACTCTAGTTCTTATTATTTACCCAATTCGGTTAAAAATAGGACTTCGATATTGATTTACCCATTTTTAATGGGTTCAGGGTATAAATAGCCAGGATCGAATTGCTTTTTGCTTTACGAACTTAAACTGGGACCCCCCGTTTATTATGACACAGCAAGCTGTTTCTTAATCTTCCATCGTTGACCAACCGAAGGACAATCCTCAATGTTTTCTACTGACATAGATTCTTTTTTTATTTTAGGTTTAATTATATGGTCTTTCTTGGCTTACCGAAACCTATCGCCCTTTCTCTAGGTGCGTTTACAAAAAAATTACTCTAAGCACTTAGTGATCTATCGTCGAACTTTTTCTTCCCCTTATAAAAACTTTGGATAACTATGGGAATTCAACATTCTCTACAAAAGTTGATGACCATTTTTTCTTAGTTTTTTTGTTAGGTTTCAATACGTATGTATGTATGTATCCTGATGGTATATTTGTTTATATTCATTTAATTTTTTTTTTGTGAATTTTTGTTGTAGAAATTTGCCATTAGCAAATAAGTAGCTATTAAACAATACTCGTACTTACTGCTTTCCATTGAGAAGGAGCACTTTGGATCATCGAATGGGAATATATGTAGACTTCCCTGACAGGACAATATCAAATGCCGTCTGTAATATTTACAAGCAAAAAATTTTAGAATTTTTGTAGTAGACTTAAGTCAAACATATTTGAGGACAGAATTGAATAGACTATTAAAAGATTACAAAGGTAACATATCTGCAGATACAAAATATACGGGAAAGGTGTATTTCGGATTTGTTTTGTTTTTGCATAAACTTTTCTCTAAAATATTTTGTCATACCTACTATACTCAGAAATGTATCTGAGCGCTGTGTATTATGTTATAGTTCTCCGGTTTTGTGGCATCATCACAAATTTTCTTGGCAATCGGACGCCCTTACGACCCGAACCGAGGAGAATAATTTTGAATATTAATGAAGGTGACCAATTTGTAGGCAAATAACCTCTGCGGCACATTGGTTTTTAAAGTCACCTTATATCGACATTATGCATTATGCAAGTTTTGCAGGAGGAATTTAAAGACTTTATAGAATAAGTCATAAATTAAATGCAGGACATCTTATTGGGATATAGAATATTATAATACTCGCAAATAAAAAATAGCTTTCAAATTGTTCACTCGAACTTTGATTTATTTGATTTTACACGATGTCCTCATTAAGTACTCAAAAAGTATCCTGAAATATGTATAGTTGATTTTTGGTTAAGATGGTTACAGCTCTTAAGAGGTCTGCTGAAAAACACGGTATCAATATAGATTTTGTATCAATTGTTTGGAAACGGGTCAAGTTATCTAACCCTTTAAATGTTTGATAGTTGCACAAAAGATAAACATTTATAGCCACGTGTAAGTTATCAATCCAAAGGAATCAATTTCGCAGGTGATTCATTTGTGAAGAAATAATACTTCAAGAATAATAATAAGAATAATCCAAAAGGCAAGCTTGAGCACCAGGAGTCTACTGGAATATGGCAGCAATACATGTTTAATGCAATAAGAACTTATAAGTATTCTTTCTATACACATTAAATCACGTTTTGATAATTGAATGTTCTGGGGACTAGGCATAGTCAAAGATAGGCTCTTTGTCGTATACGAGTTGTTATCACCGGTACCAGTGACTCTTTAGGAGATGTGAAGTCTAGCTTGAAGGAAAGTAGTTGGGCAGAGTTTCTGTAGATAGCCAGTACTTTGCATTTGCAACAGCTGACGTGTACTAGATTAGACTCGAACTTAAAGGCATCAAAACCAGGAATCCATATTCTTACATAAGTAGAATGGAAGGGAAGGTCAATGATTAAAATGTAAAGAGTAGCTTAATGACTGATTGGGAACCTCAGAAGATACCAGCATATATTAAGAATATGGGAAGGACAAGTTTGTAAAGTAAGCAACAAGTTATTAGCTAAATTGAAAGCCTTTCCTAAATCTGTTAGTAATTGTATTTTTCGAAACCAGAAGCATAAACAATGAAGCTGCATTAATGCTGCAGTTGAGTTGTTAGAATTATCTTTAGGAATATCAGACAATTTAGAAGCACATCTTTTGTTTTCCACTTTTTATGAAGAGGGATGACAAACCATTCCTTTGATATCTCAGGCAATTCAAATAATCGTGTAAAGGATTATGTAGTCTGAACACGTCTGCGAATTGGTCGACAATGTTCAAATGGTAATCCGCACTCTCATTTGTTTTTATACCCTGAACCCATAAAAATGTGAAAAAAGGGTGTATTGCATTTGTGCAATATGTAAATGTATGTAACAGGCAGACGCATCTCAAGATACATAAAGTATATTCATTCTTAATTAGCATCAATAGCCGAGTCGATCTAGCCATGTCCGTCAGTCTGTCTATCCGTCTGTCCGTTTAGATGTAGGTCCTCCTAGTGCCTGCGCAAATCGAGTTTGTTTTCGTTAAAAAATAAAAGAGAACACGATGTCGATTATTTAAACATACCCAGTTTTTTTAGTATTACAGATCGACCCGTTAATACAAACGGAACGACTAAATCGACTCGGCTCTTTATTTTGACAAGAAATATAAACACTTCTTTTTGTCTGTTACATACATTTCGAATAAAATATACCCCTTTTTAAATATATTTAATAGGCTTAGGGTATGAATGAGCCGGTAAACGCCGGGTTAAAGTCTATAGTAAAGTGTAAATAATTCTCATTTATATTTAAATTAGTGCAACACACCTCATTGCGTACGTAATGGTCCCATTTCGAAATATTCTTAAAGCGAAATGCATTGGTATGATGGGATCCTTGAAATCGCCATGCATAATGAAATATGTGTCGGGCGTCCAGATACTATCATGATGATGCAAAGCATTTAAGAAATCGTAGTGGGACTTATTGCCATATTGCAAGCGTGGATCGTTCCACTGCTGATTCAACAGAAATTCCACTTCATATTTCTGCAATAAAATACGACTTAAGTATTAAAAAATATATATACGTAACACTATTTCTTACCAGACTGCTCTCGTCGGGCGATGCTAAGCTTAACAGCAATACATTAACATTAACTGTCAGGGTGCCTATAAAAGTAGTCAAAGTTAGTTAAAAATTTAATAAAGGTATACCAAACAACTTTTGAGTACAAATTATATGTATTAATAAAAGTGCTAGCACCAGAGGCAACATATATAACTTATAGATCAATATATTTGTGATAAATACTACAAATCAAAATTAAGAAGAAGTATGAAATCAATATGGTGCTAAATTAACCAACACAATCTATAAGACGCTACTCTAAAATTTTTGCTATTCTCGTGATTTGTTTAGGACATTTCACCAACCGCGATTATGTGGTCTCCGCGCATTTTGATTTGTAGCCATGTCGGGCGATTGTAAGCCACAACAAAAGTCTTCATCTGTAAGATTTAATAGAAATTTTTTTTTTACAAATGAGTCAAGATATAATAACTCATTTACTCTGCAAAATAGACTCTCAAAATAGCTTAACATATTTCAAGCTCACAATTGTTCTATTTATTTTGGAGCTTTTGACTTCAAATTAGGCATACTTAAATTAGTTGAATACGATTTTCTTCATTATTAAGTTCTTAACTCTAATACTGGAGCCACGAATCAGCGACTTTGAAATTGTGATGATATTAAGTTGCAATTTTACATAATTTTGCATTTGGGGATTGCTAGCAATTTCGCATTTATTTATCAAAGTCACTGTTCAAGGGACCTACCTCGGATTTACAGCCATAGAGACACCAATCCGAAAATCAAGACGACTCTTTTCCTTTTAAAGTATTGTATAGCTTAATTTTTTCCACACAGGTCCCACGTTTTTACGTATAATAAAATATTGACAATGAAGTAAAAAAAACATCATCATCCAAAAGTTGTGACTCTTGTTTTCTGGTTGTTAAACTTTTGAAGATAAACAAAACTAAGCCTGGACAGATTTTATTTAAAGATTTTACTAGAATCCTTCTTTCATTTTAATACCGTTGCCTTAAAGGTATATTTATATGTTATATACAAGCATTTATTTTAATGCATATAATTTATGTCATGTCTACTATATTATCTTCTTCTGTCTGCATTCTCACTAAACCGGCAATTGAATTAAATTATTTGTATAGTGGCCAAGTCTTTGTCAACGTGTCTATTAGAAAACGTTAACGGTGTTTATTAGTCCGAAAATGTTACCAACAACTTAATAAGTTGGTACAGGAATAATGTTTACTTAATGCATTGTCCTCATTATTGTTGTATAATATAGCTTCAGTTAAAGGAAAAGTTTAGGTTGTGGTTATTTATTGTCAATTTCGAAAGTTGCTTACCATTTACAGGCGGCAGTAATCGTTTATCGTAGCGTTTCTTCTCAAGCAATAAATCTAAAATTTCCTTATCCGAACTGGACTCGTCGAATCTGTGTGTAAAGATAACATTATTTTGTAACTACAAGTTTGTATAAATTTATTTAAGACTGTTATAAGCATATCGCAACACATAAATAAAAACGATCTCAAAAGGTCATATTTTCATATCTATAACAATTTTGTTAATAATAAACTAGGAAGTGAGGAATAAGGGTTCGTTAGTATCGAATTAAAATTTAGAGTTAACAACAAAATTTGAACTGGAAATAACACAAGCTTTAAGATTTATATTTGCATAGTTGGTGTTAAAATGAGTTCATGCATTTTGTATTTTAACCGATGTATCCATTTAAAAATTGTATAGAGTAGGGCAAATGTATGTTTTAAAAGATAGCACGAGATTTTTTTATTGTGGTTAACAGAGATAATCCGAGTTAGTCTTCCTCTTACTCTTAGTAGAGTCTATATGACTGTCTGTTCCTAAGCACGCACAACACTATGAACTGATTTTTCAATCTCAACTTCAATGATTCACCCAAAAAAATTCAAGGCACGTGAAATACTGCCTCCGAAAATAAAAATGTTTCAACACATATTGACAATTAATAATATTTCATACATAAAATAGCGTTTTGTTCAAACGTTCTCCTGGTAACTATGTGAACTGCGCCAAAAAAATATCTTATTGCAACAAGAAATTGTTCGCTTGCTTGAATACAAAAATCGCGGCAGTTGTTAGTTATTATATATAAGACAGAAGTTTGACAACAATAATAATTTTATAATTTTAATTTAATTTTTATAATCAATGGCACGATTTATTTATCCCCTCGACGATATTGCATTATTTAAATTAACTCCTCTTGTGTTTGGTTCAACATTTGGTATTTCCGCAAACTTGAACTGTGTGTACATAATAAAATAAATATTAAATCCAGCTGAATATTGGATTTTCATAATATTAACCAACAAGGCATGAAAAACCATGAATGAGAAAGCTGTCTGTAAAGCAATTTTCAGAACCGGTTCTATCATTAATAGATTTTGCTGTAGACTCTAGCATTGCAAACGACAAGTCCCCTTTTCGAAGCGTTCTCTAATTTGTGAAGAATTGAATTATCGACGCACAATTTACGTTCTGCATATCCGCAGTCAAACTAAATCATCGACGAATTTTAATTTTACGAATCCGGGGATAACATTATGACATGTGAGTTCAATATTCCATTGAGTGTCATAGTGAACAAAACATTCAGCAAATTAGTGCTTCCATTTCACCACAACACTCTATTCTGACGCAAGTATTCGTAATTAAATTTAATAAATAAGACGTGGAAATAAGGGTATCCCAACAAAAAAGACTGTTCAGTCTCAGCAATGTATAGGCTGAAGCCAGTAAATTTGATTTGATATCAGACCACATGAAAGACAATTTTATCAGTCAGGAAGGAGAACGATCTGCCGATCTGATGTATCCGACAAAATATTGGAAGCAACCAACATGTCCCCACACCAGCAGCTGCCAGAGTAACTAGACACCAATTCGACTGTAAGTAAGCTGACAGCCATAAGATGTAAAGCTATTAGACTCTGTGAATAAACAAAATGTTGTTTTGTCTGCCTTGAAATCAAACAAAATGCTCACTCAAACTCCAAAGCAAATTCAAACTCTCCTCAAATTAAAAAATTTGGTGGACAATGGAGTTGAGCAATTTTAGCTAAGCTGTTTACAATAGTTCCAATTGCTTCGCACAGCTGTACTTTTCAACTGAGGCAGCAGTATGGCAACAGCAAGTTAGACGACAAAGAAAAACGTCCAGTTGAGCCTCGTCTACACATATTCGAACGCATTTATGATTTAGACATTTAATCATGGCTGATGTATAATCACGAATAATTAGAGCTGATCTGCCCTCCAACATTAACTTGTTATTCGATCTTAAAGAGAAATTATTATTCGAGACGACGACGTAATCCCACTCCAATGGCGCAATAATGGATATCTTTGTACCAACCTCAAAGGACGGCAATCACATTTCATTAATTCTGACCCCAATCAAACTGCAAACTGTGCTCTTCCTAGTTCAATCTACCCGATACGAGCTTAGCCGATTCCAAAGCATTGTTCACTATTATCGTCTTTGTTTTTGTCATCCATCTGATCTAATTGCGGAAATATTTCACTATTGATAACATATGAGCTGGATCGGAACACATATCTTATAATAAGTGACTGAATCCATTGCCATGATTCTAACATTACGAAAAATATCTGTTTGCTGGCGACTTTTTTAATGAAAAAACGCCGAATGCTTATAGTGCTTTGCATGTATATAGCAAATAGAAGCACAGAGAAGATATCTTGAAAAACAAAATTTTCATTCAAGTTAATTTTCGACCGATCATTCCTATGGCAGCTACATGCATATAGTAGAATATAGCATATAGTGGTCCGATCCAGCTGATTTTGACATATGTGCTGCGTGCAAAAGAAAAAAAGACTTCAACAAAGTTTAATAAAGATAGCTTTAACACTGGGAGACTAGTTTGCATAGAAACAGGAAGACGGACAAGCGGACATGGCTATATCGACTCGGCTGTTGATGCTGATCAAGAATATATATACTTTATGGGATCGGAGATGTTTCCTTCTATGCGTTACACATTTCACTACAAAATTATATTACCCTCAGCAAGGGTATTACAATAGCCATAAAAATCCCTGTTTGGTACAAAACAGTTAGTTCTAAATGACTAACTAACTGAGAGTACGGAAGCTGAAATCTTTACTATAGTTACCTTACGTGATAAAATATATAAATGCCCTTCGGCCCTTCGGCGTTAAGCATAGAGTAATAAACAGATATATTTATTACTCAATGGGCGTTGAACTTACTTTCAAAGCCCTCTATTAGAGCTCTGATTTTTGCTAGAACTTCGACTACTCTCTATATGTTATTCAGTTATTGAAAGAATTTAATGAAAGTCGTAGACACATATTGTATTTGCTTATTTATGAGTTGGAGAAGCCTTTATTACATCATTTTAACTTTGTAATCGAAGTAAATAAAGATTTATAACATCTTCGGCAGATGTAGACGATTGTTTATTGTCTATATCGGAGGATAGAGCGCGTGCTATTGAACTGTCTACATAAACTCAAATTTGAATCTGACAGTTTCTGAGATCAACGCGCCTTTACATAAAGACAGCCAAACAAACTCACCCGTGGAATCTGCCTGATAATAAATGAACTTTATTTGGTGAGAGATGAATCCTACATTTTTTATACATTTGCAGAACTCAAAAATACATTTTTATTACAAATAGTTAGGGTATAAAAATTAAAGAGTAAATAAAATATTTAAACACAAAGTAAGAATATGAAATATTGCTTTCATATATTGCGTTTTTCGTAATTTGTTAAGTATGTTTTGGTGTGGGTGCAAAACTTACTTTGACCAATCGATGCTGTGAATGAAAGAATATTAAAAGAGTGTAAATAGAAAAATTTCGAGTAAAGTGGTTACATGGTGTTACATATAGTATTTACTATATACATAATTCAATTCAGATTTCAGACTTGTAAAAATAAAAATTACAGTGTAAATTGTGAATGGGAGAAAATGTATAGAAAGGTCTCCGGAGCTCATAGGAATAGAACTTACATAGGATGCTTGTCAATGGCAACCGTCTCAGACTGTGTTGCAGCGGCCATAGATGTCGTCGTCAGATAGCAGAGCATCAGTACAACACTGGATGCCGCATAGAAACTGAACGATTGGCTATATTGCTTATAATGCTGTGCCAGATACTGATATCCGGCTGCTAAGGTGGTGCTCAGAGTGGATAGAATTGCGGCTGACATGGTGATGGGTACGACAGCGCTGGCGACATTGCCTAGACGCCACGTAAGATAAGCTAATGGCTGTTCTACATCTCTACGCCCATCCTTCTCATGCTGTTCCTGCCGATCCTTGCCTTTCTCGTCCAGGAGGTTCGCTAGGTCAGTTTGCGCTTGGCTGGAAATGCCAGCCAAAGTCGCTTTTGCACCAATGTCGGTACTCCTGCCGGTGCAACTGCCACATCCTCTGGCCGCATGATGCTGGCACCAATGAATGCGTCGGTAGCGTCGCTGCTCATTTTTTGTAATCTTTGTGCTGCGGCTGTAGCAGTTGGAGCAATTTATTTGCAAAGTGCTTGGCTGCCTCGATGCCTGAATATTGATTGTTAGAATTGTTTCGCGTGTCGCCAACGCGACCTTGTTATCATGCGCCACTTGAAAAAACTGTTGTTGTTGTTGCTGTTGTTGTTGCCGTTGTTCCGCTAAAAGCACTTGAGCTGCTGCTTTTAGATGTTTGGCGGTTGCTGTTGCTGCTGCTGTTTGAGTTTTATGACTTTGTTTATAGTTATCCTTGATTTCTATGTTCCTTACTAATGTTGATGTTATGCGAGAGCATTGATTTTGTGTTTGTTTTGTTGTACTCTGCTTGGGCTGCTCTCTCGCTGATTCAAAGACGCAGCCCATGTTATGATAACTGCAAGAAAAGGTATATACGATTCATATTTAAGTACATTTATTTCTTTATACCCATTTCCTGATTGATGACCGCAGTCGTGATATCCAAGCAGCTGAACTTTACTCAATAGTTTTTTTTTTTATGTCTGAACAATAATATGAAATTTTAGAATATTGTTTTCACAAGTCTGCAAAAAAATGATATTAATACGAACTAAAATGCTTAATGTTGTGAATAAGCCATTCGAATCTTATTTGATGCATATTTGCATCAATAACACATTTACATCTGTCTATACAAAGCAAAATGCCAAAGTTAATCACTAGCTCTTAACACCTATGAGATATGTTTAAAAAATATGATTTTTATATCGATATTCTCGATTCCTTATGCGAAGGTATGTAAAGGTAAAAAGACCCCATAAAGAACATATTTTCTCGATCTTGCCATGTCCATTTGTCTGCCCGTCCATCTAACTCCGTAAGTATGAACGTTTCTATCTCGGAGATCAGGAGAGCTCGAAATGTTGATCGGAGATCCTCCTCCGCGCAGTACGAGTTTATTTTAAGTCATTGATAACTGGTCCTTTTTACATGAAGTTGATTTATATTTACATCAAAATCCTAGCCAAAGACGACTCGCATATACCATACACTGATCCAAATTATTTCACACTTTCGATAACACTTCGTGTTCCGAAAATTGTATAAAACGCACATATTACAAAATCAAGAGCTTGTAAATTCAAACTAAGGCATTTCTCATATATCGGTCATAGGGAAGTCCATATGTGAACGTGTCCTTATAAGTATTTAATCTAGAGAAGAAAGCTACAATGTTTATAATGGTAGCTTTAAGCGGAGTGCTCGATTTCTCCTAGTTGGGCACTACCGACATGCAAGCTTTAATATTAGTAGGCGTATCACCACGCCGCAAGTCTCCCCTTGATTCTTCTATCTTATCTTCTCTACTCATTGTGTTCTCACTACTATATTCTTTATACCCTGAGCCAATTGAAAATGGTTAAAGGGGTATAGCGGTTTTGTTCAAATATATGTGACAGACAGGAGGAATCCATTCCGACCTCATACAGAATATTAATGCTTGCTGCTAGAGCGCTGCTCAAATTGAAATAATGAATAACTCACCTTGTTCCCATGCAATCAACAAAATTCAATTCTTTCCCTTTTTAAAAGAAGCATAAGTACAAATCCAATTGGAACACAAAATAGTTGTAATCCACAAATTTAATGCTAATTTTATTTTTTTTAATAAATGAAAATTCTTTGGCACAATAAGACCTATTGCGGAATGCGGTCAATATAGATTAAGAAACTCCGAAACTGTTTAAAGAATGGTTAGGTCATATATTGTGCTCCCTTTCGAATTCTATAAATATGAATGAAATTTCCAATGTATTCTGGCTGTGCTGAGTGTTTCTGCTTCTATTTTAGTTATGAGCTAAGAGGCATGGGGGCATGAGCCATTAAGCCATGCAGGGGAGAGCATTTTACTTAAATTAACGATTTAATCATAATAGTTTTACTTCACTACCAATGAAATAGGTAGTTTAAACTCTTCTGGGTAGTGTGTTTGTAAGCATCGATAGCTTGCCCGGCGGACCTGTTTGAGTTTTTTATAAAACTTGATTGACGGTATTTCCTAGTTGGGTACTCCCTACTATTTTATCTTCATATATTTTTCGCAATACCCCAGACAAAATAAAAAGAGTATATTTGGTTTATGCATTGCCCTACATTTTTTCAAACACTATTGACACTGGTAATTTACTCTCGGAATATATGTATTCCCGATTCAGAGAAATTATTAAGGGCATGTGACCCTAGTGGGGCAATGACAAAATTGATTTATGTGTTTACAGCTGCAGTGGCCAATTTTTATTTAAAGTCGGCCGATGAACTTCTTTAAAAGTTGATTAATAACAACTGAGCATTTGGAAAATGGAGAAACGCATCAATAAATTTTTAGGTTTTCTCTTTTAAACAATTATCACGAAAGCGTATATTAATCAGTTGGTTACACCCTACTTGAAAATTCTTATTTGTTAATATTATTGCACCTATTTAAAGTAGCAATAAAGAGTATAACAAATTTGTATATTTGTATTTAATAGGCTGAAGCAGACAACCCCTAATAAATCTACCCTTGCCTCTATGCATATTTTAAATTTATGCTTCATAATAATTTGCGCAGCATGCGGCGTGTGTACAGGTGTTTTTGTGTGTTTACTTGCCACTCAAAGTGGCTGAACGGCAGCTTGACTCTGGACACAGGGTATCTCTTAGTTGGGCTCACAAGACAAAGCATTTTTACTTATTTCTTTTACAGCCCTTGGCTCTTCAGAGAAATAAACTCGTTTATATGGTATCTTCCAGTTTGACACTCACGACTTACACATTCACAAACATATGTATGTACATGCATACTCCAACTACACCCATAGAGACACACACCCTCCATGCAACTGACGTTCATCGCAAACAAGTTGAAGCCCCTTTTTCGCTTGCAGGGCACACGAAATGAGGACAAAGGCGCGACGTCAACCATTTAAACTAATCTTCAGCCAGTTTATTTATATATCTCGAGGGTCACTCATATTAACAATGCTATCCTCGAATAGTTACACAATACATACATACATAATTATTTAGCCTATAGCTAAGAGCAGGTAAGCTGCTAACTTAGGTTATTCAAAGAATTTTCTGACGTAAAGGGAATTTGCTAAGGCGATGTATAAAAAACATGTAAAATAACTATATAATGTGTGCATAAGCATTCTCATCCACATACTTGAGAAAATGGGCTGAAACCTATTTTCAACTATGTGTTGAAGGCTGCAGAAAATACTTCAGTAATGCATTAATGGTTGATTCCAAGTTAACTTTTTATGCACCAAACTCATTGAAAGTGGGTAAATCAGGTATAACTATTTTGATGATATGAATTTAGCAGGCTGTCTAGTTATCTTTTCGTCATATAATGTTCTTTGAACAAATATTGAAGTTTTGGCATGAAGTCGGGAAATCATCACCGATGTTTTTAAAGAAAGCACTTCGCTGTGGGGCGCTAAGGGACGACTAAGCACATAGAAGTACTTCTCGTAGCAATATTTTTAAAACAGAAGTAGTTGCAACAAAGAAAAAAAGTAATTATTTTCGGTACGCCGAAGATTAAATGTTTTTATTAATGATGTGAAAATATCTTGTGAAATAGAAAACTTATCTTTATTTCTTAATATAAAGCTGTGGTGATCAACGCACAGCCCGAACCGTAAGAGCTAGGAAGCTCTTATGTAATTAAGGTGGACGCTAAGACGGGGTTTCGAGAAATTCTACCCGCATGTGTGGAAAAATCGCGAAAAATTGTTGTATGAAACTTTTTGTTTATCATCCGATCGGCCTCAAACATATCTTGAAAGATCTTTGTTCGAATTCATTTGAGGGATCTCACACTTATCGAAAAATCCATTCCTTCTTCGTGAATATGGAGGTCAAAGATTTAGTGGGTGACGTTTCGCTGTCAAGATCATATCCAAGGGTCTATATGAAAAATCATTTGACACTTGCTTTACATTTACGATTTCGCGCTTAATTTAATTTCCATGGAACTACGTAAGATATCATTTAAGACGTGTTTCACATTTTTTCTCGTGGGAAAGTGCAATTCAAAGATATCCTTATTGAAATTTTTAGTCTTGTCCGATTTGCTTCAACCATATTGTATTGTATGTTATATAATAATGCGATCTTGATAAGATTTGGCTCATATAAGTTAACCCAGAATTATTTGGCTCAAACAATTACTTCCGTTGCAACATTGCCAAAATTGCTTACCAAGCGTCTGCAATAATTTCGGGACTGAAGCCAAAATAAAAATTCCATAGAATTTTGCGATTACGCCACCCGCTGAAGCTGAAGCCGCAGTTGCCAATTGTTGGTCTTGTATAGGGTTAGATATGATTTATGTTTTAGTTCTAATATTACTTTTGAATAAAAGGACATGTGTTCCAGCAAGTGTTTTGTTTTATTAATATTGAGGCAATCAATTTATATAAGCGGCATATAAAAACTAATAAATAAATATATATATATCTTGATAAAAAAATTTGTTCATATTAGCCTATTTTTTGACCTTTCATTCCTGTGACAGCTATATGATGTAGTGGTCCGATTTTGATAAGATTTTCCTAAATTTAAAAAGCATCGAAATAAGTACTGCTTGCAAGGATTTATATAATTTGTATATAATTTACGAAGACGTAGATGCACTTTCTAGTTGGCATTGACGCGAATGTATGGGTAACAACAATAGCCCAGACACTAAATGTGTAATTAATAAATATCAGGAATATCAATTGATGTAATCGATGCCCTTTAAAAAATAAACCTTGAATTATTGGATATGGCACCCGTAGATGCGTTAGGGGAAGTAGTTGTCGGACTTGTCCGTAATCCGTATTGAACATATTTTTTTTTAAATCGCCAAAGAAAGTCTCTCATTATTTTAAAAATTATTAAAATATACCTTTAACCTTGAACCATTTAAGCGTATAACCATGGAGAACCATGGAGTTGGATGTTTAGATGTTGGATGCGTATTCTAGTCATCTAAGTGCATTGTCGCCCTGCGATGTATCGACAATTGTGGTGGAACATTCGAAAAATGCCAGAAGCTTTAGCTGAAACATGTCCGGATAATGGTGGTGAGTTCCAGCCATAAAGATCTACAGGACTCTGTCAAGCATTTTGGTATTCTTACCTTACCTCTGCATCGATGCTTCGGTAACTTCAGCAAAGAATCTTACTGGAGGCACTTTGTAAAGTTGTAAAGTGTATTTGATCAGTCTAACCAAAAGAAGTTGGTGGCTTATGTTACAAGGCACTGGCTTTGCTGCTTGTTTTGGCTAAGTATCTAACCCAGAAAAATGTTGCGATTTGTGCTGCTCATTTTGCCCGGGCATGTACGACAAAGCACCTTTATTCGCCATAAGCTTGATTTACGCAGAAAGCGTGCTCTACGAATTGTCAGAGTCTAGTGACCTAGATTATTGCGGATCCTGACGTACGATGTGAAATCATGCACTATATAGATGACACTGGATTAATGCACAGAATCGCAACCTTATGGTTCCGCGGCTGCAGTTTGCAATCACCAAGCAAGAAGCTCCTCGGTTGATATTGGTGTGTACATTACTGTTGTTATATGTGCTAACAGCTCCGTTGGCCATAACAGAGATGCGAGACTTCTTGTTGCGGGGCTGAGTGAGGGTTAATTTTGTTATTGCTGCTAGTGCACGTGCACGACGTCTCAAGGAGCAGAAGTATTTTATCAGCAGTGCCGAAAAGCGAAAAAAAGCAGTACTTTCAGTACTTAATTAAGTAACCTTGCTTGAGTTGGCAGAGCTCGCAAAATAAATTATGCACAACAAAAGCGTCCAAATATAAGGTTCCATGTGCTGCTGAAAAGACAGAATAAAACTATTTCTGCGCCGTATTGCCCTGACTTGAGCCCTTAATCGATCCAAAGCAAGTGTATTATTTCCAAGGATCACGCTCCGCTAAGAGTATCGAAACATACAGCCGTCGAGCTATTTATCAACCAACCATGCAGAATCTCGCCCATTACCGAAGCATCATAACTGTTGTAGGCCCATTCGGCAGCACAATTCGTGTTAAGTTGTTGGAAAACTTATTTATTTTTAAATGCATGAATCATGCAGTAAGAAGCTTCTTCGACCCCATTTATTACATATACAAATTATTGGTCAGCAATAAAATCGAAATCGACCCAGTCTCTCTCTGTGCTAAACGATAATATTTTAGATACTAGCGCTAGTTATTCTTATTCCATTAGTCCCACACGATCAAACTTCATACTTAGGTCTTTTGTTCTTCGATCATGTTTTCAGAGCTAAGATATAACAAAAGTTTTACGTATCCAGTTTTGGGAAATAACGGGGGAGGCATCTAAAAAGTGAAATATTTATATCTATATATAAATGTCCGCGCCTACGGAATGTCTGTGTGTTTGCTTGTGGAATGTCACAATAATGATTGGGAATGTCAAAATATATGGTAGTTTACAATGATTGGGAATGACAAATGATGTTATATGTTGCGACTGCTCTAGAAGCATTATTGACGCTTTGCTTAGAGCTGTCAGGGCGAGGTGACGATGTCGCCGAGTGTGGTTCGTCTATTTATGTGGCCGGCGACGCTTCCTTATGCTTATTCATAATTTTGCATCAAAAGATTACCTTTCTATGTATACTCAAGGAAAAAAATGTTGATTTTCCACACTGCACACAAAGGGACAGGTCTATTGCAAATTTATATCTTTCACAATTTGATCCGCTTTTATCGCATTCGAAAATTGTTTCTTAATAGTATCAGGACACGCATACTCTTGGTAGATTTCGAATATAGCCTTTACATATATGAACTCACCTTGAAAGAAAAGCTTTAGTTACACCGATAAACCTTAAAAATTGTTCTAAACACGTTACCCGTGGAAAAATAGAATTTAATTTTTTCATTTCAGTCTCTCAATCTATCTAAAATCGATGTTTTAGCCTAACCATTTTAGGTTGGTATTTGGTGTTATCAAACGACTTTGAACCACTTGTCGTCTTGCTTGAGCTCCAAGATAAGTAGCCATTGTTCGGTTCCTACAGTCAACATACGCTTAAGATCTATGATACGAAACGGGCATACATAAGGCGTAACCGTGTAACTAAGCCCAGTGCATAGTTAAGGTCCTTTCTACCTGTTCCAAACATTTTCAAAAAACCATAATACCCTTATTTACCATTTTCAATGTGCTTAGGGTATAACAAATTATTATGCTTTTAAATTATGTAAATTGAAAGAATCTTACTTTATTTGTATACCTTTTAAAATTAGCAATACCATTTTTTCATAAATTGTATAACATATTGATATGAGGCATCGTAGACCCATCTCTATATATAAAACTGTTTGTCTGACTGACTGACTGATTTTACTTAACAACGAACAGACCAAATCATAATAACTAGAAAGCTTGCGTTTTTACTGTATTTGGAAATTCCAACAAGTATGAAAAATGGGGAAAAACGTTTTTATTGAATTTACCACAGTTTGGTCAGCTTGTCAGTTCGGTTCCAAAATTATTTTCAAAGAATTTTATGAAAACTCATTTAACGCTTGCTTCAAAAATTTTGTAAAATGCGCCCCCTCCGCTGGGGGAACTCGGAACTGGATTAAAACGTTATATTTAGTTATATTTATATTATATAGAAAACTTGACTCGGTAATGACAAAAAAGTATAAATTTATATTTATGATTTGTACAAAGTATATATGCGTTGTAAGTATACATACATACTAAGAATTGGTCAAAATCTGAGTTTTTGTATTAAAACTCGGCAATTACGATTTGCGGCCCTCTTTTCTTCAACTTTATGTTTACTTTTTAAATTTTAGTCAAAATAAATGCACATTTTCGATTATTTCCTTATCATTATTAATAACAAAATTTAAATTCAAAATCGCTATGCTGGTTTTGAACTTCCCTTCCATCAACCAAACAATCTAAATTTCTTCGCCTCTTACCTCAGCACCATACTAACATGGGCTATTTGAACAGAGGAATAAATCAGAAGAAAATCCTTGCCCTTGGTGCGAACGTGGTTTGCTAAAATAATCCCACATTCTTATACCCTGAACCCATTAAAAATGGGTATAAGGGTATATTGTATTTGTGCGAAATTCAAATGTATGTAACAGGCAGAAGGTAGCATCTCCGACCCCATAAAGTATATATATTCTTGATCAGCATTAATAGCCGAGTCGATCAAGCCATGTCCGTCTGTCTGTACGCCCGTCCGTCCGTCCGTCCGTATGTATGAACGCATGGATCTCAGTACCTATAAGAGCTATAGACTTAAAATGTTATATATTGGTGCTCCTAGTGCCCGCGCAGATCGAGTTTGTTTCCGATAGTCGATAACTTACTCCGTTTCCAAGCAATCGATAAAAATCAATATCGATATCCTGTTTTTCGGGAAATTTTGGTAAATAATAAGAGCTAGAGTCACCAAACTTGACATATAGCTTCTAAAATAGAATATATATATGCATTTGATGTTGGAAGAAGAGGGTTCAGGGTATCCCCTAGTCGGGAGCTCCCGACTAGAACCTCTTGTTAAATTTATTGTGCTTGTTTGGATTACAGTGTATTTTGTAAATACTTTGCTTTGGTTTATTTTTAACATGAGTGCACATTCAAATAGCAGTGAAATGTCTTGTTGCTTATAAACATATAAGCTATTTATACCCTGTACATATTAAAAGTGGGTGAAGAGGGTGTAATAGTTTTGAGTAAATAAAAAATAATTCACGAATGTTTTTGGAAAATGAGCTCGAACCAAAAAATTTGCATACTACCGTTCCCGCTAATTTGCCAAGGTTGCAGCTAGAAATTTAAGGTTAAAAATAAATTTAAAGTAAATCGGGCAACTTAACTTGCGTAAAGCATGGAACACTTCTTAAATTCCTTTTCATAAAGATATTTGACAATGAATTTAAATGCGAATTCTCACCCACTTTCAAGTTTTTCGCGATTCTTCCACACTTACGGGTGAAATTTCCCAAAACGTATTAGCATGCTCCCCCATCACATTAGAAAACTAGAATAAAGACATCTTAGATATCTTAGGTCCTGCAGCTTGGATTGCGCGCTGATCTCTAATCAGTCAAGCATAGAGAATAATTAACAGTTCAATATTATTTTTCATTCGATAGATTTCTACAACTGCCTCAAACGAATTATACCGGCTTAAATGTGTTTAAAGAATATGGGATTTAGAATTTTCAATAATATATACAGATTATAAATATTTACTTATTTTGCAAAAATCATGCTTTTCCCATGTTTTTGCGATAATGGAGAAGGAAGCGCAGGCGCTCATAGAAGTAGAGCTAGACTTTTATTTACTTTATTTTTTTTTCTTTTGACAGCTTAGAGCTGGTTACAGAGTGTGACCTAGTCGAGTAGTCCCGACAAGATAGTCTTGCATTTGTGAAACTAATTAGATTGATGAATAAATATATATTTACACGGTTGCCAAAACTTGGCACCAAGCTATATACAAAACACCATAGTTAATACATTTTTCAATGCAATTCTCTACTCTTCGTAGCATTTATGATGCTCACCCCGCACGTCTTGATATCTCTCGAGAATAATTCAGTAATCTGCGCAGTGCTGGTGATAAAAATTTTCTAGCCGACACAACAAAAATTCAATATATTTATAATTTTGGCCCCACAACGGGTTGTTACTATGATGTATTGATTAGTTTTGCAAATATAAATTTAAAAAGATTGTTTTAACTTGTTATTGGTTGAGTTTTATTTATGGTTATAGATAGATTAAAAGGGTGTTCGTAAAAATATATTTTTAGCGGTCAACGCCCCAGTAAAGTAAACATGTTAGGTAAGCGCTAAGGAATCAAATTTGGAATGGTGCACACCTTACCTATCCGAGCCAGAGATATTAGTATTTAGCCTCAAATATGAACTGTATTTAAGAAGAATCGCTAAACATACACACCCCACGCACGGCACATTCATCTAGGGGGGTCGAAAGCAATTGGTCGTTTGTTTTGGCGGATGGATGAAGTGTCGAATATTAACGTATGCATTGCCTTGGCTGTACCGCTACATTTGACTACATCAATTATTGGCTAGAATTCATGTATCTCCGACCCCATAAATTATATCGATATCCTGGTTTTTGGGCAATTTTGGTAAATAATAAGAGCTAGAGTCACCAAACTTGACATATAGCTTAAAAAATAAAATATATATATGCATTTGATGTTGAAGGAAGAGGGTTCAGGGTATCCTCTAGTCGCGAGCTCCCGACTAGAAACTCTTACTTGTTTTGACTTAAATTGGTGTGGTTCCAGTTCCAATTGTATAATTTGATTTTGAGGCTTAGGCGATGATTTAAAAAAATTAAACTCTCTTGGTCTAAGTCTACTCTTTTAGAAGCTACATAACAAATTTGGTGATTCTAGCTCTTTAACTGTCAGAGACATGCACAAAAACATGTTTTTGGTATCGATATTTATTGATTACTTGGAAACGAGATAGTTATTATTGATTTAAGACTCATTCTGTTAATTTCTAGCTCATATAGGTTCTGAGATCAACGCGCGCATATACGCCGACCTAGAAATACATACTTTATGGAGTAGACGATGCTCTTGTATGCCTCTTACAGACATTCGCAAAAAATCAATATATCATCATTTCTAATTAGCTTAGAGTATTAGAACATCGAGTTCAAATCGGTTTTGTATATCATAGATAAATCTATGTTTAATTTTTTAAATAAAAATAATAACACGCTTTGTTCGAATATAATTTGTGTCACCGCCGTACTTTGACTAAATGACGCAAGGCTTATCTTACAATTTCAACCGCAGTCTCTCTTGATCTCTGCAGCACATGAACAACAATCAATAAACTCCAAAAACAACCGAATAACATGTCACATGCATATGTAATACGACTTAGCTTAAAGTCAACTGGGGACTTGGCAACAGGCAGTCCCTTCTGATAAAGGGGAATTGGTTCAAACTGACAAAGCCATTGGCCTGGACTTAGCGCCGATGTGTGCTCGGCTAACATTACCAGGCCAAGGGACGAAACTTTAATTATGTGTCCAAAAGCAGGCACTGACGGTCATTTTGTGTATAACAATGTAATATTTAATAGCAATGAGTTGGTGGTGAAAATATGGTGTTCCGAGTGACCTACACCTTTGTAAATAGGCGCGCTGCACGCCTTACCTTGCCACATATTACATGTCGACCCACTAAATTTACCCATGCGAATCGATAAAATCCATGACACGCGCAAGTTAGCTATGAAACGAGAAGGAGCAGAAGGATTTCTTGGTGGTGCAGAAGGAATAATTTGCTTACCAATATATATGTATTTAACAAACAAGCGATGTTTTTGTAATATACAAGATTTGCTTCGTATTTTTGTACCACAATGCAATGCCGACCGATTGTTTTTATACCCTAACCCATTAAAAATGGGTATAAGGGTATATTGTATTTGTGCGAAATCCAAATGTATGTAACAGGCAGAAGAAAGCATCTCCGACCCCATAAAGTATATATATTCTTGATCAGCATCAATAGCCGAGTCGATCTAGCCATGTCCGTCTATCTGTCCGTTCGTCCGTCCGTCCGTATGTATGAACGCAAGGATCTCAGAACCTATAAGAGCTAGAGACTTGAATTTTTATATGTAGGCGTTCCTAGTTCCCGCGCAGATTGAGTTTATTTCCGATAATCGATAACTTACTCCGTTTCCATGCAGTCGATAAAAATCGATATCGATATCCTGTTTTTTTGGGCAATTTTGGTAAATAATTAGAGCTAGAGTCACCAAACTTGACATATAGCTTCTAAAATAAAATATATATATGCATTTGATGTTGAAGGAAGAGGGTTCAGGGTATCCCCTAGTCGGGAGCTCCCGACTAGAAACTTTTACTTGTTATAGAATACAGTAGTCTAATATTGATGAGATTTTTCTCATTTGTAACATATGGGTAGATACTGAAAGGATTTCTAATGTGTTTTCTTATTAGGTAATATCACTACAGTAGGGTTTCACTGACTTCACCATGTTTGGTTCACAGTGTTTGGTTCACCATGTTTGGTTCACAAGTCGGGAATGCTATAAAAAAATTCGGGGTTGTGGCTACGGAATGGAAAATACTATCAAAAAAGTGAAATACTGTCAAAATTACCCTAACTTTTACTCCATTAGACAAAAATTTGTTCTCAAGCCATTAACAATCAGTCTTCAACCATTTCCTTCTATTAGGCGAGATTCCACTTGAGGAAAAATTAGCCGAAAGTCGACCAAGAGAGTTTTCAGTATACTTATAATCTGTACCAATAGAAAATATATCTAGTACTATTCTGAATTCAGTTTCCATGGGCAAACGATTGATCAACTCCCTTCCACCACCTAATTTCATCGGAATTAAAGGTAAATCTCGGTTCTGAAATGATTCAAAGCCCAACATTCGCATAAACATTGTCGTCTACTACAAGAAGCCAAATATAAAATGACTTTTCAGCTGTGATGTATTATTCTCCATCGTATTTTAATGGAGCTCTTCTCAATACCCCACTTTATTAACTATTAATATTCCTTAATAAAATACATAAAAGACACTTTTTGAAATATGCTAGGCTTTATTTAGACCCTCCGTCTGAGAGTAGCTCTGTACTCAGGGGTGTGAAAGCACAAAGAGGTCCTGACTCGTTTAATTATTCCTAAATTGCTTCTGCGTCGCTACTCCATAGGAAGTGACTGTGTCTGAACATACGACTTGGGCTTTTCCTAAGAAAATGTTTTTACATGGTTTTAGAAAGGTGCACCTTAAACTCTAGAATTAGTAGGAACCTTGCTCTTATGCGACGGTGAAAAATGTTCAAAGCCTTAGATCCAAACAGTCAAAGATGTTGAATTGATTATAATTTTCCGATTAGCCCCCTGAAGCTACCAATCGGTGATTAATTTATGGTTTTCACTATTATAGCTAATTCATCTAATACCGTTCGTTATTAATTTACAGATAAATAAAAGAAAATAATTTTTCAGCGACTAAACTGAAATAATGGATCTAAAAATAAGTAGTAGTAGTGCAGTCGGGTTCAATAGACCACAAAATATTCTGTTCACACTGTAATCATGTATTCATTTTTTCGAAAAGACGCCTTATGTTTACAGTATGAAACGCTTTATTCCAGCGATTTTTGAAACCCATACTTTTTAAAGATTGAGGTCCATAAAAATGGAATGGATTTTTTATTACAAAGCTCTACATTCACTTTGTAAACCTAGTGTATAAAGAAAATCAAATAGTCAAAAAGAATTAAACAAAAGAGATTTGTACATTAGATACACGTGCCACACATCTAATGCCCAAGTTTTGTAGTACCTAAGCTAAGTTGTCGTATTGAAACATGCATCTAATACATGAATTCTAGCCAATAATTGATGTAGTCAGATGTAGCGGTACAGCCAAGGCAATGCATACGTTAATATTCGACACTTCATGCACCCGCCAAAACAAACGAACCAATTGCTTTCGACCCCCTAGATGAATGTGCCGTGCGTGGGGTGTGTATGTTTAGCGATTCTTCTTAAATACAGTTCACATTTGAGGCTAAATACTAATATCTCTGGCTCGGATAGGTAAGGTGTGCACCATTCCAAATTTGATTCCTTAGCCATTCCAAATTTTATTTTTACGAACACCCTTTTAATCTATCTATAACCATAAATAAAACTCAACCAATAACAAGTTAAAACAATCTTTTTAAATTTATATTTGCAAAACTAATCAATACATCATAGTAACAACCCGTTGTGGGGCCAAAATTATAAATATATTGAATTTTTGTTGTGTCGGCTAGGGTATTTTTATCACCAGCACTGCGCAGATTACTGAATTATTCTCGAGAGATATCAAGACGTGCGGGGTGAGCATCATAAATGCTACGAAGAGTAGAGAATTGCATTGAAAAATGTATTAACTATGGTGTTTTGTATATAGCTTGGTGCCAAGTTTTGGCAACCGTGTAAATATATATTTATTCATCAATCTAATTAGTTTCACAAATGCAAGACTATCTCGGGACTACTCGACTAGGACACACTCTGTAACCAGCTCTAAGCTGTCAAAATAAAAATAAATAAAGTAAATAAAATTCTAGCTCTACTTCTATGGGCGCCTGCGCTTCCTTGTCCATTATCGCAAGAACATGGGAAAAGCATGATTTTTGCAAAATAAGTAAATATTTATAATCTGTATATATTATTGAAAATTCTAAATCCCATATTCTTTAAACACATTTAAGCCGGTATAATTCGTTTGAGGCAGTTGTAGAAATCTATCGAATGAAAAATAATATTGAACTGTTAATTATTCTCTATGCTTGACTGATTAGAGATCAGCGCGCAATCCAAGCTGCAGGACCTAAGATATCTAAGATGTTTTCATTCTAGTTTTCTAATGTGATGGGGGAGCATGCTAATACGTTTTGGGAAATTTCACCCTTAAGTGTGGAAGAATCGCGAAAAACTTGAAAGTGGGTGAGAATTCGCATTTAAATTCATTGTCAAACATCTTTATGAAAAGGAATTTAAGAAGTGTTCCATGCTTTACGCAAGTTAAGTTGCCCGATTTACTTCAAATTTATTTTTAACCTTAAATTTCTAGCTGCAACCTTGGCAAAATAGCGGGAACGGTTGTATGCAAATTTTTTGCTTCGAGCTCATTTTCAAAAATATTCGTGAATTGCTTTTTATTTACTCAAAACGATTACACCCTCATCACCCACTTTTAATATGTACAGGGTATAAATAGCTTATATGTTTATAAGCAACAAGACATTTCACTGCTATTTGAATGTGCACTAATGTTAAAAATAAACCAAAGCAAAGTATTTACAAAATACACTGTAATCCAAACAAGCACAATAAATTTAACAAATAAGAGGTTCTAGTCGGGAGCTACCGACTAGGGGATACCCTGAACCCTCTTCTTCCAACATCAAATGCATATATACATTCTATTTTAGAAGCTATATGTCAAGTTTGGCGACTCTAGCTCTTATTATTTACTAAAATTGCTCAAAAAACAGGATATCGACATCGATTCTTATCGATTGCTTGGAAACGGAGTAAGTTATCGACTATCGGAAACAAACTCGATCTGCGCGGGCACTAGGAGCACCAACATATAAAATTTTAAGTCTATAGCTCTTATAGGTTCTGAGATCCGTGCGTTCATACATACGGACGGACGGACAGACAGACGGACATGGCTTGATCGACTCGGCTATTAATGCTGATCAAGAATATATATACTTTATGGGGTCGGAGATGCTCCCTTCTGCCTGTTACATACGTTTGGATTTTGCACAAATACAATATACCCTTATACCCATTTTAAATGGGTTCAGGGTACAAAAACAAAGAAAGAGAGAATCCGATATGAGACACCAGCGCAAACTTGTCATTACAAATGCATAGTATACCTTCTTTCTATACATACTCATACACGCACACCTCAAACTGAGCAGTTCTTCTTCCCCAGCTACACGTTACGAGAAACATGTTTTTAAATACATTTGGATATTCGCTCGATTTTACGAGAACAGGGTGAGCTTTTAATTATTTAAACCAGCTCTAAAGGCTCTGAGGCCAATGTCTTCATGATGCTGGATAAAAATATATATGCCTTATGGCTTGTGAGGTGATTTATTCTGCTGTTACAATTGCTAGAGCACTTTAAACCATTTTTTAATCTTCTAATAACATAACCAAAAAGCTGATATTATCGAAAAGGAGACTTTACTAGCACATACGCCGATCCCAATTCACATATCAAATACTCACATGGAGTAGATTCTTGAATAACTTCAGTGAGTAAAATGCACTTTTTCATTTCATTTTTTGCCTATTCTTTCTATAAAGCTTAATGATGTGGGAGTTCGATCTTGAAAAGATTTTTAAATTTTTTATACAAGAATTCAATTGTTGACCGACAATTCTTATTGAAGATACAAATTGTACTTGTACTGGCTAATATATAAGTTTATGTAATTAATGCTGAGTTTGGTCAAGATATACAAATATTATAATATATATATTTCCAAAGAAATAGACAGGCGAACATGGGTATATCGAGTCGGATGCTGATATTGATACTGATCATGAATCTATATACATTATGTGGTCGGAGTTGTGTGACATATTTCATAAAATGTCAAGCAAAACTGTTTGAGTTGGGGAAGCCCGACTAGGAGTACCTTCTGCAATTTCGACCGTATAAATTAAATTAAAATAAATTTTTAAAAACAGGATTTTAATATCGTCTGTTATCGATTCAGAAATAAATATGTACTGCGCGTGAACTGGGATATCCTACGTTCAAAATTTCATTTAAGCTCTTATAGATGATAGGATCTACGTATTCATAGAATTATACAGGCAGACTGCCGGACATAGCTAGATCGATTCGGCAATTGATACTGACCAAGAGCGTCGGAGTTGCTGCCTTCCGCCAGTTTTATACATTTGCCCAACCCCATTATAAACTTTTTGCAGACTTTTAAATACACTTGCAAGCATTTTTCAGATTTGCGATATATAATTTGAGACTGATACTTCCTAACTCTTGACTTAAGCTAATAAGTTTCCAAAAACAAACAAAATTAAGTAAATATTTTTTTTTTTGTTTCAGATGATGTTTGTAAAAAGTGAGAGTTTTTTACTTTCATAGAAACTGTTAGACAAAGGGTCGCGGGTTTTAATAAAAAATGAGTATAATATATGAGCTTAGGGAGAGTTTCGAATTCCAAAACTTTAGCTGGAAAACAGTTTTGCCTTCCACTGAGACTACCCATTGTTAGAATATATTTGAATGCACTAGATTCGTATATAATATCCAACGACAAGAACGAAAGTATGCAACATGTCTTGCGCGCATGTACGCTGAACACTCCATACCAATGCTCATATTTATTGCTGAGTAGGCTCAGCTCAACACGCAATCTGAGCGAAATTAGGCTGACTCATAAGGCAGCCCATCAGACAAAAGCTGTGTGAATGATTTGACTGGTTGACTGACTGGCGCCTGGTCAGGTCTCAGAAATCAACGTGTGCGGCTTTTAGTTCATTGCTTTTGCGTGTAGCTCGCTATTTAAGTAATGTGGGTCGCTTGTAAGTTAAGCCTTGCACACCTAGCCGCTGCTCTAGCTAGACCTTGTAATGAGTTTGCTTTGAAATCACCTACATATTTATATGTTTGTCTAAACTGTCTGACTGATTAGTAATCAACCCCCAGACCACTACTAGAGAGCTTGGAAACTTTTTTACCTTATAATCCTTTTATTTTTTACCCGACCCTGCTACAATTTTGTTAACATTAACTTTATGATACAACATGATTCACTTTTTTTTTAGAAATCCCTCTCATCGAGTGTAAGCCGCAATTGAAACTTTTCTAAGCATTTTATTGTTTTCAAAACATAACTACAGTTAAGAGTGCTCCAATAGGGAGTGCCCGACTGGAAGACACCTTGAAACATCTTCTCCCACTGCAATGGGAACATTATGCGCAATATCGGCCGATATCCAGATAAATTACCGGTGGAGCTTTCCATTAAAAAGCCCTTAGTTGAATTTATCAATAAATTGAACCTTCTATAATCAAATTCTAAAGCTATTTCCGCGCGCGTGCTCCAATCTTAGCCAGTAGCTACAATTTTCCCATACCTAACGTGCATTGGCAACAACATTTTTAAACAACGTGTTTTATTGTCGGGGTCGAACTTGCATTCACGACAACAGAACGAACCTGTGCCCATCGCCTCAAAGCTTAACGCCACACTGACATTTAAGCTTTTACGGCCAAAAAACGTTAATAATATATACACAATACAGCAAACAATCACTAATCATGGACTATACGTGGACCTACGTTAGTACCCAAATCCGAGCACAGAGCACACAAACAGTCGCGTGGTAAGTTACGCACTCTACTCATGGCCTTTGATTTTTGTTCCTACATTGGAAATGCATACCTGAATAGTGGATTTATTTGTTTCCACCGATTTCTAGTGACCTGCATCAATATAACTTTGATTTAATTGAATTTTGCAAATGTGGAAATCTGAATTTTCGGGCGGACCAAACATTTTTGATGTTTAAAATATTGTATCTTAACATTGGTATTACAAGATTTATCCGTTAACATTGGTCATATATATTGTATAGCTCCTAGTAAAGCAAACTAGTCAAAATTAGTTCACATTTATGTCTTGTCACACTAATCAACATTCCATTACGTTTTCAGCGGATATTGATCTGCTTTTTGTTTGCAGTGTATGTTATCATTATCCAAATATAGTTATGCTCTCTTGCTTTTTTTCGAAGACGATAATTTTAGTTTCTTGCAATTAAACATAAATTCAATTTTCGTATTTCGTTCAGGTGAGAATAAAGAAAATTACATATAATATTGCTCACAGTTCTCGAAAACCAGGAAATGTTTATTGTTGTGCTCGAATATACTCTCAAACAAACGTAGGCACTAACATTCAAAATGAGTTACCCTGTAGGTTAATCACACTTAAGTCTTACTATTACCTGCTGCGGTTTCTATTACTGTTGCTTACTCAACTTACTTTAAAGCCGAACACGTGCTACCGCCTATGCCCCACTCTTTTTACCTTCCCTATTATCGCATTAGCTATATCCGCCTATTAGCCAGATCGGAACATATAAATTCTGCTTATTACGCTCGCTGTCGTTTAGTCACTCTTTTCAGTTGTTTTTGTTCTGTTGCCGTACTTCATGCTACTGTTATTAGTTGGTTTTTATTGACACCTTTAAGTTCGTTTCGATTTCGGTATTCCGTATTGGTTTCGTTGTGCCTGCCACATTTGCCCAACAACTTTTGTGTCGGTTTCGCGGTGGCAGCGCGGAATCTTAGCTATTCGTGTTTGTAATGTTGCAATTGTAGTTGTTGTCGTTACAGTTGATGCGGTCTTCGCCAGGTCTCTGTTTTTCAGACTGCACCTTGACACTCATATTAAAAAAAGTGCAGCTAAAAATAAAAATAGTGCGATGGCAATGAAAATGATTCGTAAAAGGGTTGTTTGGTGTCTGCGGCGGACTCCATTTAACGGCAACTGGCGTTTTTATAGAGATTTGTTATACAACAGATAGTTGAACGCTGCCTATATGTTGTTGACAAGTCAACAATCTAGGTCACATTTAATGATTTATTTATGCAATTATAATTGACTTAAAAGCGGCACAAATAAAGTAAAACGGCTTTTATTTAATAATTCTGAGAATTTTAAAATTTTTGTATTTATTGATGTCCAAAAATATATATTATTTATTCAAATTTCTTTCATTTGTTTTAAATGGCTTTTATACGATTTTTTATTTATTTTTATATTTGTACCATCACATTAAATTTATTATATTCACGTTTCCACTTAAAATATTTGACTTTCTTAAAAATTCTCTTTGATTATTTTATGCATATAGTTTTCAAATTCCCGCATTTGATGCTTATATATGTTTGCATATCATTATTGTTATAGCTGTTATTCGCGTTTCTCTCTCAATGCACCTCCCCGAACACGCTTTACATAACTCACTTACTGCATCCGTACGTAACAAACAAAATCAACTTAAAAGGGAGCACTTTATATATCCGAAACACAGGTAATCTTCAATTTCACACGTTGATTCGTTCTCTTATAATTTCTTTACACTTTTAAAGGCTTCAGTAAAGCATTTAGGCTTATATACGCGTCGATATTTGTATTTGTGTTATATATGAATTATTCGTTGGCTACCGTGTTGTATTTTGTTGATTTCCTTTGAATTAACTCTCTTTTAGTATATTCCATATAGAGAGAGCTATAGTCTATACTCCGCTTATTGTTTTGACTCTTGCGCTGGTATTTGAATGTCAATATTTCGCTCAAATTTGTATCCGTTTTCACTGTGCTGTTGTTTTGCAAACCCGACCCGAACTGAGCGATAAAATGACCAAGTTTTCTTTTTCATGCAGCTAGCACGCATTTTTTCGGAATCAAAGCACAGCAGAGAGCCCGACACGGCGAACTCTGTTGCGCCTCTTGCTTTTCGGAATGGTATTGACAAGCTTTTTGGTTCTAAAGCTGTGAGCAGGTCCTCTCGCTAAGCTCTGCATGGAAAGCTTACGATTTGATACCCGCAAAGTGCATACGCTCTCTTTTTTAAAGTAGTTTCTCTCTTTCTCCCCCACTTCTTGTGCTAAAAACAGCTGATTTGTGTAAATAGCCGCCTCCCCCTACATTTAATTGGTACTCTACAATAAAATACGGCAACAAATGACGTAATTTTCTAATGGTGCTTAATTACCATATTACAGGAGGGAAAATAGAAAATAACAGAAAGTAAAATATAAAATAACCCCCATCTCGGTAAAACTCAAACGCTAAAATTAAAAAAAAAAATTAAATTTAAAAGACTACGTCATCGGTGGCAGAATAATTTGCTACTTAATGGAAGCGAGGTTTCGAGGTACCGGAAATATAACGCCCTTTCAATTTACAACATTATTTGAATAAATAAAACATGATTAAGCAACAAAAAATAAAAACAATTCTAAGATATATGTAAGCTACATTCGATATGTTTAGTATAAACAAAATTCGTAGTTACTTGGGCTACCTTCGAAGAAAAAACAAACTAAAATAATTTAGCTCCGTTAAGTCAGGAGGGTCTGACTGATTAATACCTAATTAATTTTATTTCATTAGTAAATTATGTAGGTGTCCACGCTTAAACTGAATTGCTTGGGGTCGATTGCACGTACACTCGAGTCTCTAACTTTAACATACAAAACCAATATACCAATATAAAATTAAAATTGTGCTCTAGTCTCGAAGTATGGACTAACGAATGCTCTGCACTTGCAGACACTTATAAATATTCACCCTTAGTTCTAGACATACATCTTTAAAAAATTGATCGCTCCTGGTTTGAACTAACAACTTGCCCTATTTGTTTAGTTATTTAAATATTTATTATGTAAAATTATCGGGTGCTTAACATTATTAAAAAAATATGTTCAATGTTTGCGTGAGCTTATGTATTGTGAGGAAAATGGCGAGAAATCTTTTGCACATCTTGTTAGTTCGAACGATGGCAAATTAATATCGAAATGTAGTATTCAAGGTCCTGTCGAATGGGATAACATATCTTTTAATTTTATAAAATTGGTTTTTTCTCTTTTTGTGTGAAAATATGTGAGTTAAAAGGAAGGAAAGGAAGAGGACACTGCCCGTTGCTGTTATCTAAATTTTCTATTCGTTCGTGTCTCATGTCCTCGAAATGGAAAGTAGCTAGTCAGAGCTTACGTTAAGATCTGGGGAAAAACGCAGGTGTGGAAATGCGAATCTCACGTCAAGAGCCCTATTGATTTAATTTATAGGATTTGTCCATTTGTACTTTATGAAAAATATTGAGTTGGTTAATGGACGAAAAAATTTCAATATTCGTTTAGAATTAACAAATACTAAAATAAATATATCTGCATGTCTTCAAAAACAAACAAACAAACATATTGCTGTATGTGCTGTGTGAATACTGTGTTTTTACTACAACAATTCATTTTTTAAATGTTAGCTTTTCGTTTGTCAATAACAATTGTCTGTGAACCGACGACAGAGCTTTTATTTCGTAAAAATGAACGAAGACACATTATAACGAGAAAGAAGGCCTATCATCGGCTAATACCCTTGCACCCCCAACCTTTCCATAATGCTCATAGTACTTTGCCCGTGTCTAAGAAGCAAAGGAAAAATGACCAATGTAAAGCTTGGTCCAGATACCTTGTTAAACAAATATGTTTTTCATACAACAACTTAATTTTCGACCGATCTATGGCAGCTATATGATATAGTGATCCGATCCATCTGGTTTTGACAAACGTACATAGTATGTGCTGCGTACAACAGAAAGAGGGACTTCTGCAAAGGCTATGTCGACTTGGCTGTTGATACTGATAAAGAATATATATGTATATGTCGGGTTATCATTATGCTTTTCTTGCGGGTTGCTACTCATTTTTAATTATTCTTTATTAATTGTCTATGGCGAAGAATATGTAACATACAACGTAGGACAGTTGCAGAGTCGAGCTGATAGAAGTATAGACACCTTACGGAGCACGCGCTAGTTTTCCGGCTCTATCTCGTCGGCGATGTGGGGGCTCAGAAAAAAATTCCTAGATTTCAAATGCTCGTTTGCAAATTATTAATTATTAAAATTTCGCGTGCTGTTTTGGGGGAACAGGTCGCCCATTAATCGGTTGGAACGACATCATAGACAAAGAAAAGAGGAGAAAAAGAAAAGTAGGTCTGCACTTATTTATGAATGTATAGTGTACGATAGCTACCCCAGAGATGGAAATTGGAAGCAGCGTATACCCACCCTACCATGATCGTCCAAGGGCCAAGACATGTTTGAGACGATCCCTTGTACACCCTTGATAGTGTTTACATTGACTCAAGTCTGCTTTTCATAAATCCCGGAATGGGAAAGGGTCTTAGTTAGAATTCATGGTTACTTCTTTATTTATGTCAATTAGATCTTTCATTTAAGTTGTGGTTATTCCTTAACATTCCAAAAGATATTACAACATATAAATGAGTTAATTTTACTTTAAAGTTGCTTCCTTACCACTAACCAAATTTTACATATCTTTTGCTTACTCTAGGCCAAAAACTAGTTGATTTATTTTATTACTATACCGAAGCGAAAAGTTGCTTAAAACAGTAAAGATTAATATGTATATTTTATATATGCAAATATGTCAAAGACACAAATATGTATCGTTATAATAAAAGTAGGATTAAGCTATGCAGATTATATTATGCGGCTAAAGGCCATTTTAGCTGTTTAATAAATTTACCGGAGGTATGCTTAATATTTAGCCCCACTACTGTACGGTGCAGAGCTGATATGCATTGCATGCGACTGATCAAACGCTCGTCAATTTGTTATCATTATTTTTTTTTTACCGTTGATTACTCCGGTTTCACATAAGCTCGGTTCACGCTTTGGCACAACAAGACGATAAAACAACAACAACTGTTTAAAATTGTCGTACGCATGCTCATTTGGCTGTTGAAAAAAAAAAACGTATTTTGGCTCGTGAACCTGCCAAGTAATACCGAAAGTACTTATGGCGGTGTCCATACGAGTGGTATTTATAAATATGTTTAAAGACAGGGTTTATTTTTCTGACGCAATGTTTTAGATGAATTAAAGTTTTAAAATTTTCATTTGCCGACAAAAATCACTTTGCTTTTCACTTATTGTTAACTCGGCAACTTTTCGCTTTAGTACAAGTTTAGTTTTCACTGCAGGTTATGGCTCGGACTATTACAAACGGCGGCACTTTCGTTTGCTAACTTATAACATTTTTTTTCTTTTTTATGAGCGTCGATCCGTGCTTGTTTAACACATGCCGAACACTACTGTGTCAGGTGGCGATGATCTGCCATGCTCCCTGTGCCCGTAATTCCGATTCTGCTCGATTATTTCAGAGAGTGAGAAACTTAGCTTAGGGGTTTCTGTATAAGTGCCAATCAGTGTACACCAGAAAATGATAATTAGAAAAATAAGTACACAGCCCAAAAGCAATGACGGCTGGTCCGCAAGAGGAAAGAAATATTTACCCTTTTGGGATTGGCACCAAAATGAAAACATGGAAAGATTGTTCCGTCCGACTGTGGGCTTTGTTTTTTCAAACTACGGTCAGCTATGTACCAATTGATAGCTGCCTGCATGGACTCAAGCCAATGGGAGTTCTGTGGACCAATGCCATTAAGCATGAATTTCTTTTCTGTAGTATTTAAACTTAGTCTTGTATTTTTAAATTTAGCACAAAAAAATAATACAAAAGCGTCCTTGCAGGTAAGGCTTAGCTTTAGGCAAAATTATTAAATGCGACTGCTCTGGTTGACAATCACTGGTAGGAAGGTCGAGTCTGGCTTGCGGAAGTGTCATCTAACCTCACCGTGTCGAAAATTCGCAGACACGAATTTTTCTTATAGATCGAACACAAGTGTGCAATTTCCAAGTGTAATCGAGTAATTTTATATTTCAGCTAACATTTTATATTATATTATTATATTATATATAATATTATTTTATATTTATATTTTATTTTTGTTGTCATTTTCTGCGTAGGTAGGCAAACTACAATAATTAACAAAAATACTACTAAAACCAAAAGAAATGTAATACTTACTAAGTGGCAAACCAATTGTAAGTCACAACTGCATTAACGAAAATTCCATTGCCTACTTTTGGGCACACTAAAAAAATAGTCAACTAATTTTTGTTAACAAGCGCCATTACAAATACCGAGTGCACTGTTCTGTTCAATTGCCAAAACGTTAATAATCGCATCTTCCATCCAACCTTGCTCACACGTCTTCTGTTAACACGATAGCACTACTGCTATCACTTTCTCTCTCAGTGACTCAGTATTACACGCACAATAATTATCTCCTGCTTAACTCTTTCTTCAAACCTCAGTCTAACATAATTGGATATCTTAACATTTTAGTCAGGTGCATATTAAGGGTTCACAATTCGACTTTTGTTATTTTCTCTATGATTCCTTGTGATTATGAGACTGGTTCCGTCAAGAGCGCCACACGCAATTTTCCAACTTTCGTTTTTCACTTGTGTTTGCCCAATGACGCATATCCATATCCAAAGTTATTGCAACTCCATTGCAACTAACAACATAAATGGACAAATTTTATCGCACAACATATCCTCTCACACGGATATCTTACAACAATGTTAACAAATCTCGGCGGTTACTCCAATTCCTCCGGAACATAACCATCTGGCATCTTTCTCAAATCCTCATGGCAATATTTATATGTTCTCTTATTATGCAATGTCTTCAAAATGTACCTGTCGCCTTCTAACACTTCACTAATCAAAAGTGGTCCTATAAACTTTGCATCCAACTTGGACTAATGCCGCTCTTCATTTTTCAATAGATCGTAATCCCCAACTTTGTGTCTAATGACAGCCGATTTATTTTCATCGAATCTGGTTTTGACGTAAATAGCCTGGTTATTTATGTTTTATAATGCCTTATCTCTAATATCTGCTTTGTCGATCTCAATCTCTGTATTGCACGGTGGGATCAACCCCAGAGGACGTGCCTCTTTGCCGATTAGCAACTCTAGAGGACTTGCTTTGGTTACACTAATGTAAGAATCGGTCAGTTCGACTGAGTGAGATACGCTTATACAAACAGAAGTAAATTATAGAATAATTTAATGCGTTAACTTCACCAATATTTGCTTATATCTTAGATTTTTAAGAAGCGTCCGTCCTCCTTCTTTATTAGCTTGCTGCTTTTTCTCTAGTGATGCTTAACTCGATACTTCTTCACCTAATTATCGACTCGCTGTGAATGGCAATGGGTTGAGATTGCCAGACGCTTACACTACTAACTGTGTAATTCAAGGCAAGCTGTACCTCGCTAAGAGCATCCTGCCAAGACCGGGGACTTGATTCAACCGCGGACAAAATGTTTTTGAGAGTGCTCATAACGCGCTCAACTTGTTCATTCGCGCGACACCTTCCTGCAGCTATAATATGTAGTTTAACCTCCTGTGACGCACTAATCTCAGCAAATTTTCCACTGATTTACCTTGATCAGGAAATATTCTGGACGAAACTCCATATAAAGAAATAGTGGATTTTATTGCCTGAATGCAACTATCGGTATCTAATTTTAATGTATGAAACAAATAAACAAATTTAGTGAAAGCATCAATTGCACTATTACATATTCCTAAAGGTCATTCTTTCCACTAAGCTTTTCTGTAATGTCGATATGCACCGTATGCCATGGAATATTTGACTTTGGGATTGGGTGCAACTCAACTTGCATTTTACCAGATGAACCCTTCACTGTTTTGCATGTGATGCAACTATCGGCAAATTTTCTAACATATTTATTTATCTTAGCAAACTAATAATATTTGTAATAATATAATATTCGATTCGTGAGCTTGATTTATCACGGACCATTGAAATGGATGCGGTACCACGGGCAAACATCGTGTCCTTCCATTTCTTTGAAACAAAACGCCTTTTCTCAATTCATAAGTTTGCGCAACATCGTCAGTCAATTCATTACTGTTAAGTTTATTTATAATGTCGGTAATTTCAGAATCTTGTCGTTGTTCAGCAGCAAGCCAATCGCCCGTGATTTCAGCCAAATTTACACGCTTTTCGGGAAATTTACACCCTTGATTTTAAGTCGTCTCTTGGTACATGATTTCAGGATAAAAAGTCTACGTGCGCCATACGCTTACCTTCTCTATATTCTATCTTGAAATCAAAAGACTCTAAATATGCCCACCAGCGGTGCACCCTTGGCGTTAGGTCCATCTTTGTTCTCGATGCTTTGAGAGAATTGAAATATGTATACACAACGAATTCACAACCAAGCAAATAATGCCGGATATGCTTAACAGACTTAACTAGTGCCACTGTTTCCAATTCATAAGAATGGTATCTGGACTCAGCAGGGGAAGTTGTTTAACTAAAATATTTCACTACGTGAGGATTGCCATTTATCCGATGCATTACCATAGCGCCATGACCATGCGAACTTGCATCGGTGTGTAGTTTTATCGGTTATTGTGGATCAAATATTATAAGCACTAGCTTATTTGTAAGAACTGCATTGATTTGTTTTCTAATTGCTTCCAATTCATCATTTCAACTAACAACGTTTTTGCTCGAAGTAAGTGAATATATCGGTTTCATAATCTGAGAGTATTGAGGCACGAATTTACGGAAATAAGACGCCAATCCAATAAGTTGTCTTACACTACTAATTGTTGATGGCGCTGCCAAAGAACTTAGCGCAAGAACTTTCCACGGATTATGTCTCAACTCTCCAGTTCGCACCACATACCCCAGATACTGTACAGCAGTTTTTAGTAACCCACATTTATTTCAATGGAATCAGGGTGAATTGGAATCTGATGGTACTCGCTAACCATATCTAAACAAGTAATGTACTTTGAACCCCTGAGTCGAGCAATTTGGTCATTAATAAGTGGTAAAGGAAATCTACCAGAAACCGTATAGGAGTTTAGCTCACGATAAGCAATGCAACGGCGGTCTAATCAATTTTTTTTAACCAATCATATAGGACTAGCATAGGGAGAACAACTAGGTCAAATGATGTTACAGTTTAACAATTCATTCATCCGTTCACGTACAATTTCTTTTTCATTAAGACTCAGTCGATATGGTAGCCTCTGCACAGTTTTGTAAGGGTCAATCCACCTAATGGTCATTTCACCTGTATTAGCCTTTGTGCAAGGGATTCCATCAGTAAATGCTGCTGAATAATTTTTAAGTAATTTAATCGTTTTCTTTGTCGTTATCAAGTAATTCAGTATCAATATTAAATGATAGAGCAGATGACTCAGACACTGCACAAGAATTTACGGACTTTGTCTTAACAACTTCAAATTTATCCGAATTTAACGAAATTTCATATCCTTGATTGAGCATTTCTCTACCGAATACAATATCATTTGTGTGATGCTTGTGTGATATAACATGG
The DNA here is from genome assembly GCF_030788295.1 of Drosophila virilis. Lineage (NCBI taxonomy): Eukaryota > Metazoa > Arthropoda > Insecta > Diptera > Drosophilidae > Drosophila > Drosophila virilis. The sequence continues at coordinate 26,782,752 of NC_091545.1, forward strand.
AATAGTAATTCTATGATATTTGCCTTAATCGAACATTTACATAACCTTTGGTGGGTGCTTTATATGCGTGTCGCCCATACCCCGTATTATGACAACATTGTTAACGAGCTTGCTATCAAATTTATCTGCTATCACTGATTCGAATAAGCGAACATTCCGCTCCGGCGTCGAAACAAATTGGAAAGGTCTCACCTCAGTGTATTACAACTGCTTTGGCTCAGACACAGAGCACTGATTACATTTCTTCTCGGAAACCGCTCCAGATGTTGTTGTATTGCTCGTGCATCGATTTGCAAGATGTCCAAGTTGTCCTCATCGGTAACAGATTACACTCCGCAAGTCTCGCTGTAATTGTTTTTCCAAATCAGAACGTTTGAGTTTACAGTCAGCCATTTTGTGTTCTGTTTTCTTGCATAAGTGGCACACAATTTTGACTCGCTTGTAGTCACCACTAGCTCCCATCAGAATCTTTAGCGCTGCGCTTTTTGTCAAATGAAAATGCCTTCAGTTCCATTTGAAGTTGAGTTCTCGTTTGTATATTGGAAGACAACATCATGCGCTGCAAACGACTTTCGAAATTTGCCATGTGCGCTATCTTCTCTCATCTATCTTCTCTGTACTCATGTTTCGCCATTTTGAGGTTAGGGACGTGACCATGAGGCTTGCATATAGTGCGAGGCACTCGCTGGACCAAAGACAGTGTTTATATTGTCTTTGGCTAGACTATATTGTCTATGGCGAAGAATACCGCGTGCACTGTTCTGTTCAATTGCCAAAACGTAATAATCGCATCTTTCATGCAACCTTGCTCACACGCCTTCTGTTAACACTATAGCACTACTGCTATCTCTTTCTCTCTCAGTGACTCAGTATTACACGCACAATAATTATCTCTCAGTCTAACATTATTTTGGCACGTACGCCACTTAGGATCTTACGCAACATTTCTCTACACCTGCATCGAGCTAAGCTGACCATCTGGCGAATAACGCAACATAGCGCAGTCGCCAATAGTCACAAAAGTGTTCTACTACATTTACACATTTTACATATGTCTTGTGCGATAGAACGGCATCGCTGTTGTTTTTTATTCCGTCGCACTACAGGAAAATGCTTTGGCTTACTCTCAGTGCTCTTTCAATTTGCGTATTTATTGTTGTACTGTCTGTGCGTGTATTTGTCCGCACAAGCAAAAATGTCATTGCCGCGTACCGAGCGTTACGACATTGCATGACGTTGACCTAGCGATATAGCTAGTGCAAAAGGGTTGACGATTTCGTTAGCACACTTTACTTAGCGATTGTCCTCGAGCAAAGATGAGGGCGATTTATCTGATCCAAAAGGGCTAACTATTTCGCCAGCACACTTTACTTAACGGAAATGCTGGTGCAAAGTGGTTTGTTCTTTTGATAGTTGAAATAATACTCATAGTTGTCTACAATTATACAATTTTGATTTTCTTAAAAAAATTGCCTTCTTAGCATTAACTTACAAACAAATGACCTTATAATTAAGAAGCTGCATTGTTTTTTGAGCAGCATTTCCCTTTGATATAGACTCTGAAATTAAAAGTCAATGTTACATTTCAAATGCTAACTTTTTTTTAATAATACATACCAATTAACACTGAATAAAAAATATATGAATATTAATGCAAATACATACCCATTAGAATAATAATGTTTTAACGTTTTCCAGTTAAGTAAAATTTGCACGTACAACTCATAGCTTCACTTCACATATGACACGTTTTAAAGTTATGTACCTCGTGGCAGACAGAATCACAAGTAAAAGGAAACTACACAATTAACAAAAGACGCGCGTGCCGCATTGACCTTGTTGCCTATATCTTTTTATTGGTCGTCATCAAATTTTTGAGACGAAGCATAGACTTCATGATAAAAAAAAATCTTTAACATTTTCGTTTTGATTGGCACGCATTGCATGACCATTCGCTATCGAATTTCCTGACGATCAGTAATGCATAAGATCTTTAGTTGTCATCTTTTTCTGGGGGCCATCGCATCAACGTTCGTTGGCGAATTACCTAACGAACGGTGATGCCTCAGATCGTTAGGGGCGCTAGGCACACATACACACAAAAAAATGCGTGTAAGTGGGAAGATTATAGGCGCAAAAGTAAATTCATTATTGACACGCGTCTGAATTGAATAAATAGAATGCAAAGGCTAATATGATCAGTCGAAAACACTATGAACACTACATATATGTATATAGAGTATAATAGATACTCACTTTTTACTCAACAAAAAAAAAAAAAAACAAGTAAGAGTTTCTAGTCGGGAGCTCCCGACTAGGGGATACCCCGAACCCTCTTCGTTCAGCATCAAATGCATATATATATTTTATTTTAGAAGCTATATGTCAAGTTTGGTGGCTCTAGCTCTTATTATTTACCAGAATTGCTAAAAAAAAAACAGGACAGCGATATCGATATATTTTTATCGATTGCTTGGAAACGGAGTTAGTTATCGATTATCGGAAATAAACTCGATTTGCGCGGGAACTAGGAGCACATACATCTAAAATTTGAAGTCTCTAGCTCTTATAGGTTCTGAGATCCTTGCGTTCATACATACGGACAGACAGACAGGCGGACATGGCTAGATCGACTCGGCTATTGATCAAGAATATATACACTTTATGGGGTCGGAGATGCTTCTTTATGCCTGTTACATACATTTGGATTTTGCACAAATACAATATACCCTTAGACCCATTTTTAATGGGTTCAGGGTATAAAAATAAAACGTGGAATAATAAAACGTAACCTTACTACGGAACACATAATTAACTACAGACGAGCAAACGCTCTTTTCAAAAACGAAGTAAATATCAGAAAAATATATGCAACTAACACATTCACATCGACAATAGAACCATCTACACCTATAGCTAGTATCTGGTCAGACAGACGTTTCTGTGGGCTTAGTCCAACCAAAAACAAACGCTGCATAACAAATCGACAAAATAACATAGTCGAAACCACACGCAAAAGCATAGCAGATACTTTTGTAAGTCATTGGTCAGATCTCTCCCGGGACTCTAACGTTAGTATCCATATTGTGGAAGAAAAGTACAAAAACCCAGATGGATTCTATAGAAAAGGACATCACTTTAACTGAATTTTAAGCCAGCATACAAACTCTCCTGGGTTCAACCGAATATCTTATCCAATGATTAAGAATAGCTCACATACAGTCCAAGCTGAAATTGTAACTCATTTTAACAACATATTAAATAACTACATTCCACAATCCTACAAAACCAGTTTAATTATTCCCTTTCTAAAACCAAACCCAAATAAAACAGAAGTATCTTCGTACAGACCTATATCACTCAATTGCTGTATAGCTAAAATACTAGATAAAATAGTAGCCAAAAGACTCTGGTGGTTCTTAACGCAAAACAAATTATTACACCAAAACCAATTCGGTTTTAAATCACAAGATCCCTTAACAAAAAACAACACACATCAATCATCTCCCTTGATTTTTATAAGGCCTTTGATAGAGTCGGTGTACATACAAAAGTAGATCAACTCATGGAATGGAAAGCAGGACCAAAAATTATACAATATATAAAAAACTTTATGTCAAACAGAAAAGTTGTAGTAAGAGTCGCATTGCAATCATCTAATACCCTTCCATTGAGTAATGGCATACCACAGGGATCACCATTATTCGTAATAACATTTCTCATTGCATACAACAAACTTGCCAACATAATATCATCCCGATGACTTTTTTCTCATAATTAATTTCAACAAGAACAAAAATATCACCTACAACCTTGATACAACGTTTGAAAACAGTCAAAGCTGGTGTTCCTATTCAGCGGCCGCCATTTCAATCAACAAATGCAAGCATCTACACATATGTAGAAAACATAATTGTACATATAATATATTTTACAATAACATGCAAATACCCACTGTCACTTCAATAAAGCTATTAGGATTAACAATAAATAATAAATACAGTTGAAATTAAAAAATTAATAAAATCAAAACATCATTATCTAAAAGACTTAATGTAATAAAATGTCTCGCTAGCCCCCGATTTAACTGCAATACTATAACACTTCTCTCAATTACAAAAGCTACAGTTATTTCTAAAATAGATTACGCTTTATTTATATAAGGCTTCACACCCAAATCAACTTTAAATAAGCTGAAAACAACTTTTAACGCTGCAATGCGAATGTCACTCGGAGCCTTCTGCTCAAGATCCTTCTTGAAGCAAATATCCTATCATTAGACTTCAAAAGAATCTTTTACCATTGAAACTCGTCAAAAATCTTCTAAACTCAACAGACACTCCAATAGCTTATATCGTCAAACACCATCATATAACTACAAACGCAAAAACAACCTCATCAATCGAACGGTCAATAAGTACATCGGTATCAGATAATTTTCCATTCACACCCAAAAAAATTCCATATCTTAAACGGTTTTTACATGTTTTCTACCTACAGATGCAATAGACACCTCACTAAGAACACATAGAAAACCAAAAGGTTCTAGTCGGGATATCCCGCTAGGGGATACCCTGAACCAAAGACAATATAAACACTAAGATGAGTAACGCCATACAACAAAATGCTACTATGCAGCTTGATTTTTTGAAAATTGAGAACGAAAACGAAATCTGTAGTATTGCGCTCTCACAGCCGAGAGAACGAAAAAGCTAAACAATAGAATTTGCTCTCAGCTTCGGCTCTATGAGGGCCGTGCAAGCAATTATGTTTGTATGCGTGTGAATATACATACATAACAGCATATTTGAATGTGTTGTTATTCACTGCTCTGGCAAAGTCTTTGGCTGGCAAAGAAACAATTTTCTTAGTTTTTTAGCGCAGATCACGACCTACCCAAAATTTCTGTTGATATATGAATACATTTTGTGTACTGAGGTTGGCTCCGTACAAAATATGCATTTTTAACTCGATGCAAATATTTATGTAATTTTTTATATTTGAAATTTTTTATAAAATTATTATTATTGTTAAGTAATACAAAATAAATTAAAGAAATAAAAGTGCAAATTTGTTGTGTTCAAAGATACATTAAATTAATTTTTATTATTTTTTGTTCGAATTATAAAAAACAAAGTACGCAGGGAACACCGCGAGGAGGCCATTATAATTATAACGGGCTCATAACTAAATATGACCTTCGAGTCGACTTGAAATGTAATTGTATTTTTTAGAACTCTTTTATTTCTTAATTGTAGAATAAAAATAATATTAATTTAATTTAAAGAAATTATGTAAATATATGCATCGACTAAGAAATACATATTTTCTGCGGAGCCAACCTCAGTACACAAAATGCATTCATATATCAACAAAAATTTGGGATAGGTTATGATCTGCGCTAGAAAACTAACAAAATTAATTTCTTGCCAGCTAAAGCCAGAGCAGTAAATAACACATACATACATACTTTAAAGATCTTATGCATGTATAATTCACGCATACAAGGAAAGGTGCACGCACGCTATTGGCTAAGACAAGAACTTTTCTCGAGCATACACTGTCCAAAAAGAAAAGTGAAATCAATCTATGTGTGCTATTTTCTTAACATAGTTATTGCGCAAGAAGCGCCTTGTGTAAAAATTATATAAGTTCTTAAATTTTCCTGTAAAATTATTTGTTAATATCTAGGGTAATATATCATTTAAATAAAGCATGCATTTCATGGATAAAGCACAAGCACTTTACGTCGATCGTAAGTTCTAAACTTTTTCGCATAATGTACTTCGAAAACGAAGCGACGCAAAGCAGCGTCGACCAACTTTGCTGAAGGCAGGCTGGCGACTAAATTCGCTGATCGTGTCAGAATCAGCAAGCTGCGACTTCGGTATTCGTTCGTCTAAATAAATAGCAGTCGGCTGGCACGTCGTGCGAAATCGTAAAAGCCAGTTTAGGAAGCCAGGCTAGAAATTTAACGTCGAATGCAAATGTATGGGCGTTACTCATCTTATCTTACATACATATATTGTCTTTGCCTGAGCCCACTTTTTCCTACATGAAATGCATATACATTGCCGATCAACTGAATAGGTTCCCATAATTCTGGTTGCATTTTCATGATTTTCTTAATACATATTGAATGTACACATATTTTTTGTATTTTATTGAAACGTTATATTTGTGTCAATCGGTCGGCGCTTGTAAAGTCAAGTTTGCCATGTACCGTTACTTTGCACATTCTGTTTTCATATCGCGTTCGTTAAATTGCAAATGCAATTTTTTGGTTCAAGTGAATAGGTTCAGCTGAATGATTTTGTGTTTTGATGAAATTCGGCGATATAACGACAAAATTTTTTTGTAAATTTATAAATGAATATATTTACTTCATATTTAATGAAAAATTGGGTCGCGGAGCGCAATTATCCGACTAAGAAAGAGGCCAAATCGAAGCCTATCATGAAAGTGGTCTTAGCCATCGCAAAATCGCACAAAAAATTAGAAGAACCCAAAATGTTGTCAGTAATTTTTTAATAAACAAAGCCGTCTATGATAAAAATATGAAGGGCGGAGTCAAATACGCAACCACTGCGACAGACAGCAGGCATATTGTTCGACCGGGGTCCAATTCGCATCTCTCAGCACCCAAAATTAAAGAAATTTGTGGTATTAAAGCAGGTGTGTCAACAGTTAGACGTGTGATTTTGTCGGCTGATCATTTAAAAAGATTGAAACTTAAAAAAAACACCTTTAAATGATGCACGTGAAGCTTCACGACTGCAATTTGCGCGCAAGCACATGAACTGGACGAAGGAGTGGCGCAACGTTGTATTTTCCGACGAAAACAAATTCAATTTAGACGGCCCTGATGGCTAGAGGAGCATTTCCTGAGCCGTCGCCACTCGTGTGAAGGAGGCGTTATGGTTTTTGGATCGGTATCAATCTATGGCACATGCGACCTTGAATTTGTATCTTCCAAAATAAACGCGATAACCTATAAATCCATAATTCAAAAGGCGTTTCCTCACTATACAAATATTTTTCACTCTATTCAATGGACTTACCAACACGATAACGCCCCCATTCATACTGATAGGGTGGTAAAAGAATGGATTAAGGCTTAAAAGGTGAACTTGCTTGAATGGCCTCCATATTCGCCTGACCTTAATATAATGGAAAATGTGTGGGGGTTGTTATCGCGCAAGGTATTTGAAGGAGGCAGACAATTCGACTGCAAAGAAACTATAGTTGCGGCGATTAAAGCGGCGTGGACAACAATTTCATTGCAAATCCTGGAAAATTTGTATAGCTCCCTACCCAACCGGGTATTTGAAGTTATTTCAACAAATCTGTATCATTGCGCTCTCATAGCCGAGAGAGCAAAATAGCTTAAAATAGAATGTACTCTGCTTCGGCTCTATGAGGGCCGTAAAAGCATTTATGTTTGTATGCGTGTGAATATATCTGCATACATAACAGCATACAGTGACTCACATCTTATGTTATGCAGTACATATTCCCGAATTAATAGGTATGTAGCAATAAAACTATTAGGAATTTAATAAACATATTGGGACCATTTAAAAGTGCAAAATGTCTGGCTAAGCGATGAGCTTCATTTTTTATAAATATAAAATTACATAGTAGCATACAAATTGAAAAACGAAAAATATTGAAAATACAGCTTATTTTATGCAGACACTTTTATGTGCAGCGATACTTTACTGTTGCACACTACTGTTGTACACTAACGGTACTTTATTTTTGTATGCCTTTGCTATGCTTCTAGAAATGTTTTTGCAAGCATTTTATTCTGAATTTGTCACTTGAAGTGTCCTAACTTAGAGTTATTTTAAATGGGCCCCAAGGTTCTGGAAGTCAGTGATTTTTGCAGATGAGTCTAAATTCAATTTTATTTGGATCAGCTGCCATGTCTTACGTTTTGCAAAAACCGAACACTGAGCTGCAAAAAGAAAACCTAAAATCAACTGTAAAGCATGGCGGTGGCAGCGTCGTGGTTTGGGCCTGTATGTCTGCTGGAGGGATTAGAAACTAGACTAGAAACATTACTTTAATTGAGAGTACGATGGACAAATTTATGTACCTTACAATTTTAAAAGATAATTAGTTGCAAAGTGCTGAGAATCTGGGCATACGGACGAATTTTCGCTTTTATCTGGATAATGACCCTAAATACAAAGCAGGTATAGTTCAGTCGTGGCTTATTTATAATTGCCCACACGTGATGACTCCGCCAGCCCAGTCACCAGACTTGAATGTACTTGAAAATTTATGGTCGATATTGGAAACAAACATTCGAAAACACAAAATTTCTAATAAAAACGACCTTAAAGTGACACTGAAGACTGAATGGCAGCAAATTTTACCAGAATCGCCTTAAATCAGTTCTAAACAATAAAGGCTATCATACAAAGTACTAAACATATTAATATTACCAGAATAAGTAAAGTTATCCATATCCTAACTTCCTGCATAAAATAAGCTGTGACCTAAAATGTTCAGTATTTTTTGTTTTCTTAATTTAAAGTATATAGTTACTGTATATTATTAATTAATGATGTTCTTTACTAAACTAGACATATTACTCTTTAAAATGGTACCAAAATATTTATTCAATTCCTAACAATTTTGTTACTACATACCTCTTAAATCGTGGGTATGCACTGCATAAAATAAGCTGTGAGCCACTGTAGATGAATGTGTTGTCATCCACTGCTCTGGTAAAGTGACTGGCTGGCAAAGAAATATATTTATAATATATATTTAGTTTCCTAGCGCTGATCATGACCCATCCCAAATTTGTGTTGACATATGTATGAATGCATGTTTTGTACTGAGGGTTGTGAGTAGGTTGTGTGCGACCAAACAGAAGGCCAGTTGCGGATAGACACAACCTGCCCCAAAATGCAAAAAAGACGCTAAGAAGCAAAGCGACACGGAACCGGTTGCGCAGATCAATAATTGCAACAACAAGGACACGCCGAACACAGTAAGCCCCGCAGTAAACGCAGGCAAACAGCGAAGGCAAAGAATACGAGAATACGGTGACGCACCAACTCGTAACATTGCAGTTACCGAAAACGGTCGCCGTACGGACAATAACCATGCAAGACCGGCGGCGCGCCCCAAGGAGGGAACCGCCAAACAGAGCACGTGGCAGCAAGAACCGCCGACCAAAAAAGCCACGTAAAATTCCAAGCAGACTAAATGCCCTGGTGGTCAAGTGCAAGGATACGGATTCATATGCCGAGGTCCTTAAGGCAGTGAAAAAGGATAAATCTCTTCAAAAATACAGAGAAAAGTCACTAAAATACGACGAACAGACGCTGGAGAGCTGTTGGTACAGATCGAAAAAGCAGTAGACGATGCGACAGCGAAACTGCTCAAGGCCGTACAAGAGAAGATAGGAGAACTCGCGGATGTCAAATCAATCTCTGAAAAAGCCATGATAGAGGTCAAAGATATACCCGAGTCGTGCTCAAATACAGATGTTTTGGATACTGCATCCAAAATTTTGCAAAAACGAGGACATTCCCGTAGAAGCCACTCCCAAGCTGCGAGCAGCATACCGGGGAACCCAGACGGCCAGAGTCCTTCTACCCAACGAATTAGCCGAACAGCTGCTGATAATCGGTAAACTAAGAATTAGATGGGTAATTTGCCGCATTCGGCGTAAAACCGACCCCACGAGATGTTTCAAGTGCTTCGGGCACATCGCAACCAGGTGTAGAAACATCCATGACGAAACAGGCAAGTGATACAACTGCGGAGGAACATGCATCAAAAGCATGCCATGTAATCATAAGGGGCAGAAGAACATGGGACACAACACCCTTAGATGGTCAAGTCCGTTATTCTTAAAGGCCGCAAATAAAAGAAACTCAAATTGAAGCTACTACAGCTTAATTTAAATCACTGCAGAGCCGCGCAGGAGCTACTGACCCAAACAGCCAGAGAGATACGAGCCAAAGTGGCATTACTGAACGAACCATACGCAGCAATGTCTGAAGAGAGTTGGGTTCAAAGCACCGAACATGGTGCTAGTGTATGGAGCTGCGGAAACCTACCACTCCTAGTGAGCGACTGGAAGACGGCCTTGGGATACGCAAGAGCCAAGATCGGCGGCACCTATTGGTATAGCTGTAATATGGCCCCCAGCGTTCAACTCGACGAATTTGCAAGAATGCTCGATGAACTAGTGGCGGACGCTCAAACGCACTTTCCACTGGTTATTGCCGGCGATTTCAACGCGTGGGCAGTGGACTGGGAAGTGTCAGGGCGAACCCACATTGTTGCACGCTGCTAGACGCCTTCGCAGCCCCTAATGTAACACTGCTGAACACCGGGACCGAACACACCTTCACCAAGGCAGGACGCAGTTCAATTATTGACCTGACGTTTGCCAACCCCTCAGAGCATCTAAAGCAGATAGTGGAGACATTGTTCCCGCACTAGATAGAGCTACGCCACAACCCTCCAGCCGTAGGCACGTCGGTGGTGCCTCCCATCGACACAGAAGACATAAGTGCCGCGCTAAGGCGCATTAAATCAAATAAAGCGCCAGGACCCGACGGCATCCCCAATGCAGTGCTGAACACCATCGCTAGCGCCCCTCAGAGACAGTCGTAAATGTGTTTAACCGATGCATTGCAGAGAGAGCCTTTCCAACGTGCTGGAAGTTGCAGAGACTGGTCCTTATCCCTAAAGCTGGAAAGGACCCGCAGGACCCCTCTGCCTACAGGCCACTCTGCACGCTAGACTCCACGGACAAGCTATTCGAGCTCATCATCTGCGATCGACTGGAGAAGGAGATCGCTGATCGCTACGGACTCTCGGACCAGCAGTTCGGCTTCCGTAAACAGAAGAGTACTGTCGATGCTATCAATTTGATAGCGGACATGGCACGGAAGGCCATAGAAGGCACGCGATGGCGCGGCGGATCCAAAAAGTATTGCCTTGTGACAACGCTAGACATAAAAAACGCGTTTAACTCGGCATGCTGGCCAAATATACTCCTGGCACTCTCCAGGCTGCAAATCTCCGAGTATTTCATCAGTCTTGTTGCCAGATACTTCAAGGACCGGGTACTCATATACGACATGACTGCTGGACGACGCAAGTACGCCATTACTGGGGGCGTTCCTCAAGGACCGGTGCTTGGACCCTTGCTTTGGAACGTGATGTATTAGTGCTCCGACTTTCCCTACTACCTGGCTGCAGCATAATAGGCTTAGCAGACGACATTGCAATCATCACGGTGGCGAAAGAGAAAGCGCAGGTGGAGAGAAAACCAATGAAGGAAACCGCCAACATCATAGTGGACGGCACTGAAGTAGTTTCCAAGCTCTCAATAAAATATCTAGGCGTCTTGCTGGATCACAGGCTCAGCTTCAAGGACCACCTTAAATACGCATGTGAAAAGGCGAGTAGAGCTATAAATGCACTATCTGGCATAATGGCGAACACTGGAGGCCCTAGACAGCGCAGCAGACGGCTGATCTGTAACGTGGTCCAGTCGATGCTCCTCTACGCGTCATCGATCTTTAGACCAGCAATGAGGATCCCTTCCTACAGCCACAAATGCAGGGCATCGTACAGAAGAAGCGCATTCCGAGTCCTCTGCGCCTTTCGGACCGTCTCAGACGACGCAGCTCCAATGCTGGCCGGAATGCCCCCGCTGGATCTACTTTCAACAGAAGACTGCCCAAAATTCAGGATATCGATCTCTACCTAGATCTCTTTCAAGTCTCTTACAGGTTCTGAGATCCTTGCGTTCATACATACGGACGGACGGAAGAACAGACAGACAGACGGGCATGGCTAGATCGACTCGGCTATTGCTGCTGATCAAGAATATATATACTTTATTACATACATTTGCATTTTGCACAAATAGCAATATACCCTTTTTACCCATTTTCAATGGGTTCAAGGGTATAAAAAAAGGAGAGAGCGAGCGCGTGCCAATTCTCTCTGATATTTTTTTTCGCTTTTCACCTATTCAAGATTTTTAAAATCTTGAATTAACTATTATTATTCTTGATTTCTTAAAGCTAACATTAGGTACAAATACTTCTTAAAATAAATTTTTTATACTTGATTCAAGAATATTAATATTATTTTCATTCCTTTCGGAGCTACTCTGAAATTAAATACGAATTATACTTAACTTAAGAATTTTTAGCTCGATTAGGGCTTACAACGTTATTAATTGTTTGGTTCAAAATCAATTAGGAAAAGTCTTGTCATTATAGCCCGCCGTTTTTTTCTCTGTGTATTACTAACGAGCGCGTGCTGTATTTGGTATTGGAATAAGAGGGTTCAGTCGGGAGCTCCCGACTAGACAATCTTAATTGTTTCTCTCGTTTCACTCTAGAGGAGCTACTATTTAGCACATTATCACCCAAGGCGTCTCCAATATTGGCAGATCATAGGCAATGCCTATGCCTTTGCCATCAGAAATTGAACCCTGTTTTCGGGAGGGAGCACCAAATCGGTACATAAGTGGATTTTTTGAGTCCCAGTGCCCTCCTTAGCCTCGAAATACAATGTGTTTTGATTTAATGTAATGTCGCTTTGGATAGGTTATTTAAAGACGAACATGCGTGTTCCAGTCTGCTGCGTACGAACGTTTTATACAGAGCTTAATCCCATCTGGGATCCACTTCGAATGTGCATCCGCATAGCAGCTTTAGGAATACGATATCGAGATCATCTATAGCAGATATGTGCGCATCAAATATAATTTTGATTAGCCATTCTATTGATTTGAGCAGAGTACTGTGCAGCGAAATAGGTCTATAGGTACATATGTTTGCCGGGGCTGTGCCTCTTCTTAGGATCGGTACACTTCTTATTAATCTCCAGTTTTCTGCTTCTACTTCATTCAGAAGTTTGAATATCTCTACTTTCTTTTCTGCTGAAAGCTTCTGGAGCATGCTATAGGACAGACTGTCTAGGCCTCTTGCGGATTTAGGGTTTCTTGCCCCCAAAAAGGTCGGAAAGTCTTTTTCGCCCTGAGCTTCTTACGACAGGTGGTGAGATGTATAACGTGCTGACAGGAGAAATCTTCATTATCATTATCCGACCTGGTGTTGCTTATGGGTTTGGTCTGTTTGTAAAGAATCTTAACCCTGCCCTAAACTGCTCAATGTTCGTTTTTCTGCACTTCTTGACATACAGTGGCTCACAGCTCATTCAACCAGTACATTAAACGAGAAAGAAAGGCTATCTTCGGCACGCCGAAGATTTAATACTCTTGCAGACCGACGCTTTTCTATTAAGTGCGAACTTAAGCTTTTTGATCTGGCTTCCGTCCATGTCCATGTCAAAAAATATATGTGATTGAGAACGAACAGCCGAAGAATATAGTATATATATATATATTTATATATATGTTTTTGATCTATCACACAAAAGATAAATTTATCAAAAGTTTCCTAGCTATTGAAAACGAAAATACCATCGTGGTAGCTATATGCCGTTTCATACACCTCGGCTCTTTTATTGTCCAGTCCGTTAGTAGAAAATACCTAATCTATTTCAGTTAGCTGTTTTGTTGTAGGTACCCCACGCAAAAGAGATGATATACCAAGCTCGATCAATCTAATTTCTAACTGGTCTCGAACTCTAGCCCGGCATGAATTGAAATCTCCTAAAATAACTATTTTACTGTGCCTATCAAACTCCTGCTCTAAGTGTTCTAAAAATAATTTACGAAATTCGGAAAAGGAGAAGGACGGGTTTCTATAAACAACTACACATTTGGTATCTAAGTGTTGAAATAAAAAAACTTTATTATGTTCCAGATTAATATTAACCATAGACAATATTTCAGCACTTTGTGCAATGTACACTTTTCATAAATAATTATACCACCTTGCGGTAGTACTGTACACATGCTACCATCGATTCGACCGAGTATGTCAAAGCCGTCTATATTATATACTTGGTCTTCTCTACTTTATTATAAAATCATTTGAAATGCCTAAACTATGATTATGCAAGTCCTGAAAATTATGGAAGTATGTCAAAATATTTCCTTCTACTCTTTCAAAATATATCTGATGGTGATGGTTTCTCGCCCCGGAGTTTTTCCAACTCAATATAGAAGGGGTCGGTAGCTTATATTTCTCTAGGCGGATTAAACTTTCCTATAAGGAAAAGCCCAGATGCATTAGTCGCTCTGCTACAAGCTACGTATAATGCTGCACGGCTCTTGCCATCTTGCAAATGCACTGCAACTTTTTTGTAGGTTGCTCCCCGACTCTTTTGGATGGTTATGGCTTCAGCAGGAACCACTGGAAATTGCAAGCGTTCAATTGTTACTTGGTCCTTTTTTCTATATTGAAATGTTCTTAAAACTCTTTCTAAATTGGTGTCCAATCAGAGTGCAAAGGATATGTTTTTTTTGCTCTTGCTTGCGCTCCCACAGTTGCTTCAGTAAATTTAAGCCAAAGCGTCGAAACTAACCCATCAGATCCGGTGGCTGTATAGTCAATATGCATAAGCTGTCCACTTGCTCCATTGACCAAACCATCATTGGCATTTATATTGAGCTGTGGTTTTGAGCTTAAACAGATAGGGAAGGCCTTGGGTTTCGGAAGTCTTGAATGCCTTAATATTTTCTAAAATATTTAGCTTGTTCCTTTCAGCTATTGATTTGGCCTTCAGCATATCTTTGGATTTTGAAGTATATTCTTCAGTAATAATTTGGCTAAGTCGGATATTATTGTAGTCGCTCGCTTTCTGAAATGCACCGTTGGGAATATTATTTATTTCAGAAAGCAAAACAATTCTCTGTTGAATAAGCAGCTTGTCCGTGTCAGTCATTTTTCCTTCTGATATATAATTTATTGCGATGGCAAAGGCGCAATCCTCACGTTGCCGCATTATTTCGGTCAATTCAAAATATTGAAATAAATTCAAAAGTGGTGCTCCCAAAATTATGCTATATGTGTCTCTCGAGTTTGGAGCAAAAATCCATCTATCGCCAACTGGTGGAAGCTGCTTTAGATCACCAAATGCCAATATAGAAATTTCGCCAAAGTATGTATTATTTCTAAAAATTTGCCTTAGACGAAGATCCAAGTACGACAACATTTTTGCACCCGCCATTTAAATTTCATCAATAATAAGCTTTAAGTCTATAAGCCTTGAGTGCATAGTGTTGATTGCGTCGTTGCTAAGGGGTCTTAATTCCATTGAATATTGGTTAACAGGCAAAGAGAACTGGAGAGTGAAAGAGAAATGGAGAGTGAGTCCACCCATTCCAAAGACTGCTTTGGCAGTTGGGGCACACAGCAATATCCTTGCAGAATCAGAGTCACAACCAACTCTGGTGTTAAATCTTAAAGTTAATGACTGATTTATAGTTGATATCAGCCTACTTTTTCCAACACCCACTCCACCTCCAACGTAATCATAAAATATTTGCATAACATTCATATTATGCATAACGTAAGCGTAATATAGTCGTTGTTTACTGTTAAGTGATCACACCATTAAATTAAGCTCATTTTCTGGAACTTGTGCAGCTAATTTAATCATTCGGATTGCATTTTCATCAGAGTGGGCTTCATGCACATTATCTTCAAGTACGTTAATGTTTCGAGGAACTTTTGGTACTGCAAATCCCCTGAATTCTCCATCAAGCAACTGAGATGCTGAAATTTCTTGTCCATCGTTATTGTCATTGTTGACTTCTCGGATCTCATCTAAGACTTCTTGAAAATGAGCCTCATCCAAATATTCATATCGTTTTCTATTTGATTCGATGATTTAAAATTGTGCATTGAACGTTTGCTCATTATCGGTGCTAAGAATATCCACTTGCTCATTTCGCCAAGGGAAAAAGAGCATTACAAGTTCTCGAAACTAAACAGATCGGGATATATTTATGCTATACCTTCTCCACCGAAGGATAAGAGAGTGCCTACGTTCAGTCAAAATTCCTGATCTATTTTTGAGTACCATGGGACGCCCGTCATTGGCATTGTCCTCCCGCTCTTCATCATCATTTTCCTCCTCGTTAAATGGGCATTTAGCGACTTAGAATATTTAAATTTGGCAGCAAAGTCAGCTAGCCACAAATTATAGATATCCTTGAATACTGCTCTTGCATCTGGTCTCCACAGTATAACAATAGCCAGGATCGTATTGAATCTGTTCATAAGCAATTTCTGCTTTTTGCCTTACGAGGTTTAAATTGGGACCCTAATCTTCTGTTGCCGTCCTACTCCAGCAGACTGCTTCTTCTCAACCTTCCGTCGTTAATCAACTGTAGGACAATTCTCGGTGTTGTCCTTCTACATAAGTTGATTATTGGCGACATAGATTCTCCTTTTCTGCTAGGGCGTCTTCAATTCTCTGTTCCGGCTAGACCAACCAGAAATTATCGCCCCCTATTACTATCTACGTGCACAACAGATTACGCTATGCACAATTCTTTTCGCGTGTTATGTAAAAATTATAATAGTTTGCATCACGTTTTCTCTACCGAACTGTCTCTACCCCTAATAAAATCGTTGCTTTCAGGATACCTTCGGGAAGTCGCTGACCATTCTCAGCTATGAGCAGGGGCATAGCTAGCCGGACAGGCTGAAAAATTTTCCCCCACCGGGTCGGTGATTTCCCATTACTTTTCTCTTTGTCCTATCTACTTAACACTCTTTATCTAACTTACATTGCTTTACTTTATTAACAATTTTCTTACTTTCTTTTTTCCTATTTATTGTATTTTCTTTATTAATATAGCAAATTAAGATTATTTTTAATTTCACTTGAGATCACTTTTTTCCTACTTACAACCTTCTGCTTAGATGTAGGCTCTAATAGCGTCACTGACAAAATTAGCTGTGAAAAGGGGCACAGCTGGCCGGACTGGCAAATAAAACACCTCCATCGGTCGGTGATGCTATTTAAAAATTGTATCCTTTAACTAGGCTTTTAGCATATAATTATATTGTACAATCTTTTGAATAATGAGGAAGACACTCGTTTTGTCGACCATTAATAAATAAATAAATAAATAAATAAATCTAAATAAATAAATTTCTGTTCCATTGATGAACTTATTACCGATATGTTGTAGTTTTTGCTTAACTGAAATGTTATTACTACTTATCTCGTTCATGGCTTCTCGCAATAATTGAGAAACCCCTCTATTCGATTTGTTTATGTAGTTTATTATATAACTACAACAAGCAAACGCATCTAGTATGTATTGAATATTCATGTTGGCTCTATATATATCTTCAATATATATTCATTATTTGCATTTAACATTTTGTCACAGTATTTTCTGCGCAAAAATATTTGCGGCTTTTTAAGATTCAATCTCAGTGCAAATTTATATCCAATATAATCCGTATTTATATGTACAAGAAAACTATCAAAGTTCTTTAAGCTTAAGGCTTCAGCGTCCGAAACTGAACTATCTAGTAGCTCTCTGATTTTTTTCCACATGTCTTGATGCCTTCTCAGATTTGAATCTCCCTTTTCTAGGGGGTATAGTATCTCAGTCTGAGGCATGTGAGGGTACGGCATGTTAAAACGACAAATTTTATGCCTATTTTTTTCTCTTTGGCATGAAAAGCTATATCTGTGCTGTTGGTACTTAATAACCCCTTCCTCTCCGTTTGTTGTAACGAATCTGTCAATAAATTCTATAACCTGACGGCTACTTTGGGAACCATTCTCATTTAGTTTAGGAGCGCTGCTTAGCCAATACATGCCATGTGAATGTGGCGATCCTCTAGGTTGGAATTCAATTCTCCAATAAAAGTGAGAGAGTTGATATTCTCCAAAAATATCTGTTTTAAATAATTTCAACAGCTGCCTAAACCTATAGTCAAAACATCTCGAGCAGGTCACAGGATCAGACCGAATTAGTCGAGCTTTTTCGGAACTTGAAAGATTCGCTGCTTCTTCCTCACCAAGGACTCTATTATCCAAAATGAGACATAGAATGACCAGCAGCTCACTCCATTTGGTTTCAGCAGCAGAAAGCGTTATGAAAAAATTTGGTAGCCCAAACTTACGAATCATTGCCAGCACTTTTTGTCTTCTCAGCCTCCCAATATGCTGGAGCAGATCGCAGGCCCTTACGAACATGATATCCGTCATCATGCTGCACAAGATTGCTGACAAGACTTTCATCTCTCAAGTTACCAACGGTGATATTGGCGTTTATTGATTTTTCCCGAAGGCAGATAGAAATAGAACTTTTTATGCGTGTGAGCTCATAACACTTATACATATACAGAATTTTTGGTACTTTCGCGCAACGACAATCGTAATACCGAATCTGTAATTTGGCCTTTTGACAATAAGTACTTTTGCTTTTACAAATTTCGCCACATGAAATGGTTGGGAACGATAATTCTTCAGCATCCTCATCTGTCGTCATATCAATTGGTCGTCGACCCTCACCTGGAGCCATTGCAATACGACCAATTATAGCATTGTTTTCTATTGACTCGTTATCCAACAAAGTTTCCTGTCCACCTGGATTAATATAAGAAGTGTCGTGTCCTTCTGAATCTGTTTCCATTCGGCAGCGAAGAAGGCTATCCACAGCTGTTATATCAGCTGGATCAGCAACAAAAGGGACTTCTTCATTGTGAGCATTTACACCTAGCCAGTTGGAAGCAACTGAAGACAGAGACTCGGAATCTTGCCGGACGATATGTGTCGGCGACAAGTGGAGCAAAACAAATAGTCTTCAGATAGACTTGGGAACTTATTGGACAGATAAAATGCTTTTGAAATATCCATGTTTGCACACTTTACCGATACATTTATTTTATTCAAAAGCTTCACTTGGAAAGGAAACCAAGTTCTTCGCATGATATGCATATTTTTGTAGGGCCTTTCTTAATATTTTCCAGGTATTTATCTCTGGCAGAAAAAACTCTACGTTGTCTTTGCAAGTCACGCTGTTGCTCGCGCTGTTCAGGTGACATTTCTTCTCTAGCATATCTATTTCTCTGAGATTGCTGAGCTGACGGTATGGCACGATTTTGAAAACTATTTCTAAAGTTTATAAGTCGAGCTTCAGCCATATTTCGGAATTCGTTCTCTCTTATACGAGCCTGGTTTCTAGTAACTCGTCTTTGAGAGAAATTGACAACTTGTTCTCTGCGTCTTGCGATAATATTTTGACATTTCGCTTATTTAAGACGTCTCTTTCACGCTCTCCAGTGCGATATGCTCTATTTTAGCGGCGAATGTTATGTTGAACTGTATTAGCTTCCTGCTCTAGCTCACAACTATTAACATTCAGTCTTCGCGCTACATGAGCAGAAGCATCACGTATACGCTGAGATGCACGATATTCTTCATTTTGTCGACGCACAGTGTGTTCCACTGTGTTAATTTCCTGCTCCTCCTCTCGCCTTGTAACGTGGGCTGCTGCATCTCGCTGGCGTTCAGATTCGCGGTACTTCACGTTTTGGCGTTGCACAGTGTGTTCCACTGTGTTCGATTACTTGCAGTCGAATTTCTAAATCCTGTCACCTTGTAACGTGGGCGGCTGCATCTCGCTGGCGTTCTGATTCGCGGTACTCCACGTTTTGGCGACGCACAGTGTGTTCCACTGTGTTTAATTCCTGCCCTTCACTCTAAATTCTAAGTCCTGTCTCCTTGTAGCATGGGCTTCTGCATGGCGCTCACGCTCTAGGGTACGGTACTCCAGATTTTGTCGCCGAACAGCATGGTCTGCTGTATTTTGTGTCTGCTCCAGAGCTCGCATATCCTCATCCTGTCTTTGCGTTGCGCGAGATGCTGCATCGAGATCCCTTTCATCCTGTCGAAATCGACCACTTCTTCATCTTTTAGATCGGGCCAGAGCGTCAGTATTACGGTCTACTTCACGAATATCACCGTTGCACTCACGACAGTCAGCTTAACTTTGAGAACTTCGAAGGCAAACGCTTTCGGTATTCTCAATGTAGTAGACACGACTACGATTAATGGCACCTTGGCGCCTTTGATAAGCGGATTTGTTAAACGCGCGAGGCATTTTTAAAAAACTGAAGAAATTATTCCCAAATATTTCGAAAATTAAAGTTATGTTAAGATAACAAAGAATAATTAAGTATGAATCGAAACTTAAAATGGATACTGAAAAAGAAAATAATTATAATATTAACTTATTTGATAATTTAATTGTTAGTTTGAATATATATATATTCCATATAACAACGCTTAGACGAACACTAACACTCACGTATTATTGGTCCACCGCTAGCAAGTGCCCCTCACACTCTTGCACAAAATGTTTACACACGCACACACACAGGTTGTTTGTCTAAGGGGGAGGTGAGGTCTAACGACGAGTCAACGCACACATACACACACAAATGTTCACTAGCACTGGCGGGGAATAATTGACGATTTTACGCGGCAAACCCGATTATAGATTGTCATATTAAATATTCTTTAAAGCACTGAACTAACCGAAGAATTATTTAATTTCAGTTGCACTGGATCTTATTATAACGAATAATAAGTTTTTATTTGTTTTAAATCTAAGAAAAACGCAAATTCTTAGAATCGTAATCGCAATCGAGAATCGACGACCGCACAAATCGATGGTTGGTTGAAGAGTGAATGGCAATTTCGTTTGTCTCGCCTGACAATAGGCGAATTCGCTTTTTCAAAGTTCACTGAACATTTTCATTGCGCGCACTTCCAACGACATTTGCATGCAAAAGATCATTTATCGAATCAATAATATAAAAGTTTCTTATTACGGTTGTATAACTAAAAGCATACATACTTATGCGTAAGTGTAGATATATATTTATATATATTACGAATATACAACTTAATGTATTTGCGCTTCGGTCATAAATGTAAATAATATTAAATTATATAATATTAAAACATAAAACAACATATTTTAATTTGCTTATATAGATTAAAAGTAGATTTACGATAGGATATATGTATAGGTAATTTGATAAACTTTTGAACATATATATATAATTTATATATATATATGTGAACATAACTTAGATAACACATATGACACACCGCCAGACCGAAAAACAGGTAGGCGGATATTACTCAGTCGATTCAGCTTGCCGTCCTAATCAAGAATATATGTATATACTTTAAGGGGTCAGAAGCGATTCCTTCCTTGATTATCATTTTAAAATTTAATTCAATAGGACAATTTTTATTAGGGCATCTCAGTGGAACTTTTTACAGCAAAAATCAAAAATCGATGACTTAAAATTTGCTGCAAAGCATGCCCTCTCAATTTTTCATTTCGCCGCCGCGCTAGTACCACCTATTGAAAAAGCTCATTGTAACATTGAAATGCTTAAGGTAACATAATAAATACCGATCTTTTGTATTACAATTAAATTATTCTTCTGCAATATAACTACAAACCCCGATTTTTCACAAACGTTTGCGAATATTTGACTTAAGCACAACTTTTTTGCTGAAAAACGTATGCTTTTTAGCCTCCTTTCTGAACACATTCTAAATCAACCACTTGTAGAAATAACGTTAATTCCACTGATGACTCATAATGCCCACATCTTAAAGGCACAGGAAAAAAATATCGTGAAAGCCAAACCATTTCTTCATTCAAGAATTTAATTTTCGACCGATCGTTCCTATAGCAGCTATATGATATAGTAGTCCGATCTTAATAGAATTTTGCATATATATGAGGAGCATAGTAAAACTAATAAATGTCGAGTTTGGTCAAGATATCTTGATAAACAAAATGTGTTTTCATACAAAAACTTAATTTTCGACCGATTGTTCCTATGGCAGCTATATGATATAGTGGTCCGATCCAGCTGGTTTTGACATATGTGCTGCGTGCAACAGAAATAGGGACTTCTGCAAAGTTTCATTAAGAGTTCACTAGTCATCACTAGTTCGCATAAAAACAGACGGACGGACAGACGGAAAACGGATATGGCTCTATCGACTCTGCTGTTGATGCTGATCAAGAATATATATACTATATGGGGTCGGAGATGTCTCCTTCTATGCGTTACACATTTTACGACAAAATTATAATACCCTCTGCAAGGGTATAAAAAACTTAGGAAAGCTTTAAAAATTAAATTAAGAAAGATATTCAAATTATATAAATGCAGGTTTTTATATTATTGTTTCAAGTTTAAAACTATGACTTCATGTATTTTTTGAATATTTTTCTTCACATCTTAGAACAGTTAAAAACAAATCAACCCAAAGCAATGTCACAGGTAATTTAAACCATTTTCTAAATTCACTTTTAATAACAAAAATTACAGCGAAACAAAATTTCTGAATATTTAGTGTGACCAGCCTTGTGGTCAATAACCATTTTGTACCTTTTTGGATTCTATTTAGGAATGCAGATCTAACTTATTAATTTGTTGCGTTTACAATTATGTCTGGCGAGTGAACAATATCCGACGTGTGTTTCGGCTCATTGTCTTGGTAAAATCTGAACACATCCCGTATGCCCAGATTTTCCGCACTTTCTATTTAATTATTCTCCGAAATCTCAAGATATTGAGATTTGTCCATTGTCGTCTCAATATTTTGATCGCTCTAACCGCCATGTTTTACTGTAGTCTTCAAATTTTTTGTTTGCAGCTCTGTATTTGGTTAACGTCACACATGCGAGGCTCCATCAGAGCCAAAAATAAGGGGCGTAACGAAATTATACGAAACTTTTTGGTTTTTAACTTTTTTTGTTTGAGTAATCTTAAAAGTAAAGTAATGCTTTTTTTCGAAAATGTATATTAAAGGGACATTATATAATAATATAGGCACTTAAATGTTCATAGTTTTTAGAATATTCGAAAAAAATAGAAAAGAAAAATGACACTTTTCGAGTGGAACGATATTATACGAAAACATGTTTTTTTTAGCTTATAAAACCATTAATCATTGTTCTTTTCCCACATTGCCTAACCTTCTTCTCATTGAGTTTATTAAATTTGCCAAAGGGTTTGGTCCAATTTACCCAATTCTCTTAAAATCTTACTTTTTAGTTCAGTAACACTATCAATTTTCTTATTTTCGCCGTAAACAATAGGTACAAGAATTCCCCAGAGGTTTTCAATAGGGTTCAGATCTGGTGAACATGCAGGCTAGTCCAAAGTATTGACAGAGGATGACAATAGGTAAGCCATCGTGTGACGACTGGTGTAAGTTATCTTGGATGAAACTGTAAGGACTTTCCCTGTTAACCTGTAGGAACGGTTGGAGAGTGTTGTCCAACATTTCCATATAATCTACACTTATCATTCTTGAAGACACAAAGCGGAGTTCAAGGGTGCTGCACTTGGTAAATGCACCGCATACCATAACAGAACCACCTCCAAAATTCCGTTTTGAAAATTCGATGGGTTCCTTTCGCAAATCGTGCCAACAGCCGCGAAATCCATCTGCACCTGAAATAATTGTGAATTTAATTGAAATACAGAAGCACGTTGGTGCTGATGGACTTGAGCTTTTAGAATAATTTATTCAATATATTCTTATCGTACGCTTAGCTTATGTACATAAGTGCTTAGGCTAAAGCCACGTAGCTTAGCTGCCGGTTACGCTAGCAGCGGAGTGGCTGCATATATGTATATGTCTTAACAGTATCAGAGCGCGAGAGAGTCTTATGTGGATATATATATATATGTTATTGGCGGTCAGCGTGGGAATGCTGACTTAGCGAAGTTCATAAGTGGGTGATCATATTTCACGCTCATTTGAATTGGTTTTGTTTATTTAATGCTACGAAGTGTTGCTGTTATATTTATGCTGAGTTCTTGGTATAGTGTACCCTCGATATATGCACATACTACACACCATTTAAATTAAAATTTTTTGCATGTGTTGCATCTGCATGTTGCATGAAACATTACCTGACAACGATTCCTTACCAAGTCCCAGCACGTATCAATGTTTTTAATAGCGAATTCAAGTCGTGCTGCCTTGTGGGGATTTTTGAGAGTTGACTGCTTCTTCATTACTCCTTGCACTATATGTTTGGATGTTTTAAAAGTACGCCAAACGCACATTGGTGACACTGGATGCTGCTGTATGCAGCAAGTTGACGACAAAGTCGAATTACTTGTTTTTTTGGATTTCCCTCCAGCATTATTATTTTTGCCGTATCCTTCCTCGTTCGACCAATTGATTTTCCAATTTGGTTAATTAATAAGCCTAAGGCTTTGAAAGTGAGAATTTTCCTTTTTTCCTCTTTAGTCAAACGCGTTTCTCGTGGCATTTCAATGAGTTTTTCAATGAAATTGATCAAATTCAAAATTGCAATTCAAACAAAGTTGATACGCACACCTAAAGATCAGTTTTTCGAATGTTTTGTATAATATCGTGACAATAAAATTTCAGCATAGAAACGGGATTTTAGAAGCAAATCAAACGGGACAATTCCAAAATAGGCTAAATATAGAATGTAACGATTCTCTATTGCACATTACTCTTTGCATTTTCATTTTATTCCATCGTGTGAGTTGATTTAACAACATTTTCGATCTGTCGAGTGTTTGAAGTAATATTTTGATAGTTTCGTCAAATTTCGTTACGCACCTCATTTGGGCTAATCACCGAATATGACGGTATTGCAAAAACTATTGTCCTTATTAATGTGCTCCTGGGCAACCTTTAGGATGCACTTCTTATTTTTGTCACTAACAAAGAGCTTCTTGCGGGCTATTCTGCCATCGAAATCAGGCTTCTTAAGCATTCGGCAAATAGTTTCTGGGTGGCATGACTTGCCCACCCCTCGTGAAATATCATCATTCAAAATAAATGTTTCACATATATATTCACATATGTTCCCAATCATTTGTGATCCCAAATGTTGGCCTCCGCACATGATCGTTCATAGGTTCAAGCCAAAAAAGCGCAACCAGCCTGTCACCCTTCCAGTCCCTTCAATAAAGAATGGATTAAATTCAATCAATGGTGGGGTATTAATTGCCGTTAAAGCCACTGTCCAGTAAGAACTTTTCTGTTTTAGTTCGCCTACTGACTCTGAGATTATCTCAGTTAAGGTGTCTTTTCCTACACGGAATATCTATATTACATGCTCTTATGTCCCTCCTTTTTCTGATATTCAAGTTTATATGAAACATGTTACTTGTATTAAAGAAGTTTCTTCACAGTTGCGTGATAATGACCTATTTATGTTGTTAAGTGATTTTTAATTTTCCGAACATCTCTTGGTCATTATGCTCTTCCGTAAATTATCTAGTGCCCCCAGCACATCACGATTTTATGGACTGCATGCTTCATCTTGTGTTGTTTCAAATTAATTCAATTTCTAATTATTTGAATAGAACATCTTGTATTTGTTAACGACTACCTTATTTCTAATGTGTTTATCATCCTACTTTAGAGATTGCAATGGTCAATTGTTATCCTATCATTTCGAGTTCATCAGCCAATAAGCCCCGCTGTTGCTTTCGCAAAGAAAATTATTGATTGCTGAATTAGCTTATTTATGCAACCGATTGGTCATTCTTATATGACTCGGTTGATTTGAACACTGCTATTAATTTTTTTTATAACACGCTAAACTCCCTCTTAAATGTGTGTATTCCTAAGTCAATTCCTTCGACTACTTTTTCAAAACCACCCTGGTTTACTCCCAGATTATCACATCTAAAAAATGTAAAAAAAAATGTAAAAAATGTAAAAGGCAATTTGCCCAAAATCCGAGACAGTTTTACAATTTTGTAAACTTGAAGCGTAAATCTTTAAGTTTGCCATCTTCTTTTTCTCTTGGGATGGATAAAGCTAGCAATGCCACTGATTCTGCTAACCTCGTTGCGAATTTTTTCCAATCAACTTACTCTTCAGTCTGTCCTAATACTAATTCTTACCCTTATACTATTTCTTCCGCTAGATCCATACCTCCCCCCATTATTTCACAATCCTCTCTCCTATTAGCTATAAACTCTTTAAAATCTTCTTACTCTCCTGGGCCTGACAATATTCCTAGTTGTCTACTCAAGGAGCGTAGTTCTTCCCTTCTTTATCCATTGCTAAAGTTTTTTAATCTATTCCTTGAAACTTCTGTCTTTCCATCTCCTTGGAAAGCATCTTATATCATTCCGCTTCACAAGAAAGGTGGGAAGTCTGATATACAAAATTACAGGGGCATTGCAAAACTGTCCGCCATTCCTAAATTATTTAAAAAAATAATCACTTCGAATTTGCAGCATTTCTGCAAATCAGTTGTTTTCCCTGTTCAACATGGATTCGTAAAGAATCGGTCAACTACGACCAATCTGCTTGAGTTTACTTCCTTGGTAAATGATGCTTTCCTTTCGAAAATGCAAACTGATGTTATTTACACTGACTTCATTAAGGCGTTTTACTCTGTGCACCATGACATTTTACTTTTTTTAAAACGTAGGACCCAAAGAGTAATGCTGAGGCTGAGTACCTCTAAACAAGTTCACATTACTTCTGGGGTTCCTCAAGGTAGTCAACTTGGACCTTTACTCTTTACTGCTTTTATAAATGATCTGCCCTCTGTTATATCACATTCCTGTGTACTCATGTATGCGGAGGATATAAAACTTATCCTATCACACACTAATCCCCTATATCATTCTCGTCTACAAGACGATTTGAACGCTATGCAACTTTGGTGTTCGGCCAATCAATTGCATCTAAATTGTTTAAAGTGTATGTTTATGACTTTTAATCGTACTACACCTTTTCTTGTCAGTTATACAATCGACAATATCCCTTTGCAGCGTATACTAACAGTTAAGGATCTAGGCGTTATTTTTATTCTAAGCTCTGTTTCCATCTTCACATAGATACCATTATTAATGAGGCAAAAGGTGTACTTTGATTCATTAAACGATGGTCTTAAGAGTTTTACGATCCTTTTATAACAAAACTTCTGTACATCTCTCTTGTTCGCCCTATCCTTGAATACTGTTCTTGCATCTGGTCTCCACAGTATAACAATAGCCAGGATCGTATTGGGTCTGTTCAGAAGCAATTTCTGCTTTTTGCCTTACGAGGTTTAAATTGGGACCCTAATCTTCGATTGCCATCCTACTCCAGCAGACTGCTTCTTCTCAACCTTCCGTCGTTAACCAACCGTAGGACAATTTTCGGTGTTCTCTACATAAGTTGATTATTGGCGACATAGATTCTCCTTTTCTGCTAGGGTGTCTTTAATTCTCTGTTCCGGCTAGACCAACCAGAAATTATCGCCCCTTATTCCTATCTACGTGCACAACAGACTACGCTATGCATAATCCTTTTCGCGTGCTATGCAAAAATTATTTGCATTCCGTTTTCTCTACCGAACTCTCTCTACCCCTACTAAAATCGTTGCTTTAAGGATACCTTCGGGAAG
This sequence comes from Drosophila virilis, assembly GCF_030788295.1. Classification (NCBI taxonomy): domain Eukaryota; kingdom Metazoa; phylum Arthropoda; class Insecta; order Diptera; family Drosophilidae; genus Drosophila; species Drosophila virilis. The sequence goes on from NC_091545.1 coordinate 26,810,134, forward strand.
TCGCTGACCATTCCCAGCTATGAGCAGGGGCATAGCTTGCCGGACAGGCTGTAAATTTTCCCCCACCGGTCGGTGATTTCCCATTACTTTTCTAGATGTCATATTTTCTTAATACTCTTTATATCTTGCTTACTTTTCTTTACTTCACTTACAATCTTCTTATGTTCTTTTTTTTTATATTCATTGAATTTTCTTAATTAATATAGCAAACTAAGAACATATTTTTCTTGCTTACACCTATCTGCTTAGATGTAGGCTCTAATAGCATCACTGACAAAATTAGCTGTGAAAAGGTGCACAGCTGGCCGGTCTGGCAATGAAAACACCTCTATTGTATAATCTATTAAATAATGCGGTAGACACTCGTTTTGTCGAACATTAATCATCAATGGCTATTTTACGGGCTTTGGATTTTTCCGGATCTTTCGAACAATATAAAGATCGTCGGTTGAGTTAAAAATTTTGTTGTGAGCATTTCTCCCCTTGTCATGGGTTCTTTTTTCTCGGACAAACCGGTATATTATGCTTTGCAATGTAGATTCACTTAGTCCAACCATTTCACCAATTTTCCTGCGCGTATGGCCTATTTTAAAGTTATTGAGAACGAGTTCTCTCTGCTCGATAATTGTTCGTGGTCCCATTTCGTTGAAAACCATTTTCTGCAACATCTATTCTCAAAATTCAGCTAGAATATATTGCGAATTTAATAATAAAAGCAAAGAAAAGGAAACAACCGTTGCATCGTAAAATTACGGATCAATGCTCAATTGCAAAGTTTCTGGTTGAAATAGCCTGTGACATTGTTTTTGGTTAAATTTTTAGTTTTTAGCTGTTATAAAATATTTGAGAAAATTAACATAATTATAGTTGATCTCTTTAATCAGGCTAAAAACCTGCATTTCTAAAACTTTCATATATTTTAATACCCATTGAGAACGGGTAAAAAGTGTATTATGCATTTTTGTAAATGTATGCAAAAGGCAGAAGAAAGCATCTCTGACACCATAAAGTATGTATATCATAACCTATGAGAGCTAGAGACTTGAAATATTAGCTGTAGGTTCTCCATCCGATAACCGATAACTTACTCCGTTCCCAAGTAATCGATAAAAATCGATATCGATATCCTGTTTTTTTTTAAAAATTGTGTATATAATAAGAGCTAGAGTTACCAAACTTGATAAGTTGCTTGTAAAATATAATATATAGTATCAAGGATCTTTTACTTTATACCTACCGCCAACTCCCCGCTACCACCGCAGAGCTATACATTAAGTTAATAACCCAACTTGTATTTCCCACATATATAAGCCAAAATTTTAATGCAATTGACTTTTGAACAATACCCAAATATTGTATGGTACAATAAAATATACTGTGGAAAATTGTATTAAATCGGTTAGAAAACACGTGTTTGCGGCAGCTAGCCCAAATTCCAAGAATTTCTGTACACTCTCACTCGCGTCTGCTTCAAATTCTATAAACAGCATAGCAATTGACCTCGTTTTGTTTTCTGAGCTGCTATATTTATTCGTTTTTTTTTTCTCATTATGAATTAATGATTGATGTGGCTGTTGATTAGAGGCCGCGCAAAATGGAGCGGTCTGTCGGAAGTTCGAGCCCTACCGAGGTATAGGGACGGCGGTAAGTAGTGCAGTTAGCAGCGAGCTCGAACCTACCCAAGAGAAATTTTCTAATACCCTTGTACCCTTGTGTAATGCAGAGAAGGAGACATCTCCGATCCCATAAAGTATATTTATTCTTGGTCAGTATTAACAGCCGAGTCGATATAACCATGTTCTGTTTTTTTCGTTGCGAACTATTCGCTCAGTTTTAAAGCTATCTTCATAAAGTCTTGCAGAAGTCCCTCTTTTTTGTATGAAAAAACATTTTGTTTATCAAGATATCTTGACCAAACTCGGCGTTTATTAGTTTTAGTCCTCATATATATGCAAAATCCTATTAAGATCAGACCACTATATCATATAGCTGCCATGGATACGATCGGTCGGAAACTAAGTTGTTGTATGGAAAAACATTTTGTTTATCAAGATATCTTGACCAAACTCGGCATTTATTAGGCTTACTATAGTCCTCATATAAATGCAAAATCTTATTAAGATCGAAGAACTAACTAATCATATAGCTGCCATAGGAACAATCGGTCGAAAATTAAGTTTTTGTATGAAAACACATTTTGTTTATCAAGATATCTTGACCAAACTCGACATTTATTAGTTTTACTATGCTCCTCATATATATGCAAAATCCTATTATGATAAGACCACTATATGGCTGCCATGGATACGATCGGTCGGAAATTAAGTTGTTGTATGGAAAACTTTCTTGTCATTCAAGATATTTTAATTAAATACGGCATTAACTATTTTCCCTGTGTTCCTTAAATTCTGGCAAAGCGTTATAAGCATTATGAAAAGGTTGGGTCTGCAAGGGTACTAGATCTTCGGCGTGCTGAAGATAGCCTTTCTTTCTCGATATTAATCAAACTTGACCAAACTCGGTATCTTTAGTTTTACTATGCTCCTCATATAAATGCAAAGTCCTACTAGGATCGGACCACTATATCATATAGTTGCCATAGGAATGATCGGTATGGAAACAATTATTGTTTATCAAGATATCTTGACCAAACTCGGCATTTATTAGTTTTACTAAGCTCCTCATATTAATGCAAAATCCTATTAGGATCGGACCACTATATCATATAGCTGCCATAGGAACGATCGGTCCAAAATTAAGTGGTATGAAAAAATATTTTGTTTATCAAGATATCTTGACCAAACTCGGCATTTATTAGTTTTACTATGCCCCTCATATATGTACAAAATCCTATTAAGATCGGACCACTATATCATATAGCTGCCATGGGAAGGGTCGGTCGAAGGTTAAGTCATTGTATGGAAAATTTTTTGTCATTCAAGATAATTTGATTAACACGGCATTTAGATTTCACTATGCTCCCTTCATTTTAGCAATATCTTATTTACATGGGACTACTTTATCATATATCTGCTATAAAGATATCTTGATCAAACCCGGCATTAACCATGGTCCCTGTGCTTCTTAGATACGGCCAAAGCACTATGAGCATTATGAAAAGGTTGGGTCTGCAAGGGTATTAGATCTTCCGCGTGCCAAACATAGCCTTACTTTCTCGATTTAAATTTGTCTTTATTACTTTAAATGAACGCGCGAGATGCATTTTGTGTTGGAATAAGAGGGTTCAGGGTGTCCCCTAGTCGGGAACTCCCGACTAAAACCTCTTACTTGTTTAGTTTATTTTTATAGGTTTGCAGTTTTTTTAATGTACAGATTAAAATAAGTTGTGAGCCACTGTATATACAAATACGCCAAGGCGACCTTAAATTTAAGCCACTCATTTCGCAACTGGTGAATTTTTTCCGTCTCGTTGTCCATTTCTTGGACACATCAGTTTGAGCTGAGGATTAATAGGGTGTTTTCAGTTAAGATTCTAGCTAGGTTTTGGTTTAATTCTTCTGTACTTGAAAAATCGTTGAGCCCCCTGATTACCTGGTGATGTAGCCTTCTTTTGCTGTTTGTGATTGGTTGGGTTATGTTGTTCACTGATATGACAATCCGAAATGGATTAATGTAGGGATTTTGTCTCTCTTAACCTCCCAGGTAGCATACGACATGCTTGCGTTACAGAAGGATAGGAATTGGGCCAAATACAGTATATCAACAAATTGTTTTGACAAAGCGAAAAATTCATTTTTTCCAGATTAAGGTGCATTTTAAACAACATTCTTTTAATGTTTTTATGTAGTTTATATTTTATATTGATTTATTATTTTTCTAAGAACTAGTTTAAAAAAATACATATTGAGATCGATTACTCCAAACAATTTTTAAAAATCAAAATCAAAAATAATCCATTTTTAATGGTGTCAAGAAATTGTTTTGACAACCACTGTCATCGATTTCGCAATTCGCTTTTGATGCGATCCCGTTAGAATTCAGTTTTCATATTTTGCTCTTACTTTGCCTATGAATTCTGTTAGCATTTTCTGAAGAAATTTTGAGCGCGTGTTGAACTTTGTGGATAAACAAAAATGCTAGGGAAGCGAACATCTTTTAATATTGCCTAATTGGTTTACTATAACCACCAGATCGGCAAAACAGTGAGTTATCCGAATTGTTTTCGTTGTCCAGACAAACAATATATAACATCTTGGACCGCGCAAAAAATGATAATAGACTAGACACAAAGGTCTCAAGTGGGCGTCCGCGAAAACTATCTGATCGAGATGAGCGGAAAATATTGGGAAAAGTGGAAAAAAATCCTAAAATTTCTATCAGGAACATTTCACGGGATCTTGAGCAAGAAAGTGGTATCAATGTTTCCCATGAAACAATAAGAAAGATCCTGAATTCCAATGCCTATACATCGCGGGTTGCACGTAAGAAGCCCCTGCTTTCAAATATTAATATTGAGAAGCGGCTTTTATTCGCGCAAATGCACATGGGGAAGCCAGCAGGGTATTGGGATGACGTCTAATTCTGTGACGAAACTAAAATTATGCTTTTTTATAATGATGGACCATCCAGAGTCTGGCGGAAGCCCTTAAAGGCATTGGAAGCCCGGAACATAATACCGACGGTAAAGTTTGAAAAACGTTCCGTGATGGTATGGGCTGTATATCAAGCAAGGGCGTTGGTGACTTGGCTTTTATTGAAAACACTATGGATGCTGCCAAATATTTGGAAATATTAAAGACTTATTTAATAAGTAGCGCTCATAAATTTGGGTTTTTTTTACCAAGACAATGACCCCAAGCAAAAGGCTGTGGTTGCTATACAACTGTAATAAAGTATTGGACACTCCTCCACAGAGCCCTGACATAAATCCTATTCCAAATGTTTGGTCCTTTTTAAAGAAAACAGTGCCAAAAAGGAGTCCGAAATCTCGCGACGAATTGAAAGCTGATATTTTTGAAGAATGGATAAAGATTCCTGAAACTTATAATATGGATAACCTAGTTAAGTCTATGAACCGGAGATTACAGGCTGTATGTGCTGCCAAAGGCCGTCATACAAAGTATTAGCGTCTTGTTTTTACTTATTTCCATGAATATTATAGGTCTAAAAACGTTTTGTCAGAACAATTTCTCGACACCATTAAAAATGGATACTTCTTAATTTTTATTTTTAAAAAATGTTTGGAGTAATGGATCTCAATATGTATTTTTTTAAATAGTTCTAAGAAAAATAATATATCGATATAAAATATGTAAAAAATAAAGCATTAAAAGTATGTGGTTTAAATTGCATATTAATCTGGAAAATATGAATTTTTCGCTTTGTCAAAACATTTTCTTGACATACTGTATGTACTAGGCTGTGTCGTTTAGACAAATAAAGCCGTCTCTGTTGCTTCCATATATCGTTGATTTCGCACTTAAGTCTCCTCCTATGAAGAGGGTTTGTTTAGGGCGGATGCCACCGGCAACACTCTTTTTGATTCCTTCTCTAAGTTTAAAGCTGTGGTGGAACATTCCTTAGAGTAAATACCCTGTATCCATCGTCCTTAGGTATGCCTTAATACATGTATCCCTCGATGCTACAATCCGCGTTGTCCCTTACCCATATTTCAGATACAATTTCAATGTCCATATTATATTATATATATTATTTATGATTGGGAAAATATTTAGCTGTTTGTTTGTTTATGGTAGTTGTGGTTCAACCTTGGGATGTTAAGCTGGAGAATCATTAGTCGTTATTTAATAATAGGGAGATCTGGTATATATCGAGATCTACATTACTTCTGTTTATATAATGAATTAGCTTCAAAATAAAGTTCATAAGGGTTGCATTTTCCTTATTGCTGTTGCTCGTGTCCATTAGATGTGCTGAAAGTTTTGCAATGACGGCATTGAGCTATTCTTGTGCACGCGATTCCAATCGTGCACTCAGAGCTGTTTGTCGTCCTTCACGAATATCAACTAACTTTTTTGAGGGAGTCCGGCGTTTGAACTGGTTTTTAGAACGCAGTAGAGGATAGTTGACCCAGAACTGACTTAGCGCTCCTGCAATGGATCAGGGATCGACCCTTTCCATGCGGACGGATTGAAGGAAAGGTGTTTGAAGGCATTGTTTAAAGTGTATATACAGACTGACATCCACCCTCGACTAGAAAAACTTGGTTTCTGATGGCAAGATAGTGCCTCTAAACCAGACCTTCACCCTGCAATGGGGACTCGTTCACTATTAGGCTCTCCTTTTCCTTTCCTCATAGCTCTCGATATTTGTGCAATTTTGACTTCCGAATAGATTCATCGAGGATGTGAGTGGGGATGTTGAAGATAACACCTGCCTTGAAGAGGTGGTGACTGAAATTTATTGGCTAGTAGCTACGATTTGCAAACTCTTATAGCTTGCTTAATTTGTTTTCCTTATCAGCCGAGCTGTTTCTGATCTGCAACTGCCGTAACTCTCCCTTGAGACCTCCTCTATACCGTCTACTTTTAATTTGTGCAGAGCATTAGTGAGGTCGATCTGATTTATGGCTTTTCTTGATTTATCTTCCCCCATGGCGTCATCTACTACAGTTTATGGGCCTTTCGGTCCTGATCATATTCATTTCCACTTTCATTTGACTTACCTTTAGTCGATTTTATTAAGGGTGGGGGCTTAGTAGCCAGTTGGCGTTTGCCATCTTATGGTACATATATTCTTGATAAGCATCAATAGCCGAGTCAATCTGGCCATGTCCTTCTGTCTGTCCGTCCAGCCTGATTCCATTGAGTAATGAAGAGAAAGAGCAGTCGTTTGGATCAAAAGCTCTTTTTAGAAATACTTCCTCATAAATTTTCATTTTTCGACCAGCAAGGCACAATTTCTCAAAATAGAGAATTTGAACTATTCATAAGTGATGTAGCCAAATAGCACACACCTTCTTATATATACATTTTTATCCAATTATTATAATGTATCGAGAAAACAATAATTATATGTCGAGATGACAATAAGAGAATTAATGCCGCGACTCTCCAAAAAATTGTTGTATGTGTGTCTCATTTCACACATATTGGTGCAAATCTGCATATATGTATGCCTGCCAAGCCAATGGAAGTTTATGAACTTAAGAAGATTGCGACACCCTAAAGCTTTTTCCGTGCGATTATTTCGTATTTAAAATGATTACATAAACACGCAGCTTCAGTCAGCCGAGGACGTCGACGATGCAGTCCAAACTCTGTTGGACCACGTACATGCCGCAGCCGCCAATGCTGCGACATACGTAACCAGCCCCTACAAGCCAGCGCTCAAGGACATTTTCCCTCATTTTGGAAGGTCTACTTGCCCTAAAAAAGCGATTGAGGAGGGAGTATGTCCGTACCCAGGATCCCACGATTGACAGGATCTATCGTCGTATTTTCAACAGGGTTAGGAAGGAGCTGATTATCCAGAAAAAAAATGCCACAGACACTAAACTGGAGGAAGCAACAGTCGACGTGAGCTCGAATTTCGCGCTCTGGAACTTCACAAGGCAGTATGAACGGCAAGCCGCACCCAAGTTTCCAGTGCGTCATGCCAAAGGCACCTGGGCCAGATCGCCAAAGGACAGAGCAGAAGCCTTCGTCAGCAATCTGGAGGAGCAACTCACGCCGCTCGAGACCGCATCACAAGACAGGCTACAGAGTCGCGCAAACCCTGGAGCACCCCTTCCAAATGTCCCTCCCTGTGACACCAATCACAGTACACGAAGTGAAGCAGGAGATCAAGAGTCTTAAAAATCGCAAAGCCCCCGGCGAAGACTGCTTTTTTCATTTTGATTTTTCTTGTCTCCATTTTCAATGCATCTCTTCGACTAGGCCACTTCCCAGCGGCCTGGAAGAAGGCGCAAATCGTTATGCTGTACAAGAGCGGAAAGCCTCCCAACCAGCTGGAATCCTATCGCCCCATCAGCCTCCTGCCTGCCTTTGGGAAAATTCTGGAGAGATGCATCCTTAGAAGGATCCTTGAAAGTGCGGAGATAAAACATGCAATCCCGAAGTTCCAGTTCGGATTCTGACTCAGGCATGATACACCTGAGCAACGACATCGGTGGTACATCGGGTAGTACTTCATGCTAGATAGTTTCCACAGAAAGGAGTATGCGGTGGCAGCATATCTCGACATTCAGCAAGCTTCAAGGACAAATTAAATCAACAGCTATTAAGCATTATTGCGAGCTTCCTAACTGAGAGAACCTTCCAGGATGGCGTAACCTCTCAAAGTAAACGCGGCAGCGTTTTGGGTCCCACGTTATATAGCCTGATTACTCATGATATGCTCACTGCCAAAGCAAGCACACGAAATCATCGGCAGGACCTTCTGGTGGCCACGTTTGCTGACGACACGGCATTCCTGGTTAGGAATAAATGTGTGTACGCGGCAACTGAACTCCTGCAGGAGTACCTCAAACGATTTGAAAATTGGGCCTGTAGATGGAATATCGCAGTGAACCCTGGAAAATACGCCACTGTTACTCACACTTTGCGCAAGCACTCTTGCCCGGGACTGTTTCTTCATGGTGAACTTCTAGATCAATATAGCCAACATAAAGGAGTCACTCTTGCCAGACGACTTACATTTAGTAAGCACGTCTCTGCAGTAACAAGCATCAAATCAAAGATAAGACGAATGAGCTGGCTCCTCAATCCCAACAACAAACTCTCGCTCCGAAACAAAGTACTCATCTACAAGGTCATCCTTGCCCCAGTGTGGCGTTATGGTCTCTAAGTTTATGGTATAGCTGCAAAAACACATCTGAACAAAATCCATCATTCAGGCCAAAATTTTGCGCAAAATCACTGGAGTCGAATGGTTTATTCGCACACGCGACATCGCAAAGGACCTCAGGGTACTAATGGTGGGCGATGTAGTCAACAGGCAAGCGGCGAGCTACTCAACAAAGCTCCACAACCATCCTAACGTCCTGGAAAGGAGCCTGCTAAGGAGGCGAAGAAGAAGGCGACTGAAGAGGACCTACCCAACTGACCTAGTTGATCGATATATAGGTCACAAACAGCAATAAATACCCCTAAACATGTCCCTGTAAATATATGTATATATGTCTAATTTATTAAACTAATTTTAAATCCACAATTTTCGTTAAGATAAGTAATTACGTCACTCTGTAAAAATTGCTAAAATAGAGTAACAGGATACCAGATCTGAAAATAAACAAAATTTTATAAAACAGAAAAATAAATAAAAAATGATTACATATGTCAATCAATTATTTGCTATAAAGGGCCCTATTCAAAAATTATTGAAATGTACATAATAAAGGTTGGAATACATACTCGTCAAAATAAGAAATAAAATTCAATAAATTGTGACGTCATAATTTGATTGCCATGGCCTGCAGGCATTAAAATTTTCTACCTACTTGCGCCGAGACTCGGCTCTGCAACAACAACATTGGTATCCAAATTGTGCTGTTGTTGTTTCTACGCGCTGCCTTGTAAGAACGACAGAGAAACCCGCAAAAAACACGCATTATCTGTCCATTTTCTTTGCGCTGAGTTTCATAAGTCCTCATCATGGCTCACAAACCTCTTATCGATCAAAACAAAGGATGAAGAACAAATTGAGTTTCGTGCGCGCTGTTGTTGTTTTGCAAGTGATTTTTTGTTGCCGCACCCGCCAATGCTGCGACATACGTACCCAGCCCCTACAAGCCAGCGCTCAAGGACATTTTCCCTCATTTTGGAAGGTCTACTTGCCCTAAAAAAGCGATTGAGGAGAGAGTATGTCCGTACCCAGGACCCCACGATTGACAGGATCTATCGTCGTATTGCCAACAGGGTAAGGAAGGAGCTGATTATCCAGAAAAAAATGCCACAGACACCAAGCTGGAGGAAGCAACAGTCGACGTGAGCTCGAATTTCGCGCTCTGGAACCTCACAAGGCAGTATGAACGGCAAGCCGCACCCAAGTTTCCCGTGCGTCATGCCAACGGCACCTGGGCCAGATCGCCAAAGGACAGAGCAGAAGCCTTCGTCAGCAATCTGGAGGAGCGATTCACGCCGTTCGAGACCGCATCACAAGACAGGCTACAGAGTCGCGCAAACCCTGGAGCACCCCTTCCAAATGTCCCTCCCTGTGACACCAATCACAGTACACGAAGTGAAGCAGGAGATCAAGAGTCTTAAAAACCGCAAAGCCCCCGGCGAAGACTGCTTTTTTTATTTTTCTTGTCTCCATTTTCAATGCAGCTCTTCGACTAGGCCACTTCCCAGCGGTACAAGAGCGGAAAGCCTCCTGTTCACACAAGAAGTGTATCCGGCAGTCGCCATCCAACCGCCATGTAACTCCAGAACCAGTATATGGAACATGAAATTCACCTCACTTACACTAATACATTGTAATGTACTCTGAAAATATAGAAGGGAAGAAAAAATAACCTGCAAGCGAACAATCGTGATTTTTTTCAAAACCTTCTTAAGTATAAGACGATACAGAAATTCGTAAGGTTCATCTGGAAGCCCTGCGGACTCCCTACTACATCACTTGGTCCTTCCAGCCGGATCTCTCATCAGCATTTGGCATATCCAGTTCGCCCCAGCAAGCATTGGTGGATCTGCAATAAAAGGTTCCAGGAACAGCTACAAATTCAAACAAGATAATTAGCAGTGCACCTACCTCAACTCGTCCATTGCCAATTTTCCGGCAACTCCAGTCCGATTAATTCATATTTTTGTGTCTGAACATATTTTTTCGCTTCACATTGTCCGTGGTTAGAGCGGCAATTGTATTTAAAAAATTTAAAAAAAAAAAAAACGGAAATAAAATATTGTTCGTGGCCATAAGGGCATCTACAAAGTGACAACCGATCGCCATATTGATGTACGCAAGTACATCAAGACATATCTGCACACATAGGCTTTCGCTCCGTTGAACAACAAGTGTATGCGCTTCTCCATTCTAACCTTCACCAAATAATCACATACCGCCATGCGACACTGAAGTTCTCAGTGGGGATTACCTACGCTGGCCTACTTTCCGAGACTTGTTTACAGCGGTTTATATTAACAATCCAAGATTGACGCCGGTGGAAAAATTGTTCCATCTAAATTCCAAAACCAGCGGCGAAGCTGGGGCAATTGTCTCCAAGTCCCCACTCACGAATGACGGCTTTCAGTCAGCGTGGGCGAGCCTGACGGATAAATTTGAGAATAAGCGACTATTAGTCAATAGTCAATTGAAAATTCTTTTCAATCTCCCCTCAGCAACACGAGAGTCTGGAGCCGCCCTTAAAGTGCTTCAGGGCACAATCCAGGGATGTTTTACGTCTCTTGACTTGTCCAGGGTGAGCACCGAAAATTGGGATTGTCTGCTTATTTTCTTGTGCTCCTTTAAATTGCCTAAGCTCACGCTGTCGTTATGGGAACAATCGCTCAACGATAAGGCAGAGATACCTCAATGGTCCGAGATGAATTCATTTCTGATCGACCGATATCGCACCTTGGAGGCGATAGAGGATGTACGACCTACCGCACATACGCCACCCCAGTCGAAACCCACAAGAAAAGAGTCCAACCACCTGAGAACCTTCGAAGCAACAGTGACTACAAAGTCGCAACACTGCAAATTGTGTCAGAAGGAAAACCATCCCGTGCGTCTATGCCCACGTTTTCTACAAATGTCCGTACCCGAGAGAGTTTCCGTCATTAAGCAACAAAGTTGTGCTTAAACTGCTTCGCCAGACTGCACCAGCGCACATAGTTGTTTCACGTGCAAGGGATGTCACAACACGCTGCTCCACCGTGACAGACCCCAGGTGCCCTCAGCTTCCACAACACCAATAGTTTTGAACCCTCCTTCGTCTATACAGTCCACTTCTACTTCAACCCAAGCTACCGTTCAAAACTACTTTTCCGCAAACTCACATGGTGTTCTCCTCGGCACGGCTGTCATTCAAGTGTGTCATTTGGGCACAAAGTATACCGATCGGGCATTAATCGACTCTGGGTCTGAAGCGACCTTTATTTCAGAGCGATTGTTCAAAAGGGTTAAACTTCCTTATCAACCCGTCGACGCACAGGTCTCCGGTTTGAATCAAGCTATTTCGGCTCAACCTCAAAAACTGTGCCATTTTAATATTGGCTCTCCGATAAAGGGTTCATATTGAAACCTCGTCTTATGTTCTTCCAAAGGTAGCAGGCAATTTGCCCTCCTACACCACCCACACTTGGCCGATCCCTCTTTTTATAGGAGCTCACAGATACAATTGCTTCTCGGCGCCGATATCCTCCCATTCATATTGTTAGTGGGCTCCTATCCAAAAGTATGTGGCACTCTCCTTGGTCAAGAAACGATTTTCGGCTGGACCCTTACAGGCCCCGTTTCTAAGACCAGTGCCAAATCGGTCGCATCCTTTTCGACTCAAGTCTCGCTGAATTCAAATGCGAGCTTGGAGAAACTGTTCACAAAATTTTGGGAGGTGGAGGATATTCCAGTACAGCACGAAAAGGAATCCGACCTGTTTTGTGAGCGCAATTTCCAAAAAAACACTAAAAGGGATAAAAACGGCAGATACTTGGTCACACTACCATTCAAGAATTCCGATCACATCCAGTTAGGCCATTCAAGGTCCATCGCACACTGGCAAAAAATGCCCCCCTTAAGGAGCAGTACGATGCGGTGATTCAGGAATATCTGGACTTAGGTCACATGCGACAAGTCCCTCCAAGCAATGGTTCGGATAACTTTTATCTACCACACCATGCTGTTCACAAGCCTGACAGCACCACGACCAAGCTCCACGTAGTATTTAACGCCTTCTACCCGTCATCGAATGGTAAAGGTCTGAACGATGTGATACATGCAGGGCCCGTTCTGCAATCCGACTTAACCATTCAAATTTTAAGATGGCGCTTCTTCCGATATGTCTTCAATGCCGATATCACGAAAATGTATCGGCAGATACTTGTGCATCCCACACACACGCCCTATCAGAGAATTCTTCGTGCTTCGTGACTTCGAACTCAGCACAGTCACGTTTGGAGTTAACTGTGACCCTTTTTGGAAATCTGGGCACTTCATCAGTTGTCTGATGACGTTCGTTCGCTCTATCCCTTAGCAAGTCACATTATCGCAAACAATATTCCATTCCAAATCAACGGCAGATCAAGCAATTGCAGAACTCCGCAAAGCCCTTGAATCTGCCGGGTTCCCCTTGCGAAAATGTACATTCAATGAAAAGGACTTGCTAAAAGCGATTCCCAAGGACCACTTGTTTCGAAGAAGCCTGTTCGGCAAAGACTCTCGGGATCACATGGAAAGCTGACACCGATGAGTTCTTTTTCGCTCCATCCGAGCTAACAACCAAACAGTCCGTCTCCAAACGTGAAGTCCTTTCACAGATTGCCAAATTGTTCGATCCAGCAGGTTGGCTGGGTCCAGTCATTATTCAGGCAAAAATATTCATGCAGGAGATCTGGGTCCAAGAACTGGGCTGGGACGATCCGCTACCTGAGAGTCTTCTCAGTAAGTTGAATTTATTTCTGCAAGAGTATCCGGGCCTCAGTGCGATTCGCATCCCTAGATGGGTCGAATTCCGCCCACAGGGGACTATTCAATACCACGGGTTTTGTGACGCTTCGCAGCGTGCATAGGGGGCCCCCATTTACGTGCGCACTGAGATACAAGATCGCATCTCAGTACATCTCCTAACAGCGAAAACGAGGGTTGCTCCGGTCAAGATGGTATCCTTGCCACGACTAGAACTGTGCGGAGCAGCACTTCTGTCCGAGTTATCCGCTGCACTCAGTCCCCAGCTACCTTCCGCTCGCGGTGACTGGTTCTATTGGACAGGTTCCACAATTGTGCTAGCTTGGCTTCATAAGCCAACATGCGCCTGGACTACCTTTGTAGCAAACAGAGTCGCAAAAATTACTCAGGCCACCGACTTCAATAAATGGTCCCATGTACGATCCGAGTACTATCCAGCGGACCTAGCGAGCAGAGGTGTCCCACCACAAGTGTTAGTCAACAATGAGCTGTGGTGGCACGCGCCAGAATGGTTACGCTTGCCTGAGCACGAAGAAACAGCTCACTTCCAGCAACTCCTTAATTTGAACCCCTTTCTAGATGGTAAGGGAATTAATTATTCGAGCATGTGGTCGTGTAAGAGCGGCCGAAGCACTCGGCTACGATGAGCGGCATCCAATCATACTGCCATACACACGTGCATATTCGCGTCTCTTGACCGCTTTCACCCATCTTATATCCTTGCATGGAGGCAACCAGCTCAACCAAGCTGAAGGTGTTCGTCAAATCCACAATCCATTCCTGCAAAATCTGTGTCATTCGAAAAAAGAAATTGCAAACGCATTCACATTCTCTCGGCCGTTCACTCACACAGGAGTCGATTTTGCAGGCCCCTTCGATGTGAAAAATTACACAGGTGAGCCTGTCTTATTACAAAGGGCTACGTGTGCGTCTTTGTGTGCTTCAGCACCAAAGCCATCCACCTAGAAGCTACATCTGACCTGACCACAGAAAAATTCCTAGGTGCATTTGCGAGATTTGTGGCACGACGAGGCTGCCCAAGTCAAATGCATTCCGAAAACGGCAAAACCTTCGTCGGAGCGGCCAAAGTCCTCTCGCGCGATTTTGTAGAAGCGCTTAAGACTCAACTCCAGGCCACTTACAGTCTCAAGAAACTGTCCTGGAACTTCAACCCTCCTAGTGCACCGCATATGGGTGGCCTGTGGGAGGCAGGTGTAAAGAGTTTCAAAAATCTACTTTATAAGTCTACATCGACCTCCAAAGAGCTTTCCACGCTCCTATCCAAAGTTGAAGCATGCCTGAATTCAAGACCGACATCTCCAATGTCGGAAGATCCTACTGATCTCCTAGCTCTGACTCCCGGTCATTTTCTAGTCGGGGGTCCTCTACTTTCCGCCACAGAGCCAGAGATCAAGGAAAACGCCGCGTCCATCTTCAACCGCTGGCAGCGATTGAAGGCTTTGCAACAACAGTTCTGTCTCCGTTGGAAACATGAGTATCTTTTAGAGTTACACAAAAGAAACAAATGGTAAACTCCAACGCGAGACTTACAACGGGACGATCTAGTCATTATTAAAGAAGTTAATCTTCCAGTTAATGACTGGCGTCTAGGTCGAATCCAAACGACCTATCCTGGCGACGACCAAAGAGTTCGAGGGGTCAACGTGTTAACAGCCCGAGGTGTCTCCAAGAGACCTATCTCTAAGCTGATCCTGCTCCCGTTCTCCATTCTTCATTCTCTCCCATTCTCCATCCAGTAGAATCTCCAGTAAAGACTAGAATACTGGATAAATAGGTCTGCGGACCATCCGTATAAAGCCGCATCAGTAATGTCTATTATGTTTTTTTTCCATCTTTTTCACGTAACAGCACGATGTCTCCACGCCGGCAACGGAATCATTCCGATGCCGAGGAGTCCAAGCGCTGCGTAAGTGCCAGCGGTTTATGCGGCTGTCTCCAGAGAAGAGACTCCGAGTAGTTCTGGTCAACAAATACTGCCCAAACTGTCTGCCTCACCAACATTCCGGGGAGTCCTGTCGCCGCAAGGTCAAGTGACGAAAGTGCCAGGGCGACCATCACATCTTGTTTCATTTCCAAGAAGCGCGTCGCATGCCATCGCGATCTCCAGAGCGATTCCAAACAATGCGCAGCACCAAGGCCCAAGCGCGACGCTCCGCGCCGCCTTCATCTTCTGGGTCCATCTCCTTGTAGATTTTAATGGAACACAAAAGGACAACCGTGCTCCCGAGAGCACACATCCGACTTGGAAACGGCAAGGCGACCCGCGACAATCGGGCACTTTTAGACCCGTGCTGTCCGGTAAGTCTTATCGACGCATCCTTGGCAAAGGCCTCCGGGCTATCCGTCACCAGCGTCGGTAAAGACAACGCATGCTCGGCTATTATAAGTTCCAGGACCTCTAGCTTCCAGCGAGAGGTTATCCTGCAGGTGATGCCAAATCTCCGGTATCGAACTCCAACGAAGCTTGACAGCGAGAAACTGAACGAGCCTTTCAACAACGTTCGATTGGCAGACGATCACTGGTTCCAGCCGGAAATCTCCAATCTGGTTTTGGGCTCGGATATCTACCCAGACATTATTCTCCAAGGCGTCCTGCCGAGCCATGGCGGCGCACCACTGGCCCAAAACACGGTCTTCGGGTGGATACTGTCCGGCTCCTGCGCTCACCGGTAGGAACAGAAGCACTTCCCTCTCCCCTTTTCTTTTTGCAATACTGCAAGGCGGGCGGCATGTTCACACAAGAAGTGTATCCGGCAGTCGCTATCCAACCGCCATGTAACTCCGGAACCAGTACATGGAACATGAAATTCACCTCACTTACACTAATACATTGTAATGTACCCTGAAAATATAGAAGGAAAGAAAAAATAAACTGCAAGCGAACAAACGTGATTTTTTTCAAAACCTTCTTAAGTAAATTTGTGCAGAGCAGAAACGCTCACCCAACGATACAGAAATACGTAAGGTTCATCTGGAAGCCCTGCGGACGCCCTACTACATCACCTCCCAACCAGCTGGAATCCTATCGCCCCATTAGCCTCCGGCCTGCCTTTGGGAAAATTCTGGAGAGATGCACCCTTAGAAGGATCCTTGAAAGTGCGGAGATAAAACATGCAATCCCGAAGTTCCAGTTCGGATTCCGACTCAGGCATGGTACACCTGAGCAACTCCATCGGTAGTACATCCGGTAGTACTTCATGCTAGATAGTTTCCACAGAAAGCAGTATGCGGTGGCAGCATATCTCGACATTCAGTAATCTTTCGACCGCGTGTAACACGCAGGTCTTCTCTCCAAAATCAAGGACAAATTAAATCCACAGCTATTAAGCATTATTGCGAGCTTTCTAACTGAGAGAACCTTCCAAGTGCTGCAGGATGGCATAACCTCTCAAAGTAAACGCATAAACGCGGGAATTCCACGCGGCAGCGTTTTGGGTCCCACGTTATATAGCCTGATTACTCATGATATGCCCACTGCAAATGCAAGCACACGAAATCATCGGCAGGACCTTTGCTGACGACACGGCAATCCTGGCTAGGAATAAATGTGTATACAAGGGAACTGAACTCCTGCAGGAGTACCTCAAACGATTTAAAAATTGGGCCTGTAGATGGAACATCGCAGTGAACCCTAGAAAATACGCCACTGTTACTCACACTTTGCGCAAGCACTCTTGCCCGGGACTGTTTCTTCATGGTGAACTTCTAGATCAATATAGCCAACATAAAGGAGTCACTCTTGCCAGACGACTTACATTTAGTAAGCACGTCTCTGCAGTAACAAGCATCAAATCAAAGATAAGACGAATGAGCTGGCTCCTCAATCCCAACAACAAACTCTCGCTCCGAAACAAAGTACTCATCTACAAAGTAATCCTTGCCCCAGTGTGGCGTTATGGTCTCCAAGTTTATGGTATAACTGCAAAAACACATCTGAACAAAATTCGCATCATTCAGGCCAAAACTTTGCGCAAAATTACTGGAGCCGAATGGTTTATTCGCACACGCGACATCGCAAAGGACCTCAGGGTACTAATGGTGGGCGATGTAGTCAACAGGCAAGCGGCGAGCTACTCAACAAAGCTCCACAACCATCCTAACGTCCTGGAAAGGAGCCTGCTAAGGAGGCGAAGAAGAAGGCGACTGAAGAGGACCTACCCAACTGACCTAGTTGATCGATATATAGGTCACAAACAGCAATAAATACCCCTAAACATGTCCCTGTAAATATATGTATATATGTCTAATTTATTAAACTAATTTTAAATCCACAATTTTCGTTAAGATAAGTAATTACGTCACTCTGATAAAAATTGCTAAAATAGAGTAACAGGATACCAGATCTGAAAATAAACAAAATTTTATAAAACAGAAAAATAAATAAAAAATGATTACATATGTCAATCAATTATTTGCTATAAAGGGCCCTATTCAAAAATTATTGAAATGTACATAATAAAGGTTGGAATACATACTCGTCAAAATAAGAAATAAAATTCAATAAATTGTGACGTCATAATTTCTTATGTTAACGCGCCGTGAGCGTGACCCTTTGATTTGAATGCCATGGCCTGCAGGCATTAAAATTTTCTACCTACTTGCGCCGAGACTCGGCTCTGCAACAACAACATTGGTATCCAAATTGTGCTGTTGTTGTTTCTACGCGCTGCCTTGTAAGAACGACAGAGAAACCCGCAAAAAACACGCATTATCTGTCCATTTTCTTTGCGCTGAGTTTCATAAGTCCTCATCATGGCTCACAAACCTCTTATCGATCAAAACAAAGGATTAAGAACAAATTGAGTTTCGTGCGCACTGTTGTTGTTTTGCAAGTGATTTTTTGTTGCCGCACCCGCCAATGCTGCGACATACGTAACCAGCCCCTACAAGCCAGCGCTCAAGGACATTTTCCCTCATTTTGGAAGGTCTACTTGCCCTAAAAAAGCGATTGAGGAGGGAGTATGTCCGTACCCAGGACCCCACGATTGACAGGATCTATCGTCGTATTGCCAACAGGGTAAGGAAGGAGCTGATTATCCAGAAAAAAATGCCACAGACACCAAGCTGGAGGAAGCAACAGTCGACGTGAGCTCGAATTTCGCGCTCTGGAACCTCACAAGGCAGTATGAACGGCAAGCCGCACCCAAGTTTCCCGTGCGTCATGCCAACGGCACCTGGGCCAGATCGCCAAAGGACAGAGCAGAAGCCTTCGTCAGCAATCTGGAGGAGCGATTCACGCCGTTCGAGACCGCATCACAAGACAGGCTACAGAGTCGCGCAAACCCTGGAGCACCCCTTCCAAATGTCCCTCCCTGTGACACCAATCACAGTACACGAAGTGAAGCAGGAGATCAAGAGTCTTAAAAACCGCAAAGCCCCCGGCGAAGACTGCTTTTTTGATTTTTCTTGTCTCCATTTTCAATGCAGCTCTTCGACTAGGCCACTTCCCAGCGGCCTGGAAGAAAGCGCAAATCGTAGAAGAAGGCGACTGAAGAGGACCTACCCAACTGACCTAGTTGATCGATATATAGGTCACAAACAGCAATAAATACCCCTAAACATGTCCCTGTAAATATATGTATATATGTCTAATTTATTAAACTAATTTTAAATCCACAATTTTCGTTAAGATAAGTAATTACGTCACTCTGATAAAAATTGCTAAAATAGAGTAACAGGATACCAGATCTGAAAATAAACAAAATTTTATAAAACAGAAAAATAAATAAAAAATGATTACATATGTCAATCAATTATTTGCTATAAAGGGCCCTTTTCAAAAATTATTGAAATGTACATAATAAAGGTTGGAATACATATTCGTCAAAACAAGAAATAAAATTCAATACATTGTGACGTCATAATTTCTTATGTTAACGCGCCGTGAGCGTGACCCTTTGATTTGAATGCCATGGCCTGCAGGCATTAAAATTTTCTACCTACTTGCGCCGAGACTCGGTTCAGCAACAACAACATTAGTATCCAAATTGTACTTTTGTTTTTTCTACGCGCTGTCTTGTAAGAACTACAGAGAAAACCGCAAAAAACACAGTGGCATTATTTGTCCATTTTCTTTGCGCTGAGTTTCGTAAGTGATTTTTTGTTGCTTTCTATGGTAAATGAGCTTGTTTTTGGGTTTGATTTTGCGTTTTCGGACCAACCCGATCTATGTCTCGTGTTTTTTAAAACTGAAAAAAAGATCAGAGTTACTCAATGGTCTGATTCTATCGTCGAGATTTTTAATATATATAATAAAATATTTTCATTAGTGTTCTATGAAAGCAGTAATATTCGACGGTTAACTAGTGAAACAAGTGCAGTAAGGCTTTAAATTATATGGTCCGTGGGCGACCTACATTTTCCTGTACGATGGAGGACGCCAACGTCATGGGCACTAGAAGCCGCTCCGCTAGTACAACTGCAGCTGAATCGAGTGCTGAGTCGGTCTCCGGTTTTGCTGGACACAAGAAGGGGAAGAACCGTGGCAAGGAGTTGCCGATAATCTGTGAGCCCATCGATGCGAAGAGGCAGGCAATTCAAACTCGGACACAACGAAATTCGTGAAGCCCATTCCAAGACCCGCAACGACGAAGGGGAGCTCTACAGCCCAGGAGGATGGTCATAGAGCCGCTTCTGCTGCTTCTTCTATCGTATGATGGACGTCGACGATCCTTGCGATAGGTGCAGATGACTATAAAGCGATTGGAAGAGCTGTCGATGTCGCCATCAGTGAAGAACGCGCTGCTTGAGAGAATCTCAAGCAAAGTACCCGTATCCCAGTAAGCCGCTACTATTCTGCGCCACGAATCAACAAGCCAGTGGTGTCGTGGTCCGCGGTGGTCAAGAGTCAAGACCCAAGTGAATCAGGCAAATCGGTAGCGAAGAAGATTATGGAGGAGGTTGTACCATCACTTGGTGTGCGTGTACACGATGTGCGAGAGCTTAAACACATCGCTGCCATCATCCGCACGCCATCGGTAAACGAATTTCAGAAGGTGTTGGGGAATAAAAAGTTTGGAGAGGTTGGACTACATATCCAACCAAACAGTCTGAAACCAAAGGTCATAGTATACGACGTGGACACGACGATCTTGCCGGAGATCTTCATGGAGGAGCTTTATAAAAATAATATTAAGGAGGAAATGACCGCAGAGCCTTCAAGAAAGTCGATGCCGGTCACTCGTCCTCACCTATGCTTCCCAGATGTGTCGGCTTTGATATGATCTTTGAGTGGCGCTTCAAGCAGTACGTATGTAGGTAATGTGGGCAGATGGGACACATCGAAGTCAAGTGGGTAAATCCGGTGGACTGCCGGAATTGCCGCTTCAAGAGGATGCCCTCAGGGCATTATATGCTTTTGTGGTCATGCCCGATCTATGGCGCTGAGTTGGCGAGGGTGCACGCTAAACATTACGTATGAGTGACCACCGCCACTTCTTTGCGCTGCTGGAGGAGCCATATGTAGACGTCGGCGAAAAGATTACGGGCTTCCCAGCCCGTTTTCGGAAGCCACACTGTCGGAGACCGGAAAGGACCGCTGCTATTATACACTACCCGAATGCCATCCGCCTACCAGTGAAGTCGCTGACCACCGAGGCTGGAGTATTTGTGAGGGTGACTGTGGCACAGTTTACTTGACCCCATATACTGCCATGTTCATGCTGATTTGATGAGGATATTGTGCTATATGAGCTATATTGAGCTATATATGCCTTACTGCTACTGGCGAACAATACGCCGGTAATCTTTAGCCTGGGCGCAAATGATGTGTTTCCCATGTGGTTCAGAAAATTCTTTCGGGGCCAGCTGAGTTACAGACAAGGCGAGCAATTGAGTGAGTGGATACTCGATAGTCGTGCTGGCGTGCCAAACTAAGTCAGTAAGGTGTACACGTATGATAATTGAAGAAGACAGAGCGATATCGACGTAATCTTCAACGAAGCAGCGTCTACGTGGAACACATATGACTGGAGTGTGGACGAGTGGGACTTGAGCGACCACAACATAATCACTGCTGTGATGTCGCCATCCCCAAATGCATATTCTCCTGTGCTGTCCTGGAAGCTCCCTAAGGCTTATTGGCGATTGTTCGAACTGGAGCTGGTAGAGGAAATCGATTAGCACCTTTTCCAGGAGGACATTTGGATGGTGCCGTTAGATTCCGCGTAGTCTGCACTACGCCTTGTCGTACAGTCTGTGTGCGACAGAGTGTTAGGCCGCAGTCCGTCGAGAGCCCAGGGAAAAGTTAAATGGTGCACTGCCGAACTGAGTACCAAACGCCGGGAGGTCAGGAGACTGGTGCGGAGTCTCCAGGATGCACGGCGCAGAGGCTACGAATCTGCGCAGTTTCCTGCAGCTCATCTGCCGACAGCCGTCCGCGAGTTCAGGACGCTCATCCTGAAGACGAAGAAGGAAAACTGGCGACGATTCGTTAGAGACCACAGAGATGATGATGGTGTCATGTCTACCGGATATGCCGGGGACAAAAACGGTCCACCGATTTAAGGTGTCTTCGGGCGGATGGCAGGCTGGTTATAACATGGTATGACTGCGCGAGCTCCATCCTCCTTAACTTTTTTCCAGTTGCGGAGTCGAGTTAAGACATCGTCATTCCGGACGAAGCTGCTTCAGCGCTCGATGCAGCTTCCTGTCGGGGCATCTGCCTATTGCCAGTGTTTGGTAAGGTGCTTGAGGGGATCTTGGTGGATCGGTTGAAGGAGGTGCTTCTTGATGGAAATAGATGGCAATTTGGCTTTTTACCTAAACGCTGTGTCGATGATGCCAGGAAGCACGTAATGACCAGCTTTGCCGCCAGCCACGCGCAGCCTAATCGATGCGGGATGCAAGAAAGCTAGCTCTTGGAGAAGTTTCTCCTGTGGCGGCGGTACGGTTTGCAGGAGCAAGCCTACCATATGTCAACAAAAGAGCGAGTTCTCAGTTGAGATTGATTGGCGTGTTTTACTTGTGCTCCAAGATTTTTATATACTTTTGCGCTTTAATCCTGCTTTTTATTTAAAAATTTTGCATTTTTCGGTGCTTTATGTAAAAAGCTTTTATAAACTGTGCAAAGTGTTATCTGTTGTGCTGCGTAAGTCTGTTTATTATTGCATTTATAAAACGTGGCGTCAGTTCCGTGCTGTTGTTATTGCCTGTTTTGATTCTTTTGCTTTGGTGCTCCCCTGTGCATACACTTGTTTGTGCGTGTGTTCGCTGCATACTTTCTGCTTGTGCATCGCGCTCTCGCAAATTTTTTCTATTGCTTTTCGCTCCAAACAATTTGTTTGTGTACGAATAATTGTTTTTTGAGTGTTTACTTGCTCTATCTTGTGCACCGTTTTGTTTTGCTCTGCGCTCTCGCAACTTGCAGTAGAGCCCGTACCTGATCCCGTCCCAGTTATTAAAACTGCCTCAGGCCCGTCAGCGCCAGGCCGCAAAGTTAGACCTGCGCGCAATCTTGCCCAGATTGTTAAAAATAATCATTGTGCCTCTTTGGCTCCTCCAACTCCTGTATTACCTACAGCCCCACCAGCGCCTACTTTAACGGTAGTTGCCCCTCGTAGGCAAGATTTGTGTCTCGACTTTCGTAGGACACCACTTCTGAGTCATTGGCAGCCTATATTGCTAGCAAATATTCAGCTAGCGTGTCAATAACCAAATTTAATTTCCCCTCCCCTCGTGAAATATCATCATTCAAAATAAATGTTTCACATGATATGTTCCCAATCATTTGTGGTCCCAAATTTTGGCCTCCACACTTGATTGTTCACGAGTTCAAGCCTAAAAAGCGTAACCAGCCTGTCACCCTTCCAGTCCCTTCAATACAGGGTACCATTTTTGCCTTAAAAAACTAGCATCATCTTCTGACCAAATCTGTATTCATTATCAGAATGTTAGAGATCTCATTTCAAAGCTTAAAAATCTTTTCATGGCCAGCACTTCCTTCGATTCGGACATAATAGCATTTTCAGAAACATGGTTAAACTCAACCATATCAATCAATATCTGCCTCAATCTCCAGTCTGAACTATTCTGTTTTAGTACGCCTACTGATGCTGAGATTGTCTCAGTTAAGGTGTCTTTTCCTACACGGAATATCTATGTAACATGCTCTTATGTCCCACCTTCTTCTGATATTCAAGTTTATATGAAACATATTACTTGTATTAAAGAAGTTCACACGTGCGTGATAATGACCTATTAATGGTGTCGGGTGATTTTAATTTGTCAAACATCTCTTGGTCATTATTCACTGCTAAAAAATTATCTAGTGCCCTCAGCACAGCACGATTTTATAGACTGCATGCTTGATCTTTCGTTATTTCAAATCAATTCAATTTCTAATCATTTGAATAGAATACTTAACCTTGTATTTGTTAACGACTACCTTATTTCTAATGTGTCTAGGTCCCCTCCTTTATCTCCTCCTGAGGATGTCTATCATCCTACTTTAGAGATTGCAATGCTCAATTCTTATCCTTTCATTTCGTGCTCATCAGCCAATAACCCCCGCTGTTGCTTTCGCAAAAGAAATTATTCTTTTCTGAATCACCTTATTTATGCAACCGATTGGTCCTTCTTATATGACTCAGTTGATATGAATACAGCCATTAATTTTTTTTATATCACCCTAAACTCCCTCTTAAATGTGTGTATTCCTAAGTCAATTCCTTCGACTTCTTTTTCAAAACCACCCTGGTTTACTCCCAGATTATCACATCTAAAAAATGTAAAATCTAAATATTTTAAAATATTTTTGAAGTTTAATAGGTCTGGTTCGTGTACAGACTTGGCTAAATATTCCATAGCCAAGTCGAACTTCTTTCTTCTTATTTCTCAATGCTATGAGAATTATCTAACTCGTTGTAAAAGAGAGAGTTCTCAGTTGAGAGTGATTGACGTGTTTTACTTGTGCTCCAAGATTTTTATATATTTTTGCGCTTTTATCCTGCTTTATATTTCAAAATTTTGCATTTTCGGTGCTTGATTTAAAAAGCTTTTATAAACTGTGCAAAGTGTCATCTGTTGTGCAGCGTGTCTGTTAATTATTACATTTTATAAAACGCGGCGTCAGTTCCGTGTTTGTTGTTATTGGCTGTTTTAAGTCTTTTGCCTTTGTGCTCCCCTGTGCATACACTTGTTTGTGCGTGTGTTCGCTGCATACTTTCTGCTTGTGCATCGCGCTCTCACAAAATTCTTTCTATTGCTTTTCGCACCAAACAATTTGTTTGTGTACGAATAATTGTTTTTTGAGTGTTTACTTGTGCACCGTTTTCGTTTCGTTTTGCTCTGCGCTCTCGCAAGTTGCTTGTGCATTTAATAATTATGTCGTGCTGTAAGAAACCGTGCACGTTCAAGCAGGCTGACGAATTGCTGGCTGTGTGAGAATATGATGCATGCTACGACTTTCTTGTCTCTTCCTAGCAACTTGGAGGTATCTCCAATGTTGTCTTTATCGCCTTCTCCAAGCGACTGTCCAATTACCCCGGCTTCAAGCCCTGTACTAGACCCAGTAGAGCCCGTACCTGATTCCGTCCTAATTAATCAAACTGCCTCAGCCCCGTCAGCTCCTGGCCGCAAAGGTAGACCTGCGCGCAATCTTGCGCAGATTGTTAAAAGCAATCATTGTGCCTCGTTAGCTCCTCCAACTCCTGTATTACCTACAGCCCCATCAGCGCCTACTTTAACGGTAGTTGCCCCTCGTAGGCAAGTTTTTGTGTCTCGACTTTCGTCGGACACCACTTCTGAGTCATTGGCAGCCTATATTGCTAGCAAATCTTCTGCTAGCGTGTCAATAACTAAATTTAATTTCTCCACCCCTCGTGAAATATCATCATTCAAAATAAATGTTTCACATGATATGTTCCCAATCATTTGTGATCCCAAATTTTGGCCACCACACATGATTGTTCATGAGTTCAAGCCTAAAAAGCGTAACCAGCCTGTCACCCTTCCAGTCCCTTCAATACAGGGTACCATTTCTGCCCCAAAAAACTAGCTTCATCTTCTGACCAAATCTTTATTCATTATCAGAATGTCAGAGGTCTCACTTCAAAGCTAAAAAATCTTTTTATTGCCAGCACTTCCTTCGATTCGGACATAATAGCATTTTCAGAAACATGGTTAAACTCAACCATATCTGATTTTGAGATATTACCGAATAACTTTATTTTGTTTAGAAATGATCGGCCGACTCGAGGTGGTGGGGTGTTAATTGCCGTTAAAGCCACTCTCCAGTCTGAACTTTTCTGTTTTAGTACGCCTACTGACGCTGAGATTGTCTCAGTTAAGGTGTCTTTTCCTACACGGAATATCTATGTAACATGCTCTTATGTCCCACCTTCTTCTGATATTCAAGTTTATATGAATCATATTACTTGTATTAAAGAAGTTTCTTCACACGTGCGGGATAATGACCTATTATTGGTGTTGGGTGATTTTAATTTGTCAAACATCTCTTGGTCATTATTCACTGCTGAAAATTATCTAGTGCCCTCAGCACAGCACGATTTTATAGACTGCATGCTTGATCTTTCGTTATTTCAAATCAATTCAATTTCTAATCATTTGAATAGAATACTTAACCTTGTATTTGTTAACGACTACCTTATTTCTAATGTGTCTAGGTCACTTCCTTTATCTCTTCCTGAGGATGTCTATCATCCAACTTTAGAGATTGCAATGCTAAATTGTAATCCTTCCATTTCGTGCTCATCAGCCAATAAGCCCCGCTATTGCTTTCGCAAAGGAAATTATTCCTTGCTGAATCAGCTTATTTATTCAACCGATTGGTCTTTCTTATATGACTCAGTTGATATGAATACAGCTATTAATTCTTTTTATATCACCCTAAACTCCCTCTTAGATGTGTGTATTCCTAAGTCAATTCCTTCGGCTACTTTTTCAAAACCACCCTGGTTTACTCACAGATTATCACATCTAAAAAATGTAAAAAAAAATGTAAAAAATGTAAAAGGCAATTTGCCCAAAATCCGAGACAGCTTTACAATTTTGTAAACTTGAAGCGTAAATCTTTAAGTTTGCCATCTTCTTTTTCTCTTGGGATGGATAAAGCTAGCAATGCCACTGATTCTGCTAACCTCGTTGCGAATTTTTTCCAATCAACTTACTCTTCAGTCTGTCCTAATACTAATTCTTACCCTTATACTATTTTTTCCGCTAGTTCCATACCTCCCCCCATTATTTCACAATCCTCTCTCCTATTAGCTATAAACTCTTTAAAATCTTCTTACTCTCCTGGGCCTGACAATATTCCTAGTTGTCTACTCAAGGAGCGTAGTTCTTCCCTTCTTTATCCATTGCTAAAGTTTTTTAATCTATTCCTTGAAACTTCTGTCTTTCCATCTCTTTGGAAAGCATCTTATATCAATCCTCTTCACAAGAAAGGTGGGAAGTCTGATATACAAAATTACAGGGGCATTGCAAAACTGTCCGCCATTCCTAAATTATTTAAAAAAATAATCACTTCGAATTTGCAGCTTTTCTGCAAATCAGTTGTTTCCCCTGTTCAACATGGATTCGTAAAGAATCGGTCAACTACGACCAATCTGCTTGAGTTTACTTCCTTGGTAAATTATGCTTTCCTTTCGAAAATGCAAACTGATCTTATTTACACTGACTTCATTAAGGCGTTTGACTCTGTGCACCATGACATTTTACTTTTTTTAAAAGGTAGGACCCAAAGAGTAATGCTGAGGCTGACTAGCTCTAAACGGGTGCACGTTACTTCTGGTGTTCCTCAAGGTAGTCATCTTGGACCTTTACTCTTTTTATAAATGATCTCCCCTTTGTTATATCACATTCCTGTGTACTCATGTATGCAGAGGATATAAAACTTATCCTATCACACACTAATCCCCTACATCATTCTCGTCTACAAGACGATTTGCACGCTATGCAACTTTGGTGTTCGGCCAATCAATTGCATCTAAATTGTTTAAAGTGTATGTTTATGACTTTTAATCGTACTACACCTTATCTTGTCAGTTATACAATCGACAATATCCCTTTGCAGCGTATAAGTTAAGGATCTAGGCGTTATTTTTATTCTAAACTCTGTTTCCATCTTCACATAGATACCATTATTAATGAGGCAAAAGGTGTACTTTGATTCATTAAACGATGGTCTAAAGAGTTTTACGATCCTTTTATAACATTACTTCTGTTCATCTCTCTTGTTCGCCCTATCCTTGAATACTGCTCTTGCATCTGGTCTCCACAGTATAACAATAGCCAGGATCGTATTGAATCTGTTCAGAAGCAATTTCTGCTTTTTGCCTTACGAGGTTTAAATTGGGACCCTAATCTTCGGTTGCCACCCTACTCCAGCAGACTGCTTCTTCCCAACCTTCCGTCGTTAACCAACCGTAGGACAATTCTCGGTGTTGTCCTTCTACATAAGTTGATTATTGGCGACATAGATTCTCCTTTTCTGCTAGGGCGTCTTCAATTCTCTGTTCCGGGTAGACCAACCAGAAATTATCGCCCCTTATTCCTATCTACGTGCACAACAGACTACGCTATGCACAATCCTTTTCGCGTGCTATGTAAAAATTATAATAGTTTGCATCACGTTTTCTCTACCGAACTGTCTCTACCCCTAATAAAATCGTTGCTTTCAGGTTACCTTCGAGAAGTCGCTGACCATTCCCCGCTTTGAGCAGGGGCATAGCATGCCGGACAGGCTAAAAAAGTTTCCCCCAACCACATTCTCGGTGTTGTTGGTGTGTCGGTGATTTCCCATTACTTTTCTCTTTGTCCTATCTAGATAACACTCTTTATCTAACTTACATTGCTTTACTTTATTTACAATCTTTCTACTTTCTTTTTTACTATTTATTGTATTTTCTTTATTAATGAAGCAAATTAAGATTATTTTAAATTTTACTTGAGAACACGTTTTTCCTACTTACAACCTTCTGCTTAGATATAGGCTCTAATAGCGTCACTGACAAAATTAGCTGTGAAAAGGGGCACAGCTGGCCGGACTGGCAAATAAAACACGCCCATCGGTCGGTGATGCTATTTAGAAAATTGTATTCTTTAACTAGGCTTTTAGCATATAATTCTATTGCATAATCTATTGAATAATGAGGAAGACACTCGATTTGTCGACCATTAATAAATAAATAAATAAAAGATCCGATACCTTAGCATCACAGTCGGTGAACGGTTGAATTATCAGCCGCATATCGCATGATTGCGGGATAAGCTGACTGGAGTCGTCGGAGCATTAGCTCGCGAGCTACGGGTTGACAGGGACCTCAGTCCCCGAGCCAGACGCACTGTCTATGCCGGACTCATGGTGCCTTGTGCACTGTTTGATGCCTCGGTATGCTATTCCGCAGTCGGGAGAGAGTCAGGGGCCAGGAGGCGCCTCATCTCCGGGATGTCGTACAGTGTCCACCGTGGCACTGCAGGTGCTTGCTAGTCTGAACTATTCTGTTTTAGTACGCCTACTGACGCTGACATTGTCTCAGTTAAGGTGTCTTTTCCTACACGGAATATCTATGTAACATGCTCTTATGTCCCACCTTCTTCTGATATTCCAGTTTATATGAAACATATTACTTGTATTAAAGAAGTTTCTTCACACGTGCGTGATAATGACCTATTAATGGTGTTGGGTGATTTTAATTTGTCGAACATCTCTTGGTCATTATTCACTGCTGAAAATTATCTAGTGCCCTCAGCACAGCATGATTTTATAGACTGCATGCTTGATGTTTCGTTATTTCAAATCAATTCAATTTCTAATCATTTAAATAGAATCTTTAACCTTGTATTTGTTAACGACTACCTTATTTCTAATGTGTCTAGGTCCCCTCCTTTATCTCCTCCTGAGGATGTCTATCATCCTACTTTAGAGATTGCAATGCTCAATTCTTATCCTTTCATTTCGTGCTCATCAGCCAATAACCCCCGCTGTTGCTTTCGCAAAAGAAATTATTCTTTTCTGAATCACCTTATTTATGCAACCGATTGGTCCTTCTTATATGACTCAGTTGATATGAATACAGCCATTAATTTTTTTTATATCACCCTAAACTCCCTCTTAAATGTGTGTATTCCTAAGTCAATTCCTTTGACTGCTCTTTCAAAACCACCCTGGTTTACTCTCAGATTATCACATCTAAAAAATGTAAAATCTAAATATTTTAAAAAGTTTAATCCGTCTGGTTCGTGTACAGACTTGGCTAAATATTCCATAGCCAAGTCGAACTTCTTAATTCTCAATGGTAAGAGAATTATCTAACTCGTTGTAAAAGGCAATTTGCCCAAAATCCGAGACAGTTTTACAATTTTGTAAACTTGAAGCGTAAATCTTCAAGTTTGTCATCTTCTTTTTCTCTTGGGATGGATAAAGCTAGCAATGCCACTGATTCTGCTAACCTCTTTGCTATTTTTTTCCAATCAACTTACTCTTCAGTCTGTCCTAATATTAATTCTTACCCTTATACTATTTCTTCCGCTAGTTCTATACCTCCCCCCATTATTTCACAATCCTCTCTCCTATTAGCTATAAACTCTTTAAAATCTTCTTACTCTCCTGGGCCTGACAATTTGAAAAAATAATCACTTCGAATTTGCAGCATTTCTGCAAATCAGTTGTTTCCCCTGTTCAACATGGATTCGTAAACAATCGGTCAACTACGACCAATCTGCCTGAGTTTACTTCCTTGGTAAATTATGCTTTCCTTTCGAAAATGCAAACTGATGTCATTTACACTGACTTCATTAAGCGTTTGACTCTGTGCACCATGACATTTTACTTTTTTTAAAAGGTAGGACCCAAAGAGTAATGCTGAGGCTGACTACCTCTAAACGGGTTCACGTTACTTCTGGTGTTCCTCAAGGTAGTCATCTTGCACCTCTACTCTTTACTCTTTTTATAAATGATCTGCACTTTGTTATATCACATTCCTGTGTACTCATGTATGCAGAGGATATAAAACTTATCCTATCACACACTAATCCCCTACATCATTCTCGTCTACAAAACGATTTGAACGCTATGCAACTTTGGTGTTCAGCCAATCAATTGCATCTAAATTGTTTAAACTCTATGTGAAAGACTTTTAATCGTACTACACCTTATCTTGTCAGTTATACAATCGACAATATCCCTTTGCAACGTATACTAACAGTTAAGGATCTAGGCGTTACTTTTGATTCTAAGCTCTGTTTCAATTTTCACATAGATACCATTGTTAATGAAGCAAAATTATACTTGGATTCATTAAACGATGGTCTAAAGAGTTTTACGATCCTTTTATAACAAAACTTCTGTACATCTCTCTTGTTCGCCCTATCCTTGAATACTGTTCTTCCATCTGGTTTCCATAGTATAACAATAGCCAGGATCGTATTGAATCTGTTCATAAGCAATTTCTGCTTTTTGCCTTACGAGGCTTAAATTGGGACCCTAATCTTCGGTTGCCATCCTACTCCAGCAGACTGCTTCTTCTCAACCTTCCGTCGTTAACCAACCGTAGGACAATTCTCGGTGTTGTCCTTCTACATAAGTTGATTATTGGCGACATAGATTCTCCTTTTCTGCTAGGGCGTCTTCAATTCTCTGTTCCGGCTAGACTAACCATAAATTATCGCCCCTTATTCCTATCTACGTGCACAACAGACTACGCTACCCCTAATAAAATCGTTGCTTTCAGGTTACCTTCGAGAAGTCGCTGACCATTCCCCGCTTTGAGCAGGGGCATAGCATGCCGGACAGGCTAAAAAATTTTCCCCCACCGGGTCGGTGATTTCCCATTACTTTTCTCTTAACTTAACACTCTTTATCGAACTTACATTGCTTTACTTTATTTACAATCTTTCTACTTTCTTTTTTACTATTTATTGTATTTTCTTTATTAATGAAGCAAATTAAGATTATTTTAAATTTTACTTGAGAACACGTTTTTCCTACTTACAACCTTCTGCTTAGATATAGGCTCTAATAGCGTCACTGACAAAATTAGCTGTGAAAAGGGGCACAGCTGGCCGGACTGGCAAATAAAACACGCCCATCGGTCGGTGATGCTATTTAGAAAATTGTATTCTTTAACTAGGCTTTTAGCATATAATTCTATTGCATAATCTATTGAATAATGAGGAAGACACTCGATTTGTCGACCATTAATAAATAAATAAATAAAAGATCCGATACCTTAGCATCACAGTCGGTGAACGGTTGAATTATCAGCCGCATATCGCATGATTGCGGGATAAGCTGACTGGAGTCGTCGGAGCATTAGCTCGCGAGCTACGGGTTGACAGGGACCTCAGTCCCCGAGCCAGACGCACTGTCTATGCCGGACTCATGGTGCCTTGTGCACTGTTTGATGCCTCGGTATGCTATTCCGCAGTCGGGAGAGAGTCAGGGGCCAGGAGGCGCCTCATCTCCGGGATGTCGTACAGTGTCCACCGTGGCACTGCAGGTGCTTGCTAGTCTGAACTATTCTGTTTTAGTACGCCTACTGACGCTGACATTGTCTCAGTTAAGGTGTCTTTTCCTACACGGAATATCTATGTAACATGCTCTTATGTCCCACCTTCTTCTGATATTCCAGTTTATATGAAACATATTACTTGTATTAAAGAAGTTTCTTCACACGTGCGTGATAATGACCTATTAATGGTGTTGGGTGATTTTAATTTGTCGAACATCTCTTGGTCATTATTCACTGCTGAAAATTATCTAGTGCCCTCAGCACAGCATGATTTTATAGACTGCATGCTTGATGTTTCGTTATTTCAAATCAATTCAATTTCTAATCATTTAAATAGAATCTTTAACCTTGTATTTGTTAACGACTACCTTATTTCTAATGTGTCTAGGTCCCCTCCTTTATCTCCTCCTGAGGATGTCTATCATCCTACTTTAGAGATTGCAATGCTCAATTCTTATCCTTTCATTTCGTGCTCATCAGCCAATAACCCCCGCTGTTGCTTTCGCAAAAGAAATTATTCTTTTCTGAATCACCTTATTTATGCAACCGATTGGTCCTTCTTATATGACTCAGTTGATATGAATACAGCCATTAATTTTTTTTATATCACCCTAAACTCCCTCTTAAATGTGTGTATTCCTAAGTCAATTCCTTTGACTGCTCTTTCAAAACCACCCTGGTTTACTCTCAGATTATCACATCTAAAAAATGTAAAATCTAAATATTTTAAAAAGTTTAATCCGTCTGGTTCGTGTACAGACTTGGCTAAATATTCCATAGCCAAGTCGAACTTCTTAATTCTCAATGGTATGAGAATTATCTAACTCGTTGTAAAAGGCAATTTGCCCAAAATCCGAGACAGTTTTACAATTTTGTAATTGAAGCGTAAATCTTCAAGTTTGTCATCTTCTTTTTCTCTTGGGATGGATAAAGCTAGCAATGCCACTGATTCTGCTAACCTCTTTGCTAATTTTTTCCAATCAACTTACTCTTCAGTCTGTCCTAATATTAATTCTTACCCTTATACTATTTCTTCCGCTAGTTCTATACCTCCCCCCATTATTTCACAATCCTCTCTCCTATTAGCTATAAACTCTTTAAAATCTTCTTACTCTCCTGGGCCTGACAATTTGAAAAAATAATCACTTCGAATTTGCAGCATTTCTGCAAATCAGTTGTTTCCCCTGTTCAACATGGATTCGTAAACAATCGGTCAACTACGACCAATCTGCCTGAGTTTACTTCCTTGGTAAATTATGCTTTCCTTTCGAAAATGCAAACTGATGTCATTTACACTGACTTCATTAAGCGTTTGACTCTGTGCACCATGACATTTTACTTTTTTAAAAGGTAGGACCCAAAGAGTAATGCTGAGGCTGACTACCTCTAAACGGGTTCACGTTACTTCTGGTGTTCCTCAAGGTAGTCATCTTGCACCTCTACTCTTTACTCTTTTTATAAATGATCTGCACTTTGTTATATCACATTCCTGTGTACTCATGTATGCAGAGGATATAAAACTTATCCTATCACACACTAATCCCCTACATCATTCTCGTCTACAAAACGATTTGAACGCTATGCAACTTTGGTGTTCAGCCAATCAATTGCATCTAAATTGTTTAAAGTCTATGTGAAAGACTTTTAATCGTACTACACCTTATCTTGTCAGTTATACAATCGACAATATCCCTTTGCAACGTATACTAACAGTTAAGGATCTAGGCGTTACTTTTGATTCTAAGCTCTGTTTCAATTTTCACATAGATACCATTGTTAATGAAGCAAAATTATACTTGGATTCATTAAACGATGGTCTAAAGAGTTTTACGATCCTTTTATAACAAAACTTCTGTACATCTCTCTTGTTCGCCCTATCCTTGAATACTGTTCTTCCATCTGGTTTCCATAGTATAACAATAGCCAGGATCGTATTGAATCTGTTCATAAGCAATTTCTGCTTTTTGCCTTACGAGGCTTAAATTGGGACCCTAATCTTCGGTTGCCATCCTACTCCAGCAGACTGCTTCTTCTCAACCTTCCGTCGTTAACCAACTGTAGGACAATTCTCGGTGTTGTCCTTCTACATAAGTTGATTATTGGCGACATAGATTCTCCTTTTCTGCTAGGGCGTCTTCAATTCTCTGTTCCGGCTAGACTAACCAGAAATTATCGCCCCTTATTCCTATCTACGTGCACAACAGACTACGCTACCCCTAATAAAATCGTTGCTTTCAGGTTACCTTCGAGAAGTCGAAGTATTTTCTTTATTAATGAAGCAAATTAAGATTATTTTTAATTTTACTTGAGAACACGTTTTTCCTACTTACAACCTTCTGCTTAGATGTAGGCTCTAATAGCGTCACTGACAAAATTAGCTGGGAAAAGGGGCACAGCTGGCCGGACTGGCAAATAAAACACGCCCAACGGTCGGTGATGCTATTTAGAAAATTGTATTATTTAACTAGGCTTTTAGCATATAATTCTATTGTATAATCTATTGAATAATGAGGAACACTCTCGTTTTGTCGACCATTAATAAATAAATAAATAAAAGATCCGATACCTTGGCATCACAGTCGGTGAACGGTTTAATTATCAGCCGCATATCGCATGATTGCGGGATAAGCTGACTGGAGTCGTCGGAGCATTAGCTCGCGTGCTACGGGTTGACAAGGACCTCAGTCCCCGAGCCAGACGCACTGTCTATGCCGGACTCATGGTGCCTTGTGCACTGTTTGATGCCTCGGTATGGTATTCCGCAGTCAGGAGAGAGTCAGGGGCCAGGAGGCCCCTCATCTCCGGTATGTGGTATAGTGTCCACCGTGGCACTGCAGGTGCTTGCTAGTCTGAACTATTCTGTTTTAGTACGCCTACTGACGCTGACATTGTCTCAGTTAAGGTGTCTTTTCCTACACGGAATATCTATGTAACATGCTCTTATGTCCCACCTTCTTCTGATATTCCAGTTTATATGAAACATATTACTTGTATTAAAGAAGTTTCTTCACACATGCGTGATAATGACCTATTAATGGTGTTGGGTGATTTTAATTTGTCGAACATCTCTTGGTCATTATTCACTGCTGAAAATTATCTAGTGCCCTCAGCACAGCATGATTTTATAGACTGCATGCTTGATGTTTCGTTATTTCAAATCAATTCAATTTCTAATCATTTAAATAGAATCTTTAACCTTGTATTTGTTAACGACTACCTTATTTCTAATGTGTCTAGGTCCCCTCCTTTATCTCCTCCTGAGGATGTCTATCATCCTACTTTAGAGATTGCAATGCTCAATTCTTATCCTTTCATTTCGTGCTCATCAGCCAATAACCCCCGCTGTTGCTTTCGCAAAAGAAATTATTCTTTTCTGAATCACCTTATTTATGCAACCGATTGGTCCTTCTTATATGACTCAGTTGATATGAATACAGCCATTAATTTTTTTTATATCACCCTAAACTCCCTCTTAAATGTGTGTATTCCTAAGTCAATTCCTTTGACTGCTCTTTCAAAACCACCCTGGTTTACTCTCAGATTATCACATCTAAAAAATGTAAAATCTAAATATTTTAAAAAGTTTAATCCGTCTGGTTCGTGTACAGACTTGGCTAAATATTCCATAGCCAAGTCGAACTTCTTTCTTCTTAATTCTCAATGCTATGAGAATTATCTAACTCGTTGTAAAAGGCAATTTGCCCAAAATTCGAGACAGTTTTACAATTTTGTAAACTTGAAGCGTAAATCTTCAAGTTTGTCATCTTCTTTTTCTCTTGGGATGGATAAAGCTAGCAATGCCACTGATTCTGCTAACCTCTTTGCTAATTTTTTCCAATCAACTTACTCTTCAGTCTGTCCTAATATTAATTCTTACCCTTATACTATTTCTTCCGCTAGTTCTATACCTCCCCCCATTATTTCACAATCCTCTCTCCTATTAGCTATAAACTCTTTAAAATCTTCTTACTCTCCTGGGCCTGACAATTTGAAAAAATAATCACTTCGAATTTGCAGCATTTCTGCAAATCAGTTGTTTCCCCTGTTCAACATGGATTCGTAAACAATCGGTCAACTACGACCAATCTGCCTGAGTTTACTTCCTTGGTAAATTATGCTTTCCTTTCGAAAATGCAAACTGATGTCATTTACACTGACTTCATTAAGCGTTTGACTCTGTGCACCATGACATTTTACTTTTTTTAAAAGGTAGGACCCAAAGAGTAATGCTGAGGCTGACTACCTCTAAACGGGTTCACGTTACTTCTGGTGTTCCTCAAGGTAGTCATCTTGCACCTCTACTCTTTACTCTTTTTATAAATGATCTGCACTTTGTTATATCACATTCCTGTGTACTCATGTATGCAGAGGATATAAAACTTATCCTATCACACACTAATCCCCTACATCATTCTCGTCTACAAAACGATTTGAACGCTATGCAACTTTGGTGTTCAGCCAATCAATTGCATCTAAATTGTTTAAACTCTATGTGAAAGACTTTTAATCGTACTACACCTTATCTTGTCAGTTATACAATCGACAATATCCCTTTGCAACGTATACTAACAGTTAAGGATCTAGGCGTTACTTTTGATTCTAAGCTCTGTTTCAATTTTCACATAGATACCATTGTTAATGAAGCAAAATTATACTTGGATTCATTAAACGATGGTCTAAAGAGTTTTACGATCCTTTTATAACAAAACTTCTGTACATCTCTCTTGTTCGCCCTATCCTTGAATACTGTTCTTCCATCTGGTTTCCATAGTATAACAATAGCCAGGATCGTATTGAATCTGTTCATAAGCAATTTCTGCTTTTTGCCTTACGAGGCTTAAATTGGGACCCTAATCTTCGGTTGCCATCCTACTCCAGCAGACTGCTTCTTCTCAACCTTCCGTCGTTAACCAACCGTAGGACAATTCTCGGTGTTGTCCTTCTACATAAGTTGATTATTGGCGACATAGATTCTCCTTTTCTGCTAGGGCGTCTTCAATTCTCTGTTCCGGCTAGACTAACCAGAAATTATCGCCCCTTATTCCTATCTACGTGCACAACAGACTACGCTACCCCTAATAAAATCGTTGCTTTCAGGTTACCTTCGAGAAGTCGCTGACCATTCCCCGCTTTGAGCAGGGGCATAGCATGCCGGACAGGCTAAAAAATTTTCCCCCACCGGGTCGGTGATTTCCCATTACTTTTCTCTTAACTTAACACTCTTTATCTAACTTACATTGCTTTACTTTATTTACAATCTTTCTACTTTCTTTTTTACTATTTATTGTATTTTCTTTATTAATGAAGCAAATTAAGATTATTTTTAATTTTACTTGAGAACACGTTTTTCCTACTTACAACCTTCTGCTTAGATGTAGGCTCTAATAGCGTCACTGACAAAATTAGCTGGGAAAAGGGGCACAGCTGGCCGGACTGGCAAATAAAACACGCCCAACGGTCGGTGATGCTATTTAGAAAATTGTATTATTTAACTAGGCTTTTAGCATATAATTCTATTGTATAATCTATTGAATAATGAGGAACACTCTCATTTTGTCGACCATTAATAAATAAATAAATAAAAGATCCGATACCTTGGCATCACAGTCGGTGAACGGTTTAATTATCAGCCGCATATCGCATGATTGCGGGATAAGCTGACTGGAGTCGTCGGAGCATTAGCTCGCGTGCTACGGGTTGACAAGGACCTCAGTCCCCGAGCCAGACGCACTGTCTATGCCGGACTCATGGTGCCTTGTGCACTGTTTGATGCCTCGGTATGGTATTCCGCAGTCAGGAGAGAGTCAGGGGCCAGGAGGCCCCTCATCTCCGGTATGTGGTATAGTGTCCACCGTGGCACTGCAGGTGCTTGCTAGTCTGAACTATTCTGTTTTAGTAAAGGTAAAGGTCAGTTAAGGTGTCTTTTCCTACACGGAATATCTATGTAACATGCTCTTATGTCCCACCTTCTTCTGATATTCAAGTTTATATGAAACATATTCTTATCCTTTCATTTCGTGATCATCAGCCAATAACCCCCGCTGTTGCTTTCGCAAAAGAAATTATTCTTTTCTGAATCAGCTTATTTATGCAACCGATTGGTCCTTCTTATATGACTCAGTTGATATGAATACAGCCATTAATTTTTTTTATATCACCCTAAACTCCCTCTTAAATGTGTATATTCCTAAGTCAATTCCTTCGACTTCTCTTTCGAAACCACCCTGGATTACTCCCAGATTATCACATCTAAAAAATGTAAAATCTAAATATTTTAAAAAGTTTAATAAGTCTGGTTCGTGTACAGACTTGGCTAAATATTCCATAGCCAAGTCGAACTTCTTTCTTCTTAATTCTCAATGCTATGAGAATTATACCGCCAACAACTGCTAGTACAACTGCAGCTGAATCGAGTGCTGAGTCGGTCTCCGGTTTTGCTGGACACAAGAAGTCGAAGAACCGTGGCAAGGAGTCGCCGATAATCTGTGAGCCCATCCATGCGAAGAGGCAGGCAATTCAAACTCGGACACGACGAAATTCGTGAAGCCCATTGCAAGACCCGCAACGACGAAAGGAAGCTCTACAGCCCAGGAGGATGGTCATAGAGCCGCTTCTGCTGCTTCTTCTATCGTATGATGGACGTCGACGATCCGGAATGGCTATAAAGCGATTGGAAGGGCTGTCGATGTCGCTAGCAGTGAAGAACGCGCTGCTTGAGAGAATCTCAAGCAAAGTACCCGTATCCCAGTAAGGCGCTACTACTCTCGCTGCGTCACGAATCAACAAGCCAGTGGTGTCGTGGTCCGCGGTGGTTACGAGTCAAGACCCAAGTGAATCAGGCAAATCGGTAGCGAAGAAGATTATGGAGGAGGTTGTACCATCACTTGGTGTGCGTGTACACGACGTGCGAGAGTTTAAACATCCCGCTGCCATCATCCGCACGCCATCGGTAAGCGAATTTCAGAAGGTGTTGGCGAATAAAAAGTTTGCTGAGGTTGGACTACATATCCAACCAAACATATGGCCACTTCTTTGCGCTGCTGGAGGAGCCATATGTGGACGTCGGTGAAAAGATTACGGGTTTCCCAGGCCGTTTTCGGAAGCCACACTGTCGGAGACCGGAAAGGACCGCTGCTATTATACACTACCCGGATGCCATCCGCCTACCAGTGAAGTAGCTGACCACCGAGGCTGGAGTATGTGTGAGGGTGACTGTGGCACAGTTTACTTGACCCCATATACTTCCATGTTCATGCTAATTTGATGAGGATATTGTGCTAAATGAGCTATATTGAGCTATATATGCCTTGCTGCTACTGGCGAACAGTACACCGGTAATTTTTAGCCAGCCCGCAAATGATGTGTTTCCCATGTGGTTCAGCAAATTCTTTTGTGGCCAGCTGAGCTACAGACGAGGCGAGCAATTAGGTGAGTGGATACTCGATAGTCGTGCCTACGTGTCAAACTAAGTAACTGAGGTGTATACGTTTGATAATCGAAGAAGACAGAGCGATATCGACGTAATCTTCAACGAAGCAGCGTCTACGTGGAACACGTATGACTGGAGTGTGGACGAGTGGGATTTGAGCGACCACAACATAATCACTGTTGTGATGTCGCCATCCCCAAATGCATATGCTCCTGTGCTGTCCTGGAAGCTCCCTAAGGCCTATTGGCGATTCTTCGAATCGGAGCTGGTAGAGGAAATCGATTAGCACCTTTTCCAGGAGGACATTTGGATGGTGCCGTTAGATTCCGCGTAGTCTGCACTACGCCTTGTCGTACAGTCTGTGTGCGACAGAGTGTTAGGCCGCAGTCCGTCGAGAGCCCAAGGAAAACTAAAATGGTGCACTGCCGAACTGACTACCAAACGCCGGGAGGTCAGGAGACTGGAGCGGAGTCTCCAGGATGCACGGCGCAGAGGCTACGAATCTGCGCAGTTTCCTGCAGCTCATCTGCCGACAGCCGTCCGCGAGTTCAGGACGCTCATCCTGAAGACGAAGAAGGAAAACTGGCGACGATTCGTTAGAGACCACAGAGATGATGATGGTGTCATGTCTACCGGATATGCCGGGGACAAAAACGGTCCACCGATTTAAGGTGCCTTCAGGCGGACGGCAGGCTGGTTATAACATGGTATGACTGCGCGAGTTTCCTCCTCCTTAACTTTTTTCCAGTTGCGGAGTCGAGTTAAGACATCGTCATTCCGGACGAAGCTGCTCCAGCGCTCGATGCAGCTTCCTGTCGGGGCATCTGCCTATTGCCAGTGTTTGGCAAGGTGCTTGAGGGGATCTTGGTGGATCGGTTGAAGGAGGTGCTTCTTGATGGAAATAGATGGCAATTTGGCTTTTTACCTAAACGCTGTGTCGACGATGCCAGGAAGCACGTAATGACCAGCTTTGCCGCCACCCACGCGCAGCCTAATCGATGCGGGATGCAAGGAAGCTAGCTCTTGGAGATGTCTCTCCTGTGGCTGCGGTACGGTTTGCAGGAGCAAGCCTACCATATGTCAACAAGATCCGATACCTTGGCATCACAGTCGGTGAACGGTTGAATTATCAGCCGCATATCGCATGATTGCGGGATAAGCTGACTGGAGTCGTCGGAGCATTAGCTCGCGAGCTACGGGTTGACAGGGACCTCAGTCCCCGAGCCAGACGCACTGTCTATGCCGGACTCATGGTGCCTTGTGCACTGTTTGATGTCTCGGTATGCTATTTCGCAGTCGGGAGAGAG
The DNA here is from genome assembly GCF_030788295.1 of Drosophila virilis. Classification (NCBI taxonomy): domain Eukaryota; kingdom Metazoa; phylum Arthropoda; class Insecta; order Diptera; family Drosophilidae; genus Drosophila; species Drosophila virilis. Next base: position 26,850,909 of record NC_091545.1, read on the forward strand.
TCAGGGGCCAGGAGGCGCCTCATCTCCGGGATGTCGTACAGTGTCCACCGTGGCACTGCAGGTGCTTGCTAGTCTGAACTATTCTGTTTTAGTAAAGGTAAAGGTCAGTTAAGGTGTCTTTTCCTACACGGAATATCTATGTAACATGCTCTTATGTCCCACCTTCTTCTGATATTCAAGTTTATATGAAACATATTCTTATCCTTTCATTTCGTGCTCATCAGCCAATAACCCCCGCTGTTGCTTTCGCAAAAGAAATTATTCTTTTCTGAATCAGCTTATTTATGCAACCGATTGGTCCTTCTTATATGACTCAGTTGATATGAATACAGCCATTAATTTTTTTTATATCACCCTAAACTCCCTCTTAAATGTGTGTATTCCTAAGTCAATTCCTTCGACTTCTCTTTCGATACCACCCTGGATTACTCCCAGATTATCACATCTAAAAAATGTAAAATCTAAATATTTTAAAAAGTTTAATAAGTCTGGTTCGTGTACAGACTTGGCTAAATATTCCATAGCCAAGTCGAACTTCTTTCTTCTTAATTCTCAATGCTATGAGAATTATACCGCCAACAACTGCTAGTACAACTGCAGCTGAATCGAGTGCTGAGTCGGTCTCCGGTTTTGCTGGACACAAGAAGTCGAAGAACCGTGGCAAGGAGTCGCCGATAATCTGTGAGCCCATCCATGCGAAGAGGCAGGCAATTCAAACTCGGACACGACGAAATTCGTGAAGCCCATTGCAAGACCCGCAACGACGAAAGGAAGCTTTACAGCCCAGGAGGATGGTCATAGAGCCGCTTCTGCTGCTTCTTCTATCGTATGATGGACGTCGACGATCCGGAATGGCTATAAAGCGATTGGAAGGGCTGTCGATGTCGCTAGCAGTGAAGAACGCGCTGCTTAAGAGAATCTCAAGCAAAGTACCCGTATCCCAGTAAGCCGCTACTACTCTCGCTGCGCCACGAAACAACAAGCCAGTGGTGTCGTGGTCCGCGGTGGTCACGAGTCAAGACCCAAGTGAATCCGGCAAATCGGTAGCGAAGAAGATTATGGAGGAGGTTGTACCATCACTTGGTGTGCGTGTACACGACGTGCGAGAGTTTAAACACCCCGCTGCCATCATCCGCACGCCATCGGTAAGCGAATTTCAGAAGGTGTTGGCGAATAAAAAGTTTGCTGAGGTTGGACTACATATCCAACCAAACATATGGCCACTTCTTTGCGCTGCTGGAGGAGCCATATGTGGACGTCGGTGAAAAGATTACGGGTTTCCCAGGCCGTTTTCGGAAGCCACACTGTCGGAGACCGGAAAGGACCGCTGCTATTATACACTACCCGGATGCCATCCGCCTACCAGTGAAGTAGCTGACCACCGAGGCTGGAGTATGTGTGAGGGTGACTGTGGCACAGTTTACTTGACCCCATATACTTCCATGTTCATGCTAATTTGATGAGGATATTGTGCTAAATGAGCTATATTGAGCTATATATGCCTTGCTGCTACTGGCGAACAGTACACCGGTAATTTTTAGCCAGGGCGCAAATGATGTGTTTCCCATGTGGTTCAGCAAATTCTTTTGTGGCCAGCTGAGCTACAGACGAGGCGAGCAATTGGGTGAGTGGATACTCGATAGTCGTGCCTACGTGTCAAACTAAGTAACTGAGGTGTATACGTTTGATAATCGAAGAAGACAGAGCGATATCGACGTAATCTTCAACGAAGCAGCGTCTACGTGGAACACGTATGACTGGAGTGTGGACGAGTGGGATTTGAGCGACCACAACATAATCACTGTTGTGATGTCGCCATCCCCAAATGCATATGCTCCTGTGCTGTCCTGGAAGCTCCCTAAGGCTTATTGGCGATTGTTCGAACCGGAGCTGGTAGAGGAAATCGATTAGCACCTTTTCCAGGAGGACATTTGGATGGTGCCGTTAGATTCCCCGTAGTCTGCACTACGCCTTGTCGTACAGTCTGTGTGCGACAGAGTGTTAGGCCGCAGTCCGTCGAGAGCCCAGGGAAAAGTAAAATGGTGCACTGCCGAACTGACTACCAAACGCCGGGAGGTCAGGAGACTGGAGCGGAGTCTCCAGGATGCACGGCGCAGAGGCTACGAATCTGCGCAGTTTCCTGCAGCTCATCTGCCGACAGCCGTCCGCGAGTTCAGGACGCTCATCCTGAAGACGAAGAAGGAAAACTGGCGACGATTCGTTAGAGACCACAGAGATGATGATGGTGTCATGTCTACCGGATATGCCGGGGACAAAAACGGTCCACCGATTTAAGGTGCCTTCGGGCGGATGGCAGGCTGGTTATAACATGGTATGACTGCGCGAGTTTCCTCCTCCTTAACTTTTTTCCAGTTGCGGAGTCGAGTTAAGACATCGTCATTCCGGACGAAGCTGCTCCAGCGCTCGATGCAGCTTCCTGTCGGGGCATCTGCCTATTGCCAGTGTTTGGCAAGGTGCTTGAGGGGATCTTGGTGGATCGGTTGAAGGAGGTGCTTCTTGATGGAAATAGATGGCAATTTGGCTTTTTACCTAAACGCTGTGTCGACGATGCCAGGAAGCACGTAATGACCAGCTTTGCCGCCAGCCACGCGCAGCCTAATCGATGCGGGATGCAAGGAAGCTAGCTCTTGGAGATGTCTCTCCTGTGGCTGCGGTACGGTTTGCAGGAGCAAGCCTACCATATGTCAACAAGATCCGATACCTTGGCATCACAGTCGGTGAACGGTTGAATTATCAGCCGCATATCGCATGATTGCGGGATAAGCTGACTGGAGTCGTCGGAGCATTAGCTCGCGAGCTACGGGTTGACAGGGACCTCAGTCCCCGAGCCAGACGCACTGTCTATGCCGGACTCATGGTGCCTTGTGCACTGTTTGATGTCTCGGTATGCTATTTCGCAGTCGGGAGAGAGTCAGGGGCCAGGAGGCGCCTCATCTCCGGGATGTCGTACAGTGTCCACCGTGGCACTGCAGGTGCTTGCTAGTCTGAACTATTCTGTTTTAGTAAAGGTAAAGGTCAGTTAAGGTGTCTTTTCCTACACGGAATATCTATGTAACATGCTCTTATGTCCCACCTTCTTCTGATATTCAAGTTTATATGAAACATATTCTTATCCTTTCATTTCGTGCTCATCAGCCAATAACCCCCGCTGTTGCTTTCGCAAAAGAAATTATTCTTTTCTGAATCAGCTTATTTATGCAACCGATTGGTCCTTCTTATATGACTCAGTTGATATGAATACAGCCATTAATTTTTTTTATATCACCCTAAACTCCCTCTTAAATGTGTGTATTCCTAAGTCAATTCCTTCGACTTCTCTTTCGATACCACCCTGGATTACTCCCAGATTATCACATCTAAAAAATGTAAAATCTAAATATTTTAAAAAGTTTAATAAGTCTGGTTCGTGTACAGACTTGGCTAAATATTCCATAGCCAAGTCGAACTTCTTTCTTCTTAATTCTCAATGCTATGAGAATTATACCGCCAACAACTGCTAGTACAACTGCAGCTGAATCGAGTGCTGAGTCGGTCTCCGGTTTTGCTGGACACAAGAAGTCGAAGAACCGTGGCAAGGAGTCGCCGATAATCTGTGAGCCCATCCATGCGAAGAGGCAGGCAATTCAAACTCGGACACGACGAAATTCGTGAAGCCCATTGCAAGACCCGCAACGACGAAAGGAAGCTTTACAGCCCAGGAGGATGGTCATAGAGCCGCTTCTGCTGCTTCTTCTATCGTATGATGGACGTCGACGATCCGGAATGGCTATAAAGCGATTGGAAGGGCTGTCGATGTCGCTAGCAGTGAAGAACGCGCTGCTTAAGAGAATCTCAAGCAAAGTACCCGTATCCCAGTAAGCCGCTACTACTACAAGCCAGTGGTGTCGTGGTCCGCGGTGGTCACGAGTCAAGACCCAAGTGAATCCGGCAAATCGGTAGCGAAGAAGATTATGGAGGAGGTTGTACCATCACTTGGTGTGCGTGTACACGACGTGCGAGAGTTTAAACACCCCGCTGCCATCATCCGCACGCCATCGGTAAGCGAATTTCAGAAGGTGTTGGCGAATAAAAAGTTTGCTGAGGTTGGACTACATATCCAACCAAACATATGGCCACTTCTTTGCGCTGCTGGAGGAGCCATATGTGGACGTCGGTGAAAAGATTACGGGTTTCCCAGGCCGTTTTCGGAAGCCACACTGTCGGAGACCGGAAAGGACCGCTGCTATTATACACTACCCGGATGCCATCCGCCTACCAGTGAAGTAGCTGACCACCGAGGCTGGAGTATGTGTGAGGGTGACTGTGGCACAGTTTACTTGACCCCATATACTTCCATGTTCATGCTAATTTGATGAGGATATTGTGCTAAATGAGCTATATTGAGCTATATATGCCTTGCTGCTACTGGCGAACAGTACACCGGTAATTTTTAGCCAGGGCGCAAATGATGTGTTTCCCATGTGGTTCAGCAAATTCTTTTGTGGCCAGCTGAGCTACAGACGAGGCGAGCAATTGGGTGAGTGGATACTCGATAGTCGTGCCTACGTGTCAAACTAAGTAACTGAGGTGTATACGTTTGATAATCGAAGAAGACAGAGCGATATCGACGTAATCTTCAACGAAGCAGCGTCTACGTGGAACACGTATGACTGGAGTGTGGACGAGTGGGATTTGAGCGACCACAACATAATCACTGTTGTGATGTCGCCATCCCCAAATGCATATGCTCCTGTGCTGTCCTGGAAGCTCCCTAAGGCTTATTGGCGATTGTTCGAACCGGAGCTGGTAGAGGAAATCGATTAGCACCTTTTCCAGGAGGACATTTGGATGGTGCCGTTAGATTCCCCGTAGTCTGCACTACGCCTTGTCGTACAGTCTGTGTGCGACAGAGTGTTAGGCCGCAGTCCGTCGAGAGCCCAGGGAAAAGTAAAATGGTGCACTGCCGAACTGACTACCAAACGCCGGGAGGTCAGGAGACTGGAGCGGAGTCTCCAGGATGCACGGCGCAGAGGCTACGAATCTGCGCAGTTTCCTGCAGCTCATCTGCCGACAGCCGTCCGCGAGTTCAGGACGCTCATCCTGAAGACGAAGAAGGAAAACTGGCGACGATTCGTTAGAGACCACAGAGATGATGATGGTGTCATGTCTACCGGATATGCCGGGGACAAAAACGGTCCACCGATTTAAGGTGCCTTCGGGCGGATGGCAGGCTGGTTATAACATGGTATGACTGCGCGAGTTTCCTCCTCCTTAACTTTTTTCCAGTTGCGGAGTCGAGTTAAGACATCGTCATTCCGGACGAAGCTGCTCCAGCGCTCGATGCAGCTTCCTGTCGGGGCATCTGCCTATTGCCAGTGTTTGGCAAGGTGCTTGAGGGGATCTTGGTGGATCGGTTGAAGGAGGTGCTTCTTGATGGAAATAGATGGCAATTTGGCTTTTTACCTAAACGCTGTGTCGACGATGCCAGGAAGCACGTAATGACCAGCTTTGCCGCCAGCCACGCGCAGCCTAATCGATGCGGGATGCAAGGAAGCTAGCTATTGGAGATGTCTCTCCTGTGGCTGCGGTACGGTTTGCAGGAGCAAGCCTACCATATGTCAACAAGATCCGATACCTTGGCATCACAGTCGGTGAACGGTTGAATTATCAGCCGCATATCGCATGATTGCGGGATAAGCTGACTGGAGTCGTCGGAGCATTAGCTCGCGAGCTACGGGTTGACAGGGACCTCAGTCCCCGAGCCAGACGCACTGTCTATGCCGGACTCATGGTGCCTTGTGCACTGTTTGATGTCTCGGTATGCTATTCCGCAGTCGGGAGAGAGTCAGGGGCCAGGAGGCGCCTCATCTCCGGGATGTCGTACAGTGTCCACCGTGGCACTGCAGGTGCTTGCTAGTCTGAACTATTCTGTTTTAGCAAAGGTAAAAGTAGTTAAGGTGTCTTTTCCTACACGGAATATCTATGTAACATGCTCTTATGTCCCACCTTCTTCTGATATTCAAGTTTATATGAAACATATTCTTATCCTTTCATTTCGTGCTCATCAGCCAATAACCCCCGCTGTTGCTTTCGCAAAAGAAATTATTCTTTTCTGAATAAGCTTATTTATGCAACCGATTGGTCCTTCTTATATGACTCAGTTGATATGAATACAGCCATTAATTTTTTTTATATCACCCTAAACTCCCTCTTAAATGTGTGTATTCCTAAGTCAATTCCTTCGACTTCTCTTTCGAAACCACCCTGGATTACTCCCAGATTATCACATCTAAAAAATGTAAAATCTAAATATTTTAAAAAGTTTAATAAGTCTGGTTCGTGTACAGACTTGGCTAAATATTCCATAGCCAAGTCGAACTTCTTTCTTCTTAATTCTCAATGCTATGAGAATTATACCGCCAACAACTGCTAGTACAACTGCAGCTGAATCGAGTGCTGAGTCGGTCTCCGGTTTTGCTGGACACAAGAAGTCGAAGAACCGTGGCAAGGAGTCGCCGATAATCTGTGAGCCCATCCATGCGAAGAGGCAGGCAATTCCAAGTCGGACACGACGAAATTCGTGAAGCCCATTGCAAGACCCGCAACGACGAAAGGAAGCTCTACAGCCCAGGAGGATGGTCATAGAGCCGCTTTTGCTGCTTCTTCTATCGTATGATGGACGTCGACGATCCGGAATGGCTATAAAGCGATTGGAAGGGCTGTCGATGTCGTGAAGAACGCGCTGCTTGAGAGAATCTCAAGCAAAGTACCCGTATCCCAGTAAGCCGCTACTACTCTCGCTGCGCCACGAATCAACAAGCCAGTGGTGTCGTGGTCCGCGGTGGTCACGAGTCAAGACCCAAGTGAATCAGGCAAATCGGTAGCGAAGACGATTATGGAGGAGGTTGTACCATCACTTGGTGTGCGTGTACACGACGTGCGAGAGTTTAAACACCCCGCTGCCATCATCCGCACGCCATCGGTAAGCGAATTTCAGAAGGTGTTGGCGAATAAAAAGTTTGCTGAGGTTGGACTACATATCCAACCAAACATATGGCCACTTCTTTGCGCTGCTGGAGGAGCCATATGTGGACGTCGGTGAAAAGATTACGGGTTTCCCAGGCCGTTTTCGGAAGCCACACTGTCGGAGACCGGAAAGGACCGCTGCTATTATACACTACCCGGATGCCATCCGCCTACCAGTGAAGTAGCTGACCACCGAGGCTGGAGTATGTGTGAGGGTGACTGTGGCACAGTTTACTTGACCCCATATACTTCCATGTTCATGCTAATTTGATGAGGATATTGTGCTAAATGAGCTATATTGAGCTATATATGCCTTGCTGCTACTGGCGAACAGTACACCGGTAATTTTTAGCCAGGGCGCAAATGATGTGTTTCCCATGTGGTTCAGCAAATTCTTTTGTGGCCAGCTGAGCTACAGACGAGGCGAGCAATTGGGTGAGTGGATACTCGATAGTCGTGCCTACGTGTCAAACTAAGTAACTGAGGTGTATACGTTTGATAATCGAAGAAGACAGAGCGATATCGACGTAATCTTCAACGAAGCAGCGTCTACGTGGAACACGTATGACTGGAGTGTGGACGAGTGGGATTTGAGCGACCACAACATAATCACTGTTGTGATGTCGCCATCCCCAAATGCATATGCTCCTGTGCTGTCCTGGAAGCTCCCTAAGGCTTATTGGCGATTGTTCGAACCGGAGCTGGTAGAGGAAATCGATTAGCACCTTTTCCAGGAGGACATTTGGATGGTGCCGTTAGATTCCCCGTAGTCTGCACTACGCCTTGTCGTACAGTCTGTGTGCGACAGAGTGTTAGGCCGCAGTCCGTCGAGAGCCCAGGGAAAAGTAAAATGGTGCACTGCCGAACTGACTACCAAACGCCGGGAGGTCAGGAGACTGGAGCGGAGTCTCCAGGATGCACGGCGCAGAGGCTACGAATCTGCGCAGTTTCCTGCAGCTCATCTGCCGACAGCCGTCCGCGAGTTCAGGACGCTCATCCTGAAGACGAAGAAGGAAAACTGGCGACGATTCGTTAGAGACCACAGAGATGATGATGGTGTCATGTCTACCGGATATGCCGGGGACAAAAACGGTCCACCGATTTAAGGTGCCTTCGGGCGGATGGCAGGCTGGTTATAACATGGTATGACTGCGCGAGTTTCCTCCTCCTTAACTTTTTTCCAGTTGCGGAGTCGAGTTAAGACATCGTCATTCCGGACGAAGCTGCTCCAGCGCTCGATGCAGCTTCCTGTCGGGGCATCTGCCTATTGCCAGTGTTTGGCAAGGTGCTTGAGGGGATCTTGGTGGATCGGTTGAAGGAGGTGCTTCTTGATGGAAATAGATGGCAATTTGGCTTTTTACCTAAACGCTGTGTCGACGATGCCAGGAAGCACGTAATGACCAGCTTTGCCGCCAGCCACGCGCAGCCTAATCGATGCGGGATGCAAGGAAGCTAGCTCTTGGAGATGTCTCTCCTGTGGCTGCGGTACGGTTTGCAGGAGCAAGCCTACCATATGTCAACAAGATCCGATACCTTGGCATCACAGTCGGTGAACGGTTGAATTATCAGCCGCATATCGCATGATTGCGGGATAAGCTGACTGGAGTCGTCGGAGCATTAGCTCGCGAGCTACGGGTTGACAGGGACCTCAGTCCCCGAGCCAGACGCACTGTCTATGCCGGACTCATGGTGCCTTGTGCACTGTTTGATGTCTCGGTATGCTATTCCGCAGTCGGGAGAGAGTCAGGGGCCAGGAGGCGCCTCATCTCCGGGATGTCGTACAGTGTCCACCGTGGCACTGCAGGTGCTTGCTAGTCTGAACTATTCTGTTTTAGCAAAGGTAAAAGTAGTTAAGGTGTCTTTTCCTACACGGAATATCTATGTAACATGCTCTTATGTCCCACCTTCTTCTGATATTCAAGTTTATATGAAACATATTCTTATCCTTTCATTTCGTGCTCATCAGCCAATAACCCCCGCTGTTGCTTTCGCAAAAGAAATTATTCTTTTCTGAATAAGCTTATTTATGCAACCGATTGGTCCTTCTTATATGACTCAGTTGATATGAATACAGCCATTAATTTTTTTTATATCACCCTAAACTCCCTCTTAAATGTGTGTATTCCTAAGTCAATTCCTTCGACTTCTCTTTCGAAACCACCCTGGATTACTCCCAGATTATCACATCTAAAAAATGTAAAATCTAAATATTTTAAAAAGTTTAATAAGTCTGGTTCGTGTACAGACTTGGCTAAATATTCCATAGCCAAGTCGAACTTCTTTCTTCTTAATTCTCAATGCTATGAGAATTATACCGCCAACAACTGCTAGTACAACTGCAGCTGAATCGAGTGCTGAGTCGGTCTCCGGTTTTGCTGGACACAAGAAGTCGAAGAACCGTGGCAAGGAGTCGCCGATAATCTGTGAGCCCATCCATGCGAAGAGGCAGGCAATTCCAAGTCGGACACGACGAAATTCGTGAAGCCCATAGCAAGACCCGCAACGACGAAAGGAAGCTCTACAGCCCAGGAGGATGGTCATAGAGCCGCTTTTGCTGCTTCTTCTATCGTATGATGGACGTCGACGATCCGGAATGGCTATAAAGCGATTGGAAGGGCTGTCGATGTCGCTAGCAGTGAAGAACGCGCTGCTTGAGAGAATCTCAAGCAAAGTACCCGTATCCCAGTAAGCCGCTACTACTCTCGCTGCGCCACGAATCAACAAGCCAGTGGTGTCGTGGTCCGCGGTGGTCACGAGTCAAGACCCAAGTGAATCAGGCAAATCGGTAGCGAAGAAGATTATGGAGGAGGTTGTACCATCACTTGGTGTGCGTGTACACGACGTGCGAGAGTTTAAACACCCCGCTGCCATCATCCGCACGCCATCGGTAAGCGAATTTCAGAAGGTGTTGGCGAATAAAAAGTTTGCTGAGGTTGGACTACATATCCAACCAAACATATGGCCACTTCTTTGCGCTGCTGGAGGAGCCATATGTGGATGTCGGTGAAAAGATTACGGGTTTCCCAGGCCGCTTTCGGAAGCCACACTGTCGGAGACCGGAAAGGACCGCTGCTATTATACACTACCCGGATGCCATCCGCCTACCAGTGAAGTAGCTGACCACCGAGGCTGGAGTATGTGTGAGGGTGACTGTGGCACAGTTTACTTGACCCCATATACTTCCATGTTCATGCTAATTTGATGAGGATATTGTGCTAAATGAGCTATATTGAGCTATATATGCCTTGCTGCTACTGGCGAACAGTACACCGGTAATTTTTAGCCAGGGCGCAAGTGATGTGTTTCCCATGTGTTTCAGCAAATTCTTTTGTGGCCAGCTGAGCTACAGACGAGGCGAGCAATTGGGTGAGTGGATACTCGATAGTCGTGCCTACGTGTCAAACTAAGTAACTGAGGTGTATACGTTTAATAATCGAAGAAGACAGAGCGATATCGACGTAATCTTTAACGAAGCAGCGTCTACGTGGAACACGTATGACTGGAGTGTGGACGAGTGGGATTTGAGCGACCACAACATAATCACTGTTGTGATGTCGCCATCCCCAAATGCATATGCTCCTGTGCTGTCCTGGAAGATCCCTAAGGCTTATTGGCGATTGTTCGAACCGGAGCTGGTAGAGGAAATCGATTAGCACCTTTTCCAGGAGGACATTTGGATGGTGCCGTTAGATTCCGCGTAGTCTGCACTACGCCTTGTCCTACAGTCTGTGTGCGACAGAGTGTTAGACCGCAGTCCGTCGAGAGCCCAGGGAAAAGTTAAATGGTGCACTGCGGAACTGAGTACCAAACGCCGGGAGGTCAGGAGACTGGAGCGGAGTCTCCAGGATGCACGGCGCAGAGGCTACGAATCTGCGCAGTTTCCTGCAGCTCATCTGCCGACAGCCGTCCGCGAGTTCAGGACGCTCATCCTGAAGACGAAGAAGGAAAACTGGCGACGATTCGTTGGAGACCACAGAGATGATGATGGTGTCATATCTACCGGATATGCCGGGGACAAAAACGGTCCACCGATTTAAGGTGCCTTTGGGCGGATGGCAGGTTGGTTATAACATGGTATGACTGCGCGAGTTTCCTCCTCCTTAACTTTTTTCCAGTTGCGGAGTCGAGTTAAGACATCGTCATTCCGGACGAAGCTGCTCCAGCGCTCGATGCAGCTTCCTGTCGGGGCATCTGCCTATTGCCAGTGTTTGGCAAGGTGCTTGAGGGGATCTTGGTGGATCGGTTGAAGGAGGTGCTTCTTGATGGAAATAGATGGCAATTTGGCTTTTTACCTAAACGCTGTGTCGACGATGCCAGGAAGCACGTAATGACCAGCTTTGCCGCCAGCCACGCGCAGCCTAATCGATGCGGGATGCAAGGAAGCAAGCTCTTGGAGATGTCTCTCCTGTGGCTGCGATACGGTTTGCAGGAGCAAGCCTACCATATGTCAACAAGATCCGATACCTTGGCATCACAGTCGGTGAACGGTTGAATTATCAGCCGCATATCGCATGATTGCGGGATAAGCTGACTGGAGTCGTCGGAGCATTAGCTCGCGTGCTACGGGTTGACAGGGACCTCAGTCCCCGAGCCAGACGCACTGTCTATGCCGGACTCATGGTGCCTTGTGCACTGTTTGATGTCTCGGTATGGTATTCCGCAGTCAGGAGAGAGTCAGGGGCCAGGAGGCGCCTCATCTCCGGTATGTCGTACAGTGTCCACCGTGGCACTGCAGGTGCTTGCTGGAGCCCCGCCGCTGGATTTGGTTCCAAGCAATTGACAATCAGATTCAAAATCAAGCGTGCCCATCCATTAGAGGATAGCGACTGGCTGTTTGATCTGGATGCGACAAGTCTAGATCAGAAGGCAGATGAAGGCGTTGCTAGCCGAAGACATGTGCTCCGAGTGGCAACGGAAGTGAAGAGCATGGTCGGCCGACTCATCAGTTTATCCCGGACGGATGCTTCGCTTACAGCCGGCGAGAGTTTCGATTCGGTCTTCATTCAGGGTTTCTGTTGACGGCACCTTAGGAAAAGACACCAGGTCCTGGAGACACCAGAATGGCAGAGAGTCTTTGAGTTGTATGCACGAGCGGTGTTTGGATGGAATGCAGATCATAAAGGGCTGACCAGCGCCGGGCTGACGTTAGCCAAAGCTGGGAGTGGCATGGACTGTGTCGCAAGGCCGACCTTAGCTTAATCTGGAAGACAAGCCCAATTTGGTGTAAGTCGAACAATGGTGGATCCATTCCGTGTTTTTCGCTGACAAAACTGGTAGCAATTGCTACGAACAGCTGACCAAAGCTGTAATTGGGGAAAGTGGCCGAGGCTATTCCAGTGAGGTTGGCCCTTATGTGGGGGTATCGTGATCTCTGTGTGTGTGATACCAAAATGCGGGGAGAGTTTACACTCGGCGTGGAGTTGCGTCAACCGGGTTCCGTACCCATAGACCAGCAGAGGTTTAGATAGACCTCACCCCTGGCAAGGGGAAATGTCATGTTCGACAAACATACATTCAATTGGTACCGAAGAGACACTGCACATGCAGTGTCTTGGGGGGGGGGCGCTGGTCCGACGCTTTGTTTCGGCTCGCTTTACTTTATGTCACATATGTGATATTAACGAATACCGTGGTTGTAAGCCCCTGCGCGGTACACGCCAAGTTAAACAAATGCAGACTTTCTGTCCATCTTTCAGTTTGTCCGTCCGTCTGTCCGTATGTATGAACTCAAGGTTATCAGAACCTATAAGAGCTAGAGACTTGAAAGTTTAGCTGTATGTTCTAGTGGCTGTGCATATCGAACTTGTGTCCGAAAATCGATAACTAGCTCAGTTTCCAAGCAATAGATAAAAAACGATATCGATATCCTGTTCTTTGAGAAGATTGCGTATATAAAAAGAGCTAGAGTCACCAAACTTGATATGTTGCTTTTAGAATATTATATATATATCAGGTATCTTTTATTTTATACCTATTGCCACCTCAACGCTACCACCGCAGAGCTATAAGTCAAGTATATAACCCATCTTGTATTTCCCACAAATTTAAGTCACTCTATTAATTCGTTTTTTTCTCATTATGACTTTATGATTGGTGTCGGTGTTGATTATAGGCGGCGGCGGTCTGTCGCGAGTTCAAGCCTTACCGAGGAGAAAGAACCTTGCCAAGGCAACTCTTTTTATGCCGTCGCAGAGTGTATTTTGATTTTGCATCTGGTCTCCACAGTATAACAATAGCCAGGATCGTATTGAATCTGTTCATAAGCAATTTCTGCTTTTTGCCTTTGGGACCCTAATCTTCGGTTGCCATCCTACTCCAGCAGACTGCTTCTTCTCAACCTTCCGTCGTTAACCAACCGTAGGACAATTCTCGGTGTTGTCCTTCTACATAAGTTGATTATTGGCGACATAGATTCTCCTTTTCTGCTAGGGCGTCTTCAATTCTCTGTTCCGGCTAGACCAACCAGAAATTATCGCCCCTTATTCCTATCTAAGTGCACAACAGACTACGCTATGCACAATCCTTTTCGCGTGCTATGTAAAAATTATAATAGTTTGCATCACGTTTTCTCTACCGAACTGTCTCTACCCCTAATAAAATCGTTGCTTTCAGGTTACCTTCGAGAAGTCGCTGACCATTCCCCGCTTTGAGCAGGGGCATAGCTTGCCGGACAGGCTAAAAAATTTTCCCCCACCGGGTCGGTGATTTCCCATTACTTTTCTCTTTGTCCTATCTACTTAACACTCTTACCCAACTTAAATTGCTTTACTTTATTTACAATCTTTCTACTTTTTTTTTACTATTTATTGTACTTTCTTTATTAATGAAGAAAATTAAGATTATTTTTAATTTTACTTGAGAACACGTTTTTCCTACTTACAACCTTCTGCTTAGATGTAGGCTCTAATAGAGTCACTGACAAAATTAGCTGTGAAAAGGGGCACAGCTGGCCGGACTGGCGAATAAAACACCCCCAACGGTCGGTGATGCTATTTAGAAAATTGTATTCTTTAACTAGGCCTTTAGCATATAATTCTATTGTATAATCTATTGAATAATGAGGAAGACACTCGTTTTGTCGACCATTAATAAATAAATAAATAAAAGATCCGATACCTTGGCATCACAGTCGGTGAACGGTTGAATTATCATCCGCACATCGCATAATTGCGGGATAAGCTGACTGGAGTCGTCGGAGCATTAGCTCCCGTGCTACGGGTTGACAGGGACCTCAGTCCCCGAGCCAGACGCACTGTCTATGCCGGACTCATGGTGCCTTGTACACCGTTTGATGCCTCGGTATGCTATTCCGCAGTCAGGAGAGAGCCAGGGGCCAGGAGGCGCCTCATCTCCGGGATGTCGTACAGTGTCCACCGTGGCACTGCAGGTGCTGGCTAGTCTGAACTATTCTGTTTTAGTACGCCTACTGACGCTGAGATTGTCTCAGTTAAGGTGTCTTTTCCTACACGGAATATCTATGTAACATGCTCTTATGTCCCACCTTCTTCTAATATTCAAGTTTATATGAAACATATTCTTATCCTTTCATTTCGTACTCATCAGCCAATAGCCCCCGCTGTTGCTTTCGCAAAAGAAATTATTCTTTTCTGAATCAGCTTATTTATGCAACCGATTGTTCCTTCTTATATGACTCAGTTGATATGAATACAGCCATTAATTTTTTTTATATCACCCTAAACTCCCTCTTAAATGTGTGTATTCCTAAGTCAATTCCTTCGACTTCTCTTTCAAAACCACCCTGGTTTACTCCCAGATTATCACATCTAAAAAATGTAAAATCTAAATATTTTAAAAAGTTTAATAAGTCTGGTTCGTGTACAGACTTGGCTAAATATTCCATAGCCAAGTCGAACTTCTTTTTTCTTAGTTCTCAATGCTATGAGAATTATCTAGCTCGCTGTAAAAGGCAATTTGCCCAAAATCCGAGACAGTTTTACAATTTTGTAAACTTGAAGCGTAAGTCTTCAAGTTTGCCATCTTCTTTTTCTCTTGGGATGGATAAAGCTAGCAATGCCACTGATTCTGCTAACCTCTTTGCTAATTTTTTCCAATCAACTTACTCTTCAGTCTGTCCTAATACTAATTCTTACCCTTATACTATTTCTTCCGCTAGTTCTATACCTCCCCCCATTATTTCACAATCCTCTCTCCTATTAGCTATAAACTCTTTAAAATCTTCTTACTCTCCTGGGCCTGACAATATTCCTAGTTGTCTACTCAAGGAGTGTAGTTCTTCCCTTCTTTATCCATTGCTAAGGTTTTTTAATCTATTCCTTGAAACTTCTGTCTTTCCATCTCTTTGGAAAGCATCTTATATCATTCCTCTTCACAAGAAAGGTGGGAAGTCTGATATACAAAATTACAGGGGCATTACCAAACTGTCCGCTATTCCTAAATTATTTGAAAAAATAATCACTTCGAATTTGCAGCATTTCTGCAAATCAGTTGTTTCCCCTGTTCAACATGGATTCGTAAACAATCGGTCAACTACGACCAATCTGCTTAAGTTTACTTCCTTGGTAAATTATGCTTTCCTTTCGAAAATGCAAACTGATGTCATTTACACTGATTTCATTAAGGCGTTTGACTCTGTGCACCATGACATTTTACTTTTTTTTAAAAGGTAGGACCCAAAGAGTAATGCTGAGGCTGACTACCTCTAAACGGGTTCACGTTACTTCTGGTGTTCCTCAAGGTAGTCATCTTGGACCTTTACTCTTTACTCTTTTTATAAATGATCTCCCCTTTGTTATATCACATGCCTGTGTACTCATGTATGCAGAGGATATAAAACTTATCCTATCACACACTAATCCCCTACATCATTCTCGTCTACAAGACGATTTGAACGCTATGCAACTTTGGTGTTCGGCCAATCAATTGCATCTAAATTGTTTAAAGTGTATGTGAATGACTTTTAATCGTACTACACCTTATCTTGTCAGTTATACAATCGACAATATCCCTTTGCAACGTATACTAACAGTTAAGGATCTAGGCGTTATTTTTGATTCTAAGCTCTGTTTCAATCTTCACATAGATACCATTGTTAATAAGGCAAAAGGTGTACTTGGATTCATTAAACGATGGTCTAAAGAGTTTTACGATCCTTTTATAACAAAACTTCTGTACATCTCTCTTGTTCGCCCTATCCTTGAATACTGCTCTTGCATCTGGTCTCCACAGTATAACAATAGCCAGGATCGTATTGAATCTGTTCAGAAGCAATTTCTGCTTTTTGCCTTACAAGGTTTAAATTGGGACCCTAATCTTCGGTTGCCATCCTACTCCAGCAGACTGCTTCTTCTCAACCTTCCGTCGTTAACCAACCGTAGGACAATTCTCGGTGTTGTCCTTCTACATAAGTTGATTATTGGCGACATAGATTCTCCTTTTCTGCTAGGCCGTCTTCAATTCTCTGTTCCGGCTAGACCAACCAGAAATTATCGCCCCTTATTCCTATCTACGTGCACAACAGACTACGCTATGCACAATCCTTTTCGCGTGCTATGTAAAAATTATAATAGTTTGCATCACGTTTTCTCTACCGAACTGTCTCTACCCCTAATAAAATCGTTGCTCTCATGTTACCTTTGAGAAGTCGCTGACCATTCCCCGCTTTGAGCAGGGGCATAGCATGCCGGACAGGCTAAAAAATTTTTCCCCACCGGGTCGGTGATTTCCCATTACTTTTCTCTTTGTCCTATCTACTTAACACTCTTTATCTAACTTACATTGCTTTTCTCTATTTACAATCCTTTTACTTTTTTTTTACTATTTATTGTATTTTTTTTATTAATGAAGCAAATTAAGATTATTTTTAATTTTACTTGAGAACACGTTTTTCCTACTTACAACCTTCTGCTTAGATGTAGGCTCTAATAGTGTCACTGACAAAATTAGCTGTGAAAAGGGGCACAGCTGGCCGGACTGGCAAATAAAATAAAACGGTGATGCTATTAAGAAAATTGTATTCTTTAACTAGGCTTTTAGCATATAATTCTATTGTATAATCTATTGAATAATGAGGAAGACACTCGATTTGTCGACCATTAATAAATAAATAAATAAAAGATCCGATACCTTGGCATCACAGTCGGTGAACGGTTTAATTATCAGCCGCATATCGCATGATTGCGGGATAAGCTGAGTCGTCGGAGCATTAGCTCGCGAGGTACGGGTTGACAGGGACCTCAGTCCCCGAGCCAGACGCACTGTCTATGCCGGACTCATGGTGCCTTGTGCACTGTTTGATGCCTCGGTATGCTATTCCGCAGTCGGGAGAGAGTCAGGGGCCAGGAGGCGCCTCATCTCCGGTATGTCGTACAGTGTCCACCGTGGCACTGCAGGTGCTTGCTAGTCTGAACTAATCTGTTTTAGTAAAGGTAAAGGTCAGTTAAGGTGTCTTTTCCTACACGGAATATCTATGTAACATGCTCTTATGTCCCACCTTCTTCTGATTTATATGAAACATATTCTTATCCTTTCATTTCGTGCTCATCAGCCAATAACCCCCGCTGTTGCTTTCGCAAAAGAAATTATTCTTTTCTGAATCAGCTTATTTATGCAACCGATTGGTCCTTCTTATATGACTCAGTTGATATGAATACAGCCATTAATTTTTTTTATATCACCCTAAACTCCCTCTTAAATGTGTGTATTCCTAAGTCAATTCCTTCGACTTCTCTTTCGAAACCACCCTGGATTACTCCCAGATTATCACATCTAAAAAATGTAAAATCTAAATATTTTAAAAAGTTTAATAAGTCTGGTTCGTGTACAGACTTGGCTAAATATTCCATAGCCAAGTCGAACTTCTTTCTTCTTAATTCTCAATGCTATGAGAATTATACCGCCAACAACTGCTAGTACAACTGCAGCTGAATCGAGTGCTGAGTCGGTCTCCGGTTTTGCTGGACACAAGAAGTCGAAGAACCGTCGCAAGGATCGCCGATAATCTGTGAGCCCATCCATGCGAAGAGGCAGGCAATTCAAACTCGGACACGACGAAATTCGTGAAGCCCATTGCAAGACCCGCAACGACGAAAGGAAGCTCTACAGCCCAGGAGGATGGTCATAGAGCCGCTTCTGCTGCTTCTTCTATCGTATGATGGACGTCGACGATCCCGAATGGCTATAAAGCGATTGGAAGGGCTGTCGATGTCGCTAGCAGTGAAGAACGCGCTGCTTGAGAGAATCTCAAGCAAAGTACCCGTATCCCAGTAAGCCGCTACTACTCTCGCTGCGCCACGAATCAACAAGCCAGTGGTGTCGTGGTCCGCGGTGGTCACGAGTCAAGACCCAAGTGAAAAAGGCTAATCGGTAGCGAAGAAGATTATGGAGGAGGTTGTACCATCACTTGGTGTGCGTGTACACGACGTGCGAGAGTTTAAACACCCCGCTGCCATCATCCGCACGCCATCGGTAAGCGAATTTCAGAAGGTGTTGGCGAATAAAAAGTTTGCTGAGGTTGGACTACATATCCAACCAAACATATGGCCACTTCTTTGCGCTGCTGGAGGAGCCATATGTGGACGTCTGTGAAAAGATTACGGGTTTCCCAGGCCGTTTTCGGAAGCCACACTGTCGGAGACCGGAAAGGACCGCTGCTATTATACACTACCCGGATGCCATCCGCCTACCAGTGAAGTAGCTGACCACCGAGGCTGGAGTATGTGTGAGGGTGACTGTGGCACAGTTTACTTGACCCCATATACTTCCATGTTCATGCTAATTTGATGAGGATATTGTGCTAAATGAGCTATATTGAGCTATATATGCCTTGCTGATACTGGCGAACAGTACACCGGTAATTTTTAGCCAGGGCGCAAATGATGTGTTTCCCATGTGGTTCAGCAAATTCTTTTGTGGCCAGCTGAGCTACAGACGAGGCGAGCAATTGGGTGAGTGGATACTCGATAGTCGTGCCTACGTGTCAAACTAAGTAACTGAGGTGTATACGTTTGATAATCGAAGAAGACAGAGCGATATCGACGTAATCTTCAACGAAGCAGCGTCTGCGTGGAACACGTATGACTGGAGTGTGGACGAGTGGGATTTGAGCGACCACAACATAATCACTGTTGTGATGTCGCCATCCCCAAATGCATATGCTCCTGTGCTGTCCTGGAAGCTCCCTAAGGCTTATTGGCGATTGTTCGAACCGGAGCTGGTAGAGGAAATCGATTAGCACCTTTTCCAGGAGGACATTTGGATGGTGCCGTTAGATTCCGCGTAGTCTGCACTACGCCTTGTCGTACAGTCTGTGTGCGACAGAGTGTTAGGCCGCAGTCCGTCGAGAGCCCAGGGAAAAGTAAAATAGTGCACTGCCGAACTGACTACCAAACGCCGGGAGGTCAGGAGACTGGAGCGGAGTC
Organism: Drosophila virilis; assembly: GCF_030788295.1. Lineage (NCBI taxonomy): Eukaryota > Metazoa > Arthropoda > Insecta > Diptera > Drosophilidae > Drosophila > Drosophila virilis. The sequence goes on from NC_091545.1 coordinate 26,870,333, forward strand.
TCCAGGATGCACGGCGCAGAGGCTACGAATCTGCGCAGTTTCCTGCAGCTCATCTGCCGACAGCCGTCCGCGAGTTCAGGACGCTCATCCTGAAGACGAAGAAGGAAAACTGGCGACGATTCGTTAGAGACCACAGAGATGATGATGGTGTCATGTCTACCGGATATGCCGGGGACAAAAACGGTCCACCGATTTAAGGTGCCTTCGGGCGGATGGCAGGCTGGTTATAACATGGTATGACTGCGCGAGTTTCCTCCTCCTTAACTTTTTTCCAGTTGCGGAGTCGAGTTAAGACATCGTCATTCCGGACGAAGCTGCTCCAGCGCTCGATGCAGCTTCCTGTCGGGGCATCTGCCTATTGCCAGTGTTTGGCAAGGTGCTTGAGGGGATCTTGGTGGATCGGTTGAAGGAGGTGCTTCTTGATGGAAATAGATGGCAATTTGGCTTTTTACCTAAACGCTGTGTCGACGATGCCAGGAAGCACGTAATGACCAGCTTTGCCGCCACCCACGCGCAGCCTAATCGATGCGGGATGCAAGGAAGCTAGCTCTTGGAGATGTCTCTCCTGTGGCTGCGGTACGGTTTGCAGGAGCAAGCCTACCATATGTCAACAAGGTCCGATACCTTGGCATCACAGTCGGTGAACGGTTGAATTATCAGCCGCATATCGCATGATTGCGGGATAAGCTGACTGGAGTCGTCGGAGCATTAGCTCGCGAGCTACGGGTTGACAGGGACCTCAGTCCCCGAGCCAGACGCACTGTCCATGCCGGACTCATGGTGCCTTGTGCACTGTTTGATGTCTCGGTATGCTATTTCGCAGTCGGGAGAGAGTCAGGGGCCAGGAGGCGCCTCATCTCCGGGATGTCGTACAGTGTCCACCGTGGCACTGCAGGTGCTTGCTAGTCTGAACTATTCTGTTTTAGTAAAGGTAAAGGTCAGTTAAGGTGTCTTTTCCTACACGGAATATCTATGTAACATGCTCTTATGTCCCACCTTCTTCTGATATTCAAGTTTATATGAAACATATTCTTATCCTTTCATTTCGTGCTCATCAGCCAATAACCCCCGCTGTTGCTTTCGCAAAAGAAATTATTCTTTTCTGAATCAGCTTATGTATGCAACCGATTGGTCCTTCTTATATGACTCAGTTGATATGAATACAGCCATTAATTTTTTTTATATCACCCTAAACTCCCTCTTAAATGTGTGTATTCCTAAGTCAATTCCTTCGACTTCTCTTTCGAAACCACCCTGGATTACTCCCAGATTATCACATCTAAAAAATGTAAAATCTAAATATTTTAAAAAGTTTAATAAGTCTGGTTCGTGTACAGACTTGGCTAAATATTCCATAGCCAAGTCGAACTTCTTTCTTCTTAATTCTCAATGCTATGAGAATTATACCGCCAACAACTGCTAGTACAACTGCAGCTGAATCGAGTGCTGAGTCGGTCTCCGGTTTTGCTGGACACAAGAAGTCGAAGAACCGTGGCAAGGATCGCCGATAATCTGTGAGCCCATCCATGCGAAGAGGCAGGCAATTCAAACTCGGACACGACGAAATTCGTGAAGCCCATTGCAAGACCCGCAACGACAAAAGGAAGCTCTACAGCCCAGGAGGATGGTCATAGAGCCGCTTCTGCTGCTTCTTCTATCGTATGATGGACGTCGACGATCCGGAATGGCTATAAAGCGATTGGAAGGGCTGTCGATGTCGCTAGCACTGAAGAACGCGCTGCTTGAGAGAATCTCAAGCAAAGTACCCGTATCCCAGTAAGCCGCTACTACTCTCGCTGCGCCACGAATCAACAAGCCAGTGGTGTCGTGGTCCGCGGTGGTCACGAGTCAAGACCCAAGTGAAAAAGGCAAATCGGTAGCGAAGAAGATTATGGAGGAGGTTGTACCATCACTTGGTGTGCGTGTACACGACGTGCGAGAGTTTAAACACCCCGCTGCCATCATCCGGACGCCATCGGTAAGCGAATTTCAGAAGGTGTTGGCGAATAAAAAGTTTGCTGAGGTTGGACTACATATCCAACCAAACATATGGCCACTTCTTTGCGCTGCTGGAGGAGCCATATGTGGACGTCGGTGAAAAGATTACGGGTGTCGGAGACCGGAAAGGACCGCTGCTATTATACACTACCCGGATGCCATCCGCCTACCAGTGAAGTAGCTGACCACCGAGGCTGGAGTATGTGTGAGGGTGACTGTGGCACAGTTTACTTGACCCCATATACTTCCATGTTCATGCTAATTTGATGAGGATATTGTGCTAAATGAGCTATATTGAGCTATATATGCCTTGCTGCTACTGGCGAACAGTACACCGGTAATTTTTAGCCAGGGCGCAAATGATGTGTTTCCCATGTGGTTCAGCAAATTCTTTTGTGGCCAGCTGAGCTACAGACGAGGCGAGCAATTGGGTGAGTGGATACTCGATAGTCGTGCCTACGTGTCAAACTAAGTAACTGAGGTGTATACGTTTGATAATCGAAGAAGACAGAGCGATATCGACGTAATCTTCAACGAAGCAGCGTCTACGTGGAACACGTATGACTGGAGTGTGGACGAGTGGGATTTGAGCGACCACAACATAATCACTGTTGTGATGTCGCCATCCCCAAATGCATATGCTCCTGTGCTGTCCTGGAAGCTCCCTAAGGCTTATTGGCGATTGTTCGAACCGGAGCTGGTGGAGGAAATCGATTAGCACCTTTTCCAGGAGGACATTTGGATGGTGCCGTTAGATTCCGCGTAGTCTGCACTACGCCTTGTCGTACAGTCTGTGTGCGACAGAGTGTTAGGCCGCAGTCCGTCGAGAGCCCAGGGAAAAGTTAAATGGTGCACTGCCGAACTGAGTACCAAACGCCGGGAGGTCAGGAGACTGGAGCGGAGTCTCCAGGATGCACGGCGCAGAGGCTACGAATCTGCGCAGTTTCTTGCAGCTCATCTGCCGACAGCCGTCCGCGAGTTCAGGACGCTCATCCTGAAGACGAAGAAGGAAAACTGGCGACGATTCGTTAGAGACCACAGAGATGATGATGGTGTCATGTCTACCGGATATGCCGGGGACAAAAACGGTCCACCGATTTAAGGTGCCTTCGGGCGGATGGCAGGCTGGTTATAACATGGTATGACTGCGCGAGTTTCCTCCTCCTTAACTTTTTTCCAGTTGCGGAGTCGAGTTAAGACATCGTCATTCCGGACGAAGCTGCTCCAGCGCTCGATGCAGCTTCCTGTCGGGGCATCTGCCTATTGCCAGTGTTTGGCAAGGTGCTTGAGGGGATCTTGGTGGATCGGTTGAAGGAGGTGCTTCTTGATGGAAATAGATGGCAATTTGGCTTTTTACCTAAACGCTGTGTCGACGATGCCAGGAAGCACGTAATGACCAGCTTTGCCGCCACCCACGCGCAGCCTAATCGATGCGGGATGCAAGGAAGCTAGCTCTTGGAGATGTCTCTCCTGTGGCTGCGGTACGGTTTGCAGGAGCAAGCCTACCATATGTCAACAAGATCCGATACCTTGGCATCACAGTCGGTGAACGGTTGAATTATCAGCCGCATATCGCATGATTGCGGGATAAGCTGACTGGAGTCGTCGGAGCATTAGCTCGCGTGCTACGGGTTGACAGGGACCTCAGTCCCCGAGCCAGACGCACTGTCTATGCCGGACTCATGGTGCCTTGTGCACTGCTTGATGTCTCGGTATGGTATTCCGCAGTCGGGAGAGAGTCAGGGGCCAGGAGGCGCCTCATCTCCGGGATGTCGTACAGTGTCCACCGTGGCACTGCAGGTGCTTGCTAGTCTGAACTATTCTGTTTTAGTAAAGGTAAAGGTCAGTTAAGGTGTCTTTTCCTACACGGAATATCTATGTAACATGCTCTTATGTCCCACCTTCTTCTGATTTATATGAAACATATTCTTATCCTTTCATTTCGTGCTCATCAGCCAATAACCCCCGCTGTTGCTTTCGCAAAAGAAATTATTCTTTTCTGAATCAGCTTATTTATGCAACCGATTGGTCCTTCTTATATGACTCAGTTGATATGAATACAGCCATTAATTTTTTGTATATCACCCTAAACTCCCTCTTAAATGTGTGTATTCCTAAGTCAATTCCTTCGACTTCTCTTTCGAAACCACCCTGGATTACTCCCAGATTATCACATCTAAAAAATGTAAAATCTAAATATTTTAGAAAGTTTAATAAGTCTGGTTCGTGTACAGACTTGGCTAAATATTCCATAGCCAAGTCGAACTTCTTTCTTCTTAATTCTCAATGCTATGAGAATTATACCGCCAACAACTGCTAGTACAACTGCAGCTGAATCGAGTGCTGAGTCGGTCACCGGTTTTGCTGGACACAAGAAGTCGAAGAACCGTGGCAAGGAGTCGCCGATAATCTGTGAGCCCATCCATGCGAAGAGGCAGGCAATTCAAACTCGGACACGACGAAATTCGTGAAGCCCATTGCAAGACCCGCAACGACGAAAGGAAGCTCTACAGCCCAGGAGGATGGTCATAGAGCCGCTTCTGCTGCTTCTTCTATCGTATGATGGACGTCGACGATCCGGAATGGCTATAAAGCGATTGGAAGGGCTGTCGATGTCGCTAGCAGTGAAGAACGCGCTGCTTGAGAGAATCTCAAGCAAAGTACCCGTATCCCAGTAAGCCGCTACTACTCTCGCTGCGCCAAGAATCAACAAGCCAGTGGTGTCGTGGTCCGCGGTGGTCACGAGTCAAGACCCAAGTGAAAAAGGCAAATCGGTAGCGAAGAAGATTATGGAGGAGGTTGTACCATCACTTGGTGTGCGTGTACACGACGTGCGAGAGTTTAAACACCCCGCTGCCATCATCCGCACGCCATCGGTAAGCGAATTTCAGAAGGTGTTGGCGAATAAAAAGTTTGCTGAGGTTGGACTACATATCCAACCAAACATATGGCCACTTCTTTGCGCTGCTGGAGGAGCCATATGTGGACGTCTGTGAAAAGATTACGGGTTTCCCAGGCCGTTTTCGGAAGCCACACTGTCGGAGACCGGAAAGGACCGCTGCTATTATACACTACCCGGATGCCATCCGCCTACCAGTGAAGTAGCTGACCACCGAGGCTGGAGTATGTGTGAGGGTGACTGTGGCACAGTTTACTTGACCCCATATACTTCCATGTTCATGCTAATTTGATGAGGATATTGTGCTAAATGAGCTATATTGAGCTATATATGCCTTGCTGCTGCTGGCGAACAGTACACCGGTAATTTTTAGCCAGGGCGCAAATGATGTGTTTCCCATGTGGTTCAGCAAATTCTTTTGTGGCCAGCTGAGCTACAGACGAGGCGAGCAATTGGGTGAGTGGATACTCGATAGTCGTGCCTACGTGTCAAACTAAGTAACTGAGGTGTATACGTTTGATAATCGAAGAAGACAGAGCTATATCGACGTAATTTTCAACGAAGCAGCGTCTACGTGGAACACGTATGACTGGAGTGTGGACGAGTGGGATTTGAGTGACCACAACATAATCACTGTTGTGATGTCGCCATCCCCAAATGCATATGCTCCTGTGCTGTCCTGGAAGCTCCCTAAGGCTTATTGGCGATTGTTCGAACCGGAGCTGGTAGAGGAAATTGATTAGCACCTTTTCCAGGAGGACATTTGGATGGTGCCGTTAGATTCCGCGTAGTCTGCACTACGCCTTGTCGTACAGTCTGTGTGCGACAGAGTGTTAGGCCGCAGTCCGTCGAGAGCCCAGGGAAAAGTAAAATAGTGCACTGCCGAACTGACTACCAAACGCCGGGAGGTCAGGAGACTGGAGCGGAGTCTCCAGGATGCACGGCGCAGAGGCTACGAATCTGCGCAGTTTCCTGCAGCTCATCTGCCGACAGCCGTCCGCGAGTTCAGGACGCTCATCCTGAAGACGAAGAAGGAAAACTGGCGACGATTCGTTAGAGACCACAGAGATGATGATGGTGTCATGTCTACCGGATATGCCGGGGACAAAAACGGTCCACCGACTTAAGGTGCCTTCGGGCGGATGGCAGGCTGGTTATAACATGGTATGACTGCGCGAGTTTCCTCCTCCTTAACTTTTTTCCAGTTGCGGAGTCGAGTTAAGACATCGTCATTCCGGACGAAGCTGCTCTACCGCTCGATGCAGCTTCCTGTCGGGGCATCTGCCTATTGCCAGTGTTTGGCAAGGTGCTTGAGGGGATCTTGGTGGATCGGTTGAAGGAGGTGCTTCTTGATGGAAATAGATGGCAATTTGGCTTTTTACCTAAACGCTGTGTCGACGATGCCAGGAAGCACGTAATGACCAGCTTTGCCGCCACCCACGCGCAGCCTAATCGATGCGGGATGCAAGGAAGCTAGCTCTTGGAGATGTCTCTCCTGTGGCTGCGGTACGGTTTGCAGGAGCAAGCCTACCATATGTCAACAAGATCCGATACCTTGGCATCACAGTCGGTGAACGGTTGAATTATCAGCCGCATATCGCATGATTGCGGGATAAGCTGACTGGAGTCGTCGGAGCATTAGCTCGCGTGCTACGGGTTGACAGGGACCTCAGTCCCCGAGCCAGACGCACTGTCTATGCCGGACTCATGGTGCCTTGTGCACTGTTTGATGTCTCGGTATGGTATTCCGCAGTCAGGAGAGAGTCAGGGGCCAGGAGGCGCCTCATCTCCGGTATGTCGTACAGTGTCCACCGTGGCACTGCAGGTGCTTGCTGGAGCCCCGCCGCTGGATTTGGTTCCAAGCAATTGACAATCAGATTCAAAATCAAGCGTGCCCATCCATTAGAGGATAGCGACTGGCTGTTTGATCTGGATGCGACAAGTCTAGATCAGGAGGCAGATGAAGGCGTTGCTAGCCGAAGACATGTGCTCCGAGTGGCAACGGAAGTGACGAGCATGGTCGGCCGACTCATCAGTTTATCCCGGACGGATGCTTCGCTTACAGCCGGCGAGACTTTCGATTCGGTCTTCAATCAGGGTTTCTGTTGACGGCAACTTAGGAGAAGACACCAGGTCCTGGAGACACCAGAATGGCAGAGAGTCTTTGAGTTGTATGCACGAGCGGTGTTTGGATGGAATGCAGATCATAAAGGGCTGACCAGCGCCGGGCTGACGTTAGCCAAAGCTGGGAGTGGCATGGACTGTGTCGCAAGGCCGACCATAGCTTAATCTGGAAGACAAGCCCAATTTGGTGTAAGTCGAACAATGGTGGATCCATTCCGTGTTTTTCGCTGACAAAACTGGTAGCAATTGCTACGAACAGCTGACCAAAGCTGTAATTGGGGAAAGTGGCCGAGGCTATTCCAGTAAGGTTGGCCCCTATGTGGGGTATCGTGATCTCTGTGTGTGTGATACCAAAATGCGGGGAGAGTTTACACTCGGCGTGGAGTTGCGTGTCAACCGGGTTCCGTACCCATAGACCAGCAGAGGTTTAGATAGACCTCACCCCTGGCAAGGGGAAATGTCATGTTCGACAAACATACATTCAATTGGTACCGAAGAGACACTGCGCATGCAGTGTCTTGGGGGGGGCGCTGGTCCGACGCTTTGTTTCGGCTCGCTTTACTTTATGTCACATATGTGATATTAACGAATACCGTAGTTGTAAGCCCCTGCGCGGTACACGCCACGTTAAACAAATGCAGACTTTCTGTCCATCTGTCAGTTTGTCCGTCCGTCTGTCCGTATGTATGAACTCAAGGTTATCAGAACCTATAAGAGCTAGAGACTTGAAAGTTTAGCTGTATGTTCCAGTGGCTGTGCATATCGAACTTGTGTCCGAAAAACGATAACTAGCTCAGTTTCCAAGCAATCGATAAAAATCGATATCGATATCCTGTTCTTTGAGAAGATTGCGTATATAAAAAGAGCTAGAGTCACCAAACTTGATATGTTGCTTTTAGAATATTATATATATATCAGGTATCTTTTATTTTATACCTATCGCCACCTCAACGCTACCACCGCAGAGCTATAAATCAAGTAAATAACCCATCTTGTATTTCCCACAAATTTAAGTTACTCTATTAATTCGTTTTTTTCTCATTATGACTATATGATTGGTGTCGGTGTTGATTACAGGCGGCGGTCTGTCGCGAGTTCAAGCCTTACCGAGGAGAAAGGACGGTGGCAGGTTATGCGGTTAGCAGCGAGTTCGAACCTTGCCAAGGCAACTCTTTTTATGCCGTCGCAGAGTGTATTTTGATTTTGTCGTAAAATGTGTAACGCATAGAAGGAGACATCACCGATCCCATAAAGTATACATATTCTTGGTCAGTGTTAACAGCCGATATAGTCGATATAGCCATGTCCGTCTGTCTGTTTGTATGCGAACTAGTCGCTCAGTTTTAAAGCTATCTTCATTAAGTTTAGCAGAAGTCCCTCTTTCTGTTGCACACAGTACATATGTCAGAAACAGCTGGATCGAACCACTATATCAAATAGCTTCCATAGGAACGATTGACCGAAAATTAAGTTTTGCTTGCAAAACCTTTTTGTTAATCAACATATCGTGACCAAACTTGTTATTTTTTAGTTTTACTATGCTCCTCATATATATGCCAAATCATATTAGGATCGAACCACTATATCATATATCTGCCATAGGAACGATCGGTATGAAAACAATTGTTGTTTATCAAGATATCTTGACCAAACTCGGCATTTATTAGTTTTACCATGCTCCCCATTTATGTGCAAAATCCTATTAAGATCGGACCACTATATCATATAGCTGTCATGGAAACAATCAATCGAAAATTAAGTTGTTTAAAAAAAATGTTTTTATCAAGATTCAGCAATTTAGTTCGGCATTTATTAGTTTCAATATGTTCCTCATATATATGCAAAATGCTTTAAAGATCGGACCTCTATTTCATATAGCTCCCATAGGAAGGAACGTTTGAAAGTTTACTCGTTGTATGGAAAACTTTTTGTCATTCAAGATATTTTGATTAAACACTGCATTTAGATTTCACTATGCTGCCTTCATTTTTGCAAAATCTTATTTACATCGGACTACTATATCATATATCTGCCATAAGAACGATCGGTCGGAAACGAGGTGTTTTATTAAAAACCTTTTTTATTTATAAAGATATCTTGACGAAACTCGGCAATAACCATGGTCCCTGTGCTTCTTAAATACGGCCAAAGCACTATGAGCATTATGAAAAGGTTAGGTCTGCAAGGGTATTATATCTTCGGCGTGCCGAAATGTAAATAAATTTCTCTTTATTATTTCAAATGAACGTGCGAGTTGCATTTGGTGTTGGAATAAGATGGTTCAGGGTGTCCCCTAGTCGGAAACTCCCGACTTAAACCTCTTACTTGTTTAGTTTACTTTTTATAGCTTTGCAGTTTTCTTAATGTACAGATTGAATAAAGCTGTGAGCCACTGTATATACACCTGAAGCTGTTTCTCTGATGACAAATACAACATGGCGTCATCAAATTTCCGGCACTCATTTCGTAACTGGTGGATTTTTTCTGCCTCGTTGTCAATTTCTTGGACACATCAGGTTGACCTGAGGATTAATAGGGTGTTTTCATTTAAGATTCTAGCTAGCTTTTGATTTTATTATTCTGTACTTGAAAAATCGTTGAGCCCCCTGATTACCTGGTGATGTAGCCTTCTTTTGCTGTTTGTGATTGGTTGGGTTATGTTGTACACTGATGTGACAATCCGAAATGGATTAATGTAGGGATTTTGTCTCTCTTGACCTCCCAGGTAGTATAAGACATGCTTGCGTTACAGAAGGATAGGAATTGGGCCAAATATATACTAGGCTGTGTTGTTTAGACAAATAAAGCCATCGCCGCCCTTTCTTATATGTGCCCTGCGTTGTCGCTGCTCCTGAATTCCAATGCCTATACATCGAGGGTTGCACGTAAGAAGCCCCTGCTTTCAAATATTAATATTGAGAAGCGGCTTTCATTCGCGCAAATGCACTTGGGGAAGCCAGCAGGGTATTGGGATGACGTCATATTCTGTGACGAAACTAAAATCATGCTTTTTAATAATGATGGACCATCCAGAGTCTGGCGGAAGCCCTTAAAGGCATTGGAAGCCCGGAACATAATACCGACGGTAAAGTTTGAAAAACGTTCCGTGATGGTATGGGGCTGTATATCAAGCAAGGGCGTTGGTGACTTGGCTTTTATTGAAAACACTATGGATGCTGCTAAATATTTGGAAATATTAAAGACTTATTTAATAAGTAGCGCTCATAAATTTGGGTTTTTTTTACCAAGACAATGACCCCAAGCAAAAGGCTGTGGTTGCTATACAACTGTAATAAAGTATTGGACACTCCTCCACAGAGCCCTGACATAAATCCTATTGCAAATGTTTGGTCCTTTTTAAAGAAAAAAGTGGCAAAAAGGAGTCCGAAATCTCGCGACGAATTGAAAGCTGATATTTTTGAAGAATGGATAAAGATTCCTGAAACTTATAATATGGATAACCTAGTTAAGTCTATGAACCGGAGATTACAGGCTGTATGTGCTGCCAAAGGCCGTCATACAAAGTATTAGCGTCTTGTTTTTACTTATTTCTATGAATATTATAGGTCTAAAAAGTTTTGTCAGAACAATTTCTTGACACCATTAAAAATACTTCTTAATTTTTATTTTTAAAAAATGTTTAGAGTAATGGATCTCAATATGTATTTTTTTAAATAGTTCTAAGAAAAATAATATATCGATATAAAATATGTATAAAATAAAGCATTAAAAGTATGTGGTTTAAATTGCATATTAATCTGTAAAATTATGAATTTTTCGCTTTGTCAAAACATATTCTTGACATACTGTATGTACTAGGCTGTGTCGTTTAGACTCTGTTGCTCCCATATATCGTTTATTTCGCATTTAAGTCTCCTTTTATGAAGAGGGTTTGTTTAGGGCGGATGCCACCGGCAACACTCTTTTTGATTCCTTCTCTAAGTTTAAAGCTGTGGTGGAACATTCCTTAGAGTAAATACCCTGTATCCATCGTCCCTAGGTATGCCTTAATACATATATCCCTGGATGCTACAATCCCCGTTGTCCCTTATCCATATTTCAGATAAAATTTTAATGTCCATATTATTTATGATTGGGAAAATATTTAGGTGTTTGTTTGTTTATTGTGGTTGTGGTTCAACCTTGGGATGTTAAGCTGGAGAATCATTAGTTGTTATTTAATAATAGGGAGATTTGGTTTATATCGAGATCTACATTGCTTCTGTTTATATAATGATTTAGCTTCAAAATAAAGTTCCGAAGGGTTGTATTTTCCTTATTGCTGTTGCTCGTGTTCATTAGATGTGCTGAAAGTTTTGCAATGACGGCATTGAGCTATTCTTGTGCACGCGATTCCAATCGTGCACTCAGAGCTGCTTGTCGTCCTTCACGAATATCAACTAACTTTTCTGAGGGAGTCCGGCGTTTGAACTGGTTTTTAGAACGCAGTAGAGGATAGTTGACCCAGAACTGACTTAGCGCTCCTGCAATGGATCAGGGATCGACCCTTTCCATGCGGACGGATTTAAAGTGTATATACAGACTGACATCCACCCTCGACTACAAAAACTTGGTTTCTGATGGCAAGATAGTGCCTCTAAACCAGACCTTCACCCTGTAATGGGGATTCGTTCACTATTAGGCTCTCCTTTTCCTTTCCTCATAGCTCTCGATAAGTGTGCAATTTGGACTTCCGAATAGATTCATCGAGGATGTGAGTGGGGATGTTGAAGATAACACCTGCCTTGAACAGGTGGTGACTGAAATTTATTGGCTAGTAGCTACGATTTGCAAACTCTTATAGCTTGCTTAATTTGTTTTCCTTATTAGCCGAGTTGTATCAGATCTGCACCTGCCGTAACTCACCCTTGAGACCTCCTCTATACCGTCTTCTTTAAGTTTGTGGAGGGCTTTAGTGAGGTCAAAGTGGTTTATGGCTTTTCTTGATTTATCTTCCCCGATGGCGTCGTCAATTACAGTTTATGGGCCTTTACGGTCCTTATCATGTTTATTTCCACTTTCATTTCACTTACCTTCAGTCGATTTTATTAAGTGTTTATTAATGTTTTGCATGGGACTTTGTTCCGTTATTATAAATTGTTAGTAGTAATTATAGTCAAATCTTTTTCTTCCGTTTTTGACTTGCCGGGTTGCCGATTCGTGATTTATCATCAGTAGCCTACTAGTCAGTTCCAGGCATTCGGCGTCAGAAAATATTTTAAAGTCTGAATCCGTCCTCTATTTGTCCGTGACACAACGCCCCAGACCTGATTAACGTGTCTCCAAGTCTGCGCTACCACGATGTTAGAAACTGCCCGATTGCAGTGAAACGGCAATGGGCTGTTGGGCTTCAGTAGCCAGTTGGCCATGGCCATCTTAAGGTCGCACTGCTTTGATGTGCACCCGAAAGCGAAGCCTCTTGTTCAGTTCTTAGCGCTGCTGCTAGGTTCCAGGGGGGGGGGTCATCTATCCAGGCTGCAGGAGCCTTGCTACTCCGCAATGTATAGCTAACACCTGCCAGTTCAAGGCATTGAGCTTGATGTTCCACCTGCGAGTCCAGCTCTCAAACAGGTGGGGATGTCTGTCGTGTACAAATTATAAAGAAAACTTCCACTGGGCAAGGAAGTGTTGCGTCCTTAATATGGCGTTGAAGATCAACGTTATAAAAAGGAGTGCGCTCATTGGCAGTGCCTGCAGAGTGGTGTGACATGTTCCATCTTGGCCCGAAGATTGAGGACTAGGAAGGACTTGGACGACGCTGATTACCTCCTCCACGCGGATGGGACCGATAAGTGGTGACATCTGAAGCGGAGTCTCCAACATTCGGGTAGTCTCATCCAGCTCTCTGGATAGGCTAAATCGAATAATTTGAGCCGTTCACTTAGGTGACTGGCGAAGTTGTCAGTTTGCTCTTCGTCTGTAAGGCAGTATTTACCATTATGGCGAAAAAGAGTAACGGATTTCCACAGGATTGCCGCTTTAGATTTTCTGTGGCTCACCAGAGCAAGTATCCTGCGTCGTGTGGTCCATGTTCTCCAACCTTCTGGAGAACGATACAGTTTGAGCCCGCTAAGGGCCTCCTTGACCTCCCGCTCTGTTATTCGTCATCCCGCCTTGTCCCAGAAATGCTGAGTCGCTGGAATCTGCGGCTACATTGCCTCTTGAAGCTGCCTCTATGTCAGCGGGCAGAATTCTATTAAAAGCATTGCAATTGCGATTGCATTGCTTACTGTGCTGCCATTTTAATTCGTTATTCTTACATTAAGAATTAATAATTGGTGAGGCTGTTGAGTAGAGGCGGCGGCAAGTAATGCAGTCAGTTAAAAGTTCGAGCCCGGCCAACTTTTTACACCCTTGCAGAGGGTATTAAATTTTGGTCGTGAAATGTGTAACGCATAGAAAGAGGCATCTTCGACCTCATTAAGTATATATGTATATTCATGATCAGTATCAACAGCCGAGTCGATATACTCATGTCCGTCTGTCCATTTTATGAGAACTAGTCTCTGAGTTTTAAAGCTATCTTTATGAAACTGCAGAAGTACCGTTTTTGTTGCACTCAGTACATACAAATATTACTCAGCTTAACTAGAGTCAATAAACGTTTTAGACATTATTTTTCGCCTTCCTTTTTGAATATTCCAAGAAAAACCGTAAAAATACATTTACATTTTAAAACACATTGAAATTCTTGCCAGGGAACTGAAGGATGAATTTGATTTTGCGGTTTCTCATGGAACAGTTCGCAATAACTACAAATCAAGAGCTGCGCGCAAGAAACCGCTCCTTTCTAAAATAAACATTGAACCACGATTGTGGTTCGCTTATATGCACATTTCTCACCCGATTGATTATTGGGGTAACGTCATATTTTGTGATGAAACGAAAATGATATTGTATTACTATGATGGACCAAGCAGTTAACTTTCTTGGAAAATCAAAATATAATACAAAATTTGAAAAATTGTCGGTGATGATTCGAGGGTGTATTTCAAGCAGCGGAGTTGACCACCATGGATGCGCAGCAATACCTTAATATTTTGCAAAGCCACTTGTGGAACATTAGTCTTAAATTTGGGCTCATAAGAGAAAAGCCACTTGTCAATGTCATCAGGACAATGGCCGTAAGCACAAAGCGAATATGGCGCGCAGTGGCTCGTCCATAACTGCGGAAAAGTGATAGATGTCATGGGCAGGTGTCCAGAGACCGGACTTAAATCCCATAAAAATGTATGGTGTTTTCTGAAGAAAAAGTGGGTAAATGGCAGCCAAAAAAGTCTGAAGTCTGAGTCTGAACTGAAAGCCTTCATTTTAGATGAGTGGAAAAGGTAACCAAGAAATTATGACTGCAAAAAATTAAGACTCGACTACAATGTGTCATTAATGCTATATAATCGTATATGTTAAGTATAAAGTCAATTCTTATTATTTGTGTTTAACGTTTTTTAAAACATAAACAAGTGAGGGGTTCTAGTCTAGGGGATACCCTGAACCCTCTTCTTCCAACATCAAATGAATATATATATATATATTCTATTTTAGAAGCTATATGTCAAGTTCGGTGACTCTAGCTCTTATTATTCACCAAAATTGCCCAAAAAACAGGATATCGATATCGATTGCTTGGAAACGGAATAAGTTATCGATTATCGGACACAAACTCGATCTGCGCAGGCACTAGGAGCACCTACATCTAAAATTTCAAATCTCTAGCTCTTAAAGGTACTGAGATCCTTGCGTTCATACATACGGACGGACGGACAGACAGACAGACATGGCTAGATCGACTCGTCTATTGATGCTGATCAAGAATATATACACTTATCGGGTCGGAGATGCTTCCTTCTGCTTGTTACATACAGTGTACCAATAATGTCTTCGTACAGCGACTTAAATATACTTTGGTAACGAAAATAACTTACTTGCTGATGAGCAACAAAAAGAATTTAAATGCAGTTTTCTTTATCAATTAATTAACTTTATTTACTAAAAAAAATTTATAATTCAATATTTTTAATAATCTTAAAGTTATAAGGAAAAAACAAAAATAGAGCACGTTTTTGGCTCCAATTAAGTCTTCGTACACTTAAACTAATTACTTTAGAATTATTGTTAAAAGATAAATAACTTAAAACTTATATTTGGTAGGGTATCCTCTATTTTTTATGACTGCCTTAAGCCGATTTGGCATGGACAAAACAAGTTTTTCGGCAAACAAGATTATACGGTTAGACGACTGCGGCATTTAATTTTTGCAATTTCTGTATATTATTTTGCTGCTTAACGTGCATATTTAATATTAGCTGACATTCCCCAATACTTAAATATTTTCCAGAAATTTTTAAGCAATATCTAACCACGTATTAAACAAATTTAAAAAAAAAATTCTCAGAAACTTGCTTCAAAGAATTGCCAAAAATGCCTATGTACACATTTAAAAACTACCGTTACCTTTTTTGCATTTCGTATGCAACTTAAGCGCTTGAATAGTATGGTGTACAAAGACTTAATGGGAGCCAAAAACGTGCCTTGATTTTGTTTTTTCCATATAACTTTTAGATTATTAATAATATTGAACACATTTTTTTTTTGTTAAATAAAGTTAAAGAAAAGTTAAACAAAACTGCATTTAAACTTTTTTCTTGCTCTACTGCAATTAGGTTATTTTCGTTACCAAAGTATATTTTAGTCGCTGTACGCAGACATTATTGGTACACTGTACACTTGCATTTTGCACAAATACAGTATACCCTTATACCCATTTTTAATGGGTTCAGGGTATAAATAGTCGATTTTGCCGCTTTCAAAACAATTGTTTACACAACAATGGTCTGCATTCCTCATTGCGCTTTGGCAGTGAATAGCAGTTCATTTACAGTAACTTTTGCCTAGCACATGATCTCATGAGTAACGCCATACAACAAAATATTTCTATGCAGCTTGATTTTTTGAAAATTGAGAACGCAAAGGAAATTTGTGTCATTGCGCTCTCATAGCCGAGAGAGCAAAAAAGCTAAAAATAGAATGTACTCTGCTTCGGCTCTATGAGGGCCGTAAAAGCAATTATGTTTGTATATACATATACATACATAACAGCATATTTGAATGTGTTGTTATCCATTGCTTTGGCAAAGTCTCTGGCTGGCAAAGAAACAATTTTCTTAGCTTTTTAGCGCAGATCACGACCTACCCAAAATTTCTGTTGATATACTTATGAATGGATTTTGTGTACTGAGGTTGGCTCCGTAAAAAAAAAATTTGTATTTTTAAGTCGATGCAATTATTTATGTAGTTTTTTATATTTGAATTTATTAATTAAATTATTATTATTTTTAAATAATACCAAATAAATTAAGGAAATAAAAGTGAAAATTTGTTGTTTTCAAAGATACATTACATAATTTTTATTTTTTTTATTTTATTATTTTTTGTTCGAATTATAAAGAACAAAGTACGCAGGGAAAACCGCGAAGAGGCCATTATAATTATAATGGAGTCATAACTAAATATGTCCTTCGAGTCGACTTGAAATGTAATTGTATTTTTTAGCACTCTTATTTCTTAATTGAAAAATAAAAATAATATTAATTTAATTTAAAGAAATTATATAAATATTTGCATCGACTTAGAAATACATATTTTCTGCGGAGCCAACCTCAGTACACAAAATGCATTCATATATCAACATAAATTTTAAATTAATTTCTTGCCAGCTAAAGCCAGAGCATTGAATAACAACACATACATACATACTTTAAAGATCTTATGCATGTATAATTCACGCATACAAGGAAAGGTGCACGCACGCTATTGGCTAAGACAAGAACTTTTCTCGAGCATACACTGTCCAAAAAGAAAAGTGAAATCAATCTATGTGTGCTATTTTCTTAACATAGCTATTGCGTAAGAAGCCCCTTGTGTAAAAATTATAAAAGTTCTTAAATTTTCCTGTAAATCTAGGGTAATATATCATTTAAATAAAGCATGCATTTCATGGATAAAGCACAAGCACTTTACGTCGATCGTAAGTTCTAAACTTTTTCGCTCAATGTACTTCGAAAACGAAGCGACGCAAAGCAGCGTCGACCAACTTTGCTGAAGGCAGGCTGGCGACTAAATTCGCTGCTCGTGTCAGAATCAGCAAGCTGCGACTTCGGTATTCGTTCGTCTAAATAAATAGCAGTCGGCTGGCACGTCGTGCGAAATCGTAAAAGCCAGTTTAGGAAGCCAGGCTAGAAATTTAACGTCGAATGCAAATGTATGAGCGTTACTCATCTTGGTGTTTACATACATACAGTATGTCAATAAAGTGTTTTGACTAACGAAAAAAAACTAATTTTTTGGGTTTAGTTGAAAATAAATGTACCTAAAAGTGAGAATTTTTTTTCAATTCTAATTTATTTCGATTCTATATTTTTCCTAGAACTTAATGGCAAAAAGAATTGTTAAATAACATTACCCAAACATTTTATAAAATTAAAAAACTAAAAACATTCAAATTTTATGCTGTCAATAAAGTGTTTTTACACGAAACTTTATTACTAAATAACAATGTTAAAAAAACAGGAATATTTTTTTTTAATACTTTGTGTGGCTGCCATTAGCGTCACATACAGCCTGCAATCGCCGTTTCATTGAAACAATAAGGTTTTGTATGTATGTTTCTGGAATCTTCTGCCATTCTTCCAGTACAGCAGCTTTTAAATCAGTTTTTGATTTTGGACTCCGCTTTGCGACTTTTTTTTTCAAATATGACCACACATTTTCTATTGGATTCATATCTGGACTTTGTGGTGGAGTGTCTAACACCTTTCCACAGTTGTACAACAGCCAAACTCTTACCATATGAGCTTTATGCTTCGGGTCATTGTCCTGGTAAAATTTAAAAATTGGCTTATTGTCCTCATAGAATCCAAATTTCTGTGCACTACTGACGAGATGTGTCTGTAAAATGCTCAGATATTGTCTAGCATCCATGGTATTCTCAATGAAGGTCAAATCTCCTACACCCTTGCTCGAAATACACCCCCACACCATCACTGATAGTTTTCCGAATTTAACGGTTGGAATAATATTGCGGTTTTCCAACGCTGTTAGTGGCTTTCTCCAGACTCTGGATGGCCCATCGTTGTAGAATAGCATCATCTTGCTTTCGTCACAGAATATGACGTTACTCCAAAAATCGTTCGAACTATTTACATGGACTTGAGCGAACGATAGCCGCTTCAAAATATTCGCCGCCGATAGTAGAGGTTTTTTCCTGGCAACTCGTGATGTGTAGTCATTGGAATTCAGTAATTTTCGGACAGTTTCATGTGACACATCAACACCACTTTCTTCCTTGAACTCCTGAGCAATATCCCTAAGCGAAATTTGTGGATTTTTCTCAATTTTTCTCAGAATTTTTCGCTTATCTCTGTCAGAAATTTTGCAGGGTCGACCACATACTGGCTTTGCCTCTAGCCTATCTTCCTTATTGGCTCTGTTTAATATGTTGTATATCGTTGCTTTTGATAAATTAAACATATCAGCCAGTTCCGAGACTTGACGTCCCATCTGATGGTTATAATACACCAGCTGAGCGACTTCAAAAGTTGTTCTTTTTCCTGGCATTTTATTTTTCATAAAATTAAAGCAAAACGTTATAAATTGCAATAGAAAATGACAAGAAAAGTCGAAGACACAAGAGAAGCCAAAACGCATGGGCCCAAATCTAACGGGATCACCCAAAAGAGAACGGCAAAACAATTTACCGTAGCTGTAAAAACACTTTATTGACAGCATAAAATGTGAATGTTTTTAGTTTTTTAATTTTATAAAATGTTTGGGTAATGTTATTTAACAATTCTTTTTGCCATTAAGTTCTAGGAGAAATATAGAATCGAAATAAATTATAATTGAAAAAAAATTCTCACTTTTAGGTACATTTATTTTCAACTAAACCCAAAAAATTAGTTTTTTTTTGTTAGTAAAAACACTTTATTGACATACTGTATATTGTCTTTGCCTGAACCCACTTTTTCCTACATGAAATGCATATACATTGCCGATCAACTGAATAGGTTCCCATAATTCTGCTTGCATTTTCATGATTTTCTTAATACATATTAAGTGTACACATATTTTTTGTATTTTATTGAAACGTTATATTTGTGCCAATCGGTCGGCGCTTGTAAAGTCAAGTTTGCCAAGTACCGTTACTTTGCACATTCTGTTTTCACATCGCGTTCGTTAAATTCTATGCAATTTTTTGGTTCAAGTGAATAGGTTCAGCTGAATGATTTTGTGTTTTGATGAAATTCGGCGATATAACGACAAATTTTTTTTGTAAATTTATAAATGAATATATTTACTTCATATTTAATGAAAAATGGGTCGCAGAGCGCAATTATCCGACTAAGAAAGAGGCCAAATCGAAGCCTATCATAAAAATGGTCTTAGCCATCGCAAAATCGCACAAAAAATTAGAAGAACCCAAAATGTTGTCAGTAATTTTTTAATAAACAAAGCCGTCTATGATAAAAATATGAAGGGCGGAGTCAAATACGCAACCACTGCGACAGACAGCAGGCATATTGTTCGACCGGGGTCCAATTCGCATCTCTCAGCACCCAAAATTAAAGAAATTTGTGGTATTAAAGCAGGTGTGTCAACAGTTAGACGTGTGATTTTGTCGGCTGATCATTTAAAAAGATTGAAACTTAAAAAAACACCTTTAAATGATGCACGTGAAGCTTCACGACTGCAATTTGCGCGCAAGCACATGAACTGGACGAAGGAGTGGCGCAACGTTGTATTTTCCGACGAAAAGAAATCAATTTAGACGGCCCTGATGGCTACAATTATTACTATCATGATCTTCGAAAAGAGGAGCATTTCCTGACCCGTCGCCAGTCGTGTGAAGGAGGCGTTATGGTTTGGGGATCGGTATCAATCTATGGCACATGCGACCTTGAATGTGTATCTTCCAAAATGAACGCGATAACCTGTAAATCCATAATTCAAAAGGCGTTTCCTCACTATACAAATATTTTTCACTCTATTCAATGGACTTACCAACACGATAACGCCCCCATTCATACTCTAGGGTGGTAAAAGAATGGATTAAGGCTTAAAAGGTGAACTTGCTTGAATGGCCTCCATATTCGCCTGACCTTAATATAATGGAAAATGTGTGGGGGTTGTTATCGCGCAAGGTATTTGAAGGAGGCAGACAATTGGACTGCAAAGAAACTATAGTTGCGGCGATTAAGGCGGCGTTGACAACAATTTCATTGCAAATCCTGGAAAATTTGTATAGCTCCCTACCCAACCGGGTATTTGAAGTTATTTCAACAAATCTGTATCATTGCGCTCTCATAGCCGAGAGAGCAAAATAGCTTAAAATAGAATGTACTCTGCTTCGGCTCTATGAGGGCCGTAAAAGCATTTATGTTTGTATGCGTGTGAATATATGGACATACATAACAGTATACAGTGACTCACATCTTATGTTATGCAGTACATATTCCCGAATTAATAGGTATGTAGCAATAAAATACTTTACTGTTGCACACTACTGTTGTACACTAACGGTACTTTATTTTTGTATGCCTTTGCTATGCTTCTAGAAATGTTTTTGCCAGCATTTTATTCTGAATTTGTCACTTGAAGTGTCCTAACTTAGAGTTATTTTAAATGGGCCCCAAGGTTCTGGAAGTCAGTGATTTTTGCAGATGAGTCTAAATTCAATTTTATTTGGATCAGCTGGCATGTCTTACGTTTTGCAAAAACCGAACACTGAGCTGCAAAAAGAAAACCTAAAATCAACTGTAAAGCATGGCGGTGGCAGCGTCGTGGTTTGGGCCTGTATGTCTGCTGGAGGGATTAGAAACTAGACTAGAAACATTACTTTAATTGAGAGTACGATGGACCAATTTATGTACCTTACAATTTTAAAAGATAATTAGTTGCAAAGTGCTGAGAATCTGGGCATACGGACGAATTTTCGCTTTTATCTGGATAATGACCCTAAATACAAAGCAGGTATAGTTCAGTCGTGGCTTATTTATAATTGCCCACACGTGATGACTCCGCCAGCCCAGTCACCAGACTTGAATGTACTTGAAAATTTATGGTCGATATTGGAAACAAACATTCGAAAACACAAAATTTCTAATAAAAACGACCTTAAAGTGACACTGAAGACTGAATGGCAGCAAATTTTACCAGAATCGCCTTAAATCAGTTCTAAACAATAAAGGCTATCATACAAAGTACTAAACATATTAATATTACCAGAATAAGTAAAGTTATCTATATCCTAACTTCCTGCATAAAATAAGCTGTGACCTAAAATGTTCAGTATTTTTTGTTTTCTTAATTTAAAGTATATAGTTACTGTATATTATTAATTAATGATGTTCTTTACTAAACTAGACATATTACTCTTTAAAATGGTACCAAAATATTTATTCAATTCCTAACAATTTTGTTACTACATACCTCTTAAATCGTGGGTATGCACTGCATAAAATAAGCTGTGAGCCACTGTAGATGAATGTGTTGTCATCCACTGCTCTGGTAAAGTGACTGGCTGGCAAAGAAATATATTTATAATATATATTTAGTTTCCTAGCGCTGATCATGACCCATCCCAAATTTGTGTTGACATATGTATGAATCCATGTTTTGTACTGAGGGTTGTGAGTAGGTTGTGTGCGACCAAACAGAAGGCCAGTTGCGGATAGACACAACCTGCCCCAAAATGCAAAAAAGACGCTAAGAAGCAAAGCGACACGGAACCGGTTGCGCAGATCAATAATTGCAACAACAAGGACACGCCGAACACAGTAAGCCCCGCAGTAAACGCAGGCAAACAGCGAAGGCAAAGAATACGAGAATACGGTGACGCACCAACTCGTAACATTGCAGTTACCGAAAACGGTCGCCGTACGGACAATAACCATGCAAGACCGGCGGCGCGCCCCAAGGAGGGAACCGCAAAACGAGCACGTGGCAGCAAGAACCGCCGACCAAAAAAGCCACGTAAAATTCCAAGCAGACTAAATGCCCTGGTGGTCAAGTGCAAGGATACGGCTTCATATGCCGAGATCCTTAAGGCAGTGGAAAAGGATAAATCTCTTCAAAAATACAGAGAAAAGTCACTAAAATACGACGAACAGCCGCTGGAGAGCTGTTGCTACAGATCGAAAAAGCAGTAGACGATGCGACAGCGAAACTGCTCAAGGCCGTACAAGAGAAGATAGGAGAACTGGCGGATGTCAAATCAATCTCTGAAAAAGCCATGATAGAGGTCAAAGATATACCCGAGTCGTGCTCAAATACAGATGTTTTGGATACTGCATCCAAAATTTTACAAAAATCGACGAGGACATTCCCGTAGAAGCCACTCCCAAGCTGCGAGCAGCATACCGGGGAACCCAGACGGCCAGAGTCCTTCTACCCAACGAATTAGCCGAACAGCTGCTGATAATCGGTAAACTAAGAATTAGATGGGTAATTTACCGCATTCGGCGTAAAACCGACCCCACGAGATGTTTCAAGTGCTTCGGGCACATCGCAACCAGGTGTAGAAACATCCATGACGAAACATGCAAGTGATACAACTGCAGTGGAACATGCACCATGTAATCATAAGGGGCAGAAGAACATGGGACACAACACCCTTAGATGGTCAAGTCCGTTATTCTTAAAGGCCGCAAATAAAAGAAACTCAAATTGAAGCTACTACAGCTTAATTTAAATCACTGCAGAGCCGCGCAGGAGCTACTGACCCAAACAGCCAGAGAGATACGAGCCAAAGTGGCATTACTGAACGAACCATACGCAGCAATGTCTGAAGAGAGTTGGGTTCAAAACACCGAACATGGTGCTAGTGTATGGAGCTGCGGAAACCCACCACTTCTAGTGAGCGACTGGAAGACGGCCTTGGGATACGCAAGAGCCAAGATCGGCGGCACCTATTGGTATAGCTGTAATATGGCCCCCAGCGTTCAACTCGATGAATTTGCAAGAATGCTCGATGAACTAGTGGCGGACGCTCAAACGCACTTTCCACTGGTCATTGCCGGCGATTTCAACGCGTGGGCAGTGGACTGGGAAATGTCAGGACGAACCCACGATGCTGCACGCTGCTAGACGCCTTCGCAGGCCTTAATGTAACACTGCTGAACTCCGGGACCGAGCACACCTTCACCAAGGCAGGACACAGTTCAATTATTGACCTGACGTTTGCCAACCCCTCAGAGCATCTAAAGCAGATAGTGGAGACATTGTTCCCGCACTAGATAGAGCTACGCCACAACCCTCCAGCCGTAGGCACGTCGGTGGTGCCTCCCATCGACACAAAAGACATAAGTGCCGCGCATTAAATTAAATAAAGCCCCAGGACCCGACGGCATCCCCAATGCAGTGCTGAACACCATCGCTAGCGCCCCTCAGAGACAGTCGTAAATGTGTTTAACCGATGCATTGCAGAGAGAACCTTTCCAACGTGCTGGAAGTTGCAGAGACTGGTCCTTATCCCTAAAGCCGGAAAGGACCCGCAGGACCCTTCTGCCTACAGGCCACTCTGCATGCTAGATTCCACGGACAAGCTATTCGAGCGCATCATCTGCGATCGACTGGAGAAGGAGATCGCTGATCGCTACGGACTCTCGGACCAGCAGTTCGGCTTCCGAACAGAAGAGCACTGTCGATGCTATCAATTTGGTAGCGGACATGGCACGGAAGGCCATAGAAGGCACGCGATGGCGCGGCGGATCCAAAAAGTATTGCCTTGTGACAACGCTAGACATAAAAAACGCGTTTAACTCGGCATGCTGGCCAAATATACTCCTGGCACTCTCCAGGCTGCAAATCTCCGAGTATTTCATCAGTCTTGTTGCCGGATACTTCAAGGACCGGGTACTCATATACGACATGACTGCTGGACGACGCAAGTACGCCATTACTGGGGGCGTTACTCAAGGACCGGTGCTTGGACCCTTGCTTTGGAACGTGATGTATTAGTGCTCCGACTTTCCCTACTACCTGGCTGCAGCATAATAGGCTTAGCAGACGACATTGCAATCGTCACGGTGGCGAAAGAGAAAGCGGAGGTGGAGAGAAAACCAATGAAGGAAACCGCCAACATCATAGTGGACGGCACTGAAGTAGTTTCCAAGCTCTCAATAAAATATCTAGGCGTCTTGCTGGATCACAGGCTCAGCTTCAAGGACCATCTTAAATACGCATGTGAAAAGGCGAGTAGAGCTATAAATGCACTATCTGGCATAATGGCGAACACTGGAGGCCCTAGACAGCGCAGCAGACGGCTGATCTGTAACGTGGTCCAGTCGATGCTCCTCTACGCGTCATTGATCTGAAGACCAGCAATGGGGATCCCTTCCTACAGCCACAAATGCAGGGCATCGTACAGAAGAAGCGCATTCCGAGTCCTCTGCGCCTTTCGGACCGTCTCAGACGACGCAGCTCCAATGCTGGCCGGAATGCCCCCGCTGGATCTACTTTCAACAGAAGACTGCCCAAAATTCAGGATATCGATTATAAGTTATCGATTACTGGATACAAACTCGGTCTGCGCAGGCACTTGGAGGACCTACATCTCTTTCAAGTCTCTTACAGGTTCTGAGATCCTTGCGTTCATACATACGGACGGACGGACGAACAGACAGATAGACGGGCATGGCTAGATTGACTCGGCTATTGGTGCTGATCAAGAATATATATACTTTATGGGGTCGGAGATGCTTCCTTCTGCCTGTTACATACATTTGCATTTTGCACAAATAGCAATATACCCTTTTTACCCATTTTCAATGGGTTCAGGGTATAAAAAAAAGGAGAGAGCGAGCGCGTGCCAATTCTCTCTGATATTTTTTTCGCTTTTCACCTTTTCAAGATTTTTAAAATCTTGAATTAACTATTATTATTCTTGATTTCTTAAAGCTAACATTAGGTACAAATACTTCTTAAAATAAATTTTTTATACTTGATTCAAGAATATTAATATTATTTTCATTCCTTTCGGAGCTCCTCTGAAATTAAATACGAATTATACTTAACTTAAGAATTTTTAGCTCGATTAGGGCTTACAACGTTATGAATTGTTTGGTTCAAAATCAATTAGGAAAAGTCTTGTCATTATAGCCCGCCGTTTTTCTCTCTGTGTATTACTAACGAGCGCGTGCTGTATTTGGTATTGGAATAAGAGGGTTCAGTCGAGAGCTCCCGACTAGACAATCTTACTTGTTTCTCTTGTTTCACTCTAGAGGAGCTACTATTTAGCACATTATCACCCAAGGCGTCTCCAATATTGGCAGATCATAGGCAATGCCTATGCCTTTGCCATCAGAAATTGAACCCTGTATTCGGGAGGGAGCACCAAATCGGTACATAAGTGGATTTTTTGAGTCCCAGTGCCCTCCTTAGCCTCGAAATACAATGTGTTTTGATTTAATGTAATGTCGCTTTGGATAGGTTATTTAAAGACGAACATGCGTGTTCCAGTCTGCTGCGTACGAACGTTTTATACAGAGCTTAATCCCATCTGGGATCCACTTCAAATGTGCATCCGCATAGCAGCCTTAAGAATACGATATCGAGATCATCTACAGCAGATATGTGCGCATCAAATATAATTTTGATTAGCCATTCTATTGATTTGAGCAGAGTACTGTGCAGCGAAATAGGTCTGTAGGTACATATGTTTGCCGGGGCTGTGCCTCTTCTTAGGATCGGTACACTTCTTATTAATCTCCAGCTTTCTGCTTCTACTTCATTCAGAAGTTTGAATATCTCTACTTTCTTTTCTGCTGATAGCTTCTGGAGCATGCTATAGGACAGACTGTCTAGGCCTCTTGCGGATTTAGGGTTTCTTGCCCCCAAAAAGGTTGGAAAGTCTTTTTCGCCCAGAGCTTCTTACGACAGGTGGTGATATGTATAACGTGCTGACAGGGGAAATCTTCATTATCATTATCCGACCTGGTGTTGCTTATGGGTTTGGTCTGTTTGTAAAGCTTCAGAATCTTAACCCTGCCCCAAACTGCTCAATGTTCGTTTTTCTGCACTTCTTGACATACAGTGGCTCACAGCTCATTCAACCAGTACATTAAACGAGAAAGAAAGGCTATCTTCGGCACGCCGAAGATTTAATACTCTTGCAGACCGACGCTTTTCTATTAAGTGCGAACTTAAGCTTTTTGATCTGGCTTCCTTCCATGTCCATGTCAAAAAATATATGTGATTGAGAACGAACAGCCGAAGAATATAGTATATATATATATATATATATATATATATATATATATATATATGTATATATATATTTATATATATGTTTTTGATCCATCACACAAAAGATAAATTTATCAAAAGTTTCCTAGCTATTGAAAACGAAAATATCATCGTGGTAGCTATATGCCGTTTCATACACCTCGGCTCTTTTATTGTCCAGTCCGTTAGTCGAAAATACCTAATCTATTTCAGTTAGCTGTTTTGTTGTAGGTACCCCACGCAAAAGAGATGATATACCAAGCTCGTTCAATCTAATTTCTAACTGGTCTCTATTTTACTGTGCCTATCAAACTCCTGTTCTAAGTGTTCTAAAAATAATTTACGAAATTCGGAAAAGGAGAAGGACGGGTTTCTATAAACAACTACACATTTGGTATCTAAGTGTTGAAATATAAGGATCTGGCAAACTTTATTATGTTCCAGATTAATATTAACCATAGACAATATTTCAGCACTTTGTGCAATGTACACTTTTCATAAATAATTATACCACCTGGTGGTAGTACTGTACACATGCTACCGTCGATTCGACCGAGTATGTCAAAGCCGTCTATATTATATACTTGGTTTTCTCTACTCCAAGTCTCTACGAAACATAAAATATCTGCTGGTTTTATTATAAAATCATTTGAAATGCCTAAACTATGATTATGCAAGTCCTGAAAATTATGGAAATATGTCAAAATATTTCCTTCTACTCTCTCAAAATATATCTGATGGTGGTTGGTCAATTTTTTCTCGCCCCGGAGTTTTTCCAACTCAATATAGACGGGGTCGGTAGCTTATATTTCTCTAGGCGGATTAAACTTTCCTATAAGGAAAAGCCCAGATGCATTAGTCGCTCTGCTACAAGCTACGTATAATGCTGCACGGCTCTTGCCATCTTGCAAATGCACTGCAACTTTTTTGTAGGTTGCTCCCCGACTCTTTTGGATGGTTATGGCTACAGCAGGAACCACTGGAAATTGCAAGCGTTCAATTGTTACTTGGTCCTTTTTCCTATATTGAAATGTTCTTAAAACTCTTTCAATTGGTGTCCAATCAGAGTGCAAAGGATATGTTTTTTTTGCTTTTGCTTGCGCTCCCACAGTTGCTTCAGTATATTTAAGCCAAAGCGTCGAAACTAACCCATCAGATCCGCTGGCTGTATAGTCAATATGCATAAGCTGTCCACTTGCTCCATTTACCAAACCACCATTGGTATTTGTATTGACGGTAATCATATATTTAGCTGTGGTTTTGAGCTTAAACAGATAGGGAAGGCCTTGGGTTTCGGAAGTCTTGAATGCCTTAATATTTTCTAAAAAAAATAGCTTGTTCCTTTCAGCTATTGATTTGGCCTTCACCATATCTTTAGATTTTGAAGTATATTCTTCAGTAATAATTTGGCTAAGTCGGATATTATTGTAGTCGCTCGCTTTCTGAAATGCACCGTTGGGAATATTATTTATTTCAGAAAGCAAAACAATTCTCTGTTGAATAAGCAGCTTGTCCGTGTCAGTCATTTTTCCTTCTCATATATAATTTATTGCGATGGCAAAGGCGCAATCCTCACGTTGCCGCATTATTTCGGTCAATTCAAAATATTGAAATAAATTCAAAAGTGGTGCTCCCAAAATTATACTATATGGGTCTCTCGAGTTTGGAGCAAAAATCCATCTATCGCCAACTGGTGGAAGCTGCTTTAGATCACCAAATGCCAATATTGAAATTCCGCCAAAGTATGTATTATTTCTAAAAATTTGCCTTAGACGGAGATCCAAGTACGACAACATTTTTGCACCCACCATTGAAATTTCATCAATTTCGCTTTAAGCTTTAAGTCTATAAGCTTTGAGTGCATAGTGTTGATTGCGTCGTTGCTAAGGGGTCTTAATTCCATTGAATATTGGTTAACAGGCAAAGAGAACTGGAGAGTGAAAGAGAAATGGAGAGTGAGTCCACCCATTCCAAAGACTGCTTTGGCAGTTGGGGCACACAGCAATATCCTTGCAGAATCAGAGTCAAAACCAACTCTGGTGTTAAATCTTAAAGTTAATGACTGATTTATAGTTGATATCAGCCTACTTTTTCTAACACCCGCTCCACCTCCAACGTAATCTGTTAATCTCCGTATTAATCTCCAACGTGTACTGTTAAGTGATCGCACCATTAAATTAAGCTCATTTTCTGGAACTTGTGCAGCTAATTTAATCATTCGGATTGCATTTTCATCAGAGTTGCCTTCATGCACATTATCTTCAAATACGTTAATGTTTCGAGGAACTTTTGGTACTGCAAATCCCCTGAATTCTCCATCAAGCAACTGAGATGCTGAAATCTCTTGTCCATCGTTATTGTCATTGTTGACTTCTTGGATCTCATCTAAGACTTCTTGAAAATGAGCCTCATCCAAATATTCATATCGTTTTCTATTTGATTCGATGATTTAAAATTGTGCATTGAACGTTTGCTCATTATCGGTGCTAAGAATATCCACTTGCTCATTTCGCCAAGGGAAAAAGAGCATTACAAGTTCTCGAAACTAAACAGATCGGGATATATTTATGCTATACCTTCTCCACCCAAGGATAAGAGAGTGCCTACGTTCAGTCACAATTCCTGTTCTATTTTTGAGTACCATGGGACGCCCGTCATTGGCATTGTCCTCCCGCTCTTCATCATCATTTTCCTCCTCGTAGTCTCCTGTTTTTTGGCAGCAAAGTCAGCTAGCCACAAATTATTTAATTCGTCCGGTCTTTGAACATAATGATCTAGCAAGTTTGGTAAGAAATAATCTTTTGAATCTGAAGGTAGTGTTTCTAAATCTTTCTGGGCTTTCACCATACCAACTCTTCGATCAGGATGCGAAGTGCTTACAAAAATTTCGCCATGGCTACATCCTGACATATGGAGTCCAAGTTCCATTGATGAACTTATTACCGATATGTTGTAGTTTTTGCTTAACTGAAATGTTATTACTACTTATCTCGTTCATTGCTTCTCGCAATTATTGAGAAACCCCTCTATTCGATTTGTTTATGTAGTTTATTATATAACTACAACAAGCAAACGCATCTAGTATGTATTGAATATTCATGTTGGCTCTATATATATCTTCAATATATATTCATTATATGCATTTAACATTTTGTCACAGTATTTTCTGCGCAAAAATATTTGCGGCTTTTTAAGACTCGATCTCAGTGCAAATTTATATCCTTTATAATCCGTATTTATATGTGCAAGAAAACGATCAAAATTATTTAAGCTTAAGGCTTCAGCGTTCGAAACTGAACTATCTAGTAGCTCTCTGATTTTTTTCCACATGTCTTGATGCCTTCTCAGATTTGAATCTCCCTCTTCTAGGGGGTATAGTATCTCAGTCTGAGGCATGTGAGGGTATGGCATGTTAAAACGACAAATTTTATGCCTATTTTTTTCTCTTTGGCATGAAAAGCTATATCTGTGCTGTTGGTATTTAATAACCCCTTCAGCTCCGTTTGTTGTAACGAATCTGTCAATAAGTTCTATAACGTGACGGCTACTTTGGGAACCATTCTCATTAAGTTTAGGATAAATAATAAAATTAAATAATTTCAACAGCTGCCTGAACCTATAGTCAAAACATCTCGAGCGAGTCACAGGATCAGACCGAATTAGTCGAGCTTTTTCGAAACTTAAAAGATTCGCTGCTTCTTCCTCACTAAGGACTCTATTGTCCAAAATGAGAGATAGAATGACCAGCAGCTCACTCCATTTGGTTTCAGCAGCAGAAAGCGTTATGAAAAAATTTGGTAGCCCAAACTTACGAATCATTGCCAGCACTTTTTGTCTTCTCAGCCTCCCAATATGCTGGAGCAGATCGCAGGCCCTTAAGAACATGATATCCGTCATCATGCTGCACAAGATTGCTGACAAGACTTTCATCTCTCAAGTTACCAACGGTGATATTGGCGTTTATTGATTTTCCCGAAGGCAGATAGAAATAGAACTTTTTATGCGTGTGAGCTCATAACACTTATATATATATGGAATTTTTGGTACTTTCGCGCAACGACAATCGTAATACCGAATCTGTAATTTGGCCTTTTGACAATAAGTACTTTTGCTTTTACAAATTTCGCCACATGAAATGGTTGGGAACGATAATTCTTCAGCATCCTCATCTGTCGTCATATCAATTGGTCGTCGACCCTCACCTGGAGCCATTGCAATACGACCAATTATAGCATTGTTTTCTATTGACTCGTTATCCAACAAAGTTTCCTGTCCACCTGGATTAATATAAGAAGTGTCGTGTCCTTCTGAATCTGTTTCCATTCGGCAGCGAAGAAGGCTATCCACAGCTGTTATATCAGCTGGATCAGCAACAAAAGGGACATCTTCATTGTGAGCATTTACACCTAGCCAGTTGGAAGCAACTGAAATATTGTGCTTAAGATATAATTCTGTGTTTATTAAATACCGCAACGCTTCGAGCACATGAGCCAGCCTTATTGTCTCAGTCATGAAATTATGCGCATATTCCAGCTTACGCTTCAAATGAATTTGTACTACATGACTGTTTTCAAAGGTGCGCGGAAGAGCTGTCACAGTTTCCGAAACAGAAATTGGTACGTTGACCACAGCTCCTCTAACTGCACATTGCCGCTCATAGCCAAGAGAAACTATCCGCATAAATGGGATTCCTGGCGAAATTAAACGCTCTTCAAGATACGTTAAGTCTTTAAGACAGTCTGGAATCTCAGGAAAGTTGAACGCCTCGGACAGAGACTCGGAATCTTGCCGGACGATATGTGTCGGCGACAAGTGGAGCAAAACAAATAGTCTTCAGATAGACTTGGGAACTTATTGGACAGATAAAATGCTTTTGAAATATCCATGTTTGCAAACTTTACCGATACCATTATTTTATTCAAAAGCTTCACTTGGAAAGGAAACCAAGTTCTTCGCATGATTTGCATATTTTTGTAGGGCCTTTCTTAATATTTTCCAGGTATTTATCTCTGGCAGAAAAAACTCTACGCTGTCTTTGCAAGTCACGCTGTTGCTCGCGCTGTTCAGGTGACATTTCTTCTCTAGCATATCTATTTCTCTGAGATTGCTGAGCTGACGGTATGGCACGATTTTGAAAACTATTTCTAAAGTTTATAACTCGAGCTTCAGCCATATTTCGGAATTCGTCCTCTCTTATACGAGCCTGGTTTCTAGTAACTCGTCTTTGAGAGAAATTGACAACTTGTTCTCTGCGTCTTGCGATAATATTTTGACATTTCGCTTATTTAAGACGTCTCTTTCACGCTCTCCAGTGCGATATGCTCTATTTTAGCGACGAATGTTATGTTGAACTGTATTAGCTTCCTGCTCTAGCTCACAACTATTAACATTCAGTCTTCGCGCTACATGAGCAGAAGCATCACGTATACGCTGAGATGCACGATATTC
Organism: Drosophila virilis; assembly: GCF_030788295.1. Lineage (NCBI taxonomy): Eukaryota > Metazoa > Arthropoda > Insecta > Diptera > Drosophilidae > Drosophila > Drosophila virilis. Next base: position 26,902,080 of record NC_091545.1, read on the forward strand.
TTCATTTTGTCGACGCACAGTGTGTTCCACTGTGTTAATTTCCTGCTCCTCCTCTCGCCTTGTAACGTGGGCTGCTGCATCTCGCTGGCGTTCAGATTCGCGGTACTTCACGTTTTGGCGTTGCACAGTGTGTTCCACTGTGTTCGATTACTTGCAGTCGAATTTCTAAATCCTGTCACCTTGTAACGTGGGCGGCTGCATCTCGCTGGCGTTCTGATTCGCGGTACTCCACGTTTTGGCGACGCACAGTGTGTTCCACTGTGTTTAATTCCTGCCCTTCACTCTAAATTCTAAGTCCTGTCTCCTTGTAGCATGGGCTTCTGCATGGCGCTCACGCTCTAGGGTACGGTACTCCAGATTTTGTCGCCGAACAGCATGGTCTGCTGTATTTTGTGTCTGCTCCAGAGCTCGCATATCCTCATCCTGTCTTTGCGTTGCGCGAGATGTTGCATCGAGATCCCTTTCATCCTGTCGAAATCGACCACTTCTTCATCTTTTAGATCGGGCCAGAGCGTCAGTATTACGGTCTACTTCACGAATATCACCGTTGCACTCACGACAGTCAGCTTAACTTTGAGAACTTCGAAGGCAAACGCTTTCGGTATTCTCAATGTAGTAGACACGACTACGATTAATGGCACCTTGGCGCCTTTGATAAGCGGATTTGTTAAACGCGCGAGGCATTTTTAAAAAACTGAAGAAATTATTCCCAAATATTTCGAAAATTAAAGTTATGTTAAGATAACAAAGAATAATTAAGTATGAATCGAAACTTAAAATGGATACTGAAAAATAAAATAATTATAATATTAACTTATTTGATAATTTAATTGTTAGTTTGAATATATATATATTCCATATAACAACGCTTACACGAACACTAACACTCACGTATTATTGGTCCACCGCTAGCAAGTGCCCCTCACACTCTTGCACAAAATGTTTACACACGCACACACACAGGTTGTTAGTCTAAGGGGGAGGTGAGGTCTAACGACGAGTCAACGCACACATACACACACAAATGTTCACTAGCACTGGCAGGGAATAATTGACGATTTTATGCGGCAAACCCGATTATAGATTGTCATATTAAATATTCTTTAAAGCACTGAACTAACCGAAGAATTATTTAATTTCAGTTGCACTGGATCTTATTATAACGAATAATAAGTTTTTATTTGTATTAAATCTAAGAAAAACGCAAATTCTTAGAATCGTAATCGCAATCGAGAATCGACGACCGCACAAATCGATGGTTGGTTGAAGAGTGAATGGCAATTTCGTTTGTCTCGCCTGACAATAGGCGAATTCGCTTTTTCAAAGTTCACTGAACATTTTCATTGCGCGCACTTCCAACGACATTTGCATGCAAAAGATCATTTATCGAATCAATAATATAAAAGTTTCTTATTACGGTTGTATAACTAAAAGCATACATACTTATGCGTAAGTGTAGATATATATTTATATATATTACGAATATACAACTTAATGTATTTGCGCTTCGGTCATAAATGTAAATAATATTAAATTATATAATATTAAAACATAAAACAACATATTTTAATTTGTTTATATAGATTAAAAGTAGATTTACGATAGGACTTCCATGTATAGGTAATTTGATCAACTTTTGAACATATACATATAATTTATATATATATATGTCGTGTATCCAATAAATTATTGTGAGTATTATTTTGAATGCTAACGATTAAGTGTTAGTAAGAATCAGAGAATTTGACAGAAGGTACTGCTATTTAACATAACTGTCCTACTTGTATTAGGGTTGCTACTGAAAGCATGGTGTGAGACAAAAAAAGATAGTCTCTGCCGAGCATGGCCCGAGTGTGTTGTATAACGTCCAGTTTGCTATAGTGTTGAATGTTCACTAACAGTACTAAAAGTCAGAGAAGAACATAGAATGACAAGAGCATGAGTAGTATGCTCGAGGACGATGAAAATTATTCATTCTAAAAGTGGAAGTCATAGAGAACAGACGTGCTCGCTCCTAAAAATATAATTATTTTGTGACTATAACGACACTCGGGACTTGCTGTACTGCCAGTATGCCTAATTGCAAAGAAAGTGATTTCTCTGTTCCGACATCAGAAGTGGGATCAGGCGATGCCCCTCCACGAGGCAATTCTGACGATTCGTGGCGTCAGCTTTTGGAATCTCAAAATCGAAATATTCTTGAGATTATTAAAGCAATGCAGATATCAAATTCAGCATCCTCAACAAAGAAGAGCATCTCGTTGCCAAAGTTCAACCCGGACATTGCAGGCGCAGATGCAAATGCCTGGTGCAAAACTGTGGACATAATACTTGACGATAATCCTATTGAGGGCAGTACACTGGTGATGACCCTCAGCGGCTCCCTAGAAGGAAGCGCCTCGCCCTGGCTTTCTCAAATATGCTATACTGGAATGAACTGGCAAAATTTTAAGGAATTGTTTTTGCAACGTTTCGTGGGAATGGAAACATCGGCGGCAACTTTAATGAACATTTTTAATGGCCGACCGAATGATGGCGAATGCCTCTCCGTATATGCGAGCCGTCTTGTGACCTCACTTTTATCCAAATGGAAGACAGCGAACATGGAGGAAATTGCAGTCTCAGTTGTTTTGGCACATACATCGAAAATCGACAAAAGTCTGCAACGTATGTTATATACGACTAATATTAAAAGTCAAGACGAGATGCAACAGCATCTGAAGGCCTATGCTTATGGAAGGTCAAATGGAGGTCTACAGCCAAATATCCCAATGGAACCAGATCGCAAGAGATCGAAAACATATGGCATTAAATGTCATCATTGTGGAAACCTCGGACACAAAATGGTCGAATGTCGCAAGAGGAAGTATGAAGAAGGCAACGTGTCAAAAAACTCAGCATTACCTAAAGTTCGATCTGCCGTTACCTGCTTCAAATGTGGCGATGCTGGCCACATTGCGTCTTCATGTACGAAAGGAGTTTCTACGAGCGGTGTTGGATCACATGACAAGCGTATAAACATCTGTTGTGTGTCCGAGCCAAAAGGAATCCTGCGTCAATCTGGTGAGCTCGTTCCATTTTGTTTTGACTCTGGAGCGGAATGTACGCTCATCAGAGAGAGTTGTGCCGAGAAATTTTCCGGAAAAAGAATTAATAATTTGATAGTTTTGAGGGGTATTGGAGAAAATCCTGTGTATAGCACTATGCAAATCTTGGCTACTGTTAAAATTGATCAGTACTCCTTAGAAATATTATTTCATGTAATAATGGATAAGTTTTTGAAATACGATGTATTGATAGGCCGTGATATACTCGGATTAGGCTTTGGAGTCTCCATCGAGGCCGACAAATTTGAAATGTACAAAACCAAAACTGTTGATGTACTAATAAAAGTGCCAGATATAAGTTACGTAGAGCATCTGAATAACGATAGAGCATTAAGCAACACTGATAAGAATCGTCTGCTAGAATTATTGCAAAACTATGCTGATAAATTTATTGAGGGTATTCCTCAAACGCGAGTGACTACGGGTGAACTTGAAATCCGCCTGCTTGACCCAAATAAAACTGTACAAAGGCGTCCGTATAGGTTAAGCATAGAAGAAAAAGAAGTCGTGCGAAATAAAGTAAAAGAATTGTTAGACGCAAACGTTATACGTCCTAGTTGCTCTCCATTTGCAAGCCCAATGCTGATGGTAAGAAAGAAAAATGGAACCGATCGACTATGTGTCGATTATCGGGAACTGAATGCTAATACGGTCGCTGACAAATATCCGCTGCCTTTGATTTCTGATCAAATTAATAGACTGAGTGAAGGCAAATATTTCTCCAGTTTAGACATGGCAAGTGGTTTTTACCAAGTTCCAATACACCCAGACTCTATCGAGCGCACTGCTTTTGTCACGCCAGAAGGACAGTATGAATTTTTGGCCATGCCTTTTGGATTAAAAAATGCTTCCTCGATTTTCCAGCGCGCAATCGTGAGAGCATTGGGTGATTTGGCTCAAACGTATGCCATCGTCTATATAGATGACGTGTTAATTCTAGCGAAGACAAAGGAAGAGGCACTTGAAAGGCTACAAACGGTCTTGGAAAACTTGTCTAGAGCTGGATTCTCATTTAACATTACAAAATGCTCGTTCTTGAAAACAAGCATAGAATATTTAGGATACTTGGTTGAAGCGGGTCAAATTCGACCAAATCCACGCAAGATACAAGCGTTGGCCGAATTGCCGTCACCGCAGTCAGTAACGCAGGTGCGACAATTCATAGGCCTAGCCTCGTATTTTAGGCAATTCGTACCAAAATTTTCTGAGCAGATGAAAGCTTTATATAATCTCACCTCCAAGAATAATAAATTTGTCTGGAAGCCGGAATATGAGGAAATTCGTCAAAAAATCGTATCAATTTTGACTAATGACTCCGTTTTGACAATTTTCGATCCACTAAAGCCAATTGAATTACATACAGACGCAAGTTCTATTGGATATGGTGCTATTTTAATGCACAAGATAGAAAATAGACCCAGAGTCATTGAATATTACAGCAAATGTACGACAATGGCTGAAGCAAAATATCATTCATACGAGCTTGAGACCCTCGCAGTTTACAACGCAGTAAGACACTTCCGCCATTATTTACATGGTCAAAAATTTATTGTGCATACAGATTGCAACTCCCTGAAAGCAAGTATCAAAAAAATTAACCTTACCCCAAGGGTACATAGATGGTGGGCATATCTGCAATCATTTGATTTCAGCATTGAATACAGGAAGGGAGAACGCATGTTACATGCTGATTTTTTCTCGCGCAATCCGTTGCCTACTGATTATAAATCCTCAGCGAAAACGGTTGAAATGCACATAAACCTAGCTGAGATAACCGACGATTGGCTTCTAGCCGAACAGCAACGAGATTCTGACATTGCTTCCATAACCTTAAAATTGCGAAACCATAAGATGGGAGAAGCTATCTCAGCGTCGTACGAATTGAGAGCAGGAGTATTATATCGAAGGATTCAAAGAAATGGCAGCACAAAATGTTTGCCTGTAATACCTAGAGCCTTTAGATGGTCAGTCATTAACAATGTGCACGAAGCCATAATGCATTTAGGGTGGAAGAAAACTCTAGACAAAATGTATGCCAACTACTGGTTCGAGAAGATGTCTAAGTATGTGAAAAAGTTTGTAGAAAATTGCATTACCTGTAGAGTGTCAAAACCACCATCTGGTAAGCTACAAATAGAAATGCACCCGATTCCTAAAGATGACATACCCTGGCACACTGTGCATATTGATATAACCGGAAAATTAAGTGGCAAAAACGACTTAAAAGAGTACATCATAGTTCAAGTTGATGCATTCACAAAATTTGTTCACCTTCAACATACGCTGAACCTTAATACGGAAAACTGCATTAAGGCAGTCAAAGAAACTGTTGCACTATTCGGAGTGCCGGCACGCATCATAGCTGATCAGGGTAAATGTTTTGCTAGCACAAGGTTTAGGGAATTTTGTTCTTCGCAGAAGATAGGTTTACACCTGATTGCGACGGGCGCCAGTCGAGCAAACGGCCAAGTAGAGCGTGTCATGAGCACCTTGAAGAGCATGCTCACAGCGGTTGAGAGTAGTCAGCGATCCTGGCAAGACGCTTTAAAAGACATACAGCTGGCAATAAATTGCACGACAAATCGTGTAACGAAATATAGTCCGTTAGAATTGCTAATCGGTAAAGAGGCAAGGCCGTTAGGAATGATAACAATATCAGATGAAAAAACAATTGATAAAGATTTAATAAGAGCACAAGCGAAAGATAACATGGTGAATAACGCTAAATATGATAAGGCTAGGTTTGATAAAAATAAAGCAAAAATTGTAAAATATAAGCTTGGTGATCATGTCCTACTCAAGAGGGAAGAACGAAATCAAACGAAGTTAGATCCCAAGTTTAAGGGACCTTTTGAGATAATCGAAATACTTGATGGAGACAGATATTTATTAAAGTCATTGACGAGTAAGCGCACGTTTAAGTATGCACATGAGTATTTGCGAGCTTTTCCAAGCAACAATGTATCGGAGGAGTTGATAGATTTGAGAGATGATGAGTGTGACAATGTTGAGGACATTGCTCAAGACACTGTGGCACTAAGAGAGAGTGCGGTTGGGCTCATACACGATGGCTAAGACCGCACCATAATACTCACGCCGTGCACAAGTGCTCGATCATGGCGTGCTGAAGCGGGTGATATTATGGCGGGGGTCAGAGGTTGAAAGACCTGTATGGATCCGCTCCATATTATCGTTGCTGGGCAGCAAGAGCCTATAGACGTGTGATGACAGAACAACAACAAAAAAAAAAAAAAAAAAAAAAAAATAAAAAAAAATAAAACCTACAATGACCGATGATACTGCTGTTTGTAAAGCTATTCTTAAAGTAAAGTAATGACTAATAAATTTTACCCAACAATTTTGACTATGGCATGATCTAAGCGAAATGTACACACGAGGACGTGTGAAATGTCAGGAAGGCCGTGTCGTGTATCCAATAAATTATTGTGAGTATTATTTTGAATGCTAACGATTAAGTGTTAGTAAGAATCAGAGAATTTGACAGAAGGTACTGCTATTTAACATAACTGTCCTACTTGTATTAGGGTTGCTACTGAAAGCATGGTGTGAGACAAAAAAAGATAGTCTCTGCCGAGCATGGCCCGAGTGTGTTGTATAACGTCCAGTTTGCTATAGTGTTGAATGTTCACTAACAGTACTAAAAGTCAGAGAAGAACATAGAATGACAAGAGCATGAGTAGTATGCTCGAGGACGATGAAAATTATTCATTCTAAAAGTGGAAGTCATAGAGAACAGACGTGCTCGCTCCTAAAAATATAATTATTTTGTGACTATAACGACACTCGGGACTTGCTGTACTGCCAGTATGCCTAATTGCAAAGAAAGTGATTTCTCTGTTCCGACATATATGTGAACATAACTTAGATAACACATATGACACACCGCCAGACCGAAAAACAGGTAGGCAGATATTACTCAGTCGATTCAGCTTGCCGTCCTAATCAAGAATATATGTATATACTTTAAGGGGTCAGAAGCGATTCCTTCCTTGATTATCATTTTAAAATTTAATTCAATAGGACAATTTTTATTAGGGCATCTCAGTGGAACTTTTTACAGCAAAAATCAAAAATCGATGACTTAAAATTTGCTGCAAAGCATGCCCTCTCAATTTTTCATTTCGCCGCCGCGCTAGTACCACCTATTGAAAAAGCTCATTGTAACACTGAATAGTGCGCGCGTAACTATTTATATTTGAAATGCTTAAGGTAACATAATAAATACTGATCTTTTGTATTACAATTAAATTATTATTCTGCAATATAACTACAAACCCCGATTTTTCACAAACGTTTGCGAATATTTGACTTAAGCACAACTTTTTTGCTGAAAAACGTATGCTTTTTAGCCTCCTTTCTGAACACATTCTAAATCAACCACTTGTAGAAATAACGTTAATTCCACTGATGACTCATAATGCCCACATCTTAGAAGCACAGGAAAAAAATATCGTGAAAGCCAAACCATTCCTTCATTCAAGAACTTAATTTTCGACCGATCGTTCCTATAGCAGCTATATGATATAGTAGTCCGATCTTAATAGAATTTTGCATATATATGAGGAGCATAGTAAAACTAATAAATGTCGAGTTTGGTCAAGATATCTTGATAAACAAAATGTGTTTTCATACAAAAACTTAATTTTCGACCGATTGTTCCTATGGCAGCTATATGATATAGTGGTCCGATCCAGCTGGTTTTGACATATGTGCTGCGTGCAACAGAAATAGGGACTTCTGCAAAGTTTCATTAAGAGTTCACTAGTCATCACTAGTTCGCATAAAAACAGACGGACGGACAGACGGAAAAACGGATATGGCTCTATCGACTCTGCTGTTGATGCTGATCAAGAATATATATACTATATGGGGTCGGAGATGTCTCCTTCTATGCGTTACACATTTTACGTCAAAATTATAATACCCTCTGCAAGGGTATAAAAAACTTAGGAAAGCTTTAAAAATTAAATTAAGAAAGATATTCAAATTATATAAATGCAGGTTTTTATATTATTGTTTCAAGTTTAAAACTATGACTTCATGTATTTTTTGAATATTTTTCTTCACATCTTAGAACAGTTAAAAACAAATCAACCCAAAGCAATGTCACAGGTAATTTAAACCATTTTCTAAATTCAAAAAATTTCTGAATATTTAGTGTGACCAGCCTTGTGGTCAATAACCATTTTGAACCTTTTTGGATTCTATTTAGGAATGCAGATCTAACTTATTAATTTGTTGCGTTTACAATTATGTCTGGCGAGTGAACAATATCCGACGTGTGTTTCGGGTCATTGTCTTGGTAAAATCTGAACACATCCCGTATGCCCAGATTTTCCGCACTTTCTATTAAATTATTCTCAGAAATCTCAAGATATTGAGATTTGTCCATTGTCGTCTCAATAAATTGATCGCTCCAACCGCCATGTTTTACTGTAGTCTTCAAATTTTTTGTTTGCAGCTCTGTATTTGGTTAACGTCACACATGCGACGCTCCATCAGAGCCAAAAATAAGGTGCGTAACGAAATTATACGAAACTTTTTGGTTTTTAACTTTTTTTGTTTGAGTAATCGAAAATGTATATTAAAGGGACATTATATAATAATAGAGGCACTTAAATGTTCATAGTTTTTAGAATATTCGAAAAAAATAGAAAAGAAAAATGACACTTTTCGAGTGGAACGATATTATACGAAAACATGTTTTTTTTAGCTTATATAACCATTAATCATTGAGGTGATGGCTTAAAATAAAATTTGAATATTAAATAGGGCCTCCTTGTTCTTTTCCCACATTGCCTAACCTTCTTCTCATTGAGTTTATTAAATTTGCCAAAGGGTTTGGTCCAATTTTCCCAATTCTCTTAAAATCTTACTTTTTAGTTCAGTAACACTATCAATTTTCTTATTTTCGCCGTAAACAATAGGTACAAGAATTCCCCAGAGGTTTTCAATAGGGTTCAGATCTGGTGAACACGCAGGCTAGTCCAAAGTATTGACAGAGGATGACAATAGGTAAGCCATCGTGTGACGACTGGTGTAAGTTATCTTTCATGAAACTGTAAGGACTTTCCCTGTTAACCTGTAGGAACGGTTGGAGAGTGTTGTCCAACATTTCCATATAATCTACGCTTATCATTCTTGAAGACACAAAGCGGAGTTCAAGGGTGCTGCACTTGGTAAATGCACCGCATACCATAACAGAACCACCTCCAAAATTCCGTTTTGAAAATTCGATGGGTTCCTTTCGCAAATCGTGCCAACAGCCGCGAAATCCATCTGCACCTGAAATAATTGTGAATTTAATTGAAATACAGAAGCACGTTGGTGCTGATGGACTTGAGCTTTTAGAATAATTTATTCAATATATTCTTATCGTACGCTTAGCCTATGTACATAAGTGCTTAGGCTAAAGCCACGTAGCTTAGCTGCCGGTTACGCTAGCAGCGGAGTGGCTGCATATATGTATATGTCTTAACAGTATCAGAGCGCGAGAGAGTCTTATGTGGATATATATATATATGTTATTGGCGGTCAGCGTGGGAATGCTGACTTAGCGAAGTTCATAAGTGGGTGATCATATTTCACGCTCATTTGAATTGGTTTTGTTTATTTAATGCAACGAAGTGTTGCTGTTATATTTATGCTGAGTTCTTGGTATAGTGTACCCTCGATATATGCACATACTACACACCATTTAAATTAAACTTTTTTGCATGTGTTGCATCTGCATGTTGCATGAAACATTACCTGACAACGATTCCTTACCAAGTCCCAGCACGTATCAATGTTTTTAATAGCGAATTCAAGTCGTGCTGCCTTGTGGGGATTTTTGAGAGTTGACTGCTTCTTCATTACTCCTTGCACTATATGTTTGGATGTTTTAAAAGTACGCCAAACGCACATTGGTGACACTGGATGCTGCTGTATGCAGCAAGTTGACGACAAAGTCGAATTACTTGTTTTTTTGGATTTCCCTCCAGCATTATTATTTTTGCCGTATCCTTCCTCGTTCGACCAATTGATTTTCCAATTTGGTTAATTAATAAGCCTAAGGCTTTGAAAGTGAGAATTTTCCTTTTTTCCTCTTTAGTCAAACGCGTTTCTCGTGGCATTTCAATGAGTTTTTCAATGAAATTGATCAAATTCAAAATTGCAATTCAAACAAAGTTGATACGCACACCTAAAGATCAGTTTTTCGAATGTTTTGTATAATATCGTGACAATAAAATTTCAGCATAGAAACGGGATTTTAGAAGCAAATCAAACGGGACAATTCCAAAATAGGCTAAATATAGAATGTAACGATTCTCTATTGCACATTACTCTTTGCATTTTCATTTTATTCCATCGTGTGAGTTGATTTAACAACATTTTCGATCTGTCGAGTGTTTGAAGTAATATTTTGATAGTTTCGTCAAATTTCGTTACGCACCTCATTTGGGCTAATCACCGAATATGACGGTATTGCAAAAACTATTGTCCTTATTAATGTGCTCCTGGGCAACCTTTAGGATGCACTTCTTATTTTTGTCACTAACAAAGAGCTTCTTGCGGGCTATTCTGCCATCGAAATCAGGCTTCTTAAGCATTCGGCAAATAGTTTCTGGGTGGCATGACTTGCCCACCCCTCGTGAAATATCATCATTCAAAATAAATGTTTCACATATATATTCACATATGTTCCCAATCATTTGTGATCCCAAATGTTGGCCTCCGCACATGATCGTTCATAGGTTCAAGCCAAAAAAGCGCAACCAGCCTGTCACCCTTCCAGGCCCTTCAATACAGAATGGATTAAATTCAATCAATGGTGGGGTGTTAATTGCCGTTAAAGCCACTCTCCAGTCTGAACTATTCTGTTTTAGTACGCCTACTGACGCTGAGATTGTCTCAGTTAAGGTGTCTTTTCCTACACGGAATATCTATGTAACATGCTCTTATGTCCCACTTTCTTCTGATATTCCAGTTTATATAAAACATATTACTTGTATTAAAGAAGTTTCTTCACACGTGCGTGATAATGACCTATTAATGGTGTTGGGTGATTTTAATTTGTCGAACATCTCTTGGTCATTATTCACTGCTGAAAATTATCTAGTGCCCTCAGCACAGCACGATTTTATAGACTGCATGCTTTATTTTTCGTTATTTCAAATCAATTCAATTTCTAATCATTTGAATAGAATACTTAACCTTGTATTTGTTAACGACTACCTTATTTCTAATGTGTCTAGGTCCCCTCCTTTATCTCCTCTTGAGGATGTCTATCATCCTACTTTAGAGATTGCAATGGTCAATTCTTATCCTTTCATTTCGTGCTCATCAGCCAATAACCCCCGCTGTTGCTTTCGCAAAAGAAATTATTCTTTTCTGAATCAGCTTATTTATGCAACCGATTGGTCCTTCTTATATGACTCAGTTGATATGAATACAGCCATTAATTTTTTTTATATCACCCTAAACTCCCTCTTAAATGTGTGTATTCCTAAGTCAATTCCTTTGACTTCTCTTTCAAAACCACCCTGGCTTACTCTCAGATTATCACATCTAAAAAATGCAAAATCTAAATATTTTAAAAAGTTTAATAAGTCTGGTTCGTGTACAGACTTGGCTAAATACTCCATAGCCAAGTCGAACTTCTTTCTTCTTAATTCTCAATGCTATGAGAATTATCTAACTCGTTGTAAAAGGCAATTCGCCCAAAATCCGAGACAGTTTTACAATATTGTAAACTTGAAGCGTAAGTCTTCAAGTTTGCCATCTTCTTTTTCTCTTGGGATGGATAAAGCTAGCAATGCCACTGATTCTGCTAACCTCTTTGCTAATTTTTTCCAATCAACTTACTCTTCAGTCTGTCCTAATACTAATTTTTACCCTTATACTATTTCTTCATCTAGTTCTATACCTCCTTCCATTATTTCACATTCCTCTCTCCTTTTAGCTATAATCTCTTTTAAATCTTATTCTCCTGTGCCTGACAATATTTCTAGTTGTCTACTCAAGGAGTGTAGTTCTTCCCTTCTTTATCCACTGCTAAAGCTTTTTAATCTATCCCTTGAATCTTCTGTTTTCCCATCTCTTTGGAAGAATCTTATATCATTCCTCTCCCCAAGAAATGTGGAAAGTCTGATATACAAAATTACAGAGGCATTGCAAAACTATCCGCAACATTTCTGCTTGTCAGTTGTTTCTTCTGTTCAATATGGATTCGTAAAGAATCGGTCAACTACGACCAATCTGCTTGAGTTTACTTCCTTGGTAAATTATGCTTTCCTTTCGAAAATGCAAACTGATGTCATTTACACTGACTTCATTAAGCGTTTGACTCTGTGCACCATGACATTTTACTTTTTTTTAAAAGGTAGGACCCAAAGAGTAATGCTGAGGCTGACTACCTCTAAACAAGTTCACATTACTTCTGGGGTTCCTCAAGGTAGTCAACTTGGAACTTTACTCCTTACTCTTTTTATAAATGATCTCCCCTCTGTTATATCACATTCCTGTGTACTCATGTATGCGGGGGATATAAAACTTATCCTATCACACACTAATCCCCTATATCATTCTCGTCTACAAGACGATTTAAACGGTGTTCGGCCAATCAATTACATCTGAATTGTTCAAAGTGTATGTTTATGAAATTTAATTGTACTACACCTTATCTTGTCAGTAATACAATCGACAATATCCCTCTGCAACGTATACTAACAGTTAAGGATCTAGGCGTTGTTGTTGTTTCTAAACTCTGTTTCAATCTTTACATAGATACCATCGTTAATGAGGCAAAAGGTGTACTTGGATTCACACGAGGTTTAAATTGGGACCATAATCTTCGCTTGCCATCCTACTCAGCAGGGTGCTTCTTTTTAACCTTCCGTCGTTAACCAACCGTAGGACAATTCTCGGTGTTGTCCTTCTACATAAGTTGATTATTGGCGATAGAGATTATCCTTTTCTGCTATGGCGTCTTTAATTCTCTGTTCTGGCTAGACGAACCAGAAAATATCGCCCCTTATTCCTATCTACGTGCACAAAAGACTACGCTATACATAATCCTTTTCGCGTGCTATGCAAAAATTATTTGCATTACGTTTTCTTTACCGAACTTTCTCTGCCCCTACTAAAATCGTTGCTTTAAGGATACCTTCGGGAAGTCGCTGACCATTCCCAGCTATGAGCAGGGGCATAGCTTGCCGGACAGGCTGTAAATTTTTCCCCACCGGTCGGTGATTTCCCAATACTTTCCTAGATGTCCTATTTTCTTAATACTCTTTATATCTTGCTAACTTTTCTTTACTTTACTTACAATCTTCTTATTTTCTTTTTTTAATATTCATTGTATTTTCCTAATTAATATAGCAAACTAAGAACACATTTTTCCTGCTTACACCCATCTGCTTAGATGTAGGCTCTAATCACTGACAAAATTAGCTTTGAAAAGGTGCACAGCTGGCCGGTCTGGCAATGAAAACACCTCCATCGGTCAGTGATGCTATTTAGAAAACTGTGTTCTTTAACTAGGCTTTTAGCATATACATAATTACATTATCTATTGTATAATCTATTAAATAATGCGGCAGACACTCGTTTTGTCGAACATTAATCATCAATGGCTATTTTACGAGCTTTGGATTTTTTCGGATCTTTCGAACAATATTCGTCGGTTGAGTTAAAAATTTTGTTGTGAGCATTTCTCCCCTTGTCATGGGTTCTATTTTCTCGAACAAACCGGTATATTATGCTTTGCAATGTAGAATCACTTAGTCCAACCATTTCACCAATTTTCCTGCGCGTATGGCCTATTTTAAAGTTATTGAGAACGAGTTCTCTCTGCTCTGTTCGTGGTCCCATTTCGTTGAAAACCATTTTCTGCAACTTCTATTCTCAAAATTCAGCTAGAATATATTTCACCATATTGCGAATTTAATAATTAAAGCAAAGAAAAGGAAACAACCGTTGCATCGTAAAATGACGGATCAATGCTCAATTGCAAAGTTTCTGGTTGAAATAGCCTGTGACATTGTTTTTGGTTAAATTTTCAGTTTTTAGCTGTTATAAAATATTTGAGAAAATTAACATAATTATAGTTGATCTCTTTAATCAGGCTAAAAACCTGCATTTCTAAAACTTTCATATATTTTAATACCCATTGAGAATGGGTAAAAAGTGTATTATGCATTTTTGTAAATGTATGCAAAAGGCAGAAGAAAGCATCTCTGACACCATAAAGTATGTATATCATAACCTATGAGAGCTAGAGACTTGAAATATTAGCTGTAGGTTCTCCATCCGATAACCGATAACTTACTCTGTTTCCAAGCAATCGATAAAAATCGATATCGATATCCTGTTTTTTGAGAAAATTGTGTATATAATAAGAGCTAGAGTTAACAAACTTGATAAGTTGCTTGTAGAATATAATATATAGTATCGAGGATCTTTTACTTTATACCTACCGCCAACTCCCCGCTACCACCGCAGCTATACATTAAGTTAATAACCAAACTTGTATTTCCCACATATATAAGCCAAAATTTTAATGCAATTGACTTTTTAAGAATACCCAAATATTGTATGGTACAATAAAATATACTGTAGAAAATTGTATTAAATCGGTTAGAAAACACGTGTTTGCGGCAGCTAGCCCAAATTCCAAGAATTTCTGTACACTCACACTCGCGTCTGCTTCAAATTCTATAAACAGCATTGCAATTGACCTCGTTTTGTTTTCTGAGCTGCTATATTTATTCGTTTTTTTTTTTCTCATTATGAATTAATGATTGATGAAATTGGGACCATAATCTTCGCTTGCCATCCTACTCAGCAGGGTGCTTCTTTTTAACCTTCCGTCGTTAACCAACCGTAGGACAATTCTCGGTGTTGTCCTTCTACATAAGTTGATTATTGGCGATAGAGATTATCCTTTTCTGCTATGGCGTCTTTAATTCTCTGTTCTGGCTAGACGAACCAGAAAATATCGCCCCTTATTCCTATCTACGTGCACAAAAGACTACGCTATACATAATCCTTTTCGCGTGCTATGCAAAAATTATTTGCATTACGTTTTCTTTACCGAACTTTCTCTGCCCCTACTAAAATCGTTGCTTTAAGGATACCTTCGGGAAGTCGCTGACCATTCCCAGCTATGAGCAGGGGCATAGCTTGCCGGACAGGCTGTAAATTTTTCCCCACCGGTCGGTGATTTCCCAATACTTTCCTAGATGTCCTATTTTCTTAATACTCTTTATATCTTGCTAACTTTTCTTTACTTTACTTACAATCTTCTTATTTTCTTTTTTTAATATTCATTGTATTTTCCTAATTAATATAGCAAACTAAGAACACATTTTTCCTGCTTACACCCATCTGCTTAGATGTAGGCTCTAATCACTGACAAAATTAGCTTTGAAAAGGTGCACAGCTGGCCGGTCTGGCAATGAAAACACCTCCATCGGTCAGTGATGCTATTTAGAAAACTGTGTTCTTTAACTAGGCTTTTAGCATATACATAATTACATTATCTATTGTATAATCTATTAAATAATGCGGCAGACACTCGTTTTGTCGAACATTAATCATCAATGGCTATTTTACGAGCTTTGGATTTTTTCGGATCTTTCGAACAATATTCGTCGGTTGAGTTAAAAATTTTGTTGTGAGCATTTCTCCCCTTGTCATGGGTTCTATTTTCTCGAACAAACCGGTATATTATGCTTTGCAATGTAGAATCACTTAGTCCAACCATTTCACCAATTTTCCTGCGCGTATGGCCTATTTTAAAGTTATTGAGAACGAGTTCTCTCTGCTCTGTTCGTGGTCCCATTTCGTTGAAAACCATTTTCTGCAACTTCTATTCTCAAAATTCAGCTAGAATATATTTCACCATATTGCGAATTTAATAATTAAAGCAAAGAAAAGGAAACAACCGTTGCATCGTAAAATGACGGATCAATGCTCAATTGCAAAGTTTCTGGTTGAAATAGCCTGTGACATTGTTTTTGGTTAAATTTTCAGTTTTTAGCTGTTATAAAATATTTGAGAAAATTAACATAATTATAGTTGATCTCTTTAATCAGGCTAAAAACCTGCATTTCTAAAACTTTCATATATTTTAATACCCATTGAGAATGGGTAAAAAGTGTATTATGCATTTTTGTAAATGTAT
The DNA here is from genome assembly GCF_030788295.1 of Drosophila virilis. Lineage (NCBI taxonomy): Eukaryota > Metazoa > Arthropoda > Insecta > Diptera > Drosophilidae > Drosophila > Drosophila virilis. Next base: position 26,918,376 of record NC_091545.1, read on the forward strand.
GCAAAAGGCAGAAGAAAGCATCTCTGACACCATAAAGTATGTATATCATAACCTATGAGAGCTAGAGACTTGAAATATTAGCTGTAGGTTCTCCATCCGATAACCGATAACTTACTCTGTTTCCAAGCAATCGATAAAAATCGATATCGATATCCTGTTTTTTGAGAAAATTGTGTATATAATAAGAGCTAGAGTTAACAAACTTGATAAGTTGCTTGTAGAATATAATATATAGTATCGAGGATCTTTTACTTTATACCTACCGCCAACTCCCCGCTACCACCGCAGCTATACATTAAGTTAATAACCAAACTTGTATTTCCCACATATATAAGCCAAAATTTTAATGCAATTGACTTTTTAAGAATACCCAAATATTGTATGGTACAATAAAATATACTGTAGAAAATTGTATTAAATCGGTTAGAAAACACGTGTTTGCGGCAGCTAGCCCAAATTCCAAGAATTTCTGTACACTCACACTCGCGTCTGCTTCAAATTCTATAAACAGCATTGCAATTGACCTCGTTTTGTTTTCTGAGCTGCTATATTTATTCGTTTTTTTTTTTCTCATTATGAATTAATGATTGATGTGGCTGTTGATTAGAGGCCGCGCAAAATGGAGCGGTCTGTCGGGAGTTCGAGCCCTACCGAGGTGTAGGGACGGCGGTAAGTAGTGCAGTTAGCAGCGAGTTCGAACCCTCCCAAGGGAAATTTTCTAATACCCTTGTACCCTTGTGTAATGCAGAGAAGGAGACATCTCCGATCCCATAAAGTATATTTATTCTTGGTCAGTATTAACAGCCCAGTCGATATAACCATGTCCGTCTGTTTTTTTCGTTGCGAACTATTCGCTCAGTTTTAAAGCTATCTTCATAAAGTCTTGCAGAAGTCCCTCTTTTCTTAATGAAAAAACATTTTGTTTATCAAGATATCTTGACCAAACTCGGCGTTTATTAGTTTTAGTCCTCATATAAATGCAAAATCCTATTAAGATCAGACCACTATATCATATAGCTGCCATGGATACGATCGGTCGGAAATTAAGTTGTTGTATGGAAAAACATTTTGTTTATCAAGATATCTTGACCAAACTCGGCATTTATTAGTTTTACTATGCCCCTCATATATATGCAAAATCCTATTAAGATCGGACCACTATATCATATAGCTGCCATGGGAAGGGTCGGTCGAAGGTTTAGTCGTTGTATGGAAAATTTTTTGTCATTCAAGATAATTTGATTAAACACGGCATTTAGATTTCACTATGCTCCCTTCATTTTAGCAATATCTTATTTACATGGGACTACTTTATCATATATCTGCTATAAAGATATCTTGATCAAACCCGGCATTAACCATGGTCCCTGTCCTTCTTAGATACGGCCAAAGCACTATGAGCATTATGAAAAGGTTGGGTCTGCAAGGGTATTAGATCTTCGGCGTGCCGAAGATAGCCTTACTTTCTCGATTTAAATTTGTCTCTATTACTTCAAATGAACGCGCGAGATGCATTTTGTCTTGGAATAAGAGGGTTCAGGGTGTCCCCTAGTAGGAAACTCCCGACTAAAACCTCCCTCTTGTTTAGTTTATTTTTTATAGCTTTGCAGTTTTTTTTAATGTACAGATTGAAATAAGTTGTGAGCCACTGTATATACAAATACGCCAAGGCGACCTTAAATTTAAGCCACTCATTTCGCAACTGGTGAATTTTTTCCGTCTCGTTGTCAATTTCTTGGACACATCAGTTTGACCTGAGGATTAGTAGGGTGTTTTCATTTAAGATTCTAGCTAGGTTTTGGTTTAATTCTTTTGTACTTGAAAAATCGTTGAGCCCCCTGATTACCTGGTGATGTAGCCTTCTTTTGCTATTTGTGATTGGTTGGGTTATGTTGTACACTGATATGACAATCCGAAATGGATTAATGTAGGGATTTTGTCTCTCTTGACCTCCCAGGTAGTATAAGACATGCTTGCGTTACAGAAGGATAGGAATTGGGCCAAATATGTACTAGGCTGTGTTGTTTAGACAAATAAAACCATCTCTGCCCTTTCTTATATGTGCCCTGCGTTGCCGCTGCTCCTGAATTCCAATGCCTATACATCGAGGGTTGCACGTAAGAAGCCCCTGCTTTCAAATATTAATATTGAGAAGCGGCTTTCATTCGTGCAAATGCACTTGGGGAAGCCAGCAGGGTATTGGGATGACGTCATATTCTGTGACGAAACTAAAATCATGCTTTTTTATAATGATGGACCATCCAGAGTCTGGCGGAAGCCCTTAAAGGCATTGGAAGCCCGGAACATAATACCGACGGTAAAGTTTAGAAAACTTTCCGTGATGGTATGGGGCTGTATATCAAGCAAGGGCATAGGTGACTTGGCTTTTGTTGAAAACACTATGGATGCTGTCAACTATTTGGAAGTATTAAAGACTTATATAATAAGTAGCGCTCATAAATTTGGGTTTTTTGATGGCAACAGACCAAATTTCAAATTTTACCAAGACAATGACCCCAAGCATAAGGCTCATATAATAAAGATGCGGTTGCTATACAACTGTAAAAAAGTATTGGACACTCCTCCACAGAGCCCTGACATAAATCATATTGAAAATGTTTGGTCCTTTTTAAAGAAAAAAGTGGCAAAAAGGAGTCCGAAATCTCGCTACGAATTGAAAGCTGCTATTCTTGAAGAATGGATAAAGATTCCTGAAACTTATAATATGGATAACCTAGTTAAGTCTATGAACCGGAGATTACAGGCTGTATGTGCTGCCAAAGGCCGTCATACAAAGTATTAGCGTCTTGTTTTTACTTATTTCTATGAATATTATAGGTCTAAAAACGTTTTGTCAGAACAATTTCTTGACACCATTAAAATGGTAAAGATCTGAACGATGTGCTACATGTAGGGCCTGTTCTGCAATCCGACTTAACCATGGCGCTTCTTCCGATATGTCGTCAATGCCGATATCACAAAAATGTATCGGCAGATACTTGTGCATCCCACACACACGCCCTATCAGAGAATTCTTCGTGCTTCGTGACTTCGAACTCAGCACAGTCACGTTTGGAGTTAACTGTGACCCCTTTTTGGCAATCTAGGTACTACATCAGTTATCTGATGACGTTCGTTCGCTCTATCCCTTAGCAAGTCACATTATCGCAAACAATATTCCATTCCAAATCAATACCACGGGTTTTGTGACGCTTCGTAGCGTGCATATGGGGCCGCCATTTACGTGCGCACTGAGATACAAGATCGCATCTCAGCGAGCATGTGGTCGTGTAAGAGCGGCCGAAGCACTCGGCTACGATGAGCGCCATCCAATCATACTGCCATACACATGCGCATATTCGCGTCTCTTGACCGCTTTCACCCATCTTATATCCTTGCATGGAGGCAACCAGCTCCACCAAGCTGAAGGTGTTGGTCAAATCCACAATCCATTCCTGCAAAATCTGCGTCATTCGAAAAAATGAAATTGCAAACGCAGTTCATGGGCGACTTGCCAATAGATACACTGAGATACAAGATCGCATCTCAGTACATCTCCTAACAGCGAGGGTTGCTCCGGTCAAGATGGTATTCTTGCCACGACTAGAGCTGTGCGGAGCAGCACTTCTGTCCGAGTTATCCGCTGCACTCAGTCCCCAGCTACCTTCCGCTCGCGTCGACTGGTTCTATTGGACAGATTCCACAATTGTGCTAGCTTGGCTTCATAAGCCACCATGCGGCTGGACTACCTTTTAAGCAAAAGTCGCAAAAATTACTCTGGCCACCGACTCCAATAAATGGTCCCATGTACGATCCGAGTACAATCCAGCGGACCTAGCGAGCAGAGGTGCCCCACCACAAATGTAAGTCAACAATGAGCTGTGGTGGCACGGGCAAGAATGGTTACGCTTGCTTGAGCACGAAGAAACAGCTCACTTCCAGCAAACTCCTTAATTTGAACCCCTTTCTAGATGGTAAGAGAATTAATTATTCGAGCATGTGGTCGTGTAAGAGCGGTCGAAGCACTCGGCTACGATGAGCGCCATCCAATCATACTGCCATACACATGCGCATATTCGCGTCTCTTGACCGCTTTCACCCATCTTATATCCTTGCATGGAGGCAACCAGCTCAACCAAGCTGAAGGTGTTGGTCAAATCCACAATCCATTCCTGCAAAATCTGCGTCATTCGAAAAAATGAAATTGCAAACGCAGCTCATGGGCGACTTGCCAATATAGCCAACATTCTCTCGGCCGTTTACTCACACAGGAGTCGATTTTACAGGCCCCTTCGATGTGAAAAATTACACAGGTCGAGCCTGTCTTATTACAAAGGGCTACGTGTGCGTCTTTGTGTGCTTCAGCACCAAAGCCAGCCACCTAGAAGCTACATCTGACCTGACCACAGAAAAATTCCTAGCGGTATTTGCGAGATTTGTGGTACGACGAGGTTGCCCAAGTCAAATGCATTCCGACAACGGCAAAACCTTCGTCGGAGCGGCCAAAGTCCTCTCACGCGATTTTGTAGAAGCGCTTAAGACTCAACTCCAGGCCACTTACAGTCTCAAGAAACTGTCCTGGAACTTCAACCCTCCTAGTGCACCGCATATGGGTGGCCTGTGGGAGGCAGGTGTAAAGAGTTTCAAAAATCGACTTTATAAGTCTACATCGACCTCCAAATACACCTTCGAAGAGCTTTCCACGCTCCTATCCAAAGTTGAAGCATGCATGAATTCAAGACCGATATCTCCAATGTCGAAAGATCCTACTGATCTCCTAGCTCTGACTCCCGGTCATTTTCTAGTCAGGGGTCCTCTACTTTCCGCCACAGAGCCAGAGATCAAGGAAAACGCCGCGTCCATCATCAACCGCTGGCAGCGATTGAAGGCTTTGCAACAACAGTTCTGTCTCCATTGGAAACATGAGTATCTTTTAGAGTTACACAAAAGAAACAAATGGTAAACTCCAACGCGAGACTTACAACGGGACGATCTAGTCATTATTAAAGAAGTTAATCTTCCAGTTAATGACTGGCGTCTAGGTCGAATCCAAACGACCTATCCTGGCGACGACCAAAGAGTCCGAGGGGTCAACGTGTTAACAGCCCGAGGTGTCTCCAAGAGACCTATCTCTAAGCTCCTGCTCCCGATCCTGCTCCCGATAGTCTCCATTCTCCATCCAGTAGAATCTCCAGTAAAGACTAGAATACTAGATAAATAGGTTTGCGGACCATCCGTATAAAGCCGCATCAGTAATGTCTATTATGTTTTTTTTCAATCTTTTTCACGTAACAGCACGATGTCTCCACGCCGGCAACGGAATCGTTCCGATGCCGAGTATGCCGAGGAGTCCACGCGCTGTGAAAGTGCCAGCGGTTCATGCGGCTGTCTCCAGAGAAGAGACTCCGAGTAGTTCTGGTCAACAAATACTGCGCAAACTGCCTGCCTCACCAACATTCCGGGGAGTCCTGTCGCCGCAAGGTCAAGTGCCGAAAGTGCCAGGGCGACCATCACATCTTGTTTCATTTCTAAGAAGCGCGTCGCATGCCATCGCGATCTCCAGAGCGATCCCAAACAATGCGCAGCACCAAGGCCCAAGCGCGACGCTCCGCGCCGCCTTCATCTGCTGGGTCCATCCCCTTGTCGACTTTAATGGAACACAAAAGGACAACCGTGCTCCCGAGAGCACTCATCCGACTTGGAAACGGCAAGGCGACCCGCGACAAACGGGCACTTTTAGACCCGTGCTGTCCGGTAAGTCTTATCGACGCATCCTTGGCAAGGCCTCCGGGCTATCCGTCACCCGCGTCGGTAAAGACAACGCATGCTCGGCTATTATAAGTTCCAGGACCTCTAGCTTCCAGCGAGAGGTTATCCTGCAGGTGATGCCAAATCTCCGGTATCGAACTCCAACGAAGCTCGTCAGCGAGAAACTAAACGAGCCTTTCAACAACGTTCGATTGGCAGACGATCACTGGTTCCAGCCGTAAATCTCCAATCTAGTTTTGGGCTCGGATTTACCCAGACTTTATTCTCAAAGGCGTCCTGCCGAGCCAATGCGGCGCACCACTGGCCCAAAACACGGTCTTCGGGTGGATACTGTCCGGCTCCTGCGCTCACCAGTAGGAACAGAGGCACTTCCCTCTCCCTTTTTCTTTTTGCAATACTGCAAGGCGGGCGGCATGTTCACACAAGAAGTGTATCCGGCAGTCGCTATCCAACCGCCATGTAACTCCGGAACCAGTACATGGAACATGAAATTCACCTCACTTACACTAATACATTGTAATGTACCCTGAAAATATAGAAGGAAAGAAAAAATAACCTGCAAGCGAACAAACGTGATTTTTTTCAAAACCTTCTTAAGTAAATTTGTGCAGAGCAGAAACGCTCACCCAACGATACAAAAATACGTAAGGTTCATCTGGAAGCCCTGCGGACGCCCTACTACATCACCTCCCAACCAGCTGGAATCCTATCGCCCCATTAGCCTCCGGCCTGCCTTTGGGAAAATTCTGGAGAGATGCACCCTTAGAAGGATCCTTGAAAGTGCGGAGATAAAACATGCAATCCCGAAGTTCCAGTTCGGATTCCGACGCAGGCATGGTACACCTGAGCAACTCCATCGGTAGTACATCCGGTAGTACTTCATGCTAGATAGTTTCCACAGAAAGCAGTATGCGGTGGCAGCATATCTCGACATTCAGCAATCTTTCGACCGCGTGTAACACGCAGGTCTTCTCTCAAAAATCAAGGACAAATTAAATCCACAGCTATTAAGCATTATTGCGAGCTTTCTAACTGAGAGAACCTTCCAAGTGCTGCAGGATGGCATAACCTCTCAAAGTAAACGCATAAACGCGGGAATTCCACGCGGCAGCGTTTTGGATCCCACGTTATATAGCCTGATTACTCATGATATGCCCACTGCAAATGCAAGCACACGAAATCATCGGCAGGACCTTTGCTGACGACACGGCAATCCTGGCTAGGAATAAATGTGTATACAAGGGAACTGAACTCCTGCAGGAGTACCTCAAACGATTTAAAAATTGGGCCTGTAGATGGAACATCGCAGTGAACCCTGGAAAATACGCCACTGTTACTCACACTCTGCGCAAGCACTCTTGCCCGGGACTGTTTCTTCATGGTGAACTTCTAGATCAATATAGCCAACATAATGGAGTCACTCTCGACAGACGACTTACATTTAGTAAGCACGTCTCTGCAGTAACAAGCATCAAATCAAAGATAAGACGAATGAGCTGGCTCCTCAATCCCAACAACAAACTCTCGCTCCGAAACAAAGTACTCATCTACAAGGTAATCCTTGCCCCAGTGTGGGGTGATGGCCTCTAAGTTTATGGTATAGCTGCAAAAACACATCTGAACAAAATTCGCATCATTCAAGCCAAAATTTTGCGCAAAATCACTGGAGCCGAATGGTTTATTCGCACACGCGACATCGGAAAGGACCTCAGGGTACTAATGGTGGGCGATGTAGTCAACAGGCAAGCGGCGAGCTACTCAACAAAGCTCCACAACCATCCTAACGTCCTAGAAAGGAACCTGCTAAGCAGGCGCAGAAGAAGGCGACTGAAGATGACCTACCCAACTTACCTAGTCGATCGATATATATAGGTCACAAACTGCAATGAATACCCCTAAACATGTCCCTGTAAATATACGTATATATGTCTAATTTATTAAACTTATTTTAAATCCACAATTTTCGTTAAGATAAGTAATTACGTCACTCTGATAAAAATTGCTAAAATAGAGTAACAGGATACCAGATCTGAAAATAAACAAAATTTTATAAAACAGAAAAATAACTAAAAAATGATTACATATGTCAATCAATTATTTGCTATAAAGGGCCCTATTCAAAAATTATTGAAATATACATAATAAAGGTTGGAATATATACTCGTCAAAACAAGAAATAAAATTCATTAAATTGTAACGTCATAATTTCTTATATTAACGCGCCGTGAGCGTGACCCTTTGATTTGAATTCCATGGCCTGCAGGCATTTAAATTTTCTACCTACTTGCGCCGAGACTCGGCTCTGCAACAACAACATTGGAATCCAAATTGTGCTGATGTTGTTTTGCTGTCTTGTAAAAACGACAGAGAAAACCGCAAAAAACACCGAGGCATTATTTGTCCATTTTCCTTGCGCTGAGTTTCATAAGTCCTCATCCTGGCTCACAAACCTCTTATTGATCAAAACAAAGGATGAAGAACAAATTGAGTTTCGTGCGCACTGTTGTTGTTTTGCAAGTGATTTTTTGTTGCTTTCTATGGTAAATGAGCTTGTTTTTATACCCTCGCAGAGGGTATTATAATTTTGTCGTGAAATGTGTAACGCATAGAAGGAGACATCTGCGACCCCATAAAGTACATATAGTCTTGATCAGCATCAACAGCCGAGTCGATATAGCCATGTCCGTCTGTCCGTCTGTCTGTTTCTATGCGAACTTGTCCCTCAGTTTTAAAGCTATCTTAATGAAACTTTGCAGAACTAACTCTTTCTGTTGCACGCAGCACATATGTGAAAACCAGCTGGATCGGACCACTATATCATATAGCTGCCATAGGAACGATCGGTCGAAAACTAAGTTTTTGTATGAAAAAACATTTTGTTTATCAAGATATCCTGACCTAACTCGGCATTTATTAGTTTTACTTTACTTTTCATATATATGCAAAATCCTATTAAGATCGGACCACTATATCATATAGCTGCCATAGGTCGAAAATTAAGTTGTATGAAAAAACATTTTGTTTATCAAGATATCTTGACCAAACTCGGCATTTACTATTTTCCCAGTACTTCTTAGATAGGGGCAAAGCACTATGAGCATTATGAAAAGGTTGGGTCTGCAAAGGTATTAGATCTTTGGCGTGCCGAAGATAGCCCTTCTTTCTCGTTGGGTTTGATTTTGCGTTTTCGGACCAACCCAATATATGGCTCGTGTTTTTTAAAACGGAAAAAAAAGATCAGAGTTACTCAATGGTCTATTCTATCGTCGAGATTTTTAATATAAATAATAAAATATTTTCATAAGTGTTCTAACCGTCTATTCGACGGATAAATACTTGAAACAAGTGCAGTAAGGCTGAAAATTATATGGTCCGTGGGCGAGCTACATTTTCCAGTACGATGGAGGACGCCAACGTCATGGGCACTAGAAGCCGCTCCGCTAGTACAACTGCAGCTGAATCGAGTGCCGAGTCGGTCTCCGGTTTTACTGGACACAAGAAGGGGAAGAACCGTGGCAAGGAGTCGCCGATAATCTGTGAGCCCATCCATGCGAAGAGGCAGGCAATTCAAACTCGGACACGACGAAATTCGTGAAGCCCATTGCAAGACCCGCAACGACGAAAGGAAGCTCTACAGCCCAGGAGGATGGTCTTGGAGCCGCTTCTGCTGCTTCTTCTATCGTATGATGGACGTCGACGATCCTTGCGATAGGTGCAAGTGATGAAATGATAAATCCCCTCGTAGGAATCGCCGGAATGGCTATAAAGCGACTGGAAGATCTGTTGACGTCGCTAGCAGTGAAGAATGCGCTGCTTGAGAGAATCTCAAGCAAAGTACCCGTATCCCAATAAGCCGCTACTACTCTCGCTGCGCCACGAATCAACAAGCCAGTGGTGTCGTGGTCCGCGGTGGTCACGAGTCAAGACCCAAGTGAATCAGGCAAATCGGTAGCGAAGAAGATTATGGAGGAGGTTGTACCATCACTTAGTGAGCGTGTACACGACGTGCGAGAGTTTAAACACCCCGCTGCCATCATCCGCACGCCATCGGTAAGCGAATTTCAGAAGGTGTTGGCGAATAAAAAGTTTGCTGAGGTTGGACTACATATCCAACCAAACATATGGCCACTTCTTTGCGCTGCTGGAGGAGCCATATGTGGACGTCTGTGAAAAGATTACGGGTTTCCCAGGCCGTTTTCGGAAGCCACACTGTCGGAGACCGGAAAGGACCGCTGCTATTATACACTACCCGGATGCCATCCGCCTACCAGTGAAGTAGCTGACCACCGAGGCTGGAGTATGCGTGGGGGTGACTGTGGCACGGTTTAATTGACCCCATATACTGCCAAGTTCATGCTGATTTGATGAGAATATTGTACTATATGAGCTATATTGAGCTATATATGCCTTGCTGCTACTGGCGAACAATACGCCGGTAATTTTTAGCCAGGGCGCAAATGCTGTGTCTCCCATGTGGTTCAGCAAATTCTTTTGTGGCCAGCTGAGCTGCAGACGAGGCGAGCAATTGGGTAGTCGTGCCTGCGTGCCAAACTAAGTCAGTGAGGCTTACACGTTTGATAATCGAAGAAGACAGAGCGATATCGACGTAATCTTCAACGAAGCAGCGTCTACGTGGAACACGTATGACGGGAGTGTGGACGAGTGGGATTTGAGCGACCACAACATAATCACTGTTGTGATGTCGCCATTCCCAAATGCATAGGCTCCTGTGCTGTCCTGGAAGCTCCCTAAGGCTGATTGGCAAATGTTCGAACCGGAGCTGGTAGAGGAAATCGATGAGCACCTTTTCCAGGAGGACATTGGGATGGTGCCGTTAGATTCCGCGTAGTCTGCACTACGCCTTGTCGTACAGTCTGTGTGCGACAGAGTGCTATGCCGCAGTCCGTCGAGAGCCCAGGGAAAAGTTAAATGGTGCACTGCCGAACTGAGTACCAAACGCCGGGAGGTCAGAAGACTGAGGCGGAGTCTCCAGGATGCACGGCGCAGAGGCTACGAATCTGCGCAGTTTCTTGCAGCTCATCTGGCGACAGCCGTCCGCTAGTTCAGGACGCTTATCCTGAAGACGAAGGAAGAAAACTGGCGACGATTCGTTGGAGACCACAGAGATGATGATGGTGTCATGTCTACCGGATATGCCGGGGACAAAAACGGTCCACCGATTTAAGGTGCCTTCGGGCGGATGGCAGGCTGGTTATTAGATGGTACGACTGCGCGAGTTTTCTCCTCCTTAACTTTTTTCTAGTTGCGGAGTCGAGTTAAGACATCGTCATTCCGGACGAAGCTGCTCCAGCGCTCGATGCAGCTTCCTGTCGGGGCATCTGCCTATTGCCAGTGTTTAGCAAAGTGCTTGAGGGGATCTTGGTGGATCGGTTGAAGGAGGTGCTTCTTGATGGAAATAGATGGCAATTTGGCTTTTTACCTGAACTCTGTGTCGACGATGCCAGGAAGCACGTATTGACCAGCTTTGCCGCCAGCAACGCGCAGCCTAATCGGTGCGGGATGCAAGGAAGCTACCTCTTGGAGAGGTTTCTCATGTGGCTGCGGTACGGTTTGCAGGAGCAAGCCTAACATATGTCAACAAAGGAGCGAGTTCTCAGTTGAGAGTGATTGACGTGTTTTACTTGTGCTCCAAGATTTTTATATATTTTTGCGCTTTATTCCTGCTTTTTATTTAAAAATTTTGCATTTTTCGGTGCTTTATGTAAAAAGCTTTTATAAACTGTGCAAAGTGTTATATGTTGTGCTGCGTAAGTCTGTTTATTATTGCATTTATAAAACGTGGCGTCAGTTCCGTGCTGTTGTTATTGCCTGTTTTGATTCTTTTGCCTTGGTGCTCCCCTGTGCATACACTTGTTTGTGCGTGTGTTCGCTGCATACTTTCTGCTTGTGCATCGCGCTCTCGCAAATTTTTTCTATTGCTTTTCACTTTAAACAATTTGTTTGTGTACGAATAATGGTTTTTTGAGTGTTTACTTGCTCTATCGGTAGCGAAGAAGATTATGGAGGAGGTTGTACCATCACTTGGTGTGCGTGTACACGACGTGCGAGAGCTTAAACACCCCGTTGCCATCATTCGCACGCCATCGGTAAGCGAATTTCAAAAGGTGGTGGCGAATAAAAAGTTTGCAGAGGTTGGACTACATATCCAAGCAAACAGGAGTCTGAGACCAAAGGTCATAGTATACGACGTGGACACGACGATCTTGCCGGAGATCTTCATGGAGGAGCTTTATAAAAATAATATTAAGGAGGAAATGACCGCAGAGGCTTTCAAGAAAGTCGATTCCGGTCACTCGTCCTCACCCATAGATGTGTCGGCTTTGATAATACCTCCGAGTGGCGCTTCAAGCAGTACGTATGTAGATAATGTGGGCAGATGGGGCACATCGAAGTCAAGTGGGTAAATCCGGTGCACTGCCGGAATTGCCGCTTCAAGAGGATGCCCTCAGGGCATTATATGCTTTCATGGTCACGCCCGATCTATGGCGCTGTGTTGGCGAGGGTGCAAGCTAAACATTAATGTTTAGCTTCATCCAAGCCAACTGTGACCGGGGCCGCGCTGCGTGTATCGATATCGGTGTCTGTATGAGTGACCACGGCCACTTCTTTGCGCTGCTGGAGGAGCCATATGTAGACGTCGGTGAAAAGATTACGAGCTTCCCACCCCGTTTTTGGAAGCCACATTGTCGGAGACCGGAAAGGACCGCTGCTATTATACATTACCCGGATGCCATCAGCCTACCAGTGAAGTAGCTGACCACCGAGGGTGGAGTATGCGTGGGGGTGACTGTGGCACGGTTTAATTGACCCCATATACTGCCATGTTCATGCTGATTTGATGAGGATATTGTGCTATATGAGCTATATTGAGCTATATATGCCTTGCTGCTACTGGCGAACAATACGCCGGTAATTTTTAGCCAGGGCGCAAATGCTGTGTCTCCCATGTGGTTCAGCAAATTCTTTTGTGGCCAGCTGAGCTACAGACGAGGCGAGCAATTGGGTAGTCGTGCCAGCGTGCCAAACTAAGTCAGTGAGGCTTACACGTTTGATAATCGAAGAAGACAGAGCGATATCGACGTAATCTTCAACGAAGCAGCGTCTACGTGGAACACGTATGACGGGAGTGTGGACGAGTGGGATTTGAGCGACCACAACATGATCACTGTTGTGATGTCGCCATCCCCAAATGCATATGCTCCTGTGCTGTCCTGGAAGCTCCCTAAGGCTGATTGGCAAATGTTCGAACCGGAGCTGGTAGAGGAAATCGATGAGCACCTTTTCCAGGAGGACATTGGGATGGTGCCGTTAGATTCCGCGTAGTCTGCACTACGCCTTGTCGTACAGTCTGTGTGCGACAGAGTGTTATGCCGCAGTCCGTCGAGAGCCCAGGGAAAAGTTAAATGGTGCACTGCCGAACTGAGTACCAAACGCCGGGAGGTTAGAAGACTGAGGCGGAGTCTCCAGGATGCACGGCGCAGAGGCTACGAATCTGCGCAGTTTCTTGCAGCTCATCTGCCGACAGCCGTCCGCGAGTTCAGGACGCTTATCCTGAAGACGAAGGAGGAAAACTGGCGACGATTTGTTGGAGACCACAGAGATGATGATGGTGTCATGTCTACCGGATATGCCGCGGACAAAAACGGTCCACCGATTTAAGGTGCCTTCGGGCGGATGGCAGGCTGGTTATAACATGGTACGACTGCGCGAGTTTTCTCCTCCTTAACTTTTTTCTAGTTGCGGAGTCGAGTTAAGACATCGTCATTCCGGACGAAGCTGCTCCAGCGCTCGATGCAGCTTCCTGTCGGGGCATCTGCCTATTGCCAGTGTTAAGCAAAGTGCTTGAGGGGATCTTGGTGGATCGGTTGAAGGAGGTGCTTCTTGATGGAAATAGATGGCAATTTGGCTTTTTACCTGAACTCTGTGTCGACGATGCCAGGAAGCACGTATTGACCAGCTTTGCCGCCAGCAACGCGCAGACTAATCGGTGCGGGATGCAAGGAAGCTACCTCTTGGAGAGGTTTCTCATGTGGCTGCGGTACGGTTTGCAGGAGCAAGCCTAACATATGTCAACAAAGGAGCGAGTTCTCAGTTGAGAGTGATTGACGTGTTTTACTTGTGCTCTAAGATTTTTATATATTTTTGCGCTTTATTCCTGCTTTTTATTTAAAAATTTTGCATTTTTCGGTGCTTTATGTAAAAAGCTTTTATAAACTGTGCAAAGTGTTATCTGCTGTGCTGCGTTAGTCTGTTTATTATTGCATTTATAAAACGTGGCGTCAGTTCCGTGCTGTTGTTATTGCCTGTTTTGATTCTTTTGCCTTGGTGCTCCCCTGTGCATACACTTGTTTGTGCGTGTGTTCGCTGCATACTTTCTGCTTGTGCATCGCGCTCTCGCAAATTTTTTCTATTGCTTTTCGCTCCAAACAATTTGTTTGTGTACGAATAATGGTTTTTTGAGTGTTTACTTGCTCTATCGGTAGCGAAGAAGATTATGGAGGAGGTTGTACCATCACTTGGTGTGCGTGTACACGACGTGCGAGAGCTTAAACACCCCGTTGCCATCATTCGCACGCCATCGGTAAGCGAATTTCAAAAGGTGGTGGCGAATAAAAAGTTTGCAGAGGTTGGACTACATATCCAAGCAAACAGGAGTCTGAGACCAAAGGTCATAGTATACGACGTGGACACGACGATCTTGCCGGAGATCTTCATGGAGGAGCTTTATAAAAATAATATTAAGGAGGAAATGACCTCAGAGGCTTTCAAGAAAGTCGATTCCGGTCACTCGTCCTCACCTATGCTTCCCATAGATGTGTCGGCTTTGACAATATCTCCGAGTGGCGCTTCAAGCAGTACGTATGTAGATAATGTGGGCAGATGGGGAACATCGAAGTCAAGTGGGTAAATCCGGTGGACTGCCGGAATTGCCGCTTCAAGAGGATGCCCTCAGGGCATTATATGCTTTCATGGTCACGCCCGATCTATGGCGCTGTGTTGGCGAGGGTGCAAGCTAAACATTAATGTTTAGCTTCATCCAAGCCAACTGTGACCGGGGCCGCGCTGCGTGTATCGATATCGGTGTCTGTATGAGTGACCACGGCCACTTCTTTGCGCTGCTGGAGGAGCCATATGTAGACGTCGGTGAAAAGATTACGAGCTTCGCACCCCGTTTTTGGAAGCCACACTGTCGGAGACCGTAAAGGACCGCTGCTATTATACATTACCCGGATGCCATCAGCCTACCAATGAAGTAGCTGACCACCGAGGGTGGAGTATGCGTGGGGGTGACTGTGGCACGGTTTAATTGACCCCATATACTGCCATGTTCATGCTGATTTGATGAGGATATTGTGCTATATGAGCTATATTGAGCTATATTGAGCTATATATGCCTTGGTGCTACTGGCGAACAATACGCCGGTAATTTTTAGCCAGGGCGCAAATGCTGTGTCTCCCATGTGGTTCAGCAAATTCTTTTGTGGCCAGCTGAGCTACAGACGAGGCGAGCAATTGGGTAGTCGTGCCTGCGTGCCAAACTAAGTCAGTGAGGCTTACACGTTTGATAATCGAAGAAGACAGAGCGATATCGACGTAATCTTCAACGAAGTGGGATTTGAGCGACCACAACATGATCACTGTTGTGATGTCGCCATCCCCAAATGCATATGCTCCTGTGCTGTCCTGGAAGCTCCCTAAGGCTGATTGGCAAATGTTAGAACCGGAGCTGGTAGAGGAAATCGATGAGCACCTTTTCCAGGAGGACATTGGGATGGTGCCGTTAGATTCAGCGTAGTCTGCACTACGCCTTGTCGTACAGTCTGTGTGCGACAGAGTGCTATGCCGCAGTCCGTCGAGAGCCCAGGGAAAAGTTAAATGGTGCACTGCCGAACTGAGTACCAAACGCCGGGAGGTCAGAAGACTGAGGCGGAGTCTCCAGGATGCACGGCGCAGAGGCTACGAATCTGCGCAGTTTCTTGCAGCTCATCTGCCGACAGCCGTCCGCGAGTTCAGGACGCTTATCCTGAAGACGAAGGAGGAAAACTGGCGACGATTCGTTGGAGACCACAGAGATGATGATGGTGTCATGTCTACCGGATATTCCGCGGACAAAAACGGTCCACCGATTTAAGGTGCCTTCGGGCGGATGGCAGGCTGGTTATAACATGGTACGACTGCGCGAGTTTTCTCCTCCTTAACTTTTTTCTAGTTGCGGAGTCGAGTTAAGACATCGTCATTCCGGACGAAGCTGCTCCAGCGCTCGATGCAGCTTCCTGTCGGGGCATCTGCCTATTGCCAGTGTTTAGCAAAGTGCTTGAGGGGATCTTGGTGGATCGGTTGAAGGAGGTGCTTCTTGATGGAAATAGATGGCAATTTGGCTTTTTACCTGAACTCTGTGTCGACGATGCCAGGAAGCACGTATTGACCAGCTTTGCCGCCAGCAACGCGCAGCCTAATCGGTGCGGGATGCAAGGAAGCTACCTCTTGGAGAGGTTTCTCATGTGGCTGCGGTACGGTTTGCAGGAGCAAGCCTAACATATGTCAACAAAGGAGCGAGTTCTTAGTTGAGAGTGATTGACGTGTTTTACTTGTGCTCCAAGATTTTTATATATTTTTGCGCTTTATTCCTGCTTTTTATTTAAAAATTTTGCATTTTTCGGTGCTTTATGTAAAAAGCTTTTATAAACTGTGCAAAGTGTTATCTGTTGTGCTGCGTAAGTCTGTTTATTATTGCATTTATAAAACGTGGCGTCAGTTCCGTGCCTGTTGTTATTGCCTGTTTTGATTCTTTTGCCTTGGTGCTCCCCTGTGCATACACTTGTTTGTGCGTGTGTTCGCTGCATACTTTCTGCTTGTGCATCGCGCTCTCGCAAATTTTTTCTATTGCTTTTCGCTCCAAACAATTTGTTTGTGTACGAATAATGGTTTTTTGAGTGTTTACTTGCTCTATCGGTAGCGAAGAAGATTATGGAGGAGGTTGTACCATCACTTGGTGTGCGTGTACACGACGTGCGAGAGCTTAAACACCCCGTTGCCATCATTCGCATGCCATCGGTAAGCGAATTCCAAAAGGTGGTGGCGAATAAAAAGTTTGCAGAGGTTGGACTACATATCCAAGCAAACAGGAGTCTGAGACCAAAGGTCATAGTATACGACGTGGACACGACGATCTTGCCGGAGATCTTCATGGAGGAGCTTTATAAAAATAATATTAAGGAGGAAATGACCTCAGAGGCTTTCAAGAAAGTCGATTCCGGTCACTCGTCCTCACCTATGCTTCCCATAGATGTGTCGGCTTTGACAATATCTCCGAGTGGCGCTTCAAGCAGTACGTATGTAGATAATGTGGGCAGATGGGGAACATCGAAGTCAAGTGGGTAAATCCGGTGGACTGCCGGAATTGCCGCTTCAAGAGGATGCCCTCAGGGCATTATATGCTTTCATGGTCACGCCCGATCTATGGCGCTGTGTTGGCGAGGGTGCAAGCTAAACATTAATGTTTAGCTTCATCCAAGCCAACTGTGACCGGGGCCGCGCTGCGTGTATCGATATCGGTGTCTGTATGAGTGACCACGGCCACTTCTTTGCGCTGCTGGAGGAGCCATATGTAGACGTCGGTGAAAAGATTACGAGCTTCGCACCCCGTTTTTGGAAGCCACACTGTCGGAGACCGTAAAGGACCGCTGCTATTATACATTACCCGGATGCCATCAGCCTACCAATGAAGTAGCTGACCACCGAGGGTGGAGTATGCGTGGGGGTGACTGTGGCACGGTTTAATTGACCCCATATACTGCCATGTTCATGCTGATTTGATGAGGATATTGTGCTATATGAGCTATATTGAGCTATATTGAGCTATATATGCCTTGGTGCTACTGGCGAACAATACGCCGGTAATTTTTAGCCAGGGCGCAAATGCTGTGTCTCCCATGTGGTTCAGCAAATTCTTTTGTGGCCAGCTGAGCTACAGACGAGGCGAGCAATTGGGTAGTCGTGCCTGCGTGCCAAACTAAGTCAGTGAGGCTTACACGTTTGATAATCGAAGAAGACAGAGCGATATCGACGTAATCTTCAACGAAGTGGGATTTGAGCGACCACAACATGATCACTGTTGTGATGTCGCCATCCCCAAATGCATATGCTCCTGTGCTGTCCTGGAAGCTCGCTAAGGCTGATTGGCAAATGTTCGAACCGGAGCTGGTAGAGGAAATCGATGAGCACCTTTTCCAGGAGGACATTGGGATGGTGCCGTTAGATTCCGCGTAGTCTGCACTACGCCTTGTCGTACAGTCTGTGTGCGACAGAGTGCTATGCCGCAGTCCGTCGAGAGCCCAGGGAAAAGTTAAATGGTGCACTGCCGAACTGAGTACCAAACGCCGGGAGGTCAGAAGACTGAGGCGGAGTCTCCAGGATGCACGGCGCAGAGGCTACGAATCTGCGCAGTTTCTTGCAGCTCATCTGCCGACAGCCGTCCGCGAGTTCAGGACGCTTATCCTGAAGACGAAGGAGGAAAACTGGCGACGATTCGTTGGAGACCACAGAGATGATGATGGTGTCATGTCTACCGGATATACCGCGGACAAAAACGGTCCACCGATTTAAGGTGCCTTCGGGCGGATGGCAGGCTGGTTATAACATGGTACGACTGCGCGAGTTTTCTCCTCCTTAACTTTTTTCTAGTTGCGGAGTCGAGTTAAGACATCGTCATTCCGGACGAAGCTGCTCCAGCGCTCGATGCAGCTTCCTGTCGGGGCATCTGCCTATTGCCAGTGTTTAGCAAAGTGCTTGAGGGGATCTTGGTGGATCGGTTGAAGGAGGTGCTTCTTGATGGAAATAGATGGCAATTTGGCTTTTTACCTGAACTCTGTGTCGACGATGCCAGGAAGCACGTATTGACCAGCTTTGCCGCCAGCAACGCGCAGCCTAATCGGTGCGGGATGCAAGGAAGCTACCTCTTGGAGAGGTTTCTCATGTGGCTGCGGTACGGTTTGCAGGAGCAAGCCTAACATATGTCAACAAAGGAGCGAGTTCTTAGTTGAGAGTGATTGACGTGTTTTACTTGTGCTCCAAGATTTTTATATATTTTTGCGCTTTAATCCTGCTTTTTATTTAAAAATTTTGCATTTTTCGGTGCTTTATGTAAAAAGCTTTTATAAACTGTGCAAAGTGTTATCTATTGTGCTGCGTAAGTCTGTTTATTATTGCATTTATAAAACGTGGCGTCAGTTCCGTCCTGTTGTTATTGCCTGTTTTGATTCTTTTGCCTTGGTGCTCCCCTGTGCATACACTTGTTTGTGCGTGTGTTCGCTGCATACTTTCTGCTTGTGCATCGCGCTCTCGCAAATTTTTTCTATTGCTTTTCGCTCCAAACAATTTGTTTGTGTACGAATAATGGTTTTTTGAGTGTTTACTTGCTCTATCGGTAGCGAAGAAGATTATGGAGGAGGTTGTACCATCACTTGGTGTGCGTGTACACGACGTGCGAGAGCTTAAACACCCCGTTGCCATCATTCGCATGCCATCGGTAAGCGAATTTCAAAAAGTGGTGGCGAATAAAAAGTTTGCAGAGGTTGGACTACATATCCAAGCAAACAGGAGTCTGAGACCAAAGGTCATAGTATACGACGTGGACACGACGATCTTGCCGGATATCTTCATGGAGGAGCTTTATAAAAATAATATTAAGGAGGAAATGACCTCAGAGGCTTTCAAGAAAGTCGATTCCGGTCACTCGTCCTCACCTATGCTTCCCATAGATGTGTCGGCTTTGACAATATCTCCGAGTGGCGCTTCAAGCAGTACGTATGTAGATAATGTGGGCAGATGGGGCACATCGAAGTCAAGTGGGTAAATCCGGTGGACTGCCGGAATTGCCGCTTCAAGAGGATGCCCTCAGGGCATTATATGCTTTCATGGTCACGCCCGATCTATGGCGCTGTGTTGGCGAGGGTGCAAGCTAAACATTAATGTTTAGCTTCATCCAAGCCAACTGTGACCGGGGCCGCGCTGCGTGTATCGATATCGGTGTCTGTATGAGTGACCACGACCTCTTCTTTGCGCTGCTGGAGGAGCCATATGTGGACGTCGGTGAAAAGATTACGAGCTTCGCACCCCGTTTTTGGAAGCCACACTGTCGGAGACCGTAAAGGACCGCTGCTATTATACATTACCCGGATGCCATCAGCCTACCAGTCACCCCCACGCATACTCTAGTAGCTGACCACCGAGGCTAGAGTATGCGTGGGGGTGACTGTGGCACGGTTTAATTGACCCCATATACTGCCATGTTCATGCTGATTTGATGAGGATATTGTGCTATATGAGCTATATTGAGCTATATTGAGCTATATATGCCTTGGTGCTACTGGCGAACAATACGCCGGTAATTTTTAGCCAGGGCGCAAATGCTGTGTCTCCCATGTGGTTCAGCAAATTCTTTTGTGGCCAGCTGAGCTACAGACGAGGCGAGCAATTGGGTAGTCGTGCCTGCTTGCCAAACTAAGTCAGTGAGGCTTACACGTTTGATAATCGAAGAAGACAGAGCGATATCGACGTAATCTTCAACGAAGCAGCGTCTACGTGGAACACGTATGACGGGAGTGTGGACGAGTGGGATTTGAGCGACCACAACATGATCACTGTTGTGATGTCGCCATCCCCAAATGCATATGCTCCTGTGCTGTCCTGGAAGCTCCCTAAGGCTGATTGGCAAATGTTCGAACCGGAGCTGGTAGAGGAAATTGATGAGCACCTTTTCCAGGAGGACATTGGGATGGTGCCGTTAGATTCCGCTTAGTCTGCACTACGCCTTGTCGTACAGTCTGTGTGCGACAGAGTGTTATGCCGCAGTCTGTCGAGAGCCCAGGGAAAAGTTAAATGGTGCACTGCCGAACTGAGTACCAAACGCCGGGAGGTCAGAAGACTGAGGCGGAGTCTCCAGGATGCACGGCGCAGAGGCTACGAATCTGCGCAGTTTCTTGCAGCTCATCTGCCGACAGCCGTCCGCGAGTTCAGGACGCTTATCCTGAAGACGAAGGAGGAAAACTGGCGACGATTCGTTGGAGACCACAGAGATCATGATGGTGTCATGTCTACCGGATATGCCGGGGACAAAAACGGTCCACCGATTTAAGGTGCCTTCGGGCGGATGGCAGGCTGGTAATAACATGGTACGACTGCGCGAGTTTTCTCCTCCTTAACTTTTTTCTAGTTGCGGAGTCGAGTTAAGACATCGTCATTCCGGACGAAGCTGCTCCAGCGCTCGATGCAGCTTCCTGTCGGGGCATCTGCCTATTGCTAGTGTTTAGCAAAGTGCTTGAGGGGATCTTGGTGGATCGGTTGAAGGAGGTGCTTCTTGATGGAAATAGATGGCAATTTGGCTTTTTACCTGAACTCTGCGTCGACGATGCCAGGAAGCACGTATTGACCAGCTTTGCCGCCAGCAACGCGCAGCCTAATCGGTGTGGGATGCAAGGAAGCTACCTCTTGGAGAGGTTTCTCATGTGGCTGCGGTACGGTTTGCAGGAGCAAGCCTAACATATGTCAACAAAGGAGCGAGTTCTCAGTTGAGAGTTATTGACGTGTTTTACTTGTGCTCCAAGATTTTTATATATTTTTGCGCTTTAATCCTGCTTTTTATTTAAAAATTTTGCATTTTTCGGTGCTTTATGTAAAAAGCTTTTATAAACTGTGCAAAGTGTTATCTGTTGTGCTGCGTAAGTCTGTTTATTATTGCATTTATAAAACGTGGCATCAGTTCCGTGCTGTTGTTATTGCCTGTTTTGATTCTTTTGCCTTGGTGCTCCCCTGTGCATACACTTGTTTGTGCGTGTGTTCGCTGCATACTTTCTGCTTGTGCATCGCGCTCTCGCAAATTTTTTCTATTGCTTTTCGCTCGAAACAATTTGTTTGTGTACGAATAATGGTTTTTTGAGTGTTTACTTGCTCTATCGGTAGCGAAGAAGATTATGGAGGAGGTTGTACCATCACTTGGTGTGCGTGTACACGACGTGCGAGAGCTTAAACACCCGCGCCATCATTCGCACGCCATCGGTAAGCGAATTTCAAAAGGTGGTGGCGAATAAAAAGTTTGCAGAGGTTGGACTACATATCCAAGCAAACAGGAGTCTGAGACCAAGGTCATAGTATACGACGTGGACACGACGATCTTGCCGGAGATCTTCATGGAGGAGCTTTATAAAAATAATATTAAGGAGGAAATTACCTCAGAGGCTTTCAAGAAAGTCGATTCCGGTCACTCGTCTTCACCTATGCTTCCCATAGATGTGTCGGCTTTGACAATATCTCCGAGTGGCGCTTCAAGCAGTACGTATGTAGATAATGTGGGCAGATGGGGCACATCGAAGTCAAGTGGGTAAATCCGGTGGACTGCCGGAATTGCCGCTTCAAGAGGATGCCCTCAGGGCATTATATGCTTTCATGGTCACGCCCGATCTATGGCGCTGTGTTGGCGAGGGTGCAAGCTAAACATTAATGTTTAGCTTCATCCAAGCCAACTGTGACCGGGGCCGCGCTGCGTGTATCGATATCGGTGTCTGTATGAGTGACCACGGCCACTTCTTTGCGCTGCTGGAGGAGCCATATGTAGACGTCGGTGAAAAGATTACGAGCTTCGCACCCCGTTTTTGGAAGCCACACTGTCGGAGACCGGAAAGGACCGCTGCTATTATACATTACCCGGATGCCATCAGCCTACCAGTGAAGTAGCTGACCACCGAGGCTGGAGTATGCGTGGGGGTGACTGTGGCACGGTTTAATTGATCCCATATACTGCCATGTTCATGCTGATTTGATGAGGATATTGTGCTATATGAGCTATATTGAGCTATATATGCCTTGCTGCTACTGGCGAACAATACGCCGGTAATTTTTAGCCAGGGCGCAAATGCTGTGTCTCCCATGTGGTTCAGCAAATTCTTTTGTGGCCAGCTGAGCTACAGACGAGGCGAGCAATTGGGTAGTCGTGCCTGCGTGCCAAACTAAGTCAGTGAGGCTTACACGTTTGATAATCGAAGAAGACAGAGCGATATCGACGTAATCTTCAACGAAGCAGCGTCTACGTGGAACACGTATGACGGGAGTGTGGACGAGTGGGATTTGAGCGACCACAACATGATCACTGTTGTGATGTCGCCATCCCCAAATGCATATGCTCCTGTGCTGTCCTGGAAGCTCGCTAAGGCTGATTGGCAAATGTTCGAACCGGAGCTGGTAGAGGAAATCGATGAGCACCTTTTCCAGGAGGACATTGGGATGGTGCCGTTAGATTCCGCTTAGTCTGCACTACGCCTTGTCGTACAGTCTGTGTGCGACAGAGTGTTATGCCGCAGTCCGTCGAGAGCCCAGGGAAAAGTTAAATGGTGCACTGCCGAACTGAGTACCAAACGCCGGGAGGTCAGAACACCGAGGCGGAGTCTCTAGGATGCACGGCGCAGAGGCTACGAATCTGCGCAGTTTCTTGCAGCTCATCTGCCGACAGCCGTCCGCTAGTTCAGGACGCTTATCCTGAAGACGAAGGAGGAAAACTGGCGACGATTCGTTGGAGAGCACAGAGATGATGATGGTGTCATGTCTACCGGATATTCCGGGGACAAAAACGCTCCACCTATTTAAGGTGCCTTCGGGCGGATGGCAGGCTGGTTATAACATGGTACGACTGCGCGAGTTTTCTCCTCCTTAACTTTTTTCTAGTTGCGGAGTCGAGTTAAGCCATCGTCATTCCGGAGGAAGCTGCTCCAGCGCTCGATGCAGCTTCCTGTCGGGGCATCTGCCTATTGCCAGTGTTTAGCAAAGTGCTTGAGGGGATCTTGGTGGATCGGTTGAAGGAGGTGCTTCTTGATGGAAATAGATGGCAATTTGGCTTTTTACCTGAACTCTGTGTCGACGATGCCAGGAAGCACGTATTGACCAGCTTTGCCGCCAGCAACGCGCAGCCTAATCGGTGTGGGATGCAAGGAAGCTACCTCTTGGAGAGGTTTCTCATGTGGCTGCGGTACGGTTTGCAGGAGCAAGCCTAACATATGTCAACAAAGGAGCGAGTTCTCAGTTGAGAGTGATTGACGTGTTTTACTTGTGCTCCAAGATTTTTATATATTTTTGCGCTTTATTCCTGCTTTTTATTTAAAAATTTTGCATTTTTCGGTGCTTTATGTAAAAAGCTCTTATAAACTGTGCAAAGTGTTATCTGTTGTGCTGCGTAAGTCTGTTTATTATTGCATTTATAAAACGTGGCGTCAGTTCCGTGCTGTTGTTATTGCCTGTTTTGATTCTTTTGCCTTGGTGCTCCCCTGTGCATACACTTGTTTGTGCGTGTGTTCGCTGCATACTTTCTGCTTGTGCATCGCGCTCTCGCAAATTTGTTCTATTGCTTTTCGCTCCAAACAATTTGTTTGTGTACGAATAATGGTTTTTTGAGTGTTTACTTGCTCTATCGGTAGCGAAGAAGATTATGGAGGAGGTTGTACCATCACTTGGTGTGCGTGTACACGACGTGCGAGAGCTTAAACACCCCGCTGCCATCGGTAAGCGAATTTCAAAAGGTGGTGGCGAATAAAAAGTTTGCAGAGGTTGGACTACATATCCAAGCAAACAGGAGTCTGAGACCAAGGTCATAGTATACGACGTGGACACGACGATCTTGCCGGAGATCTTCATGGAGGAGCTTTATAAAAATAATATTAAGGAGGAAATGACCTCAGAGGCTTTCAAGAAAGTCGATTCCGGTCACTCGTCCTCACCTATGCTTCCCATAGATGTGTCGGCTTTGACAATATCTCCGAGTGGCGCTTCAAGCAGTACGTATGTAGATAATGTGGGCAGATGGGGCACATCGAAGTCAAGTGGGTAAATCCGGTGGACTGCCGGAATTGCCGCTTCAAGAGGATGCCCTCAGGGCATTATATGCTTTCATGGTCACGCCCGATCTATGGCGCTGTGTTGGCGAGGGTGCAAGCTAAACATTAATGTTTAGCTTCATCCAAGCCAACTGTGACCGAGGCCGCGCTGCGTGTATCGATATCGGTGTCTGTATGAGTGACCACGGCCACTTCTTTGCGCTGCTGGAGGAGCCATATGTAGACGTCGGTGAAAAGATTACGAGCTTCGCACCCCGTTTTTGGAAGCCACACTGTCGGAGACCGGAAAGGACCGCTGCTATTATACATTACCCGGATGCCATCAGCCTACCAGTGAAGTAGCTGACCACCGAGGCTGGAGTATGCGTGGGGGTACTGTGGCACGGTTTAATTGATCCCATATACTGCCATGTTCATGCTGATTTGATGAGGATATTGTGCTATATGAGCTATATTGAGCTATATATGCCTTGCTGCTACTGGCGAACAATACGCCGGTAATTTTTAGCCAGGGCGCAAATGCTGTGTCTCCCATGTGGTTCAGCAAATTCTTTTGTGGCCAGCTGAGCTACAGACAAGGCGAGCAATTGGGTAGTCGTGCCTGCGTGCCAAACTAAGTCAGTGAGGCTTACACGTTTGATAATCGAAGAAGACAGAGCGATATCGACGTAATCTTCAACGAAGCAGCGTCTACGTGGAACACGTATGACGGGAGTGTGGACGAGTGGGATTTGAGCGACCACAACATGATCACTGTTGTGATGTCGCCATCCCCAAATGCATATGCTCCTGTGCTGTCCTGGAAGCTCGCTAAGGCTGATTGGCAAATGTTCGAACCGGAGCTGGTAGAGGAAATCGATGAGCACCTTTTCCAGGAGGACATTGGGATGGTGCCGTTAGATTCCGCTTAGTCTGCACTACGCCTTGTCGTACAGTCTGTGTGCGACAGAGTGTTATGCCGCAGTCCGTCGAGAGCCCAGGGAAAAGTTAAATGGTGCACTGCCGAACTGAGTACCAAACGCCGGGAAGTCAGAAGACCGAGGCGGAGTCTCTAGGATGCACGGCGCAGAGGCTACGAATCTGCGCAGTTTCTTGCAGCTCATCTGCCGACAGCCGTCCGCTAGTTCAGGACGCTTATCCTGAAGACGAAGGAGGAAAACTGGCGACGATTCGTTGGAGAGCACAGAGATGATGATGGTGTCATGTCTACCGGATATTCCGGGGACAAAAACGGTCCACCGATTTAAGGTGCCTTCGGGCGGATGGCAGGCTGGTTATAACATGGTACGACTGCGCGAGTTTTCTCCTCCTTAACTTTTTTCTAGTTGCGGAGTCGAGTTAAGACATCGTCATTCCGGAGGAAGCTGCTCCAGCGCTCGATGCAGCTTCCTGTCGGGGCATCTGCCTATTGCCAGTGTTTAGCAAAGTGCTTGAGGGGATCTTGGTGGATCGGTTGAAGGAGGTGCTTCTTGATGGAAATAGATGGCAATTTGGCTTTTTACCTGAGCTCTGTGTCGACGATGCCAGGAAGCACGTATTGACCAGCTTTGCCGCCAGCAACGCGCAGCCTAATCGGTGCGGGATGCAAGGAAGCTACCTCTTGGAGAGGTTTCTCATGTGGCTGCGGTACGGTTTGCAGGAGCAAGCCTAACATATGTCAACAAAGGAGCGAGTTCTCAGTTGAGAGTGATTGACGTGTTTTACTTGTGCTCCAAGATTTTTATATATTTTTGCGCTTTATTCCTGCTTTTTATTTAAAAATTTTGCATTTTTCGGTGCTTTATGTAAAAAGCTTTTATAAACTGTGCAAAGTGTTATCTGTTGTGCTGCGTAAGTCTGTTTATTATTGCATTTATAAAACGTGGCGTCAGTTCCGTGCTGTTGTTATTGCCTGTTTTGATTCTTTTGCCTTGCCCCTGTGCATACACTTGTTTGTGCGTGTGTTCGCTGCATACTTTCTGCTTGTGCATCGCGCTCTCGCAAATTTTTTCTATTGCTTTTCGCTCCAAACAATTTGTTTGTGTACGAATAATGGTTTTTTGAGTGTTTACTTGCTCTATCGGTAGCGAAGAAGATTATGGAGGAGGTTGTACCATCACTTGGTGTGCGTGTACACGACGTGCGAGAGCTTAAACACCCCGCTGCCATCGGTAAGCGAATTTCAAAAGGTGGTGGCGAATAAAAAGTTTGCAGAGGTTGGACTACATATCCAAGCAAACAGGAGTCTGAGACCAAAGGTCATAGTATACGACGTGGACACGACGATCTTGCCGGAGATCTTCATGGAGGAGCTTTATAAAAATAATATTAAGGAGGAAATGACCTCAGAGGCTTTCAAGAAAGTCGATTCCGGTCACTCGTCCTCACCTATGCTTCCCATAGATGTGTCGGCTTTGACAATATCTCCGAGTGGCGCTTCAAGCAGTACGTATGTAGATAATGTGGGCAGATGGGGCACATCGAAGTCAAGTGGGTAAATCCGGTGGACTGCCGGAATTGCCGCTTCAAGAGGATGCCCTCAGGGCATTATATGCTTTCATGGTCACGCCCGATCTATGGCGCTGTGTTGGCGAGGGTGCAAGCTAAACATTAATGTTTAGCCTTATCCAAGCCAACTGTGACCGGGGCCGCGCTGCGTGTATCGATATCGGTGTCTGTATGAGTGACCACGGCCACTTCTTTGCGCTGCTGGAGGAGCCATATGTAGACGTCGGTGAAAAGATTACGAGCTTCGCACCCCGTTTTTGGAAGCCACACTGTCGGAGACCGGAAAGGACCGCTGCTATTATACATTACCCGGATGCCATCAGCCTACCAGTGAAGTAGCTGACCACCGAGGCTGGAGTATACGTGGGGGTGACTGTGGCACGGTTTAATTGATCCCATATACTGCCATGTTCATGCTGATTTGATGAGGATATTGTGCTATATGAGCTATATTGAGCTATATATGCCTTGCTGCTACTGGCGAACAATACGCCGGTAATTTTTAGCCAGGGCGCAAATGCTGTGTCTCCCATGTGGTTCAGCAAATTCTTTTGTGGCCAGCTGAGCTACAGACGAGGCGAGCAATTGGGTAGTCGTGCCTGCGTGCCAAACTAAGTCAGTGAGGCTTATACGTTTGATAATCGAAGAAGACAGAGCGATATCGACGTAATCTTCAACGAAGCAGCGTCTACGTGGAACACGTATGACGGGAGTGTGGACGAGTGGGATTTGAGCGACCACAACATGATCACTGTTGTGATGTCGCCATCCCCAAATGCATATGCTCCTGTGCTGTCCTGGAAGCTCCCTAAGGCTGATTGGCAAATGTTCGAACCGGAGCTGGTAGAGGAAATCGATGAGCACCTTTTCCAGGAGGACATTGGGATGGTGCCGTTAGATTCCGCTTAGTCTGCACTATGCCTTGTCGTACAGTCTGTGTGCGACAGAGTGTTATGCCGCAGTCCGTCGAGAGCCCAGGGAAAAGTTAAATGGTGCACTGCCGAACTGAGTACCAAACGCCGGGAGGTCAGAAGACTGAGGCGGCGTCTCCAGGATGCACGGCGCAGAGGCTACGAATCTGCGCAGTTTCTTGCAGCTCATCTGCCGACAGCCGTCCGCTAGTTCAGGACGCTTATCCTGAAGACGAAGGAGGAAAACTGGCGACGATTCGTTGGAGACAACAGAGATGATGATGGTGTCATGTCTACCGGATATTCCGGGGACAAAAACGGTCCACCGATTTAAGGTGCCTTCGGGCGGATGGCAGGCTGGTTATAACATGGTACGACTGCGCGAGTTTTCTCCTCCTTAACTTCTTTCTAGTTGCGGAGTCGAGTTAAGACATCGTCATTCCGGACGAAGCTGCTCCAGCGCTCGATGCAGCTTTCTGTCGGGGCATCTGCCTATTGCCAGTGTTTAGCAAAGTGCTTGAGGGGATCTTGGTGGATCGGTTGAAGGAGGTGCTTCTTGATGGAAATAGATGGCAATTTGGCTTTTTACCTGAACTCTGTGTCGACGATGCCAGGAAGCACGTATTGACCAGCTTTGCCGCCAGCAACGCGCAGACTAATCGGTGCGGGATGCAAGGAAGCTACCTCTTGGAGAGGTTTCTCATGTGGCTGCGGTACGGTTTGCAGGAGCAAGCCTAACATATGTCAACAAAGGAGCGAGTTCTCAGTTGAGAGTGATTGACGTGTTTTACTTGTGCTCCAAGATTTTTATATATTTTTGCGCTTTATTCCTGCTTTTTATTTAAAAATTTTGCATTTTTCGGTGCCTTATGTAAAAAGCTTTTATAAACTGTGCAAAGTGTTATCTGTTGTGCTGCGTAAGTCTGTTTATTATTGCATTTATAAAACGTGGCGTCAGTTCCGTGCTGTTGTTATTGCCTGTTTTGATTCTTTTGCCTTGGTGCTCCCCTGTGCATACACTTGTTTGTGCGTGTGTTCGCTGCATACTTTCTGCTTGTGTATCGCGCTCTCGAAAATTTTTTCTATTGCTTTTCGCTCCAAACAATTTGTTTGTGTACGAATAATGGTTTTTTGAGTGTTTACTTGCTCTATCGGTAGCGAAGAAGATTATGGAGGAGGTTGTACCATCACTTGGTGTGCGTGTACACGACGTGCGAGAGCTTAAACACCCCGCTGCCATCGGTAAGCGAATTTCAAAAGGTGGTGGCGAATAAAAAGTTTGCAGAGGTTGGACTACATATCCAAGCAAACAGGAGTCTGAGACCAAAGGTCATAGTATACGACGTGGACACGACGATCTTGCCGGAGATCTTCATGGAGGAGCTTTATAAAAATAATATTAAGGAGGAAATGACCTCAGAGGCTTTCAAGAAAGTCGATTCCGGTCACTCGTCCTCACCTATGCTTCCCATAGATGTGTCGGCTTTGACAATATCTCCGAGTGGCGCTTCAAGCAGTACGTATGTAGATAATGTGGGCAGATGGGGCACATCGAAGTCAAGTGGGTAAATCCGGTGGACTGCCGGAATTGCCGCTTCAAGAGGATGCCCTCAGGGCATTATATGCTTTCATGGTCACGCCCGATCTATGGCGCTGTGTTGGCGAGGGTGCAAGCTAAACATTAATGTTTAGCCTTATCCAAGCCAACTGTGACCGGGGCCGCGCTGCGTGTATCGATATCGGTGTCTGTATGAGTGACCACGGCCACTTCTTTGCGCTGCTGGAGGAGCCATATGTAGACGTCGGTGAAAAGATTACGAGCTTCGCACCCCGTTTTTGGAAGCCACACTGTCGGAGACCGGAAAGGACCGCTGCTATTATACATTACCCGGATGCCATCAGCCTACCAGTGAAGT
The DNA here is from genome assembly GCF_030788295.1 of Drosophila virilis. Lineage (NCBI taxonomy): Eukaryota > Metazoa > Arthropoda > Insecta > Diptera > Drosophilidae > Drosophila > Drosophila virilis. The sequence goes on from NC_091545.1 coordinate 26,948,358, forward strand.
AGCTGACCACCGAGGCTGGAGTATGCGTGGGGGTGACTGTGGCACGGTTTAATTGATCCCATATACTGCCATGTTCATGCTGATTTGATGAGGATATTGTGCTATATGAGCTATATTGAGCTATATATGCCTTGCTGCTACTGGCGAACAATACGCCGGTAATTTTTAGCCAGGGCGCAAATGCTGTGTCTCCCATGTGGTTCAGCAAATTCTTTTGTGGCCAGCTGAGCTACAGACGAGGCGAGCAATTGGGTAGTCGTGCCTGCGTGCCAAACTAAGTCAGTGAGGCTTACACGTTTGATAATCGAAGAAGACAGAGCGATATCGACGTAATCTTCAACGAAGCAGCGTCTACGTGGAACACGTATGACGGGAGTGTGGACGAGTGGGATTTGAGCGACCACAACATGATCACTGTTGTGATGTCGCCATCCCCAAATGCATATGCTCCTGTGCTGTCCTGGAAGCTCCCCAAGGCTGATTGGCAAATGTTCGAACCGGAGCTGGTAGAGGAAATCGATGAGCACCTTTTCCAGGAGGACATTGGGATGGTGCCGTTAGATTCCGCTTAGTCTGCACTACGCCTTGTCGTACAGTCTGTGTGCGACAGAGTGTTATGCCGCAGTCCGTCGAGAGCCCAGGGAAAGTTAAATGGTGTACTGCCGAACTGAGTACCAAACGCCGGGAGGTCAGAAGACCGAGGCGGAGTCTCCAGGATGCACGGCGCAGAGGCTACGAATCTGCGCAGTTTCTTGCAGCTCATCTGCCGACAGCCGTCCGCTAGTTCAGGACGCTTATCCTGAAGACGAAGGAGGAAAACTGGCGACGATTCGTTGGAGACAACAGAGATGATGATGGTGTCATGTCTACCGGATATTCCGGGGACAAAAACGGTCCACCGATTTAAGGTGCCTTCGGGCGGATGGCAGGCTGGTTATAACATGGTACGACTGCGCGAGTTTTCTCCTCCTTAACTTCTTTCTAGTTGCGGAGTCGAGTTAAGACATCGTCATTCCGGACGAAGCTGCTCCAGCGCTCGATGCAGCTTTCTGTCGGGGCATCTGCCTATTGCCAGTGTTTAGCAAAGTGGTTGAGGGGATCTTGGTGGATCGGTTGAAGGAGGTGCTTCTTGATGGAAATAGATGGCAATTTGGCTTTTTACCTGAACTCTGTGTCGACGATGCCAGGAAGCACGTATTGACCAGCTTTGCCGCCAGCAACGCGCAGACTAATCGGTGCGGGATGCAAGGAAGCTACCTCTTGGAGAGGTTTCTCATGTGGCTGCGGTACGGTTTGCAGGAGCAAGCCTAACATATGTCAACAAAGGAGCGAGTTCTCAGTTGAGAGTGATTGACGTGTTTTACTTGTGCTCCAAGATTTTTATATATTTTTGCGCTTTATTCCTGCTTTTTATTTAAAAATTTTGCATTTTTCGGTGCTTTATGTAAAAAGCTTTTATAAACTGTGCAAAGTGTTATCTGTTGTGCTGCGTAAGTCTGTTTATTATTGCATTTATAAAACGTGGCGTCAGTTCCGTGCTGTTGTTATTGCCTGTTTTGATTCTTTTGCCTTGGTGCTCCCCTGTGCATACACTTGTTTGTGCGTGTGTTCGCTGCATACTTTCTGCTTGTGTATCGCGCTCTCGCAAATTTTTTCTATTGCTTTTCGCTCCAAACAATTTGTTTGTGTACGAATAATGGTTTTTGAGTGTTTACTTGCTCTATCGGTAGCGAAGAAGATTATGGAGGAGGTTGTACCATCACTTGGTGTGCGTGTACACGACGTGCGAGAGCTTAAACACCCCGCTGCCATCGGTAAGCGAATTTCAAAAGGTGGTGGCGAATAAAAAGTTTGCAGAGGTTGGACTACATATCCAAGCAAACAGGAGTCTGAGACCAAAGGTCATAGTATACGACGTGGACACGACGATCTTGCCGGAGATCTTCATGGAGGAGCTTTATAAAAATAATATTAAGGAGGAAATGACCTCAGAGGCTTTCAAGAAAGTCGATTCCGGTCACTCGTCCTCACCTATGCTTCCCATAGATGTGTCGGCTTTGACAATATCTCCGAGTGGCGCTTCAAGCAGTACGTATGTAGATAATGTGGGCAGATGGGGCACATCGAAGTCAAGTGGGTAAATCCGGTGGACTGCCGGAATTGCCGCTTCAAGAGGATGCCCTCAGGGCATTATATGCTTTCATGGTCACGCCCGATCTATGGCGCTGTGTTGGCGAGGGTGCAAGCTAAACATTAATGTTTAGCCTTATCCAAGCCAACTGTGACCGGGGCCGCGCTGCGTGTATCGATATCGGTGTCTGTATGAGTGACCACGGCCACTTCTTTGCGCTGCTGGAGGAGCCATATGTAGACGTCGGTGAAAAGATTACGAGCTTCGCACCCCGTTTTTGGAAGCCACACTGTCGGAGACCGGAAAGGACCGCTGCTATTATACATTACCTGGATGCCATCAGCCTACCAGTGAAGTAGCTGACCACCGAGGCTGGAGTATGCGTGGGGGTGACTGTGGCACGGTTTAATTGATCCCATATACTGCCATGTTCATGCTGATTTGATGAGGATATTGTGCTATATGAGCTATATTGAGCTATATATGCCTTGCTGCTACTGGCGAACAATACGCCGGTAATTTTTAGCCAGGGCGCAAATGCTGTGTCTCCCATGTGGTTCAGCAAATTCTTTTGTGGCCAGCTGAGCTACAGACGAGGCGAGAAATTGGGTAGTCGTGCCTGCGTGCCAAACTAAGTCAGTGAGGCTTACACGTTTGATAATCGAAGAAGACAGAGCGATATCGACGTAATCTTCAACGAAGCAGCGTCTACGTGGAACACGTATGACGGGAGTGTGGACGAGTGGGATTTGAGCGACCACAACATGATCACTGTTGTGATGTCGCCATCCCCAAATGCATATGCTCCTGTGCTGTCCTGGAAGCTCCCTAAGGCTGATTGGCAAATGTTCAAACCGGAGCTGGTAGAGGAAATCGATGAGCACCTTTTCCAGGAGGACATTGGGATGGTGCCGTTAGATTCCGCTTAGTCTGCACTACGCCTTGTCGTACAGTCTGTGTGCGACAGAGTGTTATGCCGCAGTCCGTCGAGAGCCCAGGGAAAAGTTAAATGGTGCACTGCCGAACTGAGTACCAAACGCCGGGAGGTCAGAAGACCGAGGCGGAGTCTCCAGGATGCACGGCGCAGAGGCTACGAATCTGCGCAGTTTCTTGCAGCTCATCTGCCGACAGCCGTCCGCTAGTTCAGGACGCTTATCCTGAAGACGAAGGAGGAAAACTGGCGACGATTCGTTGGAGACAACAGAGATGATGATGGTGTCATGTCTACCGGATATGCCGGGGACAAAAACGGTCCACCGATTTAAGGTGCCTTCGGGCGGATGGCAGGCTGGTTATAACATGGTACGACTGCGCGAGTTTTCTCCTCCTTAACTTTTTTCTAGTTGCGGAGTCGAGTTAAGACATCGTCATTCCGGACGAAGCTGCTCCAGCGCTCGATGCAGCTTCCTGTCGGGGCATCTGCCTATTGCCAGTGTTTAGCAAAGTGCTTGAGGGGATCTTGGTGGATCGGTTGAAGGAGGTGCTTCTTGATGGAAATAGATGGCAATTTGGCTTTTTACCTGAACTCTGTGTCGACGATGCCAGGAAGCACGTATTGACCAGCTTTGCCGCCAGCAACGCGCAGCCTAATCGGTGCGGGATGCAAGGAAGCTACCTCTTGGAGAGGTTTCTCATGTGGCTGCGGTACGGTTTGCAGGAGCAAGCCTAACATATGTCAACAAAGGAGCGAGTTCTCAGTTGAGAGTGATTGACGTGTTTTACTTGTGCTCCAAGATTTTTATATATTTTTGCGCTTTATTCCTGCTTTTTATTTAAAAATTTTGCATTTTTCGGTGCTTTATGTAAAAAGCTTTTATAAACTGTGCAAAGTGTTATCTGTTGTGCTGCGTAAGTCTGTTTATTATTGCATTTATAAAACGTGGCGTCAGTTCCGTGCTGTTGTTATTGCCTGTTTTAATTCTTTTGTCTTGGTGCTCCCCTGTGCATACACTTGTTTGTGCGTGTGTTCGCTGCATACTTTCTGCTTGTGCATCGCGCTCTCGCAAATTTTTTCTATTGCTTTTCGCTCCAAACAATTTGTTTGTGTACGAATAATGGTTTTTTGAGTGTTTACTTGCTCTATCGGTAGCGAAGAAGATTATGGAGGAGGTTGTACCATCACTTGGTGTGCGTGTACACGACGTGCGAGAGCTTAAACACCCCGCTGCCATCATTCGCACGGCATCGGTAAGCGAATTTCAAAAGGTGGTGGCGAATAAAAAGTTTGCAGAGGTTGGACTACATATCCAAGCAAACAGGAGTCTGAGACCAAAGGTCATAGTATACGACGTGGACACGACGATCTTGCCGGAGATCTTCATGGAGGAGCTTTATACAAATAATATTAAGGAGGAAATGGCCTCAGAGGCTTTCAAGAAAGTCGATTCCGGTCACTCGTCCTCACCTATGCTTCCCATAGATGTGAAGTAGCTGACCACCGAGGGTGGAGTATGCGTAGGGGTGACTGTGGCACGGTTTAATTGACCCCATATACTGCCATGTTCATGCTGATTTGATGAGGATATTGTGCTATATGAGCTATATTGAGCTATATATGCCTTGCTGCTACTGGCGAACAATACGCCGGTAATTTTTAGCCAGGGCGCAAATGGTGTGTCTCCCATGTGGTTCAGCAAATTCTTTTGTGGCCAGCTGAGCTACAGACGAGGCAAGCAATTGGGTAGTCGTGCCTGCGTGCCAAACTAAGTCAGTGAGGCTTACACGTTTGATAATCGAAGAAGACAGAGCGATATCGACGTAATCTTCAACGAAGCAGCGTCTACGTGGAACACGTATGACGGGAGTGTGGACGAGTGGGATTTGAGCGACAACAACATGATCACTGTTGTGATGTCGCCATCCCCAAATGCATATGCTCCTGTGCTGTCCTGGAAGCTCCCTAAGGCTGATTGGCAAATGTTCGAACCGGAGCTGGTAGAGGAAATCGATGAGCACCTTTTCCAGGAGGACATTGGGATGGTGCCGTTAGATTCCGCGTAGTCTGCACTACGCCTTGTCGTACAGTCTGTGTGCGACAGAGTGTTATGCCGCAGTCCGTCGAGAGCCCAGGGAAAAGTTAAATGGTGCACTGCCGAACAGTACCAAACGCCGGGAGGTCAGAAGACTGAGGCGGAGTCTCCAGGATGCACGGCGCAGAGGCTACGAATCTGCGCAGTTTCTTGCAGCTCATCTGCCGACAGCCGTCCGCTAGTTCAGGACGCTTATCCTGAAGACGAAGAAGGAAAACTGGCGACGATTCGTTGGAGACCACAGAGATGATGATGGTGTCATGTCTACCGGATATGCCGGGGACAAAAACGGTCCACCGATTTAAGGTGCCTTCGGGCGGATGGCAGGCTGGTTATAACATGGTACGACTGCGAGTTTTCTCATCCTTAACTTTTTTCTAGTTGCGGAGTCGAGTTAAGACATCGTCATTCCGGACGAAGCTGCTCCAGCGCTCGATGCAGCTTCCTGTCGGGGCATCTGCCTATTGCCAGTGTTTAGCAAAGTGCTTGAGGGGATCTTGGTGGATCGGTTGAAGGAGGTGCTTCTTGATGGAAATAGATGGCAATTTGGCTTTTTACCTGAACTCTGTGTCGACGATGCCAGGAAGCACGTATTGACCAGCTTTGCCGCCAGCAACGCGCAGCCTAATCGGTGCGGGATGCAAGGAAGCTACCTCTTGGAGAGGTTTCTCATGTGGCTGCGGTACGGTTTGCAGGAGCAAGCCTTACATATGTCAACAAAGGAGTGAGTTCTCAGTTGAGAGTAATTGACGTGTTTTACTTGTGCTCCACGATTTTTATATATTTTTGCGCTTTATTCCTGCTTTTTTTTTAAAAAGTTTGCATTTTTCGGTGCTTTATTTTTCTATTGCTTTTCGCTCCAAACAATTTGTTTGTGTACGAATAATGGTTTTTTGAGTGTTTACTTGCTCTATCGGTAGCGAAGAAGATTATGGAGGAGGTTGTACCATCACTTGGTGTGCGTGTACACGACGTGCGAGAGCTTAAACACCCCGCTGCCATCATTCGCACGGCATCGGTAAGCGAATTTCAAAAGGTGGTGACGAATAAAAAGTTTGCAGAGGTTGGACTACATATCCAAGCAAACAGGAGTCTGAGACCAAAGGTCATAGTATACGACGTGGACACGACGATCTTGCCGGAGATCTTCATGGAGGAGCTTTATAAAAATAATATTAAGGAGGAAATGGCCTCAGAGGCTTTCAAGAAAGTCGATTCCGGTCACTCGTCCTCACCTATGCTTCCCATAGATGTGTCGGCTTTGACAATATCTCCGAGTGGCGCTTCAAGCAGTACGTATGTAGATAATGTGGGCAGATGGGGCACATCGAAGTCAAGTGGGTAAATCCGGTGGACTGCCGGAATTGCCGCTTCAAGAGGATGCCCTCAGGGCATTATATGCTTTCATGGTCACGCCCGATCTATGGCGCTGTGTTGGCGAGGGTGCAAGCTAAACATTAATGTTTAGCTTCATCCAAGCCAACTGTGACCGGGGCCGCGCTGCGTGTATCGATATCGGTGTCTGTATGAGTGACCACGGCTTCAAGAGGATGCCCTCAGGGCATTATATGCTTTCATGGTCACGCCCGATCTATGGCGCTGTGTTGGCGAGGGTGCAAGCTAAACATTAATGTTTAGCCTTATCCAAGCCAACTGTGACCGGGGCCGCGCTGCGTGTATCGATATCGGTGTCTGTATGAGTGACCACGGCCACTTCTTTGCGCTGCTGGAGGAGCCATATGTAGACGTCGGTGAAAAGATTACCAGCTTCGCACCCCGTTTTTGGAAGCCACACTGTCGGAGACCGGAAAGGACCGCTGCTATTATACATTACCTGGATGCCATCAGCCTACCAGTGAAGTAGCTGACCACCGAGGCTGGAGTATGCGTGGGGGTGACTGTGGCACGGTTTAATTGATCCCATATACTGCCATGTTCATGCTGATTTGATGAGGATATTGTGCTATATGAGCTATATTGAGCTATATATGCCTTGCTGCTACTGGCGAACAATACGCCGGTAATTTTTAGCCAGGGCGCAAATGCTGTGTCTCCCATGTGGTTCAGCAAATTCTTTTGTGGCCAGCTGAGCTACAGACGAGGCGAGCAATTGGGTAGTCGTGCCTGCGTGCCAAACTAAGTCAGTGAGGCTTACACGTTTGATAATCGAAGAAGACAGAGCGATATCGACGTAATCTTCAACGAAGCAGCTTCTACGTGGAACACGTATGACGGGAGTGTGGACGAGTGGGATTTGAGCGACCACAACATGATCACTGTTGTGATGTCGCCATCCCCAAATGCATATGCTCCTGTGCTGTCCTGGAAGCTCCCTAAGGCTGATTGGCAAATGTTCGAACCGGAGCTGGTAAAGGAAATCGATGAGCACCTTTTCCAGGAGGACATTGGGATGGTGCCGTTAGATTCCGCGTAGTCTGCACTACGCCTTGTCGTACAGTCTGTGTGCGACAGAGTGTTATGCCGCAGTCCGTCGAGAGCCCAGGGAAAAGTTAAATGGTGCACTGCCGAACTGAGTACCAAACGCCGGGAGGTCAGAAGACTGAGGCGGAGTCTCCAGGATGCACGGCGCAGAGGCTACGAATCTGCGCAGTTTCTTGCAGCTCATCTGCCGACAGCCGTCCGCTAGTTCAGGACGCTTATCCTGAAGACGAAGAAGGAAAACTGGCGACGATTCGTTGGAGACCACAGAGATGATGATGGTGTCATGTCTACCGGATATGCCGGGGACTAAAACGGTCCACCGATTTAAGGTGCCTTCGGGCGGATGGCAGGCTGGTTATAACATGGTACGACTGCGCGAGTTTTCTACTCCTTAACTTTTTTCTAGTTGCGGAGTCGAGTTAAGACATCGTCATTCCGGACGAAGCTGCTCCAGCGCTCGATGCAGCTTCCTGTCGGGGCATCTGCCTATTGCCAGTGTTTAGCAAAGTGCTTGAGGGGATCTTAGTGGATCGGTTGAAGGAGGTGCTTCTTGATGGAAATAGATGGCAATTTGGCTTTTTACCTGAACTCTGTGTCGACGATGCCAGGAAGCACGTATTGACCAGCTTTGCCGCCAGCAACGCGCAGCCTAATCGGTGCGGGATGCAAGGAAGCTACCTCTTGGAGAGGTTTCTCATGTGGCTGCGGTACGGTTTGCAGGAGCAAGCCTAACATATGTTAACAAAGGAGCGAGTTCTCAGTTGAGAGTGATTGACGTGTTTTACTTGTGCTCCAAGATTTTTATATATTTTTGCGCTTTAATCCTGCTTTTTATTTAAAAAGTTTGCATTTTTCGGTGCTTTATTTAAAAAGCTTTTATAAACTGTGCAAAGTGTTATCTGTTGTGCTGCGTAAGTCTGTTTATTATTGCATTTATAAAACGTGGCGTCAGTTCCGTGCTGTTGTTATTGCCTGTTTTGATTCTTTTGCCTTGGTGCTCCCCTGCGCATACACTTGTTTGTGCGTGTGTTCGCTGCATACTTTCTGCTTGTGCATCGCGCTCTCGCAAATTTTTTCTATTGCTTTTCGCTCCAAACAATTTGTTTGTGTACGAATAATGGTTTTTTGAGTGTTTACTTGCTCTATCGGTAGCGAAGAAGATTATGGAGGAGGTTGTACCATCACTTGGTGTGCGTGTACACGACGTGCGAGAGCTTAAACACCCCGCTGCCATCATTCGCACGGCATCGGTAAGCGAATTTCAAAAGGTGGTGACGAATAAAAAGTTTGCAGAGGTTGGACTACATATCCAAGCAAACAGGAGTCTGAGACCAAAGGTCATAGTATACGACGTGGACACGACGATCTTGCCGGAGATCTTCATGGAGGAGCTTTATAAAAATAATATTAAGGAGGAAATGGCATCAGAGGCTTTCAAGAAAGTCGATTCCGGTCACTCGTCCTCACCTATGCTTCCCATAGATGTGTCGGCTTTGACAATATCTCCGAGTGGCGCTTCAAGCAGTACGTATGTAGATAATGTGGGCAGATGGGGCACATCGAAGTCAAGTGGGTAAATCCGGTGGACTGCCGGAATTGCCGCTTCAAGAGGATGCCCTCAGGGCATTATATGCTTTCATGGTCACGCCCGATCTATGGCGCTGTGTTGGCGAGGGTGCAAGCTAAACATTAATGTTTAGCCTTATCCAAGCCAACTGTGACCGGGGCCGCGGTGCGTGTATCGATATCGGTGTCTGTATGAGTGACCACGGCCACTTCTTTGCGCTGCTGGAGGAGCCATATGTAGACGTCGGTGAAAAGATTACGAGCTTCGCACCCCGTTTTTGGAAGCCACACTGTCGGAGACCGGAAAGGACCGCTGCTATTATACATTACCCGGATGCCATCAGCCTACCAGTGAAGTAGCTGACCATCGAGGGTGGAGTATGCGTGGGGGTGACTGTGGCACGGTTTAATTGACAGAGAGAGTTCTCAGTTGAGAGTGATTGACGTGTTTTACTTGTGCTCCAAGATTTTTATATATTTTTGCGCTTTTATCCTGCTTTATATTTCAAAATTTTGCATTTTTCGGTGCTTTATTTAAAAAGCTTTTATAAAGTGTGCAAAGTGTCATCTGTTGTGCAGCGTGTCTGTTAATTATTACATTTTATAAAACGCGGCGTCAGTTCCGTGTTTGTTGTTATTGGCTGTTTTAAGTGTTTTGCCTTTGTGCTCCCCTGTGCATACACTTGTTTGTGCGTGTGTTCGCTGCATACTTTCTGCTTGTGCATCGCGCTCTCACAAATTTCTTTCTATTGCTTTTCGCACCAAACAATTTGTTTGTGTACGAATAATTGTTTTTTGAGTGTTTACTTGTGCACCGTTTTCGTTTCGTTTTGCTCTGCGCTCTCGCAAGTTGCTTGTGCATTTAATAATTATGTCGTGCTGTAAGAAACCGTGCACGTTCAAGCAGGCTGACGATTCTGCACTGCCGCAATTTGTTAATTGCTGGCTGTGTGAGAATATGATGCATGCTAAATGTGCAGGTCTCACTGGGCGTGATTGCGACAAGATCGCTGCTATTGCCAAGAAGGGCTGCGGTGGCTTGCGTTGGTCGTGCCCAGAATGCATCGACAAGCAAATTGATTTCTCCAGAATGTATAATTCTGTGAGAAGTCAATTCATAAAATTAAATAATGTGGCTAAGCAGCTCTCGAGTAATTTTGACTCGAGTTTCGAGTTGCTAGGCAAATATAAATTTGAGTCCCCAACCAATCGCCGGTTGGAGCCTCAACTTTTGCAATTGCCCTCTACGTCTGTTCAGACACCTACGACTTTCTTGTCTCTTCCTAGCAACTTGGAGGTATCTCCAATGTTGTCTTTATCGCCTTCTCCAAGCGACTGTCCAATTACCCCGGCTTCAAGCCCTGTACTAGACCCAGTAGAGCCCGTACCTGATTCCGTCCCAATTAATCAAACTGCCTCAGCCCCGTCAGCTCCTGGCCGCAAAGGTAGACCTGCGCGCAATCTTGCGCAGATTGTTAAAAGCAATCATTATGCCTCGTTAGCTCCTCCAACTCCTGTATTACCTACAGCCCCATCAGCGCCTACTTTAACGGTAGTTGCCCCTCGTAGGCAAGTTTTTGTGTCTCGACTTTCGTCGGACACCACTTCTGAGTCATTGGCAGCCTATATTGCTAGCAAATCTTCTGCTAGCGTGTCAATAACTAAATTTAATTTCTCCACCCCTCGTGAAATATCATCATTCAAAATAAATGTTTCACATGATATGTTCCCAATCATTTGTGATCCCAAATTTTGGCCACCACACATGATTGTTCATGAGTTCAAGCCTAAAAAGCGTAACCAGCCTGTCACCCTTCCAGTCCCTTCAATACAGGGTACCATTTCTGCCCCAAAAAACTAGCTTCATCTTCTGACCAAATCTTTATTCATTATCAGAATGTCAGAGGTCTCACTTCAAAGCTAAAAAATCTTTTTATTGCCAGCACTTCCTTCGATTCGGACATAATAGCATTTTCAGAAACATGGTTAAACTCAACCATATCTGATTTTGAGATATTACCGAATAACTTTATTTTGTTTAGAAATGATCGGCCGACGCGAGGTGGTGGGGTGTTCATTGCCGTTAAAGCCACTCTCCAGTCTGAACTATTCTGTTTTAGTACGCCTACTGACGCTGAGATTGTCTCAGTTAAGGTGTCTTTTCCTACACGGAATATCTATGTAACATGCTCTTATGTCCCACCTTCTTCTGATATTCAAGTTTATATGAATCATATTACTTGTATTAAAGAAGTTTCTTCACACGTGCGGGATAATGACCTATTATTGGTGTTGGGTGATTTTAATTTGCCGAACATCTCTTGGTCATTATTCACTGCTGAAAATTATCTAGTGCCCTCAGCACAGCACGAGTTTTTAGACTGCATGCTTGATCTTTCGTTGTTTCAAATCAATTCAATTTCTAATCATATGAATAGAACACTTGACCTTGTATTTGTTAACGACTACCTTATTTCTAATGTGTCTAGGTCACTTCCTTTATCTCTTCCTGAGGATGTCTATCATCCAACTTTAGAGATTGCAATGCTAAATTGTAATCCTTCCATTTCGTGCTCATCAGCCAATAAGCCCCGCTATTGCTTTCGCAAAGGAAATTATTCCTTGCTGAATCAGCTTATTTATTCAACCGATTGGTCTTTCTTATATGACTCAGTTGATATGAATACAGCCATTAATTCTTTTTATATCACCCTAAACTCCCTCTTAGATGTGTGTATTCCTAAGTCAATTCCTTCGACTACTTTTTCAAAACCACCCTGGTTTACTCCCAGATTATCACATCTAAAAAATGTAAAATCCAAATATTTTAAAAAGTTTAAAAAGTCTGGTTCGTATACAGACTTGGCTAAATATTCCATAGCCAAGTCGAACTTCTTTCTTCTTAATTCTCAATGCTATGAGAATTATCTAATTCGTTGTAAAAGGCAATTCGCCCGAAATCCGAGACAGTTTTATAATTTTGTAAACTTGAAGCGTAAGTCTTCAAGTTTGCCATCTTCTTTTTTTCTTGGGATGGATAAAGCTAGCAATGACACTGATTCTGCTAACCTCTTTGCTAATTTTTTCCAATCAACTTACTCTTCAGTCTGTCCTAGCTAGTTCTATACCTCCCCCCATTATTTCACACTCCTCTCTCCTATTAGCTATAAACTCTCTAAAATCTTCTTACTCTCCTGGGCCGGACAATATTCCTAGTTGTCTACTCAAGGAGTGTAGTTCTTCCCTTTTCTATCCATTGCTAAAGCTTTTTAATCTATCCCTTGAAACTTCTGTCTTTCCATCTCTTTGGAAAGAATCTTATATCATTCCTCTTCACAAGAAAGGTGGGAAGTCTGATATACAAAATTACAGGGGCATTGCAAAACTGTCTGCTATTCCTAAATTATTTGAAAAAATAATCACTTCGAATTTGCAGCATTTCTGCAAATCAGTTGTTTCCCCTGTTAAACATGGATTCGTAAAGAATCGGTCAACTACGACCAATCTGCTTGAGTTTACTTCCTTGGTAAATGATGCTTTCCTTTCGAAAATGCAAACTGATGTCATTTACACTGACTTCAGTAAGGCGTTTGACTCTCTGCACCATGACATTTTACTTTTTAAACTTGACCGAATAGGTTTCCCTCTGTCCCTTTTACTTTGGATTAATTCTTATTTAAAAGGTAGGACCCAAAGAGTAATACTGAGGTTGACTACCTCTAAAAGGGTTCACGTTACTTCTGGTGTTCCTCAAGGTAGTCATCTTGGACCTTTACTCTTTACACTTTTTATAAATGATCTTCCCTCTGTTATATCACATGCCCGTGTACTCATGTATGCGGACGATGTCAAACTTTTTCTATCATACACTAACCCCCTACATCATTCTCGTCTACAAGACGATTTGAATGCTATGCAACTTTGGTGTTCGGCCAATCAATTGCATCTAAATTGTTCAAAGTGTATGTTTATGACTTTTAATCGTACTACACCTTATCTTGTCAGTTATACAATCGACAATATCCCTTTGCAACGTATACTAACAGTTAAGGATCTAGGCGTTATTTTTGATTCTAAACTCTGTTTCAATCTTCATATAGATACCATTGTTAATGAGGCAAAAGGTGTACTTGGATTCATTAAACGATGGTCTAAAGAGTTTAACGGTCCTTTTATAACAAAACTTCTGTACATCTCTCTTGTTCGCCCTATCCTTGAATACTGCTCTTGCATCTGGTCTCCACAGTATATCAACAGCCAGGATCGTATTGAATCTGTTCAGAAGCAATTTCTGCTTTTTGCCTTACGAGGTTTAAATTGGGACCCTAATCTTCGGTTGCCGTCCTACTCCAGCAGACTGCTTCTTCTCAACCTTCCGTCGTTAATCAACCGTAGGACAATTCTCGGTGTTGTCCTTCTACATAAGTTGATTATTGGCGACATTGATTCTCCTTTTCTGCTAGGGCGTCTTCAATTCTCTGTTCCGGCTAGACCAACCAGAAATTATCGCCCCTTATTACTATCTACGTGCACAACTGATTACGCTATGCACAATTCTTTTCGCGTGCTATGTAAAAATTATAATAGTTTGCATCACGTTTTCTCTACCGAACTGTCTCTACCCCTAATAAAATCGTTGCTTTCAGGATACCTTCGGGAAGTCGCTGACCATTCCCAGCTATGAGCAGGGGCATAGCTAGCCGGACAGGCTGAAAAATTTTCCCCCACCGTGTCGGTGATTTTCCATTACTTTTCTCTTTGTCCTATCCACTTAACACTCTTTATCTAACTTACATTGCTTTACTTTATTAACAATTTTCTTACTTTATTTTTTCCTATTTATTGTATTTTCTTTATTAATATAGCAAATTAAGATTATTTTTAATTTCACTTGAGATCACTTTTTTCCTACTTACAACCTTCTGCTTAGATGTAGGCTCTAATAGCGTCACTGACAAAATTAGCTGTGAAAAGGGGCACAGCTGGCCGGACTGGCGAATAAAACACCTCCATCGGTCGGTGATGCTATTTAGAAAATTGTATCCTTTAACTAGGCTTTTAGCATATAATTATATTGTACAGTCTTTTGAATAATAAGGAAGACACTCGTTTTGTCGACCATTAATAAATAAATAAAAAAATAAAAAATATACTGCCATGTTCATGCTGATTTGATGAGGATATTGTGCTATATGAGCTATATTGAGCTATATATGCCTTGCTGCTACTGGCGAACAATACGCCGGTAATTTTTAGCCAGGGCGCAAATGCTGTGTCTCCCATGTGGTTCAGCAAATTCTTTTGTGGCCAGCTGAGCTACAGACGAGGCAAGCAATTGGGTAGTCGTGCCTGCGTGCCAAACTAAGTCAGTGAGGCTTACACGTTTGATAATCGAAGAAGACAGAGCGATATCGACGTAATCTTCAACGAAGCAGCGTCTACGTGGAACACGTATGACGGGAGTGTGGACGAGTGGGATTTGAGCGACAACAACATGATCACTGTTGTGATGTCGCCATCCCCAAATGCATATGCTCCTGTGCTGTCCTGGAAGCTCCCTAAGGCTGATTGGCAAATGTTCGAACCGGAGCTGGTAGAGGAAATCGATGAGCACCTTTTCCAGGAGGACATTGGGATGGTGCCGTTAGATTCCGCGTAGTCTGCACTACGCCTTGTCGTACAGTCTGTGTGCGACAGAGTGTTATGCCGCAGTCCGTCGAGAGCCCAGGGAAAAGTTAAATGGTGCACTGCCGAACAGTACCAAACGCCGGGAGGTCAGAAGACTGAGGCGGAGTCTCCAGGATGCACGGCGCAGAGGCTACGAATCTGCGCAGTTTCTTGCAGCTCATCTGCCGACAGCCGTCCGCTAGTTCAGGACGCTTATCCTGAAGACGAAGAAGGAAAACTGGCGACGATTCGTTGGAGACCACAGAGATGATGATGGTGTCATGTCTACCGGATATGCCGGGGACAAAAACGGTCCACCGATTTAAGGTGCCTTCGGGCGGATGGCAGGCTGGTTATAACATGGTACGACTGCGAGTTTTCTCATCCTTAACTTTTTTCTAGTTGCGGAGTCGAGTTAAGACATCGTCATTCCGGACGAAGCTGCTCCAGCGCTCGATGCAGCTTCCTGTCGGGGCATCTGCCTATTGCCAGTGTTTAGCAAAGTGCTTGAGGGGATCTTAGTGGATCGGTTGAAGGAGGTGCTTCTTGATGGAAATAGATGGCAATTTGGCTTTTTACCTGAACTCTGTGTCGACGATGCCAGGAAGCACGTATTGACCAGCTTTGCCGCCAGCAACGCGCAGCCTAATCGGTGCGGGATGCAAGGAAGCTACCTCTTGGAGAGGTTTCTCATGTGGCTGCGGTACGGTTTGCAGGAGCAAGCCTAACATATGTTAACAAAGGAGCGAGTTCTCAGTTGAGAGTGATTGACGTGTTTTACTTGTGCTCCAAGATTTTTATATATTTTTGCGCTTTAATCCTGCTTTTTATTTAAAAATTTTGAATTTTTCGGTGCTTTATGTAAAAAGCTTTTATAAACTGTGCAAAGTCTTATCTGTTGTGCTGCTTAAGTCTGTTTATTATTGCATTTATAAAACGTGGCGTCAGTTCCGTGCTGTTGTTATTGCCTGTTTTGATTCTTTTGCTTTGGTGCTCCCCTGTGCATACACTTGTTTGTGCGTGTGTTCGCTGCATACTTTCTACTTGTGCATCGCGCTCTCGCAAATTTTTTCTATTGCTTTTTGCTCCAAACAATTTGTTTGTATACGAATAATGGTTTTTTGAGTGTTTACTTGCTCTATCGGTAGCGAAGAAGATTATGGAGGAGGTTGTACCATCACTTGGTGTGCGTGTACACGACGTGCGAGAGCTTAAACACCCCGCTGCCATCATTCGCACGCCATCGGTAAGCGAATTTCAAAAGGTGGTGGCGAATAAAAAGTTTGCAGAGGTTGGACTACATATCCAAGCAAACAGGAGTCTGAGACCAAAGGTCATGGTATACGACGTGGACACGACGATCTTGCCGGAGATCTTCATGGAGGAGCTTTATAAAAATAATATTAAGGAGGAAATGACCGCAGAGGCTTTCAAGAAAGTCGATTCCGGTCACTCGTCCTCACCTATGCTTCCCATAGATGTGTCGGCTTTGACAATATCTCCGAGTGGCGCTTCAAGCAGTACGTATGTAGATAATGTGGGCAGATGGGGCACATCGAAGTCAAGTGGGTAAATCCGGTGGACTGCCGGAATTGCCGCTTCAAGAGGATGCCCTCAGGGCATTATATGCTTTCATGGTCACGCCCGATCTATGGCGCTGTGTTGGCGAGGGTGCAAGCTAAACATTAATGTTTAGCTTCATCCAAGCCAACTGTGACCGGGGCCGCGCTGCGTGTATCGATATCGGTGTCTGTATGAGTGACCACGGCCACTTCTTTGCGCTGCTGGAGGAGCCATATGTAGACGTCGGTGAAAAGATTACGAGCTTCGCACCCCGTTTTTGGAAGCCACACTGTCGGAGACCGGAAAGGACCGCTGCTATTATACATTACCCGGATGCCATCAGCCTACCAGTGAAGTAGCTGACCACCGAGGCTGGAGTATGCGTGGGGGTGACTGTGGCACGGTTTAATTGATCCCATATACTGCCATGTTCATGCTGATTTGATGAGGATATTGTGCTATATGAGCTATATTGAGCTATATATGCCTTGCTGCTACTGGCGAACAATACGCCGGTAATTTTTAGCCAGGGCGCAAATGCTGTGTCTCCCATGTGGTTCAGCAAATTCTTTTGTGGCCAGCTGAGCTACAGACGAGGCGAGCAATTGGGTAGTCGTGCCTGCGTGCCAAACTAAGTCAGATGTTCCGACTCTTTGTTTCGGCTCGCTGTATTTTATGTCACATATGTGGTATTAACGAATACCGTGGTTGTAAGCCCCTGCGGGGTACACGCCACGTTAAACGAATGCAGACTTTCTGTCCGTCCGTATGTATGAACTCAAGGTTATCAGAACCTATCAGAGCTAGAAACTTGAAATTTTAGCTGTATGTTCTAGTGGCTGTGCATATCGAACTTGTGTCCGAAAATCAATAACTAGCTCCGTTTCCAAGCAATCGATAATAATCCATATCGATATCCTGTTCTTTGAGAAGATTGGGTATATAATAAGAGCTAGAGTCACCAAACTTGATATGTTGCTTTTAGAATATTATATATATATCAGGTATCTTTTATTTTATACCTATCGCCACCTCCCCGCTACCACCGTAGAGCTATAAATCAAGTAAATAACCCATCTTGTATTTCCCACAAATTTAAGTCACAATATTAATGCAATTGACCTTTTAACAATACCCAAATATTCCATTAAGATCGGTTAAGAAATATACATCATGTATATCTCATTATGACTTAATGATTGGTGTCGGTGTTGATTACAGACGGCGGTCTGTCGCGAGTTCAAGCCTTACCGTGGAGAAGGGAAGGCGGCAGGTTGTGCGGTTAGCAGCGAGTTCGAACCTTGTCAACGCAACTCTTTTTATGCCGTCGCAGAGTGTATTATGATTTTGTCGAAAAATGTTTAACGCATAGAAGGAGACATCTCCGATCCCATAAATTGTATATATTCTTGGTCAGGATTAACAGCCGAGTCGATATAGCCATGTCCGTCTGTCTGTTTGGATGCGAACTAGTCGCTCAGTTTTAAAGCTATCTTTATTAAATTTTGCAGAGGTCCCTCTTTCTGTTGCACACAACACATATGTCAGGAACAGCTGGATCGAACCACTATATCATATAGCTACCATAGGAACGATTGGCCGAAAATTAAGTTTTGTATAAAAAACCTTTTTATTAATCAACATATCTTGACCAAACTTGTTATTTTTTAGTTTTACTATGCTCCTAATATATATGCAAAATCATATTAGGATCGGACCACTATATCATATAGCTGCCATACGAACGATCGGTATGAAAACAATTTTTGTTTATCAGATATTTTGACCAAACTCGACATTTATTAGTTTTACTATGCTCCCCATTTATGTGCAATATCCTATTAAGATCGGACCACTATATCATATAGCTGTCATGGGAACGATCAATCGAAAATTTAGTTGTTTAAAAAAACTTTTGTTTATCAAGATTCAGCAAATTAGTTCGGCATTTATTAGTTTCAATATGTTCCTCATATATATGCAAAATGCTTTCAAGATCGGACCTCTATTTCATATAGCTGCCATAGAAAGGAACGTTTGAAAGCTTAGTCGTTGTATGGAAAACTTTTTGTCATTCAAGATATTTTGATTATCTATCTGCCATAGAAACGGTCGGTCGGAAACGACGTGTTTTATTAAAAACCTTTTTTATTTATAAAGATGTCTTGACGCAACTCGGCATTAACCATGGTTCCTGTGCTTCTTAGATACGGTCAAAGCACTATGAGCATTATGAAAAGGTTAGGTCTGCAAGGGTATTAAATCTTCGGCGTGCCGAAGATAGCCTTTCTTTCTCGATTTAAATTTATCTTTATTAATTCAAATGAACGCGCGAGCTGCATTTGGTGTTGGAATAAGAGGGTACAGGGTGTCCCCTAGTCTAAAAGTCCCGACTTAAACCTGTCACTTGTTTAGTTAACTTTTTATAGCTTCGCATTTTTCTTAATTTACAGGTTGAATAAAGCTGTGAGGCACTGTATATACACCTGAAGCTGTTTCTCTGATGACAAATACAACATGGCGTCATCAAATTTCCGGCACTCATTTCGTAACTGGTGGATTTTTTCCGCCTCGTTGTCAATTTCTTGGACACATCAGTTAAAGCTGACGATTAATAGGGTGTTTTCATTTAAGATTCTAGCTAGCTTTTGGTTTTATTCTTCTGCACTTAAAAAATCGTTGAGCCCCCTGATTACCTGGTGATGTAGCCTTCTTTTGCTGTTTGTGATTGGGTTATGTTGTTCACTGATATGACAATCCGAAATGGATTAATGTAGGGGATTTTGTCTCTCTTGACCTCCCAGGTAGTATAAGACAAGCTTGCGATACAGAAGGATAGGAATTGTGCCAAATATGTACTAGGCTGTGTCGTTTAGACAAATAAAGCCATCTCTGCCCTTTCTTATATGTGCCCTGCGTTGTCGCTGCTGTTGCTCCCCCATATCGTTGATTTCGCATTTAAGTCTCCTCCTATGAAGAAGGGTTAGTTTGGAGCGCATGCCACCGGCAACACTCTTTTTGATTCCTTCTCTAAAGTTTACGCTTGTGGCAGGTGCAGCAAGTAGACTAAATATGTTTATGTTGCTCTACAGGTTGAAAGTTTTTATAGGGATGTCGATAAATATTATATTTTATATAGCTGCCGTGGAACATTCCAATGACCCTGTATCCATCGTATGCCTTAATACATATATTCCGAGACGCTACAATCCGCGTTGTCTCTTACCCATATTTCAGATAAAATTTCAATGTCCATATTATTGTTGATTAGAAATATATTTAGCTGTTTGTTTGTTTATTGTGGTTGTGGTTCAACCTTGGGATGTTAAGCTGGAGATCATTAGTCGTTATTTAATCATAGGGTGATCTGGTATATATCGAGATCTACATTGCTTCTGTTTATATAATGATTTAGCTTCAAAATAAAGTTCCGAAGGGTTGTATTTTCCTTATTGCTGTTGCTCGTGTCCATTAGATGTGGTGAAAGTTTTACAATGACGGCATTGAGCTATTCATGTGCACGCGATTCCAATCGTGCACTCAGAGCTGTTTGTCGTCCTTCACGAATATCAACTAACTTTTCTGAGAGAGTCCGGCGTTTGAACGGGTTTTTAGTAAGCAGTAGAGGATAGTTGACCCAGAACTGACTCAGCGCTCCTGCGACGGATCGGGGATCTAGCCTTTCCATGCGGACGGATTGAAGGAAAGGTGTTCCTATTGTGCGGTTTTGGCGCTTGTTTGGCAAATAGATAGGGGATATGTGCCAGACTTTATATCTAGATCTAGTGTTTGTCCACAGGATGTGACTTCAGTGTGCTCCACGTTTGTAGTACCTAGAGCCCCCTTAAAGTGCTGCGCCAAGTGTCTGAACATGAAACATCTGAAGCATTGTTTAAAGTGTATATACGTACTGACATCCACCCTCGAGAACAGAAACTTGGATTCTGATGGCAAGATAGTGCCTCTAAACCAGACCTTCACCCTGTAATGGGAACTAGTTCACTATTAGGCTCTTCCTTTCCTTTCCTCATAGCTCTCGATAAGTGTGCAATTTGGACTTCCGAATAGATTCATCGAGGATGTGAGTGGGGATGTTGAAGATAACTCCTGCCTTGAACAGGTGGTGACTGAAATTTATTGGCTAGTAGCTACGATTTGCCAACTCTTATAGCTTGCTTAGCTTGTTTTCCTTATCAGCCGAGCTTTATCTGATCTGCACCTGCCGTAACTCACCCTTGAGACCTCCTCTATATCGTCTTCTTTTAGTTTGTGGAGGGCTTTAGTGAGGTCGAACTAAATTATGGCTTTTCTTGATTTATCTTCCCTGATGGCGTCGTCAATTACAGTTTATGGGCCTTTACGGTCCTTATCATGTTTATTTCCACTTTCATTTCACTTACCTTCAGTCGATTTTATTAAGAATTTATTAATGTTTTACATAGGACCTTGTCCCGTTATTATACAGTGTTAGTAGAAATTATAGTCAAATCTTTTTCTTCCGTTTTTACTTGCCGGGTTTTCGATTCGTGATTTATCCTCAGTAGCCTACTAGTCAGTTCCAGGCATTCGGCGTCAGGAAATATTTTAGAATGTCTGAATCCGTCCTCTATTTGTCCGTGACGCAACGACCCAGACCTGATGAATGTATCTCCAAGTCGGCGCTACCACGATGTTAGAAACTGCCCGATTGCAGTGAAGCGGCAGTGGGCTGTTGGGCTTCAGTAGCCAATTGGCCATGGCCATCTTAAGGTCGCATTGCTTTGATGTGCACCCGAAAGCGAAGCCTCTTGTTCAGTTCTTAGCGCTGCTGCTAGGTTCCAGGGGGGGGGGGGGTCATCTATCCAGGCTGCAGGAGCCTTGCTACTCCGCAATGTATAGCTAACACCTGCCAGTTCAAGGCATTGAGCTTGATGTTCCACCTGCGAGTCCAGCTCTCAAACAGGTGGGGATGTCTGTCGTGTACAAATTATAAAGAAAAGAGCCTAGTACGCTTCCATGGGGACACCCGCTTTCATTTTGTGAACAGGAGAGATTGCTGCCCTAACCTTGACTGCGAACTTAAGCTCCAATAGATAAGATCGCTGGAGGAGAAAGAATTAGGCGGAACATATGAATCCTCGCTAACTTCCACTGGGCAAGGAAGTGTTGCGTCCTTAATATGGCGTTGAAGATCAACGTTATAAAAAGGAGTGCGCTCATTGGCAGTGCCTGCAGAGTGGTGTGACATGTTCCATCTTGGCCCGAAGATTGAGAACTAGGAAGGACTTGGACGACCCTGATTACTTCCTCCACGCGGATGGGACCGACAGGTGGTGACATCTGACGCGGAGTCTCCAACATTCGGGTAGTCTCATCCAGCTCTCTGGGGAGGCTAAATCGAATAATTTAAGCCGTTCACCCAATTAAGAAATAAAAGAGTGCTAAAAAGTACAATTACATTTCAAGTCGACTCGAAGGTCATATTTAGTTATGACCCCATTACACTTATAATGGCCTCCTCGCGGTGTTCCCTGCGAAGTTTGTTCTTTATAATTCGAACAACAAAAATAATAAAATAAAAAAAAAAAAATTAATTAAATGTATCTTTGAAAAAATAATAATTTAATTAATAATTTCAAATATAAAAAATTATATTAATATTTGCATTGACTTAAAAATACAAATTTTTTTGTACGGAGCTTATCTCAGTACACAAAATGCATTCATATATCAACAGAAATTTTGGGTAGGTGTTGATCTACGCTACAAAACTAAGAAAATTGTTTCTTTCCCAACCAAAGACTTTGCCGGAGCAGTGGATAACAACACATTCAAAAATGCTGTTATGTATGTATATTCACACGCATACAAACATAATTGCTTGCACGGCCCTCATAGAGCCGAAGCTGAGAGCAAATTCTATTGTTTAGCTTTTTCGTTCTCTCGGCTGTGAGAGCGCAATACTACAGATTTCGTTTTCGTTCTCAATTTTCAAAAAATCAAGCTACATAGTAGCATCAAAGACAATATAAACACAGTGCTGTGACCTAAAATGTTCAGTATTTTTTGGTTTCTTAATTTAAGGTATATAGTTACTATATAGTATTAATTAATTATGTTCTTTATTAAACTAGACATATTACTCTTAAAAATGGTACCAAAATATTTATTCAATTCCTAACAATTTTGTTGCTACATACCTCTTAAATCGTGGGTATGCACTGCATAAAATAAGCTGTGAGTCACTGTATATGAATGTGTTGTTATCCACTGCTCTGGTAAAGTGACTGGCTGGCAAAGAAATTAATTTTTTAGTTTCCTAGCGCTGATCATGACCCATCCCAAATTTGTGTTGACATATGTATGAATGCATGTTTTGTACTGAGGATGGCTCCGTAGAAAATATGTATTTTTAAGTCGACGCAAATATTTATTTAATTTCTTTTAATTTAATTAATATAATTTTTATTCCATTTTTGCAAGGATGATGGACTCGGAAGATTTAATTGCAAAGAGTCTCTTAAAAACTTATATGTTGACGTTGACCTGCAAAATACACCCTGTGCGAATAGCTTTTCGGAATCGTTCCATCATTAACTTGTTGCGTTATTTTTTCATTCAAAAGCATTTTAATCGGAATTTGTTCATTTCCTGTAAGATCCATTTTATCAACTAGTGAAATAAGGCTTTCATAAGCGTTGCCTTTAATCTATTATTCTTTCCTCTTAAATGCGTATTTTCTCGTTGTTGATTCTTATTTTTCTTGCTTCTGAAATTGTTTTAAATGGAAACACTGCTTTTGTAAATATTTAAGCGTCGTTGTGTAAAGCATGCACTTCATGGATAAAGCACAAGCACTTTGCGTCGATCGTAAGTTCAAAACCTTTTCGCTCAATGTACTTCGAAAACGAAGCGACGCAAAACACCATCAAAGCTAATCGAGCTGAAGGCAGGCTGGCGACTAAATTCGCTGCTCGTGTCAGAATCAGCAAACCGCGACTTCGGTATTCGTTCGTCGAAATGAATAGCAGTCGGCTGGCACGTCGTGCGAAATCGTAAAAGACAGTTTAGGAAGCCAGGCTAGAAATTTTACGTCGAATGCAAATGTAGGGGCTTTACTCATCTGAGTGTTTAGATTGTCTTTGGTTCTAACACTAACCAAAAAGCATATAGACTGGACAATCGGAGTACGGCAATGGGCCCGCTCGTTTTCTGTGCGGCTGGTCCAAAGTCGCCTTCGTTTTTGTTCGGGTTTATAAAACGGTATCGCTGTTTTTTTTTTATTCCCTCGCACTGCAGGAAACTGCTTAGGCTTACCCTCAGTGCTTTTTCAATTTGTGTATTTACCGCTGTACTGTCTGTGTGTGTATTTATCCGCACAAGCAAAAATGCCCACAAATTCAATTTTTCTCAAAAGTCGGTGGCTTTCTTCCTTTTTGAAGGAGCGAGTAATATGAAATAATGAACGGGTTGCCACGCCGTTCGAAATTCTTTCATTTTAGCTCTTTATCGTTGGTAAGGGTACATAAGCGTTGCCATGTGTGCATTTAATACATTTTGTACTCGCTATTCACGCATACTTGCATATTTTGTATATGAACTGAGAAATTTTGCGCTTGTGTGCCTGTTGCTTGCCTGTCTGCCTGTTCCCGATGCAAAGTGGACGCATCTCGATTGTCGCTCCTGCTGTTCTTTGTCGTAAGCCGCAGCGCCGGCAGGGAAAGCAAAGCGATGATGTGCAATCCATTGGCGAAGAGGCTGAGCACGTGGACACCCACGTTCACACATACGCGCTGCGCAAGCGGCGGATGCCAGGGTGAGTCAAACCAGAGATGACTACATAAGCACGCGGAGAGACGCAGGTGACACGACTGGTGGTGCACCTGCAAGACTGTGATCGTGAGCACGAGAATGGAGCAAACCCGCGCACTCGCCTGGATGACGGGGTGATGGCGAAGACCACCTGATGGTATATATCCAATCCTAAGCCTGGTCCAAGTAAGTTGAGTACTTTTCTTCGCGAACTTATCATGGCGACTTTGTTTATGCTCAAGCACAAGACCAAGACAAAAGTTCTGGACAGCTGGTTGGTTGGTACATGCGTCAACATAAAAAGCAAACACACGCGAAAGTATGTCACACTGTGGGTATACAGGAAGACAAGAAATGGTACAGAAAGTCACGGATCCTACCAAGCCAACCCCTACCGCATAGCGGTGTACTAAAAAGGGGCGCTGGCGACCGAGCTGAAGCGGTTAAACTCCTATCTGTCAAACGCCAGTGAGAAATCATTGGCCACCGTTGGAGCCAGAAATCAGCAAAACCAAAACAATGAAATAAATACTGTTTGTGGGGGTGGCGTCAGATAAATAATCCTTGATTTTTATTGGTGAAAAAGCACTTTATTAGCATTTTCTGCTGCATGAAACAAACTCTGCTGGTTAAGTGATTTTACATATTTTTGGTTGGAGTGATGGAGGTGGAAAGGAGACCACAAGGAGAGTGTTGAGCGCATCTGGGATCGAATTAGTGAGTGAGTCTGTCTCACTGAGTGACTCTCTCACACTGAGTGAGGCTCAGTCAATGCTGTGTTCACACTAGCACTGAACTGGCATGAACATTCTCCCCACCCTGGCAATATGCAGATTGCAAGAATTCCTATTGCGTGCATGTGCCAGAGAGTATCCATCCAAACTTGGTATTTTAAGCCATCGGCAGACCGCCTTGGCTCGGGATGATACCTGGTAGGATGATGTCAGGGTAGACGTCGGCGCCGAGTACCAAAGGGATTGGAGATGGACGATACTATTCGTTGTCCGCCAAAGCGACGTTGCTGAACGGGTCCTTCATGTCCGTTCTGATGGCTCGGGCTGGAGCTATGCAGCTGAGTTGCGGGGCAGCCATTAAGACCACTTCTCGAGACATCTGAGTTGTCTTGGAGCGTATCACGGCTGTGCACGCTCCTTCTGCGCCAATGCGTGTGACGGAAAGGCTATAGGCCCTTGCCACGGTTGCATTAATGCGGCTTACTGTACAACATGGATCGATCAGAGCCCGAGTTTCAAGGGTCTTTTTTCCGTATAGTCCGTATAGTAGCACGTCTCGGGCTTGGGGGTGATGTGCCGCTGGAGGGCGAGGAGCCAGAAGCTCTTCTTGTGGGCCTGTTGTCTGACCGAGAGGGTCGAGCGCGACGGGGATCACGCATGTGGAGTAAGGTGTGGTGGTCCTTTTTGCAAATTTTGCACTTAGCTCCACTGCGGCATGATTCCCCTGAATGCCGGCATCTAAAAGAGTCCGTTCCTTGATGTTGATTGGATACCTTCGTTGACGGTGCCATGCTGGTTCTCTACAGAAGAGTGAACTGGAGAATAAGACACAGACATAACCCTCGGTAATTTTGCATGCTCGACCAATGTAGCTTTTAATATCGATAGGTCGATAGTCTACATCCGTATGTGTGAAGGGTCGGGAAAAGGTTGATCTCGCCCTTGGGAGTTCGCCCATAAGTTGGGTCTGGAGTCGTCTACGGTGTATTACACAGACCTTGCAGGAGTTTGTGGTAGATTTTACCAGGACCTTGAGCTTTGGGATCCAGTATTTGGCTCTTATGAGGCGCATTACCAACTGATTGCCTCCGTGAAAACAAATGAGGTGGGTAAATCGGACCAGGAGGCGTGAAAAATCACAATTGGCCGGAATGATTATAGGGTGTCGCTCATCATAGCCTCACGAGGTTGACGCTCTCACCCGTCCACACGATCGCAGAATACCCCTTTGATTGATGAAAGGGGTTAAATTGCGAATGCTGCTTGATCCTTGAATTGGCTTCTTATCGAGCAAACAGCTATACTCCTTAGGATAAGCTTGGGGTTGAGTATACTCGATAAGTCGGAACTGAACTCTCGTAAGTTCTTCATTACGGAGCTCGGCGGGAAAGTGGATCGCTGGATTTCTACAGCGCTGAATAAAGCGATAGACATGCAATAACTCGCCATGCCTTGTCGAATCTGGAGAATCGTTCCAGAAGGTTATAGGAGGGTAGCTGTGAGACATTGCACTTCACTGCGCGTTGTTCAATCTCTGTCTCAAGTACCGTAACAGGAACTGGCCATTGGTTTTGTGGTAGTTGTAACCATTCCGGTCCATGCCACCACAAAGTGCTACCCAATAGGTCCCGAGGAGAAACCCCCCGACTAGCTAGGTCAACTGGGTTATGTTCGGATCGAACATGGGACCATTTGCCATTGGTTGATGATATCTTGGCTACCCGGTTAACCACAAAGGTAGACCATTTGCATGGAGGCAAGAACAATAGTGGAGTCTGTCCAATTGAAATTTTCTTTACTCTGGATGGGGAGCTGAGGAATAAGAGCCGTGGTGAGCTCGGAAAGAAGGACGGCGTCACACAGCTCTAAGCGTGGTAGTGATACCGTCTTAACTGGCGCGACTCTCGTTTTTACTGCGAGAAGGTGAGTGGAGATGCATCCGTTGATCTCCACCATATGCGCGGTGGGACGCGTCGCAGAAGCCGTGAAACTGCACCTTTGCCTTTTGCTGAACATCGACCTATCTTGGAATACGGATCTCTTCGAGAGAGGGATAGTCGGTTAGGAAGTCATGCCAACGTTGAACGAGATCTTCCGGCAGGAAATCATCCCACCCCACCTCTTGGAGCCAGATTTCTTGCATGAAAATCTTTGCTCGAACTATAACAGGTGCAAGCCATCCAGCAGGATCGAACAATTTCGCAATCTGTGATAGTAATTCACGTTTAGTGAGCGAAGGCTGAGATACCATTTTGGATGGAGACAAAGAAAAACTGGTCTGTTGTGGCTTGCCATCGAATGCCTAGCGTTTTAGCGACGCTGTCCACTTTCTCAGAGGGAGGGTCCACTTTCTCAGAGGGAACCCAGCTCTGTCAAGTGCCATGCGGAGTTCTGCAATGGCTGAAATTGCTTGTGGCTTCGTGTGTGCCCCTGCTAGAACATCACCGACATACATATAATTTTCAGTTATATCGGATGCGATGGGACAATGTTCTCGTATATCACGAGCAAGTTGAGGGAAGACCCGGATTGCGAGGTATGGGGCACAGTTTACCCCAAACGTAACTGTATTGAGTTCGAAGTCGCAAAGTTCTTCATTCTCATTGCGAAATAGTATTCGCTGGTAGGGCGTATGTCTTGGATCGACCTGGATTTGTCGATACATCTTGGTTATATCGGCATTGAAAACGTAGCGGTAGAATCGCCACTTTAGTATCTGAATCGTCAGATCGGATTGGAGTACTGGTCCCGTTTGTAGGATATGATTTAGACTTTTGCCATTGGAAGACGGGCTGCAGGCGTTAAACACAACGCGAACCTTTGTTGTGGTGCTGTAGGGCTTAAAAACAGCATGATGCGGCAGGTAAAAATTATTGGGGTTACTGTTTGGAGAGACTTGTGGCATATGACCTAAGTCGAAGTACTCCCGAATCACGGAGTCGTACTGCTCTTTCAAAGAAGGGTTTTTTTTTAACCGATTCTCGTTCTTTAGAAACTGAGCTAGTGCGATAGATCTTGAATGTCCTAAGTCTATGTGATTAGGTTCTTGGAAAGGTAGGGTGACTACATATCTGCCATTCTCGTTCCTTGTTGTTGTTCGGATGAAATTACTCTAACAAAAGGAGTCGGAGCTCTTTACCAGTTTGGCTGGAATGTCATCCACCTCCCGAAATTTTGTAAAAATGACGTCTTATTGCTCTTCTTGAGAGACAGGTATTCGAGTCGAGAATGACGAGATTGCGGTGGATGCGGTCTTTGAAACTGGGCCTGTTAAAATCCACCCGAAAATAGTTTCCTGGCCCAGCAACGTGCCACATATAATAGGATGGGAGCCGCTCGTTAGTATGGACGGTAGGATTTCAGCGCCAATCAGCACATCTATCTGCGAACTCTTGTGGAAATTAGGGTCCACTAACTGGAGTTTTGCAGGGTTGTCAATAAACTTTGGGGGATCGAACATGATGGTAGATTCCCTGCCAAATGTGGTAGGACGTAGGCTGATGGCTCGATTTGGATACGAGGCTTGGAAGGAGAGCCAATATTAAAATGGCAGAGCTTGCGAGGCTGGGCTGCAACAGCTTGATTTAATCCCGATACTTGTGCCTGTACGGATTTGTACGGCAGCTTTATCAGGTGGAAGAGTCGCTCGGAAATAAATGTTGCCTCTGATTCCGAGTCGATCAGTGCACGAGCTGTATAATTTACACCCAAATGGCGAACATATATAACAGCCGTACTTAGGAGAACACCGTGGGTGTTAATTGCAACATAATTGTGAACATTCGTTTGTTGGGATGGAGTGGACTGTATGGATTGATTGGAGGGAGCTGTTGCTTGTGGCATGGAGACTACTGTAGGGCTCAATTGTGGAGTGTCACTACGATGCAAGAGCGTATTGTGACGCCCCTTGCACGTAAAACAATTGTGAGCACTTGTGCAATCCCTTAACTGATGACCCCTAGCGAAACAGTTCAAAGATAGTTTTTGCTGTTTGATGTAAGTTGCCCGTTTGCTAACGGGCATTTGGAGAAATCTTGGGCACAGACGGATAGGGTGATTCTGCCTGGAGCACAATTTGCAGGCTTGCGGCTTGTTAGCGACCTTATTCTCAAATGAGTTAGGCCTTCTAGTGGTACGAGGTTCTGTTCTGGAGTGCGCTGGAGTATTTGCGCTTGGCTTAAGCTCTTCTATCACTTCTAGAGTGCGATAACGTTCTAAGAGGAAGGCGTTCATCTCAAGCCAAGATGAGATGTCGTTTTTTCTAGAGATTGACTGTTCCCATAAGGAGAGTGTTAATTTGGGTAATTTGGAGGAACATAGGAACACGAGGATACAGTCCCAGCTTTCTATGTTGATTTCAGAGCTGTTAAGCAACCTTGAATGGTGCTCTGAAGTGCCTTAATTGCCATTCCATACTCTTGGGAGATTGGCTGCAGGTTGAAAAGAATCTTGAGCTGGCTGTTGACTAACAATATTCGGTTCTCAAAATGCTCAGTCAGATTGGCCCAGGCTGATCGAAAGCCATCGTTAGTCAAAGGTGACTTCGATACAATCGCCTGAGCCTCACCGCTGGTTTTCGCATGGAGATGGAATAATTTCTCGACCTCTGATAACCTAGGATTATTTATGTAAATTGCGGTAAAGAGGTCTCGAAATGTGGGCCAACGTATGTAATCTCCGCTGAAGATTTCTGTGTCGCAAGGAGGTAAGCGACAGCCTGTGGGAACATATGTCAGAAAGGTAGACTGAGCGGATGGTCTATTTTGGGCGTTAGCGGTATCGATTTGCTCGCTAAGTTAAGCGGCGCATCTCTCATATACCATGTAACAATAGTCGTACTTGAACTGCATAACTGAAATGGTTTCCAGTGAACCGGCTTCCAGATTATTGTTGAGCCGACCTCGTACTCTTTTTCAACCTTGTCCCACAAGGCTAGCACTTGGTCCCGACGGACATGGCACGTATAGAGAGACGGGTCAGAGCCTCCAGGAGTGTTTATTTTTGCCTCAAACTGACTTAGCCGATCAGTGACAGCAATAAACTTGATTAAGGCCGCGTCTGTCATATTTTGGGCCGTTTTGGTATTAGCTCGCGTGGAAATCGGACTAGATCTTGTGCTAATGGTTGCCTTAGTGCGTCCGACTGCAGTGGTCAGGGATGCTTCGCTTTTAGCTTTGGACGGCGGGCGACTGATTTTTATCAGTGGACTTGGCCTCTAACTAAGAGGTGCCTTAACAGTTCCCCTTGGCGAGGACGCGGATGATTCGCTTTTAGTCCGGGACGATGTTTCCCTTTCGACTCTAAGGGCTGCTGTTGGAGACGGAGAAGTTCTGGAGGTGCTTGCGGACGGAACTGCTAATTGATGCTTTGTTTCTTCCCCTTTGCCAGTTGGCATACTAAGCGGAAGCGCTTGGGTAGGAAAACAAAGGTGCTCGTTTCTAGTAGTAGAGGTTGCGATGCTTAAAACAAAAAAACACTGGAATGCCGGTACAGGTAAATAATCGAGTTTATAATTCGATTGAGATTGCGGAAGATTTAAATAATTTTGCTTAAATCAAAATTTATTTGATTTAATTAATTTAATTAATAAATTTATTTGACTTGGTAATTTAAAAAATACGATTATTTATTAAACACGGGAAATAATAATGAAGAATTCGATGCTCGTTTTCGATAATTTTATTATTATATTAGTCTTTAAATACGGTAACGGTTGGTTTATTTTTACTTTTTTGTGGTACTCATAAAATACCCACTATTGTGGTTGAGTACACACCGCTGACAAATGTAGAACTTCGAAGTTAATGTGTAGTGTTTTTGTTTATTTACAATAAATTAGTAGTATTATTAATCTATTAATTATGATTGTTGTGTTTTTATTTGGTGCGTCTGGGAACAAGAGTAATTGTATGGGAATGTGTGCAATTGCATAAAAACGTGTTATTGGAGTACGGATCGGCAGCTGTGGTTTTTACATATGTGTGTAGTGTGTACATACGCAAATACGCCGGTTAAAATTGCAATTTATTACTATAATATTGCTGTGTTATAATATTGCTGTGGATTGTGCACTAAAAAATATTATATGTGGACACATAGTACATATGATTTGTGGATTTATTTATCGGATACTATGTGGTTGCACAAATATATTCGTTTGCCCTATGCACAATTATAAGTTAAGAAACTGAATTGGAGTTTGTGTTTATGTTTATTAAATAATAAGGTTAAATATAGTTGTTGCGCTATTGAGCTTTTTCAAAAGCTTTCACATATATAAATAATTAACTATTTATTTTTTGTGTTCAAAATTGTTTTATATTTCTTAAAGTTACGAGAAGCAGGCAGACCCGAATTGGTCTGTGCTTATTATTTAAGAACAATAGTTTGTATATAGGCAAGCGAACCCGAATTAGTACGTGCCAATTTTAGCGAAGAGACAATTATTAGTTATAATATTGAGTAATACAAGTGGCCGATGCGTACCAAATGCATGAAGCGAACGAACTTAACTAATTCGATGCGCAGCATCGAGGCCTTCGCATAAGTAAAGCTAGGG
Organism: Drosophila virilis; assembly: GCF_030788295.1. Classification (NCBI taxonomy): domain Eukaryota; kingdom Metazoa; phylum Arthropoda; class Insecta; order Diptera; family Drosophilidae; genus Drosophila; species Drosophila virilis. The sequence goes on from NC_091545.1 coordinate 26,979,840, forward strand.
CAATAAAACGATCGTTACAGCGAAGAGCGGCAGCTCTATGTAAATGAATTCTTAAGAGCTTGCAGAGCGAGTATTATAAGATAAAATTAAGATGCTGCTCTTATCAGTTGCGAGGTCGCTCCAGTTGTTTTGGCTGCGTAACCAGACATTCTCCCCCCGTTGGAAGGCATGGGCTTTCAACAGATTCCCTGATGGGCAATAGGCATAGCTTGATTGCAGCTCTTCTCGTTTCTCCTGTTGCGGTGCGCAAAATGGCTACTCGAGCGACTCCATCCTTTCCCACGATTAACTCTGTGATTCTCGCCAGTGGCCACCTTAGAGGCGGCAGATTTTCTACCTTTACGAGGACTATGTCGTTGACGCATAGTCGTGGCTTCGGAGTACGCCATTTGGAGCGCTGCTGAAGCAGTGTTAAGTATTCTTCACGCCAGCGAGACCAAAACAATTGTTGGAGGTACGTTACGCGTTGCCAACCATCCAGACGATTGAATTGAAGGTGCGTCACATCAGGTTCAAAGAACGATGAGCTGGGTCCACCAATCAAGAAATGAGCTGGAGTGAGCACATCTAAATCTGCTGGATCTTCTGAAAGAGAAAACAATGGCCTGGAAATAATTATCGATGCTATGTGGCAGACTAGGGTGCGAAACTCTTCGAAGTTGAGAACGCAAGATCCAACAGCACGTGTAAGGAAGCTTCCGGCCGGGGTATAATTCTCAGTCTTACCAAGTCTGGCGAGTTACAAGTTATTTATAATTTCGCCGGGAGAGTGGGCTTAAAGGGGGGGTGAGTATCCTGACCAAACCAAACCCAGATCTACCTCTACACACCTACACCATCGGGCCGTGGCCTCCTACCAACTATGCTAGCGGGCCGTGGCCTCGCACCAACTACACTAGCGGGCCGTGGCCTCGCACCATCTCCACTACCTAGACACCAACCGGCAATGCCCACCCCGGAGCCACAATCTCGTATCGCATGCCCCTCGTTCGAGGTTAGGTCGAACACCGGTTAGTTCCGATGTTAAGGTAAGCCGGGTTACCAGGAAACAAGGAATAATCCAATACTTTCTAGATAATTACAACGTTGGCACTTTATTCACTATTATTCATTCCGACCTTATCGTAAATCCTAAGCTAAACCCTGCCGCACTGTTTTCTGGAACCCTAGCGCTCCACTATACCATCTATGATTTCGTTTATCTCGCGCAGCACTTCTACTCACCCTTAACGTTCAATCCCAAGTGCCGGCACGCTCGCCGGCAAGCCATGCGCTCGGTTCGGCTGCTCAACTTCGCCGCGAGCTTTCGCAACTTCGCCTCGGAGCTTTCGCTCTTCGCCGCCGAATTGAAGTTGCGCTCTCAAAGACGGTGTTGAGCAACCGATCGACAACGCACGGATGCAGCGGCGGCCGGCGGTTAAATTCAAACTCACTATTTAAATAAATTATAATCTTCGCGGCTCCTTGCCTCTTTGCTACTAATCGAACTGCTTATATTACTGATGGCTCCTTGCCTCTTATTTCACTAAGATCTTAACCTAATATAATTAATACTTATAACTAAGGAAAATTAATACGTTGTCCCGCCAGCGGCTCCTTGCCGTAATTTGGCCAAAGGGATGACGGCTCCTTGCCGTGAAAACTGTGGGGTTGTTGGTCTCATTAGCCGCCTCACACCCCCTCCCCTCACTTCGGACAGGTGACGGTCACGTCGCCTTTCGCGTTCAGCATAACGCTGTACCTTCTCTCCCCGTCGGACACGTGGAACCGAGTACGTCGGCACCGGAAGCGGCGGATTCGCGCCTCTATGGCGATTAGGTCCACCACGCCCGACGACAACGGTGTTCCAAGAGGAAACACCTTCCAGCCAGAGGGGGTGGAATCGGGCACGGGTTCCTCGACGGCGCCCTCCGGTTTTACCCCAACGTCAGCACTGTGGGCGATCGCCTCGACCTCGGTGTCGGGTTTCTTGGGGTGGCTCTCCGGTGTGACCCTCACGTCGGCACTGCGGGCGACCGTGTCGACCTCGGTGTCGGGTTCCTCCTCCAGCACTGACTCCAGGCTAGTGTCCCACCCGTCGATGCCATCGAAAAGGTCCACTATGTCGTCCCACAACTCGCTCTCCATGGGAGTCTTTAGAGCCATGGGGGAGGAATCCTGGGTTGGACTCGAAAGCTTGGGTGACGAAGCCGTCACTACCGCGTCCTCTTCCTCGGACCAGACTTCATCCCGGCCTTCCTGGCGAACCGTGAAGGAACCTTTTCGGGATGGCTCCTTGCCTTCTTGGCCGAACCAGGCGTCGTCTAACTCCCGCCGGGCGATGGTGTCGGGTGTCTCAGCGCGGGCAATACGCACAAGCGCGGGCATCTCGTCCTCGTCGTCGAACCACTCCTCCTCCGATTCCTTAGGAAAGGTTTCGTCTGGCGCCTCGGCGCGGGCTGTGGAAACGGCCGAGTTCGCCGCGTCCTTGGTGCTGAGATAGTGCTCCTCCACGACCATCTGGCAGACCGCAATCGGTATCGGCCAGGGTTCGGGATGCCCTCCTCGAGAAGCGATCTTGCAGTGGCGGTTATCCTTCCCGAGCTGGGGAGGACCCTCCTGGCGCTCGCGGGGCGAACGTGGCACGCACCGCTGCGATCCTTCGGGCTTCTCGGTCTCCGTGCGAAGCCTCTTCCTGGCCGACGAGTATGCTCCCTCGGGACTGGGTCAGCGATGGCCTCCACTCCGGCGACGCTTGCCCCTGGCGGCTCTCCGTCGACGATGGCGGCTGCGTCGGCGCTTTTCGCCGGGGCCTTCTTTGGCACCCCCCCATTCGCGCTTTGCGGGGTTCAGACGGGGTTTGTTGGCTACCGCGGGGATTTTCGGTAGGTACCGCAGCAATACCCTGGGAAACTGGCTGCCCGGGTCTACCTCCAGACGGTGGGTGGCAAAGCGGCGACGGAATTCCGGCTCGTCCTCCGTTGACGGGTCCCCTCCCACTAAGGGTTCTGGGTCGAGGCTCAGCGGGTCTGCTTCCCCGTCGTTTGCGCGGATGCCGTTCGGCACCTCCGTCGGTGGCGACTCCGCGTCTCCGGCCGACGGGGATATCTCTTCTCCTACCGCCTCCACGTCCTGCGCTGGTGGTGTATGCTCCTCCGTTCCGAATGGTGCGGACTCTTCCTCTCCATCCTTCCATCTCGCCGGCCGCGGTTGGGGTTGCCGGCTCTGATGATTGTGACGAGTGGGATGCGAGGGGCGGAGAAGCAGGCTCTTCCGCGTACGGTGGCGAGTTCCGGACGAATGGTGCCTCCACGAACATTGTCGTGACCTCGACTGCCATCAGCAAGACCATCCCGTCTAGCCTCTCCATTATGCTGGTCCGCCGGCGAGGCGGTCCTTCTTGCCGTTCTCTTCGATAGTACTCACGCCCCTGGCGTGGGTCGCACGGACGGCCTGCGGCTCCCGGCCCGGGGAAAGGCTCGGTGTCCCTGCTGCTGTTGTCTTCGTCTGACGATATGTCGATAACTTCGGGTTCCATCTGAAAGTGCAGATTATTGGTTAACTTACTCTTTACTTATTTGTTAATTCCCTATTCTCTCAGTGCGGCTCACACTTTACTATGCCTATTCTGAATTATGTTGTTAATGTTAGTTTTATCTAAGCTTAATCATAATAGTTTCGTTGGGCGACGGGTATTGCTCTCATCCTTCGCTAACTCGTGGACATTTGCGTGCCCTGGATCTTCGTCTTCTTCGTCGCTCGTCGTCTTTCTGTAGAATGGTTTCAATTGTGAGATGTTGGCCACCCTCTTCTTGCGGTCGTCTGATTTCACCAGCCGCACAATATTGGGGGATATGAATCTGACGACTTTGTAGGGGCCGTTAAATTTGGGTGCCAACTTTGCGGCGAAACCATCGGCAGCGTAGGACAACTGGTGCTGCTTCAACAGGACCATCGTGTCCAACGAGGGCCGCCACTCTCGTCTCCGCAAGTTGTAATACCTGCCCTGGTCCTTTGATGCGTGCTGGCTGTTGCTGTGGACGATATCAAAAATTTCTTTTAGCCTATCCGCCTTTGTCCTAGGGTCGAGCGCACTAGTTGCGGACCCCGGAGTTACCTGATCGTACAGAGCTGCGGGTAACCGAGGTTCCCTGCCCTGCATCAGGAAATCGGGACTAAAGCCCGTTGAATCTGCCACGCTCGTGTTGACCGCCAGCGAGATCTCGGGCAAGAGTTCATGCCATGAACTCTGGTGGCCCTCAATAAATTGCGCTATCATGGTCTTTACAGTCCGGTTAGTCCTCTCAGTGGGATTCTCTTGCGGACAGTACGGAGCGGTATACTGGATCTCTACACCCAGGGACCCCAAAAATAACTTGAAGCTCCGACTCGTAAATTGTACCCCGTTGTCGCACACAAACTTTCTAGGTACCCCGAACCTACTTAGAATCCTCTCTCGAAACGCAGTTTGCAGGTGTGCTGCCGTGGCTCTTCTGAGAGGGACCAACTCCACCCATTTCGAGAAAGCGTCATGGAACACCAATAGCATCGTGTTTCCATGTTTCGACCGTGGAAGGGGTCCGACGAAGTCCGCGCAAAGTACCGCCATCGGCTCTACCACCTGCCTCGTCAGCATGCGACCGGTTTGAGTTGCTCACTCTTGAATTTTTGGCAGTCTTCGCAACATTTCACGTATCTGGCGGCATCGCGGAACATACCCGGCCAGTAGTACCGCTGGGCTAACCTCGCCACCGTTTTTCTGACACTTTGATGTCCGGCCGTGATGAAATTATCGCAGTACCCTCTGGCGTTGACCACTGCCTACGCATAGTTTCCAAGGGATGTAGTCCTCATCGTCTATCCGGTGACCCAAATGCCTATATAGCTGTCCGTTTTCCTCGGTGTCATCCGGGAACTTGGCTGGCTCTTCGGCGACTCTAACACGCATCCTCGCGACCCATTTGCAGGGGGCCTCGGCCACCACTGCTTGTTGACAGGTCTCTAGAGGATGCCTCGACAGGGCATCGGCCACGACGTTGAGCTTCCCTCGACGATAATGAACGTCAAATTGGAATTGCTGCAGTTCCAATGCCCATCGCGCAATCCCTCCTGACGGGCTCTCGATCGAATTCAGCCACTTGAGCGCTAGATGGTCCGTTATTACGTCGAATCGGTACCCTTCTAGGTAGCAACGCAACTTCCGGATCGACCACACGATTGCCAGGCACTCTTTCTCAGTGGCGGAATAGTTTACCTCGGCCTTCAGCAACTTTCGGCTCGCGTATGCTATCACCCGCTCTTGTCCATCAATCGTCTGCGTCAGCACTGCACCGAGGCCATACTCACTCGCGTCAGTCTGCAAGACGAACTTGGCGGAAAAGTCGGGGCAAGCCAACACAGGGGCAGTCGTCAAGCTCTCCTTCAATTGACGCAATGCCTCCTCCTGTTCTTGCTCCCATGCCCATTTCTGCCCCTTCCTTAAGAGCGCTGTGAGTGGCTGTACCTGGGTCGCCAAATTGGGTACGAAACGCCTGTACCATGACGCCATCCCGAGACACTGTCGCAGTTCTTTGCAATTTGTTGGGGCCCTCAGGTTTCGTATCGCCTCCACTTTCTCCGGATCGGTCCGTATCCCTTCTCCGCAAATTACATGTCCTAGGTAGACTAACCTCTCCCGGAAGAAGCTGCATTTTTTTATATTTAACCGGAGATTGGCCGCCCTTAGCCGGCGGAATACCTCCCTCAAATTCTCTACATGCTGTGTTTTCGTCGCTCCTATTTCCACGATGTCGTCTAGGTAAGCGAACGCATGAGGCTCCATCTGCGGCCCTATTACCGTATCCAAAGCGCGCTGGAATGTCGCACACGCCGAGTGTAAGCCGAATGGCATCACTCGCCATTGGAAAAGACCTCTTCCAGGGACTGTGAACGCCGTACACTTCCGGCTATCGGCTGCCATCGGTATCTGCCAGTACCCGTGCTTCAAATCCAGAGTGGAGATGAACCGGGCGTGGCGCAACCGCTCCAGGATGTGGTTAATACGAGGCACCGGATAAGCGTCCGGAATGGAATGCGCGTTGAGTTGTCGGTAGTCAATGCACATACGCCACTCGCCAGTCTTCTTCTTGACCAAGACGATCGGGGAGCTGTGCGGACTACGCGACGGCTCGATGGCATTTGCCCGGATCAACTCATCCACTTGCTCGTCGATCACCCTCTGCATGGCCGGATTCTTGGGGTAGTACCTTTGCTTAAACAGCTTGTCATCCTTCAGCCGGATTCGAAGAGAGCCAGCTCTGACTCCAGGAACTCCCTCAGTTCTGGGTCCAGACCCGCTGGCCAATCCGCCTCTTCGATGCCGTTATCGCCCCATCCTGGGACCATTTCGATTCCAGATAGAACTCCGTGGCCGCTCGATTCTGGCGATCGCTCCTGGCCTTCTATGTCCGTGTGGATTCTGGTCATCGCTCCTTCTCCGTCCTTTCTCTTGCACGTTCCTGCCGTGCCGCTTCCGTAGCCATTAGAAGTCTGCCTCTGCAGCTCTATGCGCCACCTCTTGGGTTCTCCAGGCTGTCGATTCGGCCCGGACTTTACTCCCCTTTTCCTGACCTTTTCCGTCGAAGGCCGAGCAGGTACTCCCTTCCCATGACTGGGGAGGCCTGCCTTTGGCTCCCTCTGTAGCCGAGCAGGTGCCCCCATCATGACTTGGGAGGCCTTCCTCCGGCTCCCTCTGTAGCCGAGCAGGTGCTCCCTTTCCATGCCTTGGGAGGCCTTCCTCCGGCTCCCTCTGATGCCGAGCAGGTGCTCCCTTTTCTTGCCTTCCTCCGGCCTTCCTCCGACTCCTCGCTCGTTCCTGGCCTCACGCCCGGTGTCGTCGCTGCTTCTAGGACCAGTTCCGCCTCGCCGCAGCGTATTGTGGTATTCATCGCCCCCAAAAAATCCATACCCAGGATTACATGGTCCAGCATTGAGGGCATGATGAGCCTCGTCATGCTGATCGTTTTTCCCCCTAAGCTGGCGTCTACTCTCAAAGCCTTTTCTAACTCTAGGGTGGACCCATCTGCCAGGCGGATACGTGCCTGTATTTCCTCCGCTCTTCCCCGGATCGTCCATTTGCGTACGCAGTCCTCACTCATGAAGCTACGAGTGGCTCCTGTACTGATCGTGGCGGGCATCGTTCGTCCGCCAATTTCTACCGTAGCGACGATCCGGCCACCGTCCACCTTCAGTGCACTATTTGAACTAGAGACACCCTGACCCAAGGGTTGGCTGCCTGAGTACTCCGCCCTCTGCCTCACGACGGTCTCGTATTCTACGGCCAGTTGAGTTAGCTGGGATAGGGTAGAAAAGTCTTGCCGTCGCACATAGAGCCTGTATTCCGGAGCGGCGTTCTCGTAGATCCGATGCAGCTCTTGTGCCGGCTCGTATCTAGCAAATATTCCTTGAACGCTTCACCTACGCGCTGCCTCCGGGATCGGATCTCGTACTCAAGCCTCTCGAAATAACGAGGGGGCAAGAAAAACTCCAAGAAATCCCTCCTAAATACAGCCCACGGCACATCCCTTAGCCCACTGCTCAGAAACCAACGAGCAGCCCTATCGCAGAATACCTCGTTCATTGCCCTGGGCATACGGTCGAGGGCTATACCATAGGTGATAGCGCGCTCCTCGAGGTCCTCTAAGAACCCAAGGGGGTCGGAGCGTCCATCGTACCTCATACCCCACTTCCGAGCTTACTCCGGGACATTAGGAAGTGGCCTCGCATCCGATGGATGGTGCGGCCTAGTGTAGCAGGGACCACCACCCGGTTCAGCAGGGGACCTCCCCACCTCTGCGTTGACCGCAGTTGCTCGGCGGTCTTCATTTCCACCGAGAGCAGGAACTGCCTCCACGCCCGAGATGGTCAAACTCGGGGTGGGCGCCTGCAAAAGCCCTTACAGCTGGGAGCTTCTGAGTTCAGGTTCCGACTTTTGCCGTGGCCGTCCACCAAAGTCTGGTGGGACGCCCCAAGATGGCGGCTCAAGAGTTTTAGCATACTGGGATTCCAGCTCGGCGAGCCGACGTGCCCTCCTGCACGTAGGTGGACAGCCGCTTACGTAGCTCCTCCACGCGCCCCTCCTTTTCCAGACCAAACTCCTGGGCGATCGCCACTAACTCGTCTTTGTGTCGCTGGTGAATCCAGCGGACGCCTACCCCGGGTTTTGGCACTCACCTGCCTCCATCCTTTATTGTATACTTCCTTGCTAGTCGACGTCGCTGTTTCCCTCTCTTCCCGTTCTAGGGGTTCCGTCGGTCCCTTTACTATTCCTCTCTCCCTTTCTTGGTGTTGGTGTCTTTTCCCTTTTACGCCGATCTTGCTCAGCCTCTTTGGTTCCTTTTAGTTTTCTTCTTTAGTTCTTTTTTTTTTTCCTTTTTTTTTTTTTATCTTTTTGTCTTTATATCTTTCACCAAACAAAAATACAAAACAATATTCCACAAAAGTATTTACCCCCCTTTTTTAAAAAAAAAAAACTCAACAAAAGGTATTTCAAAATTTTCTTTTCTCACTTTTCCGCTTTTAGGCTGTTCCTTATGTGGTCCCTGCCTTTATTTGTATTGTGAATCTCGGCTTATTTTAATTTTATTATTATCCACTCATTTTTATTTATTTTTGTTTAATTAATTTTATTTTTAAAAGAAAATTTTATTATTATTCACTTATTTTTATTTATTTTTGTTTAATTAATTTTATTTATAAAAGAAAATTTTATTATTATCCACTTATTTTTATTTATTTTTGTTTAATTAATTTTATTTATAAAAGAAAATTTTATAATTATCCACTTATTTTTATTTGGCACTTGTTCCGCTCTTATTGTTCCCTTTGTTCACATTCACTTGAAGGGTGACCACATCACTGCCCCGACAGCTGTACTCACGAATTCAACTTTTCACCGCGCGTAAGTTGGATTCGCCCCACTGTACAACCGCTGCCGGGACGCCTTAATGGTCCTTCGTCGCCGACGTCGACTGTGCCGCGCGGGTGGGCACCCGTGTGCGAGCGTGGTGTCGACGTCGCCCGGCTGGCGCACGCGCGCTGTACTCTCACGACCGTCCGTTATGTTTTCGTCTCTTTATCTTACTTGCCGGCTTGCTGCTAGCATTTATGTCACTCACCAGCTGCACGTGTTCATATTCTGGCTATGCCTAACACAAGGCATAGGAATGTTCTCTGGGGTATACCAGACTACTTAATACCCTATTTTCATATTTCGCACATACATGACATTCTCATTTTCTTGCTCTCTGCTAGGTTACCTTCCCTCTAGGGTATACCCGACTAGAAATACCCTATATTTTTTTTTTTTTTTTTTTTTTTTGGAAAATACCTATTTGGGCTTGCTTGCGGGCTTTAATCCGCCGACATGCCACACCCCTAAACGCCTCTTGGTCCCTGCTCGGGCGCCACTTGTAAGGAAGCTTCCGGCCGGGGTATAATTCTCAGTCTTACCAGGTCTAGCGAGTTACAAGTTATTTATAATTTCGCTGGGAGAGAGGGCTTAAAGGGGGGGTGAGTATCCTGACCAAACCAAACCCAGATCTACCTCTACACACCTACACCATCGGGCCGTGGCCTCGTACCATCTATGCTAGCGGGCCGTGGCCTCGCACCAACTACACTAGCGGGCCGTGGCCTCGCACCATCTCCACTACCTAGACACCAAACGGCAATGCCCACCCCGGAGCCACAATCTCGTATCGCATGCCCCTCGTTCGAGGTTAGGTCGAACACCGGTTAGTTCCGATGTTAAGGTAAGCCGGGTTACCAGGAAACAAGGAATAATCCAATACTTTCTAGATAATTACAACGTTGGCACTTTATTCACTATTATTCATTCCGACCGTATCGTAAATCCTAAGCTAAACCCTGCCGCACTGTTTTCTGGAACCCTAGCGCTCCACTATACCATCTATGATTTCGTTTATCTCGCGCAGCACTTCTACTCACCCTTAACGTTCAATCCCAAGTGCCGGCACGCTCGCCGGCAAGCCATGCGCTCGCTTCGGCTGCTCAACTTCGCCGCGAGCTTTCGCAACTTCGCCTCGGAGCTTTCGCTCTTCGCCGCCGAATTGAAGTTGCGCTCTCAAAGACGGTGTTGAGCAACCGATCGACAACGCACGGATGCAGCGGCGGCCGGCGGTTGAATTCAAACTCACTATTTAAATCAATTATAATCTTCGCGGCTCCTTGCCTCTTTGCTACTAATCGAACTGCTTATATTACTGATGGCTTCTTGCCTCTTATTTCACTAAGATCTTAACCTAATATAATTAATACTTATAACTAAAGAAAATTAATACGTTGTCCCGCCAGCGGCTCCTTGCCGTAATTTGGCCAAAGGGATGACGGCTCCTTGCCGTGAACACTGTGGGGTGGCTGGTCTCATTAGCCGCCTCACACACGATAAAAATGATGTTTCGCTGTCTTCACTGCTGCTTCCCAAAGGCCGCCAAAATGCGGTGAACGAGGAGGTATAAATTTCCAATCAATGGAATCAGCCATGCAAAAATTATGCACTGACTCAATATGATTACGACTTGTAAATAGACGCTTGAGATCGAGAAGCTCGTTTTTGGCGCCAACAAAGTTGGTAGCGTTATCCGACTATATCTGAGATGGCCTGCCTCGAGTCGATATAAACCTCTTAAGCGCATTCAAGAAAGAAGCTGTCAACAGATCCTTGACAGTGCCAGGTGAACCGCTTTAGTCGCGAAGCAGACGAAGACAGCCATGTAACATTTGGCTGGAGCTTTATTTCGTTCGTCTGGCTTATAGAAAAATGGTCCACAATAGTCAACACCAGAGACTTCAAAGGCTCGACAAGCAGTCAAACGTTCTTTGGGCAGATCACCCATTATATGCTCTATTAATCGAGGCTTGGCACGAAAGCATCTCACACATTTTCCAACCACCTTGGATACGGTCTTCCTTCCACCAATCGGCCAATACTGCAACCGAATATGAGCAAGAAGTGCCCGTGGACCAGCGTGTAAGTCCCGATTGTGAAACCGTGTGATGACCGAGTTTGTGATGGGGTGGTGACACGGGAGAATTATTGGATGGCGAGCGTCGAAATCCAGCGAAGAGTTTTTCAAGCGCCCATCAACTCTAGGAATTCCGAAATCATCCAAAAAAGGGTTAAGTGATGCCATACAACTGGACGGTTTAAAAACTCTTTTCGATTGCAATGATTTGATCTCTTCCCACAGGTGTGCTCTCTGGACGAGACTTAGTAAGAGTTGGGTCGCATCTTGTATATCAGACACTGTTAGTCCAGGATGCCAGCTTCTGTGTATGAATTTATAAATATATCCGAATATACGCTGCATTGTATCAAATGAGTTGACGTATTTACAAGTGACAGTTATATCAACGAAGGGAGATGACGCAATAAGGACCCTTTTTTTAAGTTCGAGTTCTGTCCTTTCTGACAAGCAAGAAGCAGGCCAGTCCAATTTGTTTTTAACTAGAAATTCTGGGCCGTTGAACCACAGTGACGATTGATCTTATTCACTGGGCGTAGATCCTCTCGAGAGTATATCTGCCGGGTTGAGTGAAGTAGGCACGTAACGCCGTTCCATGCCATTAGTTAGCTCTTGAACTGCTGTGACGCGATTAGCCACAAACACATTGAGCTTGCAGGGCTCGGTCCTTATCCAGGAAAGGCATACAGAAGAATCCGACCAACAGTAGAATTTTCCATCAAACAGATAAATTTTAGATATCTCACGCATGAGATTAGACAATAAGACGGCACCACAGAGCTCTAGCTTTGGAACTGTGATTGTTTTCAGAGGAGCTACACGCGATTTGGAACACAACAGCTGACAACTGGCTGATGTTCGTCGAGAAAGGACGTAGACACAGGCCCCATATGCTTTGATGCTGGCGTCGCAGAAACCGTGAGCTTCTAACTCTGCTGCAGGTATTGACACGAGACGTGGAAATTTAAGAAACTGTGCCTTCTCAAAACTGCAGCAAAGATCATGCCAAGCTGTTGCCAGTGATGATGGCAAGCTCTCGTCCCACTCAAGCTTCTCCTTCCAGATCTGCTGCATAAAGATTTTAGCCTTGGCAATTACCGGCCCTATGAGTCCAAGCGGGTCATACAAGCGAGCTATGGTCGATAGTATTGACCTTTTTGATGGTTTAGATCTCTGCTGAATGGACGAAAACGAAAACAACAATCAATCCGACGCTGAGTCCCAAGCCTGTCCTCTACGGGTATCCCTTTCAGTACAGCAGAATTGTTTGAGCACCACTTTCGCAACTTGAAGCCCCCACTTGCCAAGATTCCAGCCGTCTGATTAAGAAGTTCCTTTGCTTCTTGAATTGAATCACCCCCTGAAATGAGGTCATCAACGTAGAAGTCACGCCGCAAAATCCGAGATCCAATTGGAAAATTAGTTTCCTCATCCATAGACAGCTGATGCATAGCACGGATAGAGAGGAATGAAGCTGGCTTTGTTCCGTATGTAACTGTATCCAGCTTAAAAATCTTTATATCCTGTTCTGGCGAGTCTCGCCACAGAATGCATTGGAGAAAATCATCTGGTGCTGAAACGCGTACGCAGCGATACATTTTTCCAATATCTCCTGTTAGGGCGATCGGGAAATTACGAAAGCGAAGAAGGATATGAAACAGCGAGCTTTGAATAACAGGTCCAGCCATCAATAGTTCATTTAATGAATAACCTGACGAGGTAGCTGCTGAGCCGTCGAAAACGACTCGCAATTTTGTCGTTGAACTGTCTTCTTTAAAGACACAGTGATGAGGAAGAAAGTATTGACAAAGTCCTATAGACTCTGGAGCAACAGGCGGCATATGACCAAGATCCATGGCGATGACTTAGCGAAAGAGGCATGGGCTATCGGCGATGAATTTGCAGGCTCAGTCAGCTGACCAGACGGATATACGGAATTGTTTAAATGCAGCAGAGAATGATGTTTCGCCCCGCAGGTCCAACAGCATCCAGAGCTGCATGATCGCAATTGATGACCTTTCTTTAGGCAATTCAAGCACAGTGATCGAATCGCGTCCAGCGCTGTATCCTTCAGGCACGATCGAAGATGCTGCAGCTTTTCGATATCTGCTAGATCAGGATGATTTTCTATGACGGTTGTGAACATAGAATAAAAGTCGGCCCATTCTGTGTAACCACCACTGAACGTAGGCAACTTTATTGAGGGTAGTGTTGGCGGTGCCTTAGCTCTAACTGTCTGCGAGGGCAGCACAGATTGGTCGCGAAATGTTGAGCAGGGCAATATTGAGACACGTTTCGCAATTTCACTCCGAACCGAAATTTCCATAGAAACTGCTAACTCGTCGAAGTCCTCACGCAATTCGTTACCGATTTCATCAAAGTCTAGTTCTTCGAGGCTAGTGTGAGTAATATCAAATGAGGTCTGAAGCCGCTCGATTTGCTTCAGCCTAACACTAAGACCGCACTTATCAATTGCACTAAGTGGCGAATTAGTTAGAGCATTTCGAAGTGTTTGCACACTGTCATAAATTGAAATGGCTTTGCGCTTCAGAAAGGTCACCCTGTTTGCAGAGGGCACTGCACTAGAGGCATAATTTTCGATTGCCAGTAGAAGCGTGATAGAAAGCGCGTGCGAAACTAGCTGAGTAACTAACAACGGTGATCGCTAGTACATGCAAACCGTTCAAAAAACAATAGTTGTACAATAAGAACTTCGGCGAACGCAAGTGTCAAGCTATGTAATGAAACAACGGCAATAGCTTTTACATAAGTACCGCACGAATGAGCAGAGACTTTAAGCGACCGAGAGAGTAGGCAAAGCGACGGCGATAAGTATGTATGTATATAAAGTGCACAAAACGAAATGCCAGGTGGTGCCTTTTAAGATTATTGCTTTAATGTAAAGCAAATAATCTTACAACAACAAAAATAAAAATCACGTCGGGGTCACCAAATGTTGCGCTATTGAGCTTTTTCAATAGCTTTCACAAATAGAAATAATTAACTATTTATTTTTTGTGCTCAAAATTGTTTTATATTTCTTAAAGTTACGAGAAGCAGGCAGACCCGAATTGGTCTGTGCTTATTATTTAAGAACAATAGTTTGTATATAGGCAAGCGAACCCGAATTAGTACGTGCCAATTTTAGCGAAGAGACAATTATTAGTTATAATTTTGAGTAATGCAAGTGGCCGACGCGTACCAAATGCATGAAGCGAACGAACTTAACTAACTCGATGCGCAGCATCGAGGCCTTCGCATAAGTAAAGCTATATGTATGTATGTATGTATGTACAATACGTGCTGGTGAACCTTGTGTATGTTTGTGTGTCGGACCAAGAACATGAATTAACAATATTAATTAGGAATCAATATTGTGAAGCAACTTGTCGAATTAAGTGCGGACACGTAATTAAAAAAAAAATTTTTTTTTTTTATAGTTAGGAAAGTGCACGAATGCGTACGTATGTACATACAAAAAATGTTGAAGTGGATTTCTTTTGTAGTTGGAAGTAACTGACACAAAATTTTACTAAACTGTTTTTAGTTTTGTGGTCGGATAATTTATATATATTTGTTTATATATATAACATATATATTTAGAAAATTGCCAATCAGTTTTCTTAAAGAAAAAAATATGGCGGGAAAAATATGGCGAATATTGCCGAATATATATAGAAAGAAAAATTTGTATTTACTTATCTTTGCCAGAAAACTTGTGTAGGGGCGATCGGTTTTTATATAATCCGGCTCGAAGGACCAATGTTTGTGGGGCGTCAGATACATAATCCTTGATTGTTATTTGTGAAAAAGCACTTTATTAGAATTTTCTGCTGCATGTAACAAACTCTGCTGGTTAAGTGATTTTACATAGTTTTGGTTGGAGTGATGGAGGTGGAAAGGACTCCACAAGGAGAGTGCTGAGCGCATCTGGGATCGAATTAGTGAGTGAGTCTCTCTCAGTGAGTGAGTCTGTCTCACACTGAGTGAGGCTCAGTCAATGCTGTGTTCACACTAGCACTGAACTAGCATGAACAAATACAAAACAACAAGGAGAACACCTCCCCACCGCTACAATAGAAGCAACAACAACAACATCGAGAGAGGCAGTGCCTATTCAGTGCGAAGATGGTCTCGCCTTCGCGAAATCTAGTAGAGTTGCTAGAACTCCATCGCAAGCCGTCCAAGCCGATGCACCTCTGCCAACCAAATGCGACGCTATCAACTGCGTTGCAGCAGGCGCGAGTACGAATACGCCGAAGAGAGGCAGAAATTCGGGAGGCCCTGAAAGCACGCCTCGGAAAACACCATCTAAGCGGGCAAAGAGCACAAAGGACTCCTGCTCAGATGAAGAAACTAGGAACAATCCTGGACGAGATAATCTATCTCGTCAATGAGAAAAATGATGAGGTGGTGTGCGCCCAAACAGAAAGCCAGTTGCGGATAGACACAACCTGGCCCAAAATGCAAAACAGACGCTAAGAAGCAAAGCGACACGGAACCGGTTGCGCAGATCAAGAATTGCAACAACAGAACACGCCGAACACAGTAAGCCCCGCAGTAAACGCAGGCAAACAGCGAAGGCAAAGAATACGAGAATACGGTGACGCACCAACTCGTAACATTGCAGTTACCGAAAACGGTCGCCGTACGGACAATAACCATGCAAGACCGGCGGCGCGCCCCAAGGAGGGAACCGCCAAAGAGAGCACGTGGCAGCAAGAACCGCCGACCAAAAAAGCCACGTAAAATTCCAAGCAGACTAGATGACCTGGTGGTCAAGGCAGGCTTCATATGCCGAGGTCCTTAAGGCAGTGGAAAAGGATAAATCCCTTCAAAAATACAGAGAAAAGTCACTAAAATACGGCGAACAGCCGCTGGAGAGTTGTTGCTACAGATCGAAAAAGCAGTAGACGATGCGACAGCGAAACTGCTCAAGGCCGTATAAGAGAAGATAGGAGAACTCGCGGATGTCAAATCAATCTCTGAAAAAGCCATGATAGAGGTCAAAGATATACCCGAGTCGTGCTCAAATACAGATGTTTTGGATACTGCATCCAAAATTTTTCAAAAATCGACGAGGACATTCCCGTAGAAGCCACTCCCAAGCTGCGAGCAGCATACCGGGGAACCCAGACGGCCAGAGTCCTTCTACCCAACGAATTAGCCGAACAGCTGCTAATAATCGGAAAACTAAGAATTAGATGGGTAATTTGCCGCATTCGGCGTAAAACCGACCCCAGGAGATGTTTCAAGTGCTTCGGGCACATCGCAACCAGGTGTAGAAACATCCATGACGAAACAGGCAAGTGATACAACTGCGGTGGAACATGCATCAAAAGCATGCCAAGAGTAACCAGCGTGCATTCTATGTAATCATAAGGGGCAGAAGAACATGGGACACAACGCCCTTAGATGGTCAAGTCCGTTATTCTTAAAGGCCGCAAATAAAAGAAACTCAAATTGAAGCTACTCCAGCTTAATTTAAATCACTGCAGAGCCGCGCAGGAGCTACTGACCCAAACAGCCAGAGAGATACGAGCCGAAGTGGCATTACTGAACGAACCATACGCAGCAATGTCTGAAGAGATTTGGGTTCAAAACACCGAACATGGTGCTGGTGTATGAAGCTGCGGAAACCCACTCCTAGTGAGCGACTGGAAGACGGCCTTGGGATACGCAAGAGCCAAGATCGGCGGCACCTATTGGTATAGCTGTAATATGGCCCCCAGCGTTCAACTCGACGAATTTGCAAGAATGCTCGATGAACTAGTGGCGGACGCTCAAACGCACTTTCCACTGGTCATTGCCGGCGATTTCAACGCGTGGGCAGTGGACTGGGAAGTATCAGGACGAACCCACGAGGTTGCTCGCTGCTAGACGCCTTCGCAGCCCTTAATGTAACACTGCTGAACACCGGGACCGAGCACACCTTCACCAAGGCAGGACGCAGTTCAATTATTGACCTGACGTTTGCCAGCCCCTTAATAGCAAGACGGGCCACATGGGAGGTATCCCAGCTGTATACGCATAGTGACCACCAGGCCATTGTCAGTAATACTGATGGTGGACAACTCAACCCGACAGGCAGAACAGACCACATCGCTTGGGACCCTGAGACGCTTAATAAAGAGGCACTATTAGCGCTTAAATATACTAAATATAAAGGATCGATTATATATGTATTTATCATGTTCATAATTGTATTGACTGTTAATTTTAGCCTTTTCATTCAATTTATTCAATTAAGACGCGAGCCAATAATGGATTTTTTTTGCTCTCATGATGTGCCCATTCACACACACATTTGTGTGTGTATGAATAGCAAATCCAAAATATTTTAAATGCACACATGGCAACGCTTAGGTATACTTAGCAACATTAACGAGCTAAAATACAAGAATTTCGCAACGACGTGTCAACCCCTTTCATGTTTTCATATTACTCGTCCCTTCAAAAGGGAAGAAAGTCACCGACTTTTGAGAAAAATTCAATTTGTGGGCATTTTTGCCTGTGCGGACAAATACACACGCAGACAGTACAACGGTAAATACACAAATTGAAAGAGCACTGGGAGTAAGCAAAATCAGTCTCCTGCGAGGGAATAAAAAAAAGCAGCGATACCGTTTTATGAACCCGAACAAAAACGAAGGCGACTTTGAACCAGCCGCACAGAAAACGAACGGCGCCATAGCCGTACTCCGATTTTCCAAATGCCAGGCAAGATTATCATTTGAGGTTGTCCAGTTAGTGTATTTTAATCACCAATTGGGTAAAAATGTGCATAAATTATCAGAAATGTTTCCTGTAACCAAAAAGCAGAACGCGCATTGGTAAAAAAGACCTGGACCAAAACCCGATGTCTACGACGAGAAATCTTTCAAGAGAACTCAAGGAAGAGTTGGATCTGGATGTATCCCACGAAACTGAACCTCAGACCATACAATACCCGAGTACAAATCAAGAGCTGCTCGCAAGAAACCAATTCTCGGTTTTGTTATTGGTCGTAAACAATTGTCCTTTGTCATAATGTACCACAATTAACCTGCCGAATATTGGGATGACGTCATCTTCTGCGTTGAGACGAAAATGATGCTATACTAAAATAATGGGCCAACAAGAGTGTGGTGTAAACTCTTAACATCTTTAGAAAACCGAAACATCATTCCGACAGTAAAATTTGGCAAACTGTCCATAATGATTTGGGGCGCATCTCAAGCCAAGGAGTCGGAGATTTTTGTTGGAAACACGATGAACGATGCACAACAATATTAAAGCATTTGAAGAACCAGTTGACAAGCAGCGCGAATAAATTTGAATTTATAAACAATAATATGCCGAATTTTAAATTTTATCAGGACAACGACCCAAAGCATAAGGTGCTTATGATATGCTTGTGGTTACTTTATGACTGCGGTAAAGTCTTTGACAAACCTACGCAAAGTGTTGATCTCAATCCCATCGAAAATGTGTGGGCTTTGTTAAAGAAAAGAGTGACTAAAAAGGAACCGAACAGCACTCAAAACTGCTACACTAGAAGAGTGGCAACAGTTGCCGACCCATTATGATTTTAAAAAGCTTATTCATTCAATGAAATAGCGCCTGTACGAAGACATTAATGCCAATGGTGGCCATACAAAATATTAAATATAAGAAAAATATGTAATTTCAGTGGCTTAAATGTAGAAATTTAGAAATATTAACTTTTGCTGAGAAAGTAGATAAATCTTTTTTTTTTCTAATGTGAAAACAATTTCTTGACATACTGTACATATATGTATGCATTCTAGTGGGTATTGCCTAGCCCGAACGTTTCGTGATAAGAACTGTAAATATTATCTTTACACTAAATACACGCCCAAGTAAGCTTAGATTCTACGAACGATTGGTACATGTCTATACGTTTTCGTATAGATATTGGAAAATTAATTTTAACACGAAACGTCACCCACCAAATCTTTAACCCCCATTTCAACGAACGAAAATGCACGTGCTAAAAGTGTGATTTGTGAGGCGGTTACTAGGATTAGCCTCCCCACAGTTTTGAACTCACGGCAAGGAGCCGTCGTTTACATCGCCAAAGTCATAGCAAGGAGCTATTGGCAATATTATTTGATAATTCTTAAAGTTTATAAGTATCAAATGTAGTAGTATAATGTAATAGATTTGTAAGAGGCAAGAAGCCGCCGATATTATAATTAAGTTAAGGTAGCATTAAAAGGCAAGGAGCCGTTAACCGCATAGCTTGTGTATTATTAGAATAACTACGTAGTTATAGGCAAGTAGCCTTTCAAAGTTTGAATTTAACCGCCGGCCGTCGTTGCAACCGTGCGATGCTGGCGAAGTTGCGAAAGCTCGCGGCGAAGTTTAGCGGCCGAAGCAATCCCGCTCGCTAGCGAGCCGGCACTTTTTGAAGAACGATCAGAGAGAGTAGAGAAAAGGAACGATCCAAGAGGGAAAAGATAATAAAACTAGTAAATAAAGTGGATATAATCAAAGTAATGAAAAGAAATGCTGATGTTTGTATTCTCGGGCGTTCATATTTGTGCTAAGCATTGGCAATAACCGATGTTCACACTAACCTAAGGGGCTAGTGTAGTTGGTGCGAGGCCATTGAGTAATAAAGAGAAAGAGCCGGCGTTTGGATCAAAAGCTCTCTTTAGAAATACTTCCTGAGCGAAAACGAGGTTGCAAACATTTTTTAAAAACATTTTTTATTAGAACCAACAACAACCATAATCAAAACAAACTACTCGACGGTGAAAAAGCATACCGCAAATTCTGTCCTTGCTATCCTTTTTTGTTTAAGGCTACAGTCTATGATCTTAGCTTCTGCACCCGTCCAACTCATTGTTGTGGTTTCGAAGCACTGCTATGCCTATAATTCGCAAAGTAATGTCTTTTTTTTCTCCACTCACTTTGAACTTTCAAGCAGATCGGCAGATTTTTAAAATTTTTCATTTTTCGACCAGCAAGGCACCTTTTCTCAAAATAGGGTATTTTAACTATTCATAAGCAATGTAACCAAATAGCACAAACCATCTTATATATACATTTTTATTTAATGTCTATAAAAAATATAATTTTGTATTGAGTGTGCTACTATTAGTACAGTCAATAATAATTTTTTTTATAAATTATATACCATTCTTATAAAAAAAGATTATCAATGACGCGACCCGCCAAATAGTTGCTTATGTGTGTCTCATCTCACACATTTTGGTTCAAATCTGCATATATGTATGTGTCTGCCAAGCCAAGGGAAGTCTATGAATTTAACAAGATTGCAACGTTCTGTTGCGCATGTGACGTCACAGTCCAAGGCTTTTTATGTGCGATCATTTCGTATATAAAATTATTACATATGTCAACAAATTATTTTCTATAAAATACCCCATTAATAAGTTATTTAAATGTACCTAATAAATGTAGAAATATATTCTAAACATCACAAGAAATAAAATTCTATTAACTGTGACGTCATAATATATGAAGTTGGGCACCGTGCGCGTAACCCTTTGATCTGAATGCCATGGCCAAAGACAATATAAACACTAAGATGAGTAACGCCTTACAAAAAAATGCTACTATGCAACTTGATTTTTTAAAAATTGAGAACGAAAACGAAATCTGTAGCATTGCGCTCTCACAGACGAGAGAACGAAAAAGCTAAAAATAGAATTTGCTCTCAGCCTCGGCTCTGTGAGGGCCGTGCAAGCAATTATGTTTGTATGCGTGTGAATATACATACATAACAGCATATTTGAATGGGTTGTTATTCACTCCTCTGGCAAAGTCTCTGGCTGGCAAAGAAACAATTTTCTTAGTTTTTTAGCGCAGATCACGACCTACACAAAATTTCTGTTTTTTTGTGTACTGAGGTTGGTACCATACAAAAAAATTTGTATTTTTAAGTCGATGCGAATATTTATGTAAATTTTTTATATTTGAAATTATTAATTAAATTATTATTTTTTCAAAGATACATTTAATTAATTTTTTTTTATTTTATTATTTTTGTTGTTTGAATTTTAAAGAACAAAGCACGCAGGGAACACCGCGAGGAGACCATTTTAATTATAATGGGGTCATAACTAAATATGACCTTCGGGTATTTTCTGCGGACCCAACAAAAAACACAAAATGCATTCATATATCAACACAAATTTGGGATAGGTCATGATCTGCGCTAGAAAACTAACAAAATAAATTTCTTGCCAGCTAAAGCCAGAGCAGTGAATAACAACACATACATACATACTTTAAAGATCTTATGCATGATAATTCACGCATACAACGAAAGGTGCACGCATGCTATTGGCTGAGACAAGAATTTTTCTCGAGCATACACTGTCCAAAAAGAAAAGTGAAATCAATCTATGTGTGCTATTTTCTTAACATAGTTATTGCGCAAGAAGCGCCTTGTGTAAAAATTATATAAGTTCTTAAATTTTCCTGTAAAATTATTTGTTAATATCTAGGGTAATATATCATTTAAATAAAGCATGCATTTCATGGATAAAGCACAAGCACATTGCGTTGATCGTAAGTTCTAAACTTTTTCGTTCAATGTACTTCGAAAACAAAGCGACGCAAAGCAGCATCGACCAGCTTTGCTGAAGGCAGGCTGGCGACTAACTTCGTAGCTCGTGTCAGCATCAGCAAGCCGCGACTTCGGCAGTCGTTTGTCTGGTCTTTGGAGAACGAACAACCAGTCGGCAGGCATGCCGTACGAAGCCTCAAAGGCCAGATGAAAGGCCAGGCTAGAAATTTTGCGTCGCATTCAAATGTACGGGCGTTACTCATCTTAGTGTTTATATTGTCTTTGCCATGGCTTGCTGATATTCAAATTTTTACCTACTTGCGCCGAGACCCGGCTCTTCAACAACAACATTAGTACCCTAATTCTGCTGTTGCGCGCTGCCTTGTAGGAACGACAGAGAACCCCGCAAAGAACACTGTGGCATTTTGTGTCCCTTTTCTTTGCACTGAGTTTCCTATGTCCTCATTATGGCTCACAAAACTCTTGTTGATCAAAATGGGGGATGAAGAACAAATTGGGTTTCGTGTGCGTTTGAGGGCGTGGCATGTCGGCGGCGTAAAACCCCGCAGGCGGGTATTTGTAGTCGGGCACAGCCTAGAGTGTGTACCCAGGTAGAGGATAAGGGAAAATAACACCTTGCATATGGGCATTCTTATCATACCGTATGCTAGGCAAAAATTAACACCTGCACAATCTAGGCCACAAAAAATGTGCGCAGAATCTAGCACACAGAGTGAATGTGTGCAAAATTAGCGTCGATTTTTGGTACTTAGTATCGGAAAAGAAATCGGTAACTTTTAAATGCATTTATTTATATTAAGCACAGAACCTAATAAATTTAAATGCAGAATTGTAAAAAATTAAATTATTTACTGCCTAAATACATTTGTTTTTCAATTTTAATTTATAATATGGGTAAACCATGGGGTTTAAATATAAGGTTTCCACCATTCCATAAATATCCAAATTTAGGGATAATGGCCCCGAAAACCGCATATACACGATTCAAGCCTATAGTTTCACCTAGACAACTGTGAAAATTTGATTAAAATCGTCGGTACCATTTTTAAGATATTTGGAAAAGAGTTCAACAACCCCCAGCCAGCCTTATATAAAATGACCGCAAAAAATCAACCTTCTTATTTCTTAACTCAGAGACAATGGACCTCAATGCACGCTATACCCTCTTGTAGATACATATTTTAAGAAGCTTTAGGCACTAATTTTAAGTAAATGGACGGTACAGATTTTGAGAAAATTAATTAATTGTAAACCAACCTCATATAGTTCATTCATAAAGTCTATCGAACTGCTAGTTCCTACATGAACTGAATCACTGCCTGGTATCAGTGCTGAACAATTTTGTACAGAATTGGGCGGGAACCAATTCAATTTCAATTATATGTTATCATGAAAAAAGGAAAAGGACTCACAGTTAATTAAATTAATAAGTCAAAGCAAATTATATGAGAAATATTAAGTCGTACTTAATAGCGCAGTTTATGGAAAAATTGCATTGCATTGCAATTGAAAATTTGCTAGCAATATTAGATAACATACTGTTAAATGGCAGCCATATCTTAAACTTTATTATTTAATTTCTCCGAAAACGGATCCAAATGCACGGTAGCTGTGCATATAGGGCACGATTTATCAATCATTTTGCTGTTTATTTCATTAAAATCATCGGTACAGATTTGGAGAAATTCTCACTTTTCTATTTCTCTCATAACATCCTATGTTAATTCAAAAAAAAAATGCTGGTAATATTAGATATCAAACTGTTAAATGGCATCCATATTTTCAACTTTATTATTTAATTTCTCCGAAAACGGACCCAAATTCACGGAAGTTGTGCATATAGAGCACGATATATCAATCATTCTGCTGTTTATTTCATTTAAATCATCGGTACAGATTTGGAGAAATTCTCATTTTTCTATTTCTCTCATAACATCCTATGTTAGTGCAAAAAAACATTTATAAAAGCTGGTAGGCGTCGTATGGAATTTGCGCCGTTTTCTTGGATACATAAAAATGCCGTTATAATAGACCCTGTCAACCCATTATAAGCCTAGCATATAAACGAGCGAAACTGACGATCTCTGAAAATAAGTGAATAATTTAAATATTGGTCACTCTCTTGCGATGAATAGTTTGTAATTGGGCTAACAATAAAAGTTTATATTTTGTTTCTATATTTATATATACACAGATAATAATACAAATTGAAGAATGTTTTATTAAAGTATTTATTTTATATAAATAACATGTTTATATAATATTCATCGTCATGTGTACTTTTTCTTATTTTCCCAAGGTGGCATCTTTATGTTCCCATAGGTTAGCTTTCTTCATAATTTATTTATTTTATTAAATGAAATTTAATTTATTTAATTTCAATGAAAATTTATATGCATATTTAAACATATGCATATATATATAACATTTGTTATTAATTTGTTTATATTTTAATCTAACAAGTTTGAAATGGCTCCAGGAAACGCAAAACGGTAAGATTTTATTTATTGGCTGATTGTGTTCGCCTTTTTAAAGCCTGAACCCATTAAATATGGGTAAAATGGGTATAATGTATTTGTGCAGCCGTATGTAACACGCAGAAGAAAGGATCTTCAATATGATCTTCTTCGGTGAAAAAGCATACCGCAAATTCTGTCCTTGCTATCCTTTTTTGTTTAAGGCTACATTCTATGATCTTAGCTTCTGCACCCGTCCAACTCATTGTTGTGGTTTCGAAGCACTGCTATGCCTATAATTCGCAAAGTAATGTCTTTTTTTTCTCCACTCACTTTGAACTTTCAAGCAGATCGGCAGATTTTTAAAATTTTTCATTTTTCGACCAGCAAGGCACCTTTTCTCAAAATAGGGTATTTTAACTATTCATAAGCAATGTAACCAAATAGCACAAACCATCTTATATATACATTTTTATTTAATGTCTATAAAAAATATAATTTTGTATTGAGTGTGCTACTATTAGTACAGTCAATAATAATTTTTTTTATAAATTATATACCATTCTTATAAAAAAAGATTATCAATGACGCGACCCGCCAAATAGTTGCTTATGTGTGTCTCATCTCACACATTTTGGTTCAAATCTGCATATATGTATGTGTCTGCCAAGCCAAGGGAAGTCTATGAATTTAACAAGATTGCAACGTTCTGTTGCGCATGTGACGTCACAGTCCAAGGCTTTTTATGTGCGATCATTTCGTATATAAAATTATTACATATGTCAACAAATTATTTTCTATAAAATACCCCATTAATAAGTTATTTAAATGTACCTAATAAATGTAGAAATATATTCTAAACATCACAAGAAATAAAATTCTATTAACTGTGACGTCATAATATATGAAGTTGGGCACCGTGCGCGTAACCCTTTGATCTGAATGCCATGGCCAAAGACAATATAAACACTAAGATGAGTAACGCCTTACAAAAAAATGCTACTATGCAACTTGATTTTTTAAAAATTGAGAACGAAAACGAAATCTGTAGCATTGCGCTCTCACAGACGAGAGAACGAAAAAGCTAAAAATAGAATTTGCTCTCAGCCTCGGCTCTGTGAGGGCCGTGCAAGCAATTATGTTTGTATGCGTGTGAATATACATACATAACAGCATATTTGAATGGGTTGTTATTCACTCCTCTGGCAAAGTCTCTGGCTGGCAAAGAAACAATTTTCTTAGTTTTTTAGCGCAGATCACGACCTACACAAAATTTCTGTTTTTTTGTGTACTGAGGTTGGTACCATACAAAAAAATTTGTATTTTTAAGTCGATGCGAATATTTATGTAAATTTTTTATATTTGAAATTATTAATTAAATTATTATTTTTTCAAAGATACATTTAATTAATTTTTTTTTATTTTATTATTTTTGTTGTTTGAATTTTAAAGAACAAAGCACGCAGGGAACACCGCGAGGAGACCATTTTAATTATAATGGGGTCATAACTAAATATGACCTTCGGGTATTTTCTGCGGACCCAACAAAAAACACAAAATGCATTCATATATCAACACAAATTTGGGATAGGTCATGATCTGCGCTAGAAAACTAACAAAATAAATTTCTTGCCAGCTAAAGCCAGAGCAGTGAATAACAACACATACATACATACTTTAAAGATCTTATGCATGATAATTCACGCATACAACGAAAGGTGCACGCATGCTATTGGCTGAGACAAGAATTTTTCTCGAGCATACACTGTCCAAAAAGAAAAGTGAAATCAATCTATGTGTGCTATTTTCTTAACATAGTTATTGCGCAAGAAGCGCCTTGTGTAAAAATTATATAAGTTCTTAAATTTTCCTGTAAAATTATTTGTTAATATCTAGGGTAATATATCATTTAAATAAAGCATGCATTTCATGGATAAAGCACAAGCACATTGCGTTGATCGTAAGTTCTAAACTTTTTCGTTCAATGTACTTCGAAAACAAAGCGACGCAAAGCAGCATCGACCAGCTTTGCTGAAGGCAGGCTGGCGACTAACTTCGTAGCTCGTGTCAGCATCAGCAAGCCGCGACTTCGGCAGTCGTTTGTCTGGTCTTTGGAGAACGAACAACCAGTCGGCAGGCATGCCGTACGAAGCCTCAAAGGCCAGATGAAAGGCCAGGCTAGAAATTTTGCGTCGCATTCAAATGTACGGGCGTTACTCATCTTAGTGTTTATATTGTCTTTGCCATGGCTTGCTGATATTCAAATTTTTACCTACTTGCGCCGAGACCCGGCTCTTCAACAACAACATTAGTACCCTAATTCTGCTGTTGCGCGCTGCCTTGTAGGAACGACAGAGAACCCCGCAAAGAACACTGTGGCATTTTGTGTCCCTTTTCTTTGCACTGAGTTTCCTATGTCCTCATTATGGCTCACAAAACTCTTGTTGATCAAAATGGGGGATGAAGAACAAATTGGGTTTCGTGTGCGTTTGAGGGCGTGGCATGTCGGCGGCGTAAAACCCCGCAGGCGGGTATTTGTAGTCGGGCACAGCCTAGAGTGTGTACCCAGGTAGAGGATAAGGGAAAATAACACCTTGCATATGGGCATTCTTATCATACCGTATGCTAGGCAAAAATTAACACCTGCACAATCTAGGCCACAAAAAATGTGCGCAGAATCTAGCACACAGAGTGAATGTGTGCAAAATTAGCGTCGATTTTTGGTACTTAGTATCGGAAAAGAAATCGGTAACTTTTAAATGCATTTATTTATATTAAGCACAGAACCTAATAAATTTAAATGCAGAATTGTAAAAAATTAAATTATTTACTGCCTAAATACATTTGTTTTTCAATTTTAATTTATAATATGGGTAAACCATGGGGTTTAAATATAAGGTTTCCACCATTCCATAAATATCCAAATTTAGGGATAATGGCCCCGAAAACCGCATATACACGATTCAAGCCTATAGTTTCACCTAGACAACTGTGAAAATTTGATTAAAATCGTCGGTACCATTTTTAAGATATTTGGAAAAGAGTTCAACAACCCCCAGCCAGCCTTATATAAAATGACCGCAAAAAATCAACCTTCTTATTTCTTAACTCAGAGACAATGGACCTCAATGCACGCTATACCCTCTTGTAGATACATATTTTAAGAAGCTTTAGGCACTAATTTTAAGTAAATGGACGGTACAGATTTTGAGAAAATTAATTAATTGTAAACCAACCTCATATAGTTCATTCATAAAGTCTATCGAACTGCTAGTTCCTACATGAACTGAATCACTGCCTGGTATCAGTGCTGAACAATTTTGTACAGAATTGGGCGGGAACCAATTCAATTTCAATTATATGTTATCATGAAAAAAGGAAAAGGACTCACAGTTAATTAAATTAATAAGTCAAAGCAAATTATATGAGAAATATTAAGTCGTACTTAATAGCGCAGTTTATGGAAAAATTGCATTGCATTGCAATTGAAAATTTGCTAGCAATATTAGATAACATACTGTTAAATGGCAGCCATATCTTAAACTTTATTATTTAATTTCTCCGAAAACGGATCCAAATGCACGGTAGCTGTGCATATAGGGCACGATTTATCAATCATTTTGCTGTTTATTTCATTAAAATCATCGGTACAGATTTGGAGAAATTCTCACTTTTCTATTTCTCTCATAACATCCTATGTTAATTCAAAAAAAAAAATGCTGGTAATATTAGATATCAAACTGTTAAATGGCATCCATATTTTCAACTTTATTATTTAATTTCTCCGAAAACGGACCCAAATTCACGGAAGTTGTGCATATAGAGCACGATATATCAATCATTCTGCTGTTTATTTCATTTAAATCATCGGTACAGATTTGGAGAAATTCTCATTTTTCTATTTCTCTCATAACATCCTATGTTAGTGCAAAAAAACATTTATAAAAGCTGGTAGGCGTCGTATGGAATTTGCGCCGTTTTCTTGGATACATAAAAATGCCGTTATAATAGACCCTGTCAACCCATTATAAGCCTAGCATATAAACGAGCGAAACTGACGATCTCTGAAAATAAGTGAATAATTTAAATATTGGTCACTCTCTTGCGATGAATAGTTTGTAATTGGGCTAACAATAAAAGTTTATATTTTGTTTCTATATTTATATATACACAGATAATAATACAAATTGAAGAATGTTTTATTAAAGTATTTATTTTATATAAATAACATGTTTATATAATATTCATCGTCATGTGTACTTTTTCTTATTTTCCCAAGGTGGCATCTTTATGTTCCCATAGGTTAGCTTTCTTCATAATTTATTTATTTTATTAAATGAAATTTAATTTATTTAATTTCAATGAAAATTTATATGCATATTTAAACATATGCATATATATATAACATTTGTTATTAATTTGTTTATATTTTAATCTAACAAGTTTGAAATGGCTCCAGGAAACGCAAAACGGTAAGATTTTATTTATTGGCTGATTGTGTTCGCCTTTTTAAAGCCTGAACCCATTAAATATGGGTAAAATGGGTATAATGTATTTGTGCAGCCGTATGTAACACGCAGAAGAAAGGATCTTCAACCACTTAAAGTATGTATTCTTGATCAGCATCATAGCCTAGTCGATCTTGCCATGTGCGTCCTGTCAGATACCTGTCAGGTATCTTTCATTCTATAGCTATAGCGTCGTTTGTTGTTGGATGTAACGGTATCCCCTAGCCGTGCACTCCCAACTAGAGCTTTCTTACTTGTTTTTTACCAAAAAGCTATTGAAAATGAATGAACATTTTTTTCAAACGAACTGGTAAATAAAGGAATTTTAAATTTTGACATAGCTTAGTCGTTAGTACATTGTTAAAATTTTTTGGAATGGTGCTAAGTTTTTAAAACTAAAAATTAAAAATAGATAATAAAATTGTTGCTTAACTTATTTGATTTAAATTTACCATTAAATATAAAAAAGAAGAGTTTCTAATGGAAGCCTTTTCTATAAATCTATTTTTCGTTCTGCACCACGTTGACTTTTTAGGGCCAATTGTATGGGAAATATGTTGGCTGCCTTTGTATACACTTACAACACTGTCCTGTGTCCCATTGAACAAGAAGTAGTTGCATGATGGATCTTTGCAGTAACCAAATGCAGCCAAAGAGTTTGTGTTAAGTCTAATTGACTTAAAGTGCAAAACACATGCATTGTTATGAAAAGTGTATGCTTCTCGAATAATGGGTACAATGTTTTTTTTTTTTTTTAAATCGCACACACTTGATTTAACGTGGCCATAAATTCTTGGACACTCATTTCAGTATCCAAATTGTTGTAACCTGAAAGTGCTGCGCGGCATCCTTTCAAATTACTAACTAACTGAACTTCTCTGTTTAAGCCATCATGACAATTGTGGTATTTTTTCCAAAAGCATTTTAATGTCGCTTCGACAAAGCATGCGTATTATTAAACTCAGACGGACAATTTGTAGGCTCATTAAGACTATAATTAGAATTATTATTTTCTATGCTAGACATATCACTAATATTATTGCTAATTTCTAGTTTACTGTCAACATGATTACTACCACTAGATACGTCCTGGCGTTCTTTTGAGTAGGCAGCCTGAAATGGGTAAAACATCTCACCAATAAGGGTTATACAAAATATTAAAGCTCTAATATTTCTTACGAACTTAAAACTTTTCGTAATAATTTTTCGATTCTTAACATTATCTGCCAGTTGAAAATCTGTCTAATTTCGCTCTATAAACTTATTGTTAACAATAAGTAATATAGATTGAAAATCAGTTGGACTTAAATTTCCAACTGGAGATATTATGCTTCTGGAAATGGCTTCTGTTATGGCATCACGAAATCCAAGAAAGATTGTCCCTAAAAAATTTTTTATATTTAATGGTAAATTTAAATCAAATAAGTTAAGCAACAATTTTATTATCTATTTTTAGTTTTTAGTTTTAAAAACTCAGTACAATTTCAAAAAATTTTAACAATGTACTAACGACTAAGTTATGTCAAAATTAAAAATTCCTTTATTTACCAGTTCGTTTGAAAAAAATGTTCATTCATTTTCAATAGCTTTTAGGTAAAAAACAAGTAAGAATGCTCTAGCTGGGAGTGCACGGCTAGGGGATACCGTTTCTTCCAACAACAAACGACGCTATATGTTGCGCTATTGAGCTTTTTCAATAGCTTTCACAAATAGAAATAATTAACTATTTATTTTTTGTGTTCAAAATTGTTTTATATTTCTTAAAGTTACGAGAAGCAGGCAGACCCGAATTGGTCTGTGCTTATTATTTAAGAACAATAGATTGTATATAGGCAAGCGAACTCGAATTAGTACGTGCCAATTTTAGCGAAGAGACAATTATTAGTTATAATTTTGAGTAATGCAAGTGGCCGATGCGTACCAAATGCATGAAGCGAACTGACTTAACTAACTCTATGCGCAGCATCGAGGCCTTCGCATAAGTAAAGCTAGGACAATAAAACGATCGTTACAGCGAAGAGCGGCAGCTCTATGTAAATGAATTCTTAAGAGCGAAATTTAGGCACTTGCTTTGCAGAGCGAGTATTATAAGATAAAATTAAGATGCTGCTCTTATCAGTTGCGAGGCTGCGTAAGCAGACATTCTCCCCCCGTTGGAAGGCATGGGCTTTCAACAGATTCCCTGATGGGCAATAGGCATAGCTTGATTGCAGCTCTTCTCGTTTCTCCTGTTGCGGTGCGCAAAATGGCTACTCGAGCGACTCCATCCTTTCCCACGATTAACTCTGTGATTCTCGCCAGTGGCCACCTTAGAGGCGGCAGATTTTCTACCTTTACGAGGACTATGTCGTTGACGCATAGTCGTGGCTTCGGAGTACGCCCTTTGGAGCGCTGCTGAAGCAGTGTTAAGTATTCTTCACGCCAGCGAGACCAAAACAATTGTTGGAGGTACGTTACGCGTTGCCAACCATCCAGACGATTGAATTGAAGGTGCGTCACATCAGGTTCAAAGAACGATGAGCTGGGTCCACCAATCAAGAAATGAGCTGGAGTGAGCACATCTAAATCTGCTGGATCTTCTGAAAGAGGAAACAATGGCCTGGAAATAATTATCGATGCTATGTGACAGACTAGGGTGCGAAACTCTTCGAAGTTGAGAACGCAAGATCCAACAGCACGTGTAAGGAAGCTTCCGGCCGGGGTATAATTCTCAGTTTTACCAGGTCTGGCGAGTTACAAGTTATTTATAATTTCGCCGGGAGAGTGGGCTTAAAGGGGGGGTGAGTATCCTGACCAAACCAAACCCAGATCTACCTCTACACACCTACACCATCGGGCCGTGGCCTCCTACCAACTATGCTAGCGGGCTGTGGCCTCGCACCAACTACACTAGCGGGCCGTGGCCTCGCACCATCTCCACTACCTAGACACCAACCGGCAATGCCCACCCCGGAGCCACAATCTCGTATCGCATGCCCCTCGTTCGAGGTTAGGTCGAACACCGGTTAGTTCCGATTTTAAGGTAAGCCGGGTTACCAGGAAACAAGGAATAATCCAATACTTTCTAGATAATTACAACGTTGGCACTTTATTCACTATTATTCATTCCGACCTTATCGTAAATCCTAAGCTAAACCCTGCCGCACTGTTTTCTGGAACCCTAGCGCTCCACTATACCATCTATGATTTCGTTTATCTCGCGCAGCACTTCTACTCACCCTTAACGTTCAATCCCAAGTGCCGGCACGCTCGCCGGCAAGCCATGCGCTCGCTTCGGCTGCTCAACTTCGCCGCGAGCTTTCGCAACTTCGCCTCGGAGCTTTCGCTCTTCGCCGCCGAATTGAAGTTGCGCTCTCAAAGACGGTGTTGAGCAACCGATCGATAACGCACGGATGCAGCGGCGGCCGGCGGTTAAATTCAAACTCACTATTTAAATCAATTATAATCTTCGCGGCTCCTTGCCTCTTTGCTACTAATCGAACTGCTTATATTACTGATGGCTCCTTGCCTCTTATTTCACTAAGATCTTAACCTAATATAATTAATACTTATAACTAAGGAAAATTAATACGTTGTCCCGCCAGCGGCTCCTTGCCGTCTTTTGGCCAAAGGGATGACGGCTCCTTGCCGTGAAAACTGTGGGGTGGCTGGTCTCATTAGCCGCCTCACACCCCCTCCCCTCACTTCGGACAGGTGACGGTCACGTCGCCTTTCGCGTTCAGCATAACGCTGTACCTTCTCTCCCCGTCGGACACGTGGAACCGAGTACGTCGGCACCGGAAGCGGCGGATTCGCGCCTCTCTGGCGATTAGGTCCACCACGCCCGACGACAACGGTGTTCCAAGAGGAAACACCTTCCAGCCAGAGGGGGTGGAATCGGGCACGGGTTCCTCGACGGCGCCCTCCGGTTTTACCCCAACGTCAGCACTGTGGGCGATCCCCTCGACCTCGGTGTCGGGTTTCTTGGGGTGGCTCACCGGTGTGACCCTCACGTCGGCACTGCGGGCGACCGTGTCGACCTCGGTGTCGGGTTCCTCCTCCAGCACTGAGTCCAGGCTAGTGTCCCACCCGTCGATGCCATCGAAAAGGTCCACTATGTCGTCCCACAACTCGCTCTCCATGGGAGTCTTTAGAGCCATGGGGGAGGAATCCTGGGTTGGACTCGAAAGCTTGGGTGACGAAGCCGTCACCACCGCGTCCTCTTCCTCGGACCAGACTTCATCCCGGCCTTCCTGGCGAACCGTGAAGGAACCTTTTCGGGATGGCGCCTTGCCTTCTTGGCCGAACCAGGCGTCGTCTAACTCCCGCCGGGCGATGGTGTCGGGTGTCTCAGCGCGGGCAATAGGCACAAGCGCGGGCATCTCGTCCTCGTCGTCGAACCACTCCTCCTCCGATTCCTTAGGAAAGGTTTCGTCTGGCGCCTCGGCGCGGGCTGTGGAAACGGCCGAGTTCGCCGCGTCCTTGGTGCTGAGATAGTGCTCCTCCACGACCATCTGGCAGACCGCAATCGGTATCGGCCAGGGTTCGGGATGCCCTCCTCGAGAAGCGATCTTGCAGTGGCGGTTATCCTTCCCGAGCTGGGGAGGACCCTCCTGGCGCTCGCGGGGCGAACGTGGCACGCACCGCTGCGATCCTTCGGGCTTCTCGGTCTCCGTGCGAAGCCTCTTCGTGGCCGAAGAGTATGCTCCCTCGGGACTGGGTCAGCGATGGCCTCCACTCCGGCGACGCTTGCCCCTGGCGGCTCTCCGTCGACGATGGCGGCTGCGTCGGCGCTTTTCGCCGGGGCCTTCTTTGGCACCCCCCCATTCGCGCTTTGCGGGGTTCAGACGGGGTTTGTTGGCTACCGCGGGGATTTTCGGTAGGTACCGCAGCAATACCCTGGGAAACTGGCTGCCCGGGTCTACCTCCAGACGGTGGGTGGCAAAGCGGCGACGGAATTCCGGCTCGTCCTCCGTTGACGGGTCCCCTCCCACTAAGGGTTCTGGGTCGAGGCCCAGCGGGTCTGCTTCCCCGTCGTTTGCGCGGATGCCGTTCGGCACCTCCGTCGGTGGCGACTCTGCGTCTCCGGCCGACGGGGATATCTCTTCTCCTACCGCCTCCACGTCCTGCGCTGGTGGTGTATGCTCCTCCGTTCCGAATGGTGCGGACTCTTCCTCTCCATCCTTCCATCTCGCCGGCCGCGGTTGGGGTTGCCGGCTCTGATGATTGTGACGAGTGGGATGCGAGGGGCGGAGAAGCAGGCTCTTCCGCGTACGGTGGCGAGTTCCGGACGAATGGTGCCTCCACGAACATTGTCGTGACCTCGACTGCCATCAGCAAGACCATCCCGTCTAGCCTCTCCATTATGCTGGTCCGCCGGCGAGGCGGTCCTTCTTGCCGTTCTCTTCGATAGTACTCACGCCCCTGGCGTGGGTCGCACGGACGGCCTGCGGCTCCCGGCCCGGGGAAAGGCTCGGTGTCCCTGCTGCTGTTGTCTTCGTCTGACGATATGTCGATAACTTCGGGTTCCATCTGAAAGTGCAGATTATTGGTTAACTTACTCTATACTTATTTGTTATTTCCCTATTCTCTCAGTGCGGCTCACACTTTACTATGCCTATTCTGAATTATGTTGTTAATGTTAGTTTTATCTAAGCTTAATCATAATAGTTTCGTTGGGCGACGGGTATTGCTCTCATCCTTCGCTAACTCGTGGACATTCGCGTGCCCTGGATCTTCGTCTTCTTCGTCGCTCGTCGTCTTTCTGTAGAATGGTTTCAATTGTGAGATGTTGGCCACCCTCTTCTTGCGGTCGTCTGATTTCACCAGCCGCACAATATTGGGGGATATGAATCTGACGACTTTGTAGGGGCCGTTAAATTTGGGTGCCAACTTTGCGGCGAAACCATCGGCAGCGTAGGACAACTGGTGCTGCTTCAACAGGACCATCGTGTCCAACGAGGGCCGCCACTCTCGTCTCCGCAAGTTGTAATACCTGCCCTGGTCCTTTGATGCGTGCTGGCGGTTACTGTGGACGATATCAAAAATTTCTTTTAGCCTATCCGCCTTTGTCCTAGGGTCGAGCGCACTAGTTGCGGACCCCGGAGTTACCTGATCGTACAGAGCTGCGGGTAACCGAGGTTCCCTGCCCTGCATCAGGAAATCGGGACTAAAGCCCGTTGAATCTGCCACGCTCGTGTTGACCGCCAGCGAGATCTCGGGCAAGAGTTCATGCCATGAACTCTGGTGGCCCTCAATAAATTGAGCTTTCATGGTCTTTACAGTCCGGTTAGTCCTCTCAGTGGGATTCTCTTGCGGACAGTACGGAGCGGTATACTGGATCTCTACACCCAGGGACCCCAAAAATAACTTGAAGCTCCGACTCGTAAATTGTACCCCGTTGTCGCACACAAACTTTCTAGGTACCCCGAACCTACTTAGAATCCTCTCTCGAAACGCAGTTTGCAGGTGTGCTGCCGTGGCTCTTCTGAGAGGGACCAACTCCACCCATTTCGAGAAAGCGTCATGGAACACCAATAGCATCGTGTTTCCATGTTTCGACCGTGGAAGGGGTCCGACGAAGTCCGCGCAAGATACCGCCATCGGCTCTACCACCTGCCTCGTCAGCATGCGACCGGTTTGAGTTGCTCACTCTTGAATTTTTGGCAGTCTTCGCAACATTTCACGTATCTGGCGGCATCGCGGAACATACCCGGCCAGTAGTACCGCTGGGCTAACCTCGCCACCGTTTTTCTGACACTTTGATGTCCGGCCGTGATGAAATTATCGCAGTACCCTCTGGCGTTGACCACTGCCTACGCATAGTTTCCAAGAGATGTAGTCCTCATCGTCTATCCGGTGACCCAAATGCCTATATAGCTGTCCGTTTTCCTCGGTGTCATCCGGGAACTTGGCTGGCTCTTTGGCGACTCTAACACGCATCCTCGCGACCCATTTGCAGGGGGCCTCGGCCACCACTGCTTGTTGACAGGGAAAGGCTCGGTGTCCCTGCTGCTGTTGTCTTCGTCTGACGATATGTCGATAACTTCGGGTTCCATCTGAAAGTGCAGATTATTGGTTTACTTACTCTTTACTTATTTGTTATTTCCCTATTCTCTCAGTGCGGCTCACACTTTACTATGCCTATTCTGAATTATGTTGTTAATGTTAGTTTTATCTAAGCTTAATCATAATAGTTTCGTTGGGCGACGGGTATTGCTCTCATCCTTCGCTAACTCGTGGACATTTGCGTGCCCTGGATCTTCGTCTTCTTCGTCGCTCGTCGTCTTTCTGCAGAATGGTTTCAATTGTGAGATGTTGGCCACCCTCTTCTTGCGGTCGTCTGATTTCACCAGCCGCACAATATTGGGGGATATGAATCTGACGACTTTGTAGGGGCCGTTAAATTTGGGTGCCAACTTTGCGGCGAAACCATCGGCAGCGTAGGACAACTGGTGCTGCTTCAACAGGACCATCGTGTCCAACGAGGGCCGCCACTCTCGTCTCCGCAAGTTGTAATACCTGCCCTGGTCCTTTGATGCGTGCTGGCGGTTACTGTGGACGATATCAAAAATTTCTTTTAGCCTATCCGCCTTTGTCCTAGGGTCGAGCGCACTAGTTGCGGACCCCGGAGTTACCTGATCGTACAGAGCTGCGGGTAACCGAGGTTCCCTGCCCTGCATCAGGAAATCGGGACTAAAGCCCGTTGAATCTGCCACGCTCGTTTTGACTGCCAGCGAGATCTCGGGCAAGAGTTCATGCCATGAACTCTGGTGGCCCTCAATAAATTGCGCTATCATGGTCTTTACAGTCCGGTTAGTCCTCTCAGTGGGATTCTCTTGCGGACAGTACGGAGCGG
This sequence comes from Drosophila virilis, assembly GCF_030788295.1. Classification (NCBI taxonomy): domain Eukaryota; kingdom Metazoa; phylum Arthropoda; class Insecta; order Diptera; family Drosophilidae; genus Drosophila; species Drosophila virilis. The sequence continues at coordinate 27,016,208 of NC_091545.1, forward strand.
TATACTGGATCTCTACACCCAGGGACCCCAAAAATAACTTGAAGCTCCGACTCGTAAATTGTACCCCGTTGTCGCACACAAACTTTCTAGGTACCCCGAACCTACTTAGAATCCTCTCTCGAAACGCAGTTTGCAGGTGTGCTGCCGTGGCTCTTCTGAGAGGGACCAACTCCACCCATTTCGAGAAAGCGTCATGGAACACCAATAGCATCGTGTTTCCATGTTTCGACCGTGGAAGGGGTCCGACGAAGTCCGCGCAAAGTACCGCCATCGGCTCTACCACCTGCCTCGTCAGCATGCGACCGGTTTGAGTTGCTCACTCTTGAATTTTTGGCAGTCTTCGCAACATTTCACGTATCTGGCGGCATCGCGGAACATACCCGGCCAGTAGTACCGCTGGGCTAACCTCGCCACCGTTTTTCTGACACTTTGATGTCCGGCCGTGATGAAATTATCGCAGTACCCTCTGGCGTTGACCACTGCCTACGCATAGTTTCCAAGGGATGTAGTCCTCATCGTCTATCCGGTGACCCAAATGCCTATATTACTGTCCGTTTTCCTCGGTGTCATCCGGGAACTTGGCTGGCTCTTTGGCGACTCTAACACGCATCCTCGCGACCCATTTGCAGGGGGCCTCGGCCACCACTGCTTGTTGACAGGTCTCTAGAGGATGCCTCGACAGGGCATCGGCCACGACGTTGAGCTTCCCTCGACGATAATGAACGTCAAATTGGAATTGCTGCAGTTCCAATGCCCATCGCGCAATCCCTCCTGACGGGCTCTCGATCGAATTCAGCCACTTGAGCGCTAGATGGTCCGTTATTACGTCGAATCGGTACCCTTCTAGGTAGCAACGCAACTTCCGGATCGACCACACGATTGCCAGGCACTCTTTCTCAGTGGCGGAATAGTTTACCTCGGCCTTCAGCAACTTTCGGCTCGCGTATGCTATCACCCGCTCTTGTCCATCAATCGTCTGCGTCAGCACTGCACCGAGGCCATACTCACTCGCGTCAGTCTGCAAGACGAACTTGGCGGAAAAGTCGGGGCAAGCCAACAAAGGGGCAGTCGTCAAGCTCTCCTTCAATTGACGCAATGCCTCCTCCTGTTCTTGCTCCCATGCCCATTTCTGCCCCTTCCTTAAGAGCGCTGTGAGTGGCTGTACCTGGGTCGCGAAATTGGGTACGAAACGCCTGTACCATGACGCCATCCCGAGACACTGTCGCAGTTCTTTGCAATTTGTTGGGGCCCTCAGGTTTCGTATCGCCCCCACTTTCTCCGGATCGGTCCGTATCCCTTCTCCGCAAATTACATGTCCTAGGTAGACTAACCTCTCCCGGAAGAAGCTGCATTTTTTTATATTTAACCGGAGATTGGCCGCCCTTAGCCGGCGGAATACCTCCCTCAAATTCTCTACATGCTGTGTTTTCGTCGCTCCTATTACCACGATGTCGTCTAGGTAAGCGAACGCATGAGGCTCCATCTGCGGCCCTATTACCGTATCCAAAGCGCGCTGGAATGTCGCACACGCCGAGTGTAAGCCGAATGGCATCACTCGCCATTGGAAAAGACCTCTTCCAGGGACTGTGAACGCCGTACACTCCCGGCTATCGGCTGCCATCGGTATCTGCCAGTACCCGTGCTTCAAATCCAGAGTGGAGATGAACCGGGCGTGGCGCAACCGCTCCAGGATGTGGTTAATACGAGGCACCGGATAAGCGTCCGGAATGGAATGTGCGTTGAGTTGTCGGTAGTCAATGCAAATACGCCACTCGCCAGTCTTCTTCTTGACCAAGACGATCGGGGAGCTGTGCGGACTACGCGACGGCTCGATGGCATTTGCCCGGATCAACTCATCCACTTGCTCGTCGATCACCCTCTGCATGGCCGGATTCTTGGGGTAGTACCTTTGTTTAAACAGCTTGTCATCCTTCAGCCGGATTCGAAGAGAGCCAGCTCTGACTCCAGGAACTCCCTCAGTTCTGGGTCCAGACCCGCTGGCCAATCCGCCTCTTCGATGCCGTTATCGCCCCATCCTGGGACCATTTCGATTCCAGATAGAACTCCGTGGCCGCTCGATTCTGGCGATCGCTCCTGGCCTTCTATGTCCGTGTGGATTCTGGTCATCGCTCCTTCTCCGTCCTTTCTCTTGCACGTTCCTGCCGTGCCGCTTCCGTAGCCATTAGAAGTCTGCCTCTGCAGCTCTATGCGCCACCTCTTGGGTTCTCCAGGCTGTCGATTCGGCCCGGACTTTACTCCCCTTTTCCTGACCTTTTCCGTCGAAGGCCGAGCAGGTACTCCCTTCCCATGACTGGGGAGGCATGCCTTTGGCTCCCTCTGTAGCCGAGCAGGTGCCCCCATCATGACTTGGGAGGCCTTCCTCCGGCTCCCTCTGTAGCCGAGCAGGTGCTCCCTTTCCATGCCTTGGAAGGCCTTCCTCCGGCTCCCTCTGATGCCGAGCAGGTGCTCCCTTTTCATGCCTTGGGCGGCCTTCCTCCGACTCCTCGCTCGTTCCTGGCCTCACGCCCGGTGTCGTCGCTGCTTCTAGGACCAGTTCCGCCTCGCCGCAGCGTATGGTGGTATTCATCGCCCCCAAAAAATCCATACCCAGGATTACATGGTCCAGCATTGAGGGCATGATGAGCCTCGTCATGCTGATCGTTTTTCCCCCTAAGCTGGCGTCTACTCTCAAAGCCTTTTCTAACTCTAGGGTGGACCCATCTGCCAGGCGGATACGTGCCTGTATTTCCTCCGCTCTTCCCCGGATCGTCCATTTGCGTACGCAGTCCTCACTCATGAAGCTACGAGTGGCTCCTGTACTGATCGTGGCGGGCATCGTTCGTCCGCCAATTTCTACCGTAGCGACGATCCGGCCACCGTCCACCTTCAGTGCACTATTTGAACTAGAGACACCCTGACCCAAGGGTTGGCTGCCTGAGTACTCCGCCCTCTGCCTCACGACGGTCTCGTATTCTACGGCCAGTTGAGTTAGCTGGGATAGGGTAGAAAAGTCTTGCCGTCGCACATAGAGCCTGTATTCCGGAGCGGCGTTCTCGTAGATCCGATGCAGCTCTTGTGCCGGCTCGTATCTAGCAAATATTCCTTGAACGCTTCACCTACGCGCTGCCTCCGGGATCGGATCTCGTCCTCAAGCCTCTCGAAATAACGAGGGGGCAAGAAAAACTCCAAGAAATCCCCCCTAAACACAGCCCACGGCACATCCCTTAGCCCACTGCTCAGAAACCAACGAGCAGCCCTATCGCAGAATACCTCGTTCATTGCCCTGGGCATACGGTCGAGGGCTATACCATAGGTGATAGCGCGCTCCTCGAGGTCCTCTAAGAACCCAAGGGGGTCGGAGCGTCCATCGTACCTCATACTCCACTTCCGAGCTTGCTCCGGGACATTAGGAAGTGGCCTCGCATCCGATGGATCGTGCAGCCTAGTGTAGCAGGGACCACCACCCGGTTCAGCAGGGGACCTCCCCACCTCTGCGTTGACCGCAGTTGCTCGGCGGTCTTCATTTCCACCGAGAGCAGGAACTGCCTCCACGCCCGAGACGGTCAAACTCGGGGTGGGCGCCTGCAAAAGCCCTTACAGCTGGGAGCTTCTGAGTTCAGGTTCCGACTTTTGCCGTGGCCGTCCACCAAAGTCGGGTGGGACGCCCCAAGATGGCGGCTCAAGAGTTTTAGCATACTGGGATTCCAGCTCGGCGAGCCGACGTGCCCTCCTGCACGTAGGTGGACAGCCGCTTACGTAGCTCCTCCACGCGCCCCTCCTTTTCCAGACCAAACTCCTGGGCGATCGCCACTAACTCGTCTTTGCGTCCCTGGTGAATCCAGCGGACGCCTACCCCGGGTTTTGGCACTCACCTGCCTCCATCCTTTATTGTATACTTCCTTGCTAGTCGACGTCGCTGTTTCCCTCTCTTCCCGTTCTAGGGGTTCCGTCGGTCCCTTTACTATTCCTCTCTCCTTTTCTTGGTGTTGGTGTCTTTTCCCTTTTACGCCGATCTTGCTCAGCCTCTTTGGTTCCTTTTAGTTTTCTTCTTTAGTTTTTTTTTTATTTTCTTTTTTTTTTTTTTTTCTTTTCGTCTTTATATCTTTCACCAAACAAAAATACAAAACAATATTCCACAAAAGTATTTACCCCCCTTTTTTAAAAAAAAAAAACTCAACAAAAGGTATTTCAAAATTTTCTTTTCTCACTTTTCCGCTTTTAGGCTGTTCCTTATGTGGTCCCTGCCTTTATTTGTATTGTGAATCTCGGCTTATTTTAATTTTATTATTATCCACTCATTTTTATTTATTTTTGTTTAATTAATTTTATTTTTAAAAGAAAATTTTATTATTATTCACTTATTTTTATTTATTTTTGTTTAATTAATTTTATTTATAAAAGAAAATTTTATTATTATCCACTTATTTTTATTTATTTTTGTTTAATTAATTTTATTTATAAAAGAAAATTTTATAATTATCCACTTATTTTTATTTGGCACTTGTTCCGCTCTTATTGTTCCCTTTGTTCACATTCACTTGAAGGGTGACCACATCACTGCCCCGACAGCTGTACTCACGAATTCAACTTTTCACCGCGCGTAAGTTGGATTCGCCCCACTGTACAACCGCTGCCGGGACGCCTTAACGGTCCTTCGTCGCCGACGTCGACTGTGCCGCGCGGGTGGGCACCCGTGTGCGAGCGTGGTGTCGACGTCGCCCGGCTGGCGCACGCGCGCTGTACTCTCACGACCGACCGTTATGTTTTCGTCTCTTTATCTTACTTGCCGGCTTGCTGCTAGCATTTATGTCACTCACCAGCTGCACGTGTTCATATTCTGGCTATGCCTAACACAAGGCATAGGAATGTTCTCTGGGGTATACCAGACTACTTAATACCCTATTTTCATATTTCGCACATACATGACATTCTCATTTTCTTGCTCTCTGCTAGGTTACCTTCCCTCTAGGGTATACCCGACTAGAAATACCCTATATTTTTTTTTTTTTTTTTTTTTTTGGAAAATACCTATTTGGGCTTGCTTGCGGGCTTTAATCCGCCGACATGCCACACCCCTAAACGCCTCTTGGTCCCTGCTCGGGCGCCACTTGTAAGGAAGCTTCCGGCCGGGGTATAATTCTCAGTCTTACCAGGTCTAGCGAGTTACAAGTTATTTATAATTTCGCTGGGAGAGAGGGCTTAAAGGGGGGGTGAGTATCCTGACCAAACCAAACCCAGATCTACCTCTACACACCTACACCATCGGGCCGTGGCCTCGTACCATCTATGCTAGCGGGCCGTGGCCTCGCACCAACTACACTAGCGGGCCGTGGCCTCGCACCATCTCCACTACCTAGACACCAACCGGCAATGCCCACCCCGGAGCCACAATCTCGTATCGCATGCCCCTCGTTCGAGGTTAGGTCGAACACCGGTTAGTTCCGATGTTAAGGTAAGCCGGGTTACCAGGAAACAAGGAATAATCCAATACTTTCTAGATAATTACAACGTTGGCACTTTATTCACTATTATTCATTCCGACCTTATCGTAAATCCTAAGCTAGACCCTGCCGCACTGTTTTCTGGAACCCTAGCGCTCCACTATACCATCTATGATTTCGTTTATCTCGCGCAGCACTTCTTCTCACCCTTAACGTTCAATCCCAAGTGCCGGCACGCTCGCCGGCAAGCCATGCGCTCGCTTCGGCTGCTCAACTTCGCCGCGAGCTTTCGCAACTTCGCCTCGGAGCTTTCGCTCTTCGCCGCCGAATTGAAGTTGCGCTCTCAAAGACGGTGTTGAGCAACCGATCGACAACGCACGGATGCAGCGGCGGCCGGCGGTTAAATTCAAACTCACTATTTAAATCAATTATAATCTTCGCGGCTCCTTGCCTCTTTGCTACTAATCGAACTGCTTATATTACTGATGGCTTCTTGCCTCTTATTTCACTAAGATCTTAACCTAATATAATTAATACTTATAACTAAAGAAAATTAATACGTTGTCCCGCCAGCGGCTCCTTGCCGTAATTTGGCCAAAGGGATGACGGCTCCTTGCCGTAATTTGGCCAAAGGGATGACGGCTCCTTGCCGTGAACACTGTGGGGTGGCTGGTCTCATTAGCCGCCTCACACACGATAAAAATGATTGTTCGCTGTCTTCACTGCTGCTTCCCAAAGGCCGCCAAAATGCGGTGAACGAGGAGGTATAAAATTCCAATCACTGGAATCAGCCATGCAAAAATTATGCACTGACTCAATATGATTACGACTTGTAAATAGACGCTTGAGATCGAGAAGCTCGTTTTTGGCGCCAACAAAGTTGGTAGCGTTATCCGACTATATCTGAGATGGCCTGCCTCGAGTCGATATAAACCTCTTAAGCGCATTCAAGAAAGAAGCTGTCAACAGATCCTTGACAGTGCCAGGTGAACCGCTTTAGTCGCGAAGCAGACGAAGACAGCCATGTAACATTTGGCTGGAGCTTTATTTCGTTCGTCTGGCTTATAGAAAAATGGTCCACAATAGTCAACACCAGAGACTTCAAAGGCTCGACAAGCAGTCAAACGTTCTTTGGGCAGATCACCCATTATATGCTCTATTAATCGAGGCTTGGCACGAAAGCATCTCACACATTTTCCAACCACCTTGGATACGGTCTTCCTTCCACCAATCGGCCAATACTGCAACCGAATATGAGCAAGAAGTGCCCGTGGACCAGCGTGTAAGTCCCGATTGTGAAACCGTGTGATGACCGAGTTTGTGATGGGGTGGTGACACGGGAGAATTATTGGATGGCGAGCGTCGAAATCCAGCGAAGAGTTTTTCAAGCGCCCATCAACTCTAGGAATTCCGAAATCATCCAAAAAAGGGTTAAGTGATGCCATACAACTGGACGGTTTAAAAACTCTTTTCGATTGCAATGATTTGATCTCTTCCCACAGGTGTGCTCTCTGGACGAGACTTAGTAAGAGTTGGGTCGCATCTTGTATATCAGACACTGTTAGTCCAGGATGCCAGCTTCTGTGTATGAATTTATAAATATATCCGAATATACGCTGCATTGTATCAAATGAGTTGACGTATTTACAAGTGACAGTTATATCAACGAAGGGAGATGACGCAATAAGGACCCTTTTTTTAAGTTCGAGTTCTGTCCTTTCTGACAAGCAAGAAGCAGGCCAGTCCAATTTGTTTTTAACTAGAAATTCTGGGCCGTTGAACCACAGTGACGATTGATCTTATTCACTGGGCGTAGATCCTCTCGAGAGTATATCTGCCGGGTTGAGTGAAGTAGGCACGTAACGCCGTTCCATGCCATTAGTTAGCTCTTGAACTGCTGTGACGCGATTAGCCACAAACACATTGAGCTTGCAGGGCTCGGTCCTTATCCAGGAAAGGCATACAGAAGAATCCGACCAACAGTAGAATTTTCCATCAAACAGATAAATTTTAGATATCTCACGCATGAGATTAGACAATAAGACGGCACCACAGAGCTCTAGCTTTGGAACTGTGATTGTTTTCAGAGGAGCTACACGCGATTTGGAACACAACAGCTGACAACTGGCTGATGTTCGTCGAGAAAGGACGTAGACACAGGCCCCATATGCTTTGATGCTGGCGTCGCAGAAACCGTGAGCTTCTAACTCTGCTGCAGGTATTGACACGAGACGTGGAAATTTAAGAAACTGTGCCTTCTCAAAACTGCAGCAAAGATCATGCCAAGCTGTTGCCAGTGATGATGGCAAGCTCTCGTCCCACTCAAGCTTCTCCTTCCAGATCTGCTGCATAAAGATTTTAGCCTTGGCAATTACCGGCCCTATGAGTCCAAGCGGGTCATACAAGCGAGCTATGGTCGATAGTATTGACCTTTTTGATGGTTTAGATCTCTGCTGAATGGACGAAAACGAAAACAACAATCAATCCGACGCTGAGTCCCAAGCCTGTCCTCTACGGGTATCCCTTTCAGTACAGCAGAATTGTTTGAGCACCACTTTCGCAACTTGAAGCCCCAACTTGCCAAGATTCCAGCCGTCTGATTAAGAAGTTCCTTTGCTTCTTGAATTGAATCACCCCCTGAAATGAGGTCATCAACGTAGAAGTCACGCCGCAAAATCCGAGATCCAATTGGAAAATTAGTTTCCTCATCCATAGACAGCTGATGCATAGCACGGATAGAGAGGAATGAAGCTGGCTTTGTTCCGTATGTAACTGTATCCAGCTTAAAAATCTTTATATCCTGTTCTGGCGAGTCTCGCCACAGAATGCATTGGAGAAAATCATCTGGTGCTGAAACGCGTACGCAGCGATACATTTTTCCAATATCTCCTGTTAGGGCGATCGGGAAATTACGAAAGCGAAGAAGGATATGAAACAGCGAGCTTTGAATAACAGGTCCAGCCATCAATAGTTCATTTAATGAATAACCTGACGAGGTAGCTGCTGAGCCGTCGAAAACGACTCGCAATTTTGTCGTTGAACTGTCTTCTTTAAAGACACAGTGATGAGGAAGAAAGTATTGACAAAGTCCTATAGACTCTGGAGCAACAGGCGGCATATGACCAAGATCCATGGCGATGACTTAGCGAAAGAGGCATGGGCTATCGGCGATGAATTTGCAGGCTCAGTCAGCTGACCAGACGGATATACGGAATTGTTTAAATGCAGCAGAGAATGATGTTTCGCCCCGCAGGTCCAACAGCATCCAGAGATGCATGATCGCAATTGATGACCTTTCTTTAGGCAATTCAAGCATGCAACTCGTTTTGCCTCCCTAAGCGGTAATGCAGGGGTCAAATTTCCAAATCGAGAACAATTATATATATTACGACCAGGGCTGTCACAAAAGACGCAGATAGGGGCGTCGTGGTTAGTGGCGATAAATGACGATCTACTGGTGTTAAATGCTCTAGTTTTTCCCACCTGATGGGTAGAGGCATGCCTTAGCAAAATTTACGGTTTCCATTGTTCGGCATCTCTGCTCCAGAAACGTAGCCATATGCTCCCACGATGGTATTAAATTAACGAACGACGAATCCTCTAGCCTTTCTTCCCATTTGGCTTGTGATATTGGGTCCAGCTTTTGTAAAATAATCTGCACAATGATGCATCCAGCGATTTGTTCGGAGTTGCCCATGCTCTTAAACGCGCGAAAATGTGCGTTGAATTGGTCGGATAACTCCCTTAGCGATACGGCCGATCCACCTGCCACCCTCTTGAGCCCCAATATCTCAAGTATGTGTGCCTGAAAAACCAAACGTCTATTATTTAACCTTTTCTCCAATAAATTAAGTGCTATGGCATAATTATCGTTGATTATTTCCAATGATCGAATCGCGTCCAGCGCTGTATCCTTCAGGCACGATCGAAGATGCTGCAGCTTTTCGATATCTGCTAGATCAGGATGATTTTCTATGACGGTTGTGAACATAGAATAAAAGTCGGCCCATTCTGTGTAACCACCACTGAACGTAGGCAACTTTATTGAGGGTAGTGTTGGCGGTGCCTTAGCTCTAACTGTCTGCGAGGGCAGCACAGATTGGTCGCGAAATGTTGAGCAGGGCAATATTGAGACACGTTTCGCAATTTCACTCCGAACCGAAATTTCCATAGAAACTGCTAACTCGTCGAAGTCCTCACGCAATTCGTTACCGATTTCATCAAAGTCTAGTTCTTCGAGGCTAGTGTGAGTAATATCAAATGAGGTCTGAAGCCGCTCGATTTGCTTCAGCCTAACACTAAGACCGCACTCATCAATTGCACTAAATGGCGAATTAGTTAGAGCATTTCGAAGTGTTTGCACACTGTCATAAATTGAAATGGCTTTGCGCTTCAGAAAGGTCACCCTGTTTGCAGAGGGCACTGCACTAGAGGCATAATTTTCGATTGCCAGTAGAAGCGTGATAGAAAGCGCGTGCGAAACTAGCTGAGTAACTAACAACGGTGATCGCTAGTACATGCAAACCGTTCAAAAAACAATAGTTGTACAATAAGAACTTCGGCGAACGCAAGTGTCAAGCTATGTAATGAAACAACGGCAATAGCTTTTACATAAGTACCGCACGAATGAGCAGAGACTTTAAGCGACCGAGAGAGTAGGCAAAGCGACGGCGAAAAGTATGTATGTATATAAAGTGCACAAAACGAAATGCCAGGTGGTGCCTTTTAAGATTATTGCTTTAATGTAAAGCAAATAATCTTACAACAACAAAAATAAAAATCACGTCGGGGTCACCAAATGTTGCGCTATTGAGCTTTTTCAATAGCTTTCATAGAATAGAAATAATTAACTATTTATTTTTTGTGTTCAAAATTGTTTTATATTTCTTAAAGTTACGAGAGGCAGGCAGACCCGAATTGGTCTGTGCTTATTATTTAAGAACAATAGTTTATGTATAGGCAAGCGAACCCGAATAAGTACGTGCCAATTTTAGCGAAGAGACAATTATTAGTTATAATTTTGAGTAATGCAAGTGCCCGATGCGTACCAAATGCATGAAGCGAACTGACTTAACTAACTCGATGCGCAGCATCGAGGCCTTCGCATAAGTAAAGCTAGGGCAATAAAACGATCGTTACAGCGAAGAGCGGCAGCTCTATGTAAATGAATTCTCAAGAGCGAAATTTAGGCACTTGCTTTGCAGAGCGAGCATTATAAGATAAAATTAAGATGCTGCTCTTATCAGTTGCGAGGTCGCTCCAGTTGTTTTGGCTGCGTAACCAGACACTATTGCTATAGAATGAAAGATACCTGACAGGTATCTGACAGGACGCACATGGCAAGATCGACTAGGCTATTGATGCTGATCAAGCATACATACGTTAAGTGGTTGAAGATCCTTTCTTCTGCCTGTTACATACGGCTGCACAAATACATTATACCCCTTTTACCCATTTTTAATGGGTTCAGGCTATAAAAAGGCGAACACAATCAGTCAATAAATAAAATCTTACCGTTTTGCGTTTCCTAGAGCCATTTCAAACTTGTTAGATTAAAATATAAACAAATAAATAACAAATGTTACACATATATATGTTCATATGTTTAAATATGCATTAAAATATCATCTAAATTAAATAGCATGGAATCCAAAAGTGACGCTATGTTAAGGGATGCCAACTTATGCGTTGGCTGTACTGACGAATTCAACTTTTCACCGCACGCGAGTTGGATTCGTCCCACTGTACAGCCTCTGTCGCGACGCCTTAACGGCCCTTCGACGCCGACGTCGGCTGCGGCGAGCATCTGTGCACACGTATGCAAGCGTGGTCTCACTGTCGCCCGTCTGGCGCGCGCGCGCTGTGCTTTTTTGATCGCCGTTATATTCCCGATGTTCACTCTGTGTGTGCGTCAACTTAGCGGCGGTGACTTAGCGTCGATTTTTGGTACTTGGTATCCGAAAAGGTATCGGTCACTTTTAAATGCATTTATTCATGTTTTTAAGCGCAGAACCTAATAAATTGAAATGCAGAATTGTAAAAATTAAATTATTTACTGCCCACATACATTTGTTTTTGAATTTTAATTTATAATATGGGTAAACCAAGGGGTTGAAATATTAGGTTTCCACCATTCCATAAATATCCAAATTTAGGGATAATGGCCCCGAAAACCGCATATACACGATTAAAGCCTATAGTTTCACCTAGACAACTGTGAAAATTTGATTAAAATCGTCGGTACCATTTTTAAGATATTTGGAAAAGAGTGCAACAACCCCCATGTCAGCCTTATTAAAATGACCGCAAAAAATCAACCTTCTTATTTCTTAACTCGGAGACAATGTCCCTCAATGCACGCTATACCCACTTGTAGATACATATTTTAAGAAGCTTTAGGCACTAAATTTAAGTAAATGGACGGTACAGATTTTCAGAAAATTAATTACTTGTAAGCCAAACTCATATAGTTTTTTCATAAAGTCTATCGAACTGCTATTTCCTTCGTGAACTGAATCACTGTCTGGCATCAGTGCTGAACAATTTTGTACAGAATTGGGCGGGAACCAATCCAATTTGAATAATATGTTATCATGAAAACGAAAAGGACTCACAGTTAATAAAATTATTAAGTCAAAGCAAATTATATGAGAAATATTAAGTCGTACTTACTAGCGCAGTTTATGGAAAAATTGCATTGCATTGAAATTGAAAAATTCCTGGCAATATTAGATATTATACTGTTAAATGTCAGCCATATTTTAAACTTTATTATTTTATTTCTCCCAAAACGGCCCCAAATGCACGGTAGCTGTGCATACAGGGCACGATTTATCAATCATTTTGCTATTTTTTTCATTAAAATTATCGGTACAGATTTTGAGAAAATCGCATTTTTCTATATCTCTCATAACATCCTATGTTAATGCAAAAAAACATATATAAAAGCTAGTAGGCGTCGTATGGAATTTGCGCCGTTTTCTTGGATACATAAAAGTGCCGTTATAATAGACCCTGCCAACCCAGTATAAGCCTAGAATATAATCGAGCGAAACTGACGATCTCTGAAAATAAGTGAATAATTTAAATATCGGTCACTCTCTTCCTATATGGCGATGAATAGTTTGTAATTGGGCTTACAATAAAAGTTTATATTTTGTATCTTTATTTATATATACACAGATAATAATACAAATTGTAGAATGTTTTAACAACTATTTAAAGTATTTATTTTATATAAATAACATGTTTATATAATATTCATCGTCATGTGTACTTGTTCTTATTTTCCCAAGGTGGCATCTTTATGTTCCCATAGGTTATCTTTCTTCATAAATTGGCAGCCCCTACCATATCGGCACTTTTGGATTCCATGCTATTTAATTTAAATGAAATTTATATAATTATTTAAACATATGTTTATATTTAAAACATTAGTTTTTTACAACACGGTAAGATTTTATTTATTGACTGATTGTATTCGCCTTTTTATAGCCTGAACCCATTAAAAATGGGTAAAAGGGGTATAATGTATTTGTGCAGCCATATGTAACACGCAAAAGAAAGGATCTTCAACCACTTAAAGTATGTATTCTTGATCAGCATCATAGCCTAGTCGATCTTGCCATGTGCGTCCTGTCAGATACCTGTCAGGTATCTTTCATTCTATAGCTATAGCGTCGTTTGTTGTTGGATGTAACGGTATCCCCTAGCCGTGCACTCCCAACTAGAGCTTTCTTACTTGTTTTTTACCAAAAAGCTATTGAAAATGAATGAACATTTTTTTCAAACGAACTGGTAAATAAAGGAATTTTAAATTTTGACATAGCTTAGTCGTTAGTACATTGTTAAAATTTTTTGGAATGGTGCTAAGTTTTTAAAACTAAAAATTAAAAATAGATAATAAAATTGTCGCTTAACTTATTCGATTTAATTTTACCATTAATATATAAAAAAATTTTTAAGGACAATCTTTCTTGGATTTCGTGATGCCATAACAGAAGCCATTGCCAGAAGCATAATATCTCCAGTTGGAAACTTAGGTCCAACTGATTTTCAATATATATTACTTACTGTTAACAATAAGTTTATAGAGCGAAGTAAGACAGATTTTCAACTGGCAGATAATGGTAAGAATCAAAATATTATTACGAAAAGTTTTAAATGCGTAAGTAATCATAAAGCTTTCATATTTTTTATAACCGTAATTGGTGAGTTGTTTTACCCGTTTCAGGCTGCCTACTCAAAAGAACGCCAGGACGTATCTAATGGTAGTAATCATGTAAGCAGTAAACTAGAAATTAGCAATAATATTAGTGATATGTCTAGCATAGAAAATAATAATTCTAATTATAGTCTTATTGAGCCTACAAATTGTCTGTCTGAGTTTAATAATGACGCACGCTTTGTCGAAGCGACATTAAAATGCTTTCGGAAAAAATACCACAATTTTTATGATAGCTTAAACAGAGAAGTTCAGTTAGTTAGTAATTTGAAAGGATGCCGCGCAGCACTTTCAGGTTACAACAATTTGGATACTGAAATGAGTATCCAAGAATTTATGGCCACGTTAAATCAATTGTGTGTGATTTAAAAAAAAAAAGCATTGATCACAATATTCGGGAAGCATACACTTCTCATAACAACGCATGTATTTTGTATTTTAAGTCAATTAGATTTAACAAAAATTCTTTTGCTGCATATGGTTACTGCAAAGATCCGTCATGCAATTACTTTTTGTTCCATGAGACATTTGACGGTGTTGTAAGTGTATACACAAGCAGCGAACATATCTCCCATACAATTGGCCTTAAAAAGTCAACGTGGTGCAGAACGAAAAATAGATTTATAGAAAAGGCTTCCATTAGAAACTCTTCTGCGTTTGAATATAGATCAAAAAAGAAAAATAAAAAAATCAATATGTCTCGAGCCAGAGTTGGTAATGATCAGATTACTAATGAGAAACTACCCTTTTATAGAAATTTAATTTCGAAGGAAAATGGAAAATTTGATTTTGACAAAGATCCATTTAAAGATACCTTCGATATGATTACTAATGTGTATGCCAACTTTATTCAGTTACTTTCTATGAAACTAGAAATATTTTTATGGGACAGACACTGCATATTGATGCGACTGGGAATGTAGTACAGCCAATGAACTTGATCAAAAAATGTACATTTTTATATTCATTGGTTGCTTATATTCCAGAGCTTCGAATCGTTTTTCCTGTCGCACATGCGATTCTCTCCAATCATAAATCGTCAGATATAGGCAGATTTCTATGTAAGCTGCGCGAGTTTTGCATAAAAAATAAATTCAAATGGCCTATTTGCAAAAGAATTATAACTGATGTCAGTTTTGCAAAAATTGGAGCCATTTTAAAAGAATATAACAACATTGATCTTGCAACGTACAATGAAATTTGTTTTAGTTTTTTGTATAATTTAAATCGCACATTTCCAAAAGTCTGCGTCCAGTTTTGTATGGGCCACTCCACAAAATTAAGTGTTGCAACATATTGCAATAATTCTTCTTTCTCCATATGTTAATAATATTGTGGATGATGCCGCTAATTATTTTACTAAATATTGTGAAGAGCCATCCACATTTTATTTGATAGACAGTATAAAATTGGGAGTAAGTAAGGAAGTCGTCAATGATCCAACGTTGCTGTCCATTGCCGAAAATAGTCCATTTAAATTTAATCTTCAAGAAATACGTACAGAAGTTACAGAACTTGTATCACAATATAAAAGCAACTTCTGTACGTCAAATATTTATTTAAGTGCAGAAATGCTGGATCTAATTTTAAATAAATATATTGTTTACGCACCTTTTTGAACCAATATTATCATTACTTTTATTGATAAATCTAATAAAAGACCCAGTAATGGGCCTATAGAATCATTCTTTCAAACGCTTAAATATAGTTTTATAAAGACAAATAATAAAAACGGCTTAAAGCAAGGACGATTTATCCGTGAGTTGTCAAAGTAAATTTTCCCCCGAAATTAAATTTCTATAAAAGGGTAGTTTCTCATTAGTAATCTGATCATTACCAACTCTGGCTCGAGGCATATTGATTTAGTTATTTTTTTTTTTTGTGTATCTATATTTGAACGCAGAAGAGTTTCTACTGGAAGCCTTTTCTATAAATCTATTTATTGTTCTGTATTGCGTTGACTTTTTAAGGCCAATTGTATGGGAGATATGTTGGCTGCCATGGAACAAGAAGTACATAGTTGCATGATGGATCTTTGCGGTAACCATATGCAGCAAAAGAGTTTGTGTTAAGTCTAATTGACTTAAAGTGCAAAACACATGAATTGTTATGAAAAGTGTATGCTTCTCAAGTAATGTGTTCAATGTTTTTTTTTTTTTAAATCGCACACAATTGATTTAACGTGGCCATAAATTCTTGGATACTCATTTCAGTATCCAAATTGTTGTAACCTGAAAGTGCTGCGCGGCATCCTTTCAAATTACTAACTAACTGAACTTCTCTGTTTAAGCTATCATGAAAATTGTGGTATTTTTTCCGAAAGCATTTTAATGTCGCTTCGACAAAGCGTGCGTCATTATTAAACTCAGACGGACAATTTGTAGGCTCATTAAGACTATAATTAGAATTATTATTTTCTATGCTAGACATATCACTAATATTATTGCTAATTTCTAGTTTACTGCTAACATGATTACTACCACTAGATACGTCCTGGCGTTCTTTTGAGTAGGCAGCCTGAAACGGGTAAAACAACTCACCAATAAGGGTTATACAAAATATTAAAGCTCTAATATTTCTTACGAACTTAAAACTTTTCGTAATAATTTTTCGGTTCTTAACATTATCTGCCAGTTGAAAATCTGTCTAATTTCGCTCTATAAACTTATTGTTAACAATAAGTAATTTTCATGATAACATATTATTCAAATTGGATTGGTTCCCGCCCAATTCTGTACAAAATTGTTCAACACTGATGCCAGGCAGTGATTCAGTTCACGTAGGAAATATCAGTTTGATAGACTTTATGAATGAACTATATGAGGTTGGTTTACAAGTAAATAATTTTCTGAAAATCTGTACCGTCCATTTACTTAAATTTAGTGCCTAAAGCTTCTTAAAATATGTATCTACAAGAGGGTATAGCGTGCATTGAGGGACATTGTCTCTGAGTTAAGAAATAAGAAGGTTGATTTTTTGCGGTCATTTTATATGGGGCTGACATGGGGGTTGTTGCACTCTTTTCCAAATATCTTAAAAATGGTACCGAAGATTTTAATCAAATTTTCACAGTTGTCTAGGTGAAACTATAGGCTTTAATCGTGTATATGTGGTTTTCGGGGCCATTATCCCTAAATTTGGATATTTATGGAATGGTGGAAACCTAATATTTAAACCCCTTGGTTTACCCATATTATAAATTAAAATTCAAAAACAAATGAATGTAGGCAGTAAATAATTTAATTTTTTACAATTCTGCATTTAAATTTATTAGGTTCTGTGCTTAAAAACATAAATAAATGCATTTAAAAGTGACCGATTCCTTTTCGGATACCAAGTACCAAAAATCGACGCTAAGTCACCGCCGCTAAGTTGACGCACATACAGAGTGAACATCGGGAATATAGCGGCGATCAAAAAAGTACAGCGCGCGCGCGCCAGACGGGCGACAGTGAGACCACGCTTGCATACGTGTGCACAGATGCGCGCCGCAGCCGACGTCGGCGTCGAAGGGCCGTTAAGGCGTCGCGACAGAGGCTGTACAGTGGGACGAATCCAACTCGCGTGCGGTGAAAAGTTGAATTCGTCAGTACAGCCAACGCAGGCAATGAGAACGGGAGTGTTCAAAACGAAGTATATAGATTTATATATACACAGATAATAATACAAATTGTAGAATGTTTTAACAACTATTTAAAGTATTTATTTTAAATAAATAGCATGTTTAACTTATAAACATATATGTAAATAACATGTTTCATCGTCATGTGTACTTTTACTTATGTACTTTCACAATTTTTAGTTGTTCGTCTGATTGGCCGACCGGGCGCTGTCCGCAAACACGTCCGCTCGCCTCGACCGCCACAGAGAGATTTTTATTGTTGCTCATTTCTACATATGATTTCAATTGCAAACAGAAATTTTAGAACAGTTTTGGGAGCACTTAAAACTATGCAACGTTCACCAGTTTGCAAGGTGGAGAGGGACATGACAAGAGATACATTTAACATTTAATCTCGACTGACCTACATATAAACATAACATGACATAACAGACTCTGTACATTTAACATATTGTCTTAGGTCAGTTAGCTGGGGGAAATTTCTGCACGATCAGCTGGCAATGCTGTCGTGTGAATGGCAAGAATACATAAAAATCAAATGGGCACGCTAAAGACATGTAAGTAGAAAATTATTTTAAATTTAACAATTTTTTGGCTAAATATACTAACAATGTCAATGTACTTCCACAAGGTGGCATCTTTATGTTCCCATAGGTTAGCATTCCACATAAGTTGGCAGCCCCTAACATAGCGTCACTTTTGGATTCCATGCTATTTAATTCAAATGAAATTTATATGCATATTTATACATATGAACATATATATTTATAACATTTATTATTTATTTGTTTATATTTTAATCTAACAAGTTTGAAATGGCTCCAGGAAACGCAACACGGCAAGATTTTATTTATTGACTGATTGTGTTCGCCTTTGTAAAGCCTGAACCCATTAAAAATGGGTAAAAGGGGTATAATGTATTTGTGCAGCCATATGTAACACGCAGAAGAAAGGATCTTCAACCACTTAAAGTATGTATTCTTGATCAGCATCATAGCCTAGTCGATCTAGCCATGTGCCTCTGCCTGTCCATGTAAATCAGGTATCTTTTATTCTATAGCTATAGCGGCGTTTGTTGTTGGTAGGAATGGTATCCCCTAGCCGTGCACTCCCAACTATAGCATTCTGACTTGTTTTTTACCTAAAAGCTATTGAAAATGAATGAACATTTTTTTCAAACGAACTGGTAAATAAAGGAATTTTAAATTTTGACATAACTTAGTCGTTAGTACATTGTTAAAATTTTTTGAAATTGTACTGAGTACTTAAAACTAAAAACTGACGAGAAAGAAGGGCTATCTTCGGCACGCCAAAGATCTAATACCCTTGCAGACCCAACCTTTTCATAATGCTCATAGTGCTTTGCCTCTATCTAAGAAGTACCGGGAAAATAGTAAATGCCGAGTTTGGTCAAGATATCTTGATAAACAAAATGTTTTTTCATACAACTTAATTTTCGACCGATCGTTCCTATGACAGCTATATGATATAGTGGTCCGATCTTTATAGGATTTTGCACATATATAAGGAGTAAAGTAAAACTAATAAATGCCGACTTTGGTCAAGATATCTTGAAAAACAAAATGTTTTTTCATACAAAAACTTAATTTTCGACCGATCGTTCCTATGGCAGCAATATGATATAGTGGTGCGATCTTTATAGGATTTTGCACATATAGGAAGAGTAAAGTAAAACTAATAATACGCCTAGATTGGTCAAGATATCTTGATAAACAAAATGTTTTTTCATACAAAAACTTAATTTTCGACCGATCGTTCCTATGGCAGCAATATGATATAGTGGTCCGATCTTAATAGGATTTTGCATATATATGAATAGTAAAGTAAAACTAATAAATGCCGAGTTTGGTCAAGATATCTTGAAAAACAAAATGTTTTTTCATACAAAAACTTCATTTTCGACCGATCGTTCCTATGGCAGCAATATGATATAGTGGTCCGATCTTTATAGGATTTTGCACATATATGAGGAGTAAAGTAAACCTAATAAATGCCGAGTTTGGTCAAGATATCTTGAAAAACAAAATGTTTTTTCATACAAAAACTTAATTTTCGACCGATCGTTCCTATGGCAGCTATATGATATAGTGTCCGATCCAGCTGGTTTTCACATATATGCTGCGTGCAACAGAAAGAGGGAGTTCTGCAAAGTTTCATTAAGAGAGCTTTAAAACTGAGGGACTAGTTCGCATAGAAATAGATAAACGGACAGACGGACATGGCTATATCGACTCGGCTGTTGATGCTGATTATGAATATATATACTTTATGGGGTCGGAGATGTCTCCTTCGATGCGTTACACATTTCACGACAAAATTATAATACCCTCTGCAAGGGTAGATAATAAAATTGTTGCTTAACTTATTCGATTTAATTTTACCATTAATAAATAAACAATTTTTTAAGGACAATCTCTCTTGGATTTCGTGATGCCATTGCTAGAAGCATAATATCTCCAGTTGGAAACTTAAGTCCAACTGATTTTCAATCTATATTACTTATTGTTAACAATAAGTTTATAGAGCGAAATTAGACAGATTTTCAACTGGCAGATAATGTTAAGAATCGAAAAATTATTAAGAAAAGTTTTAAATGCGTAAGTAATCATAAAGCTTTAATATTTTTTATAACCCTAATTGGTGAGTTGTTTTACCCCTTTCAGGCTGCCTACTCAAAAGAACGCCAGGACGTATCTAGTGGTAGTAATCATGTAAGCAGTAAACTAGAAATTAGCAATAATATTAGTCATATGTCTAGCATAGAAAATAATAATTCTAATTATAGTCTTATTGAGCCTACAAATTGTCCGTCTGAGTTTAATAATGACGCATGCTTTGTCGAAGCGACATTAAAATGCTTTCGGAAAAAATACCACAATTTTCTTGATAGCTTAAACAGAGAAGTTCAGTTAGTTAGTAATTTAAAAGGATGCCGCGCAGCACTTTCAGGTTACAACAATTTGGATACTGAAATGAGTATCCAAGAATTTATGGCCACGTTAAATCAATTGTGTGTGATTTAAAAAAAAAAAGCATTGATCACAATATTCGGGAAGCATACACTTCTCATAACAACGCATGTATTTTGTATTTTAAGTCAATTAGATTTAACAAAAATTCTTTTGCTGCATATGGTTACTGCAAAGATCCGTCATGCAATTACTTTTTGTTCCATGAGACATTTGACGGTGTTGTAAGTGTATACACAAGCAGCGAACATATCTCCCATACAATTGGCCTTAAAAAGTCAACGTGGTGCAGAACGAAAAATAGATTTATAGAAAAGGCTTCCATTAGAAACTCTTCTGCGTTTGAATATAGATCAAAAAAGAAAAATAAAAAAATCAATATGTCTCGAGCCAGAGTTGGTAATGATCAGATTACTAATGAGAAACTACCCTTTTATAGAAATTTAATTTCGAAGGAAAATGGAAAATTTGATTTTGACAAAGATCCATTTAAAGATACCTTCGATATGATTACTAATGTGTATGCCAACTTTATTCAGTTACTTTCTATGAAACTAGAAATATTTTTATGGGACAGACACTGCATATTGATGCGACTGGGAATGTAGTACAGCCAATGAACTTGATCAAAAAATGTACATTTTTATATTCATTGGTTGCTTATATTCCAGAGCTTCGAATCGTTTTTCCTGTCGCACATGCGATTCTCTCCAATCATAAATCGTCAGATATAGGCAGGTTTCTATGTAAGCTGCGCGAGTTTTGCATAAAAAATAAATTCAAATGGCCTATTTGCAAAAGAATTATAACTGATGTCAGTTTTGCAAAAATTGGAGCCATTTTAAAAGAATATAACAACATTGATCTTGCAACGTACAATGAAATTTGTTTTAGTTTTTTGTATAATTTAAATCGCACATTTCCAAAAGTCTGCGTCCAGTTTTGTATGGGCCACTACAGCAAAATTAAGTGTTGCAACATATTGCAATAATTCTTCTTTCTCCATATGTTAATAATATTGTGGATGATGCCGCTAATTATTTTACTAAATATTGTGAAGAGCCATCCACATTTTATTTGATAGACAGTATAAAATTGGGAGTAAGTAAGGAAGTCGTCAATGATCCAACGTTGCTGTCCATTGCCGAAAATAGTCCATTTAAATTTAATCTTCAAGAAATACGTACAGAAGTTACAGAACTTGTATCACAATATAAAAGCAACTTCTGTACGTCAAATATTTATTTAAGTGCAGAAATGCTGGATCTAATTTTAAATAAATATATTGTTTACGCACCTTTTTGAACCAATATTATCATTACTTTTATTGATAAATCTAATAAAACACCCAGTAATGGGCCTATAGAATCATTCTTTCAAACGCTTAAATATAGTTTTATAAAGACAAATAATAAAAACGGCTTAAAGCAAAGACGATTTATCCGTGAGTTGTCAAAGTAAATTTTCCCCCGAAATTAAATTTCTATAAAAGGGTAGTTTCTCATTAGTAATCTGATCATTACCAACTCTGGCTCGAGGCATATTGATTTAGTTTTTTTTTTTTTTGTGTATCTATATTTGAACGCAGAAGAGTTTCTACTGGAAGCCTTTTCTATAAATCTATTTATTGTTCTGTATTGCGTTGACTTTTTAAGGCCAATTGTATGGGAGATATGTTGGCTGCCATGGAACAAGAAGTACATAGTTGCATGATGGATCTTTGCGGTAACCATATGCAGCAAAAGAGTTTGTGTTAAGTCTAATTGACTTAAAGTGCAAAACACATGAATTGTTATGAAAAGTGTATGCTTCTCAAGTAATGTGTTCAATGTTTTTTTTTTTTTAAATCGCACACAATTGATTTAACGTGGCCATAAATTCTTGGATACTCATTTCAGTATCCAAATTGTTGTAACCTGAAAGTGCTGCGCGGCATCCTTTCAAATTACTAACTAACTGAACTTCTCTGTTTAAGCTATCATGAAAATTGTGGTATTTTTTCCGAAAGCATTTTAATGTCGCTTCGACAAAGCGTGCGTCATTATTAAACTCAGACGGACAATTTGTAGGCTCATTAAGACTATAATTAGAATTATTATTTTCTATGCTAGACATATCACTAATATTATTGCTAATTTCTAGTTTACTGCTAACATGATTACTACCACTAGATACGTCCTGGCGTTCTTTTGAGTAGGCAGCCTGAAACGGGTAAAACAACTCACCAATAAGGGTTATACAAAATATTAAAGCTCTAATATTTCTTACGAACTTAAAACTTTTCGTAATAATTTTTCGATTCTTAACATTATCTGCCAGTTGAAAATTTGTCTAATTTCGCTCTATAAACTTATTGTTAACAATAAGTAATTTTCATGATAACATATTATTCAAATTGGATTGGTTCCCGCCCAATTCTGTACAAAATTGTTCAACACTGATGCCAGGCAGTGATTCAGTTCACGTAGGAAATAGCAGTTTGATAGACTTTATGAATGAACTATATGAGGTTGGTTTACAAGTAAATAATTTTCTGAAAATCTGTACCGTCCATTTACTTAAATTTAGTGCCTAAAGCTTCTTAAAATATGTATCTACAAGAGGGTATAGCGTGCATTGAGGGACATTGTCTCTGAGTTAAGAAATAAGAAGGTTGATTTTTTGCGGTCATTGTATATGGGGCTGACATGGGGGTTGTTGCACTCTTTTCCAAATATCTTAAAAATGGTACCGAAGATTTTAATCAAATTTTCACAGTTGTCTAGGTGAAACTATAGGCTTTAATCGTGTATATGTGGTTTTCGGGGCCATTATCCCTAAATTTGGATATTTATGGAATGGTGGAAACCTAATATTTAAACCCCTTGGTTTACCCATATTATAAATTAAAATTCAAAAACAAATGAATGTAGGCAGTAAATAATTTAATTTTTTACAATTCTGCATTTAAATTTATTAGGTTCTGTGCTTAAAAACATAAATAAATGCATTTAAAAGTGACCGATTCCTTTTCGGATACCAAGTACCAAAAATCGACGCTAAGTCACCGCCGCTAAGTTGACGCACATACAGAGTGAACATCGGGAATATAGCGGCGATCAAAAAAGTACAGCGCGCGCGCGCCAGACGGGCGACAGTGAGACCACGCTTGCATACGTGTGCACAGATGCGCGCCGCAGCCGACGTCGGCGTCGAAGGGCCGTTAAGGCGTCGCGACAGAGGCTATACAGTGGGACGAATCCAACTCGCGTGCGGTGAAAAGTTGAATTCGTCAGTACAGCCAACGCAGGCAATGAGAACGGGAGTGTTCAAAACGAAGTATATAGATTTATATATACACAGATAATAATACAAATTGTAGAATGTTTTAACAACTATTTAAAGTATTTATTTTAAATAAATAGCATGTTTAACTTATAAACATATATGTAAATAACATGTTTCATCGTCATGTGTACTTTTACTTATGTACTTTCACAATTTTTAGTTGTTCGTCTGATTGGCCGACCGGGCGCTGTCCGCAAACACGTCCGCTCGCCTCGACCGCCACAGAGAGATTTTTATTGTTGCTCATTTCTACATATGATTTCAATTGCAAACAGAAATTTTAGAACAGTTTTGGGAGCACTTAAAACTATGCAACGCTCACCAGTTTGCAAGGTGGAGAGGGACATGACAAGAGATACATTTAACATTTAATCTCGACTGACCTACATATAAACATAACATGACATAACAGACTCTGTACATTTAACATATTGTCTTAGGTCAGTTAGCTGGGGGAAATTTCTGCACGATCAGCTGGCAATGCTGTCGTGTGAATGGCAAGAATACATAAAAATCAAATGGGCACGCTAAAGACATGTAAGTAGAAAATTATTTTAAATTTAACAATTTTTTGGCTAAATATACTAACAATGTCAATGTACTTCCACAAGGTGGCATCTTTATGTTCCCATAGGTTAGCATTCCACATAAGTTGGCAGCCCCTAACATAGCGTCACTTTTGGATTCCATGCTATTTAATTCAAATGAAATTTATATGCATATTTATACATATGAACATATATATTTATAACATTTATTATTTATTTGTTTATAATTTAATCTAACAAGTTTGAAAAGGCTCCAGGAAACGCAACACGGCAAGATTTTATTTATTGACTGATTGTGTTCGCCTTTGTAAAGCCTGAACCCATTAAAAATGGGTAAAAGGGGTATAATGTATTTGTGCAGCCATATGTAACACGCAGAAGAAAGGATCTTCAACCACTTAAAGTATGTATTCTTGATCAGCATCATAGCCTAGTCGATCTAGCCATGTGCCTCTGCCTGTCCATGTAAATCAGGTATCTTTTATTCTATAGCTATAGCGGCGTTTGTTGTTGGTAGGAATGGTATCCCCTAGCCGTGCACTCCCAACTATAGCATTCTGACTTGTTTTTTACCTAAAAGCTATTGAAAATGAATGAACATTTTTTTCAAACGAACTGGTAAATAAAGGAATTTTAAATTTTGACATAACTTAGTCGTTAGTACATTGTTAAAATTTTTTGAAATTGTACTGAGTACTTAAAACTAAAAACTGACGAGAAAGAAGGGCTATCTTCGGCACGCCAAAGATCTAATACCCTTGCAGACCCAACCTTTTCATAATGCTCATAGTGCTTTGCCTCTATCTAAGAAGTACCGGGAAAATAGTAAATGCCGAGTTTGGTCAAGATATCTTGATAAACAAAATGTTTTTTCATACAACTTAATTTTCGACCGATCGTTCCTATGACAGCTATATGATATAGTGGTCCGATCTTTATAGGATTTTGCACATATATGAGGAGTAAAGTAAAACTAATAATTGCCGACTTTGGTCAAGATATCTTGAAAAACATAATGTTTTTTCATACAAAAACTTAATTTTCGACCGATCGATCCTATGGCAGCTATATGATATAGTGGTCCGATCTTAATAGGATTTTGCATATATATGAGGAGCTTTGTAAAACTAATAAATGGTCAAGATATCTTGAAAAACAAAATGTTTTTTCATACAAAAACTTAATTTTCGACCGATCGTTCCTATGGCAGCAATATGATATAGTGGTCCGATCTTAATAGGATTTTGCACATATAGGAAGAGTAAAGTAAAACTAATAATACGCCTAGATTGGTCAAGATATCTTGATAAACAAAATGTTTTTTCATACAAAAACTTAATTTTCGACCGATCGATCCCACGGCAGCTATATGATATATTGGTCCGATCTTAATAGGATTTTGCATATATATGAATAGTAAAGTAAAACTAATAAATGCCGAGTTTGGTCAAGATATCTTGAAAAACAAAATGTTTTTTCATACAAAAACTTCATTTTCGACCGATCGTTCCTATGGCAGCAATATGATATAGTGGTCCGATCTTTATAGGATTTTGCACATATATGAGGAGTAAAGTAAACCTAATAAATGCCGAGTTTGGTCAAGATATTTTGAAAAACAAAATGTTTTTTCATACAAAAACTTAATTTTCGACCGATCGTTCCTATGGCAGCTATATGATATAGTGTCCGATCCAGCTGGTTTTCACATATATGCTGCGTGCAACAGAAAGAGGGAGTTCTGCAAAGTTTCATTAAGAGAGCTTTAAAACTGAGGGACTAGTTCGCATAGAAATAGATAAACGGACAGACGGACATGGCTATATCGACTCGGCTGTTGATGCTGATTAAGAATATATATACTTTATGGGGTCGGAGATGTCTCCTTCGATGCGTTACACATTTCACGACAAAATTATAATACCCTCTGCAAGGGTAGATAATAAAATTGTTGCTTAACTTATTCGATTTAATTTTACCATTAATAAATAAACAATTTTTTAAGGACAATCTCTCTTGGATTTCGTGATGCCATTGCTAGAAGCATAATATCTCCAGTTGGAAACTTAAGTCCAACTGATTTTCAATCTATATTACTTATTGTTAACAATAAGTTTATAGAGCGAAATTAGACAGATTTTCAACTGGCAGATAATGTTAAGAATCGAAAAATTATTAAGAAAAGTTTTAAATGCGTAAGTAATCATAAAGCTTTAATATTTTTTATAACCCTAATTGGTGAGTTGTTTTACCCCTTTCAGGCTGCCTACTCAAAAGAACGCCAGGACGTATCTAGTGGTAGTAATCATGTAAGCAGTAAACTAGAAATTAGCAATAATATTAGTCATATGTCTAGCATAGAAAATAATAATTCTAATTATAGTCTTATTGAGCCTACAAATTGTCCGTCTGAGTTTAATAATGACGCATGCTTTGTCGAAGCGACATTAAAATGCTTTCGGAAAAAATACCACAATTTTCTTGATAGCTTAAACAGAGAAGTTCAGTTAGTTAGTAATTTAAAAGGATGCCGCGCAGCACTTTCAGGTTACAACAATTTGGATACTGAAATGAGTATCCAAGAATTTATGGCCACGTTAAATCAATTGTGTGTGATTTAAAAAAAAAAAGCATTGATCACAATATTCGGGAAGCATACACTTCTCATAACAACGCATGTATTTTGTATTTTAAGTCAATTAGATTTAACAAAAATTCTTTTGCTGCATATGGTTACTGCAAAGATCCGTCATGCAATTACTTTTTGTTCCATGAGACATTTGACGGTGTTGTAAGTGTATACACAAGCAGCGAACATATCTCCCATACAATTGGCCTTAAAAAGTCAACGTGGTGCAGAACGAAAAATAGATTTATAGAAAAGGCTTCCATTAGAAACTCTTCTGCGTTTGAATATAGATCAAAAAAGAAAAATAAAAAAATCAATATGTCTCGAGCCAGAGTTGGTAATGATCAGATTACTAATGAGAAACTACCCTTTTATAGAAATTTAATTTCGAAGGAAAATGGAAAATTTGATTTTGACAAAGATCCATTTAAAGATACCTTCGATATGATTACTAATGTGTATGCCAACTTTATTCAGTTACTTTCTATGAAACTAGAAATATTTTTATGGGACAGACACTGCATATTGATGCGACTGGGAATGTAGTACAGCCAATGAACTTGATCAAAAAATGTACATTTTTATATTCATTGGTTGCTTATATTCCAGAGCTTCGAATCGTTTTTCCTGTCGCACATGCGATTCTCTCCAATCATAAACCGTCAGATATAGGCAGATTTCTATGTAAGCTGCGCGAGTTTTGCATAAAAAATAAATTCAAATGGCCTATTTGCAAAAGAATTATAACTGATGTCAGTTTTGCAAAAATTGGAGCTATTTTAAAAGAATATAACAACATTGATCTTGCAACGTACAATGAAATTTGTTTTAGTTTTTTGTATAATTTAAATCGCACATTTCCAAAAGTCTGCGTCCAGTTTTGTATGGGCCACTACAGCAAAATTAAGTGTTGCAACATATTGCAATAATTCTTCTTTCTCCATATGTTAATAATATTGTGGATGATGCCGCTAATTATTTTACTAAATATTGTGAAGAGCCATCCACATTTTATTTGATAGACAGTATAAAATTGGGAGTAAGTAAGGAAGTCGTCAATGATCCAACGTTGCTGTCCATTGCCGAAAATAGTCCATTTAAATTTAATCTTCAAGAAATACGTACAGAAGTTACAGAACTTGTATCACAATATAAAAGCAACTTCTGTACGTCAAATATTTATTTAAGTGCAGAAATGCTGGATCTAATTTTAAATAAATATATTGTTTACGCACCTTTTTGAACCAATATTATCATTACTTTTATTGATAAATCTAATAAAACACCCAGTAATGGGCCTATAGAATCATTCTTTCAAACGCTTAAATATAGTTTTATAAAGACAAATAATAAAAACGGCTTAAAGCAAGGACGATTTATCCGTGAGTTGTCAAAGTAAATTTTCCCCCGAAATTAAATTTCTATAAAAGGGTAGTTTCTCATTAGTAATCTGATCATTACCAACTCTGGCTCGAGGCATATTGATTTAGTTATTTTTTTTTTTGTGTATCTATATTTGAACGCAGAAGAGTTTCTACTGGAAGCCTTTTCTATAAATCTATTTATTGTTCTGTATTGTGTTGACTTTTTAAGGCCAATTGTATGGGAGATATGTTGGCTGCCATGGAACAAGAAGTACATAGTTGCATGATGGATCTTTGCGGTAACCATATGCAGCAAAAGAGTTTGTGTTAAGTCTAATTGACTTAAAGTGCAAAACACATGAATTGTTATGAAAAGTGTATGCTTCTCAAGTAATGTGTTCAATGTTTTTTTTTTTTTAAATCGCACACAATTGATTTAACGTGGCCATCAATTCTTGGATACTCATTTCAGTATCCAAATTGTTGTAACCTGAAAGTGCTGCGCGGCATCCTTTCAAATTACTAACTAACTGAACTTCTCTGTTTAAGCTATCATGAAAATTGTGGTATTTTTTCCGAAAGCATTTTAATGTCGCTTCGACAAAGCGTGCGTCATTATTAAACTCAGACGGACAATTTGTAGGCTCATTAAGACTATAATTAGAATTATTATTTTCTATGCTAGACATATCACTAATATTATTGCTAATTTCTAGTTTACTGCTAACATGATTACTACCACTAGATACGTCCTGGCGTTCTTTTGAGTAGGCAGCCTGAAACGGGTAAAACAACTCACCAATAAGGGTTATACAAAATATTAAAGCTCTAATATTTCTTACGAACTTAAAACTTTTCGTAATAATTTTTCGATTCTTAACATTATCTGCCAGTTGAAAATCTGTCTAATTTCGCTCTATAAACTTATTGTTAACAATAAGTAATTTTCATGATAACATATTATTCAAATTGGATTGGTTCCCGCCCAATTCTGTACAAAATTGTTCAACACTGATGCCAGGCAGTGATTCAGTTCACGTAGGAAATATCAGTTTGATAGACTTTATGAATGAACTATATGAGGTTGGTTTACAAGTAAATAATTTTCTGAAAATCTGTACCGTCCATTTACTTAAATTTAGTGCCTAAAGCTTCTTAAAATATGTATCTACAAGAGGGTATAGCGTGCATTGAGGGACATTGTCTCTGAGTTAAGAAATAAGAAGGTTGATTTTTTGCGGTCATTTTATATGGGGCTGACATGGGGGTTGTTGCACTCTTTTCCAAATATCTTAAAAATGGTACCGAAGATTTTAATCAAATTTTCACAGTTGTCTAGGTGAAACTATAGGCTTTAATCGTGTATATGTGGTTTTCGGGGCCATTATCCCTAAATTTGGATATTTATGGAATGGTGGAAACCTAATATTTAAACCCCTTGGTTTACCCATATTATAAATTAAAATTCAAAAACAAATGAATGTAGGCAGTAAATAATTTAATTTTTTACAATTCTGCATTTAAATTTATTAGGTTCTGTGCTTAAAAACATAAATAAATGCATTTAAAAGTGACCGATTCCTTTTCGGATACCAAGTACCAAAAATCGACGCTAAGTCACCGCCGCTAAGTTGACGCACATACAGAGTGAACATCGGGAATATAGCGCGCGCGCGCCAGACGGGCGACAGTGAGACCACGCTTGCATACGTGTGCACAGATGCGCGCCGCAGCCGACGTCGGCGTCGAAGGGCCGTTAAGGCGTCGCGACAGAGGCTGTACAGTGGGACGAATCCAACTCGCGTGCGGTGAAAAGTTGAATTCGTCAGTACAGCCAACGCAGGCAATGAGAACGGGAGTGTTCAAAACGAAGTATATAGATTTATATATACACAGATAATAATACAAATTGTAGAATGTTTTAACAACTATTTAAGGTATTTATTTTAAATAAATAGCATGTTTAACTTATAAACATATATGTAAATAACATGTTTCATCGTCATGTGTACTTTTACTTATGTACTTTCACAATTTTTAGTTGTTCGTCTGATTGGCCGACCGGGCGCTGTCCGCAAACACGTCCGCTCGCCTCGACCGCCACAGAGAGATTTTTATTGTTGCTCATTTCTACATATGATTTCAATTGCAAACAGAAATTTTAGAACAGTTTTGGGAGCACTTAAAACTATGCAACGTTCACCAGTTTGCAAGGTGGAGAGGGACATGACAAGAGATACATTTAACATTTAATCTCGACTGACCTACATATAAACATAACATGACATAACAGACTCTGTACATTTAACATATTGTCTTAGGTCAGTTAGCTGGGGGAAATTTCTGCACGATCAGCTGGCAATGCTGTCGTGTGAATGGCAAGAATACATAAAAATCAAATGGGCACGCTAAAGACATGTAAGTAGAAAATTATTTTAAATTTAACAATTTTTTGGCTAAATATACTAACAATGTCAATGTACTTCCACAAGGTGGCATCTTTATGTTCCCATAGGTTAGCATTCCACATAAGTTGGCAGCCCCTAACATAGCGTCACTTTTGGATTCCATGCTATTTAATTCAAATGAAATTTATATGCATATTTATACATATGAACATATATATTTATAACATTTATTATTTATTTGTTTATATTTTAATCTAACAAGTTTGAAATGGCTCCAGGAAACGCAACACGGCAAGATTTTATTTATTGACTGATTGTGTTCGCCTTTGTAAAGCCTGAACCCATTAAAAATGGGTAAAAGGGGTATAATGTATTTGTGCAGCCATATGTAACACGCAGAAGAAAGGATCTTCAACCACTTAAAGTATGTATTCTTGATCAGCATCATAGCCTAGTCGATCTAGCCATGTGCCTCTGCCTGTCCATGTAAATCAGGTATCTTTTATTCTATAGCTATAGCGGCGTTTGTTGTTGGTAGGAATGGTATCCCCTAGCCGTGCACTCCCAACTATAGCATTCTGACTTGTTTTTTACCTAAAAGCTATTGAAAATGAATGAACATTTTTTTCAAACGAACTGGTAAATAAAGGAATTTTAAATTTTGACATAACTTAGTCGTTAGTACATTGTTAAAATTTTTTGAAATTGTACTGAGTACTTAAAACTAAAAACTGTAGTAAGTAACTCTAGTAAATGCCGAGTTTGGTCAAGATATCTTGATAAACAAAATGTTTTTTCATACAACTTAATTTTCGACCGATCGTTCCTATGACAGCTATATGATATAGTGGTCCGATCTTTATAGGATTTTGCACATATATGAGGAGTAAAGTAAAACTAATAAATGCCGACTTTGGTCAAGATATCTTGAAAAACATAATGTTTTTTCATACAAAAACTTAATTTTCGACCGATCTATCCTATGGCAGCTATATGATATAGTGGTCCGATCTTAATAGGATTATGAATATATATGAGGAGCTTAGTAAAACTAATAAATGCCGAGTTTGGTCAAGATATCTTGAAAAACAAAATGTTTTTTCATACAAAAACTTAATTTTCGACCGATCGTTCCTATGGCAGCAATATGATATAGTGGTCCGATCTTTATAGGATTTTGCACATATAGGAAGAGTAAAGTAAAACTAATAATACGCCTAGATTGGTCAAGATATCTTGATAAACAAAATGTTTTTTCATACAAAAACTTAATTTTCGACCGATCGATCCCACGGCAGCTATATGATATATTGGTCCGATCTTAATAGGATTTTGCATATATATGAGGAGCTTAGTAAAACTAATAAATGCCGAGTTTGGTCAAGATATCTTGATAAACAAAATGTTTTTTCATACAACTTAATTTTCGACCGATCGTTCCTATGACAGCTATATGATATAGTGGTCCGATCTTTATAGGATTTTGCACATATATGAGGAGTAAAGTAAAACTAATAAATGCCGACTTTGGTCAAGATATCTTGAAAAACATAATGTTTTTTCATACAAAAACTTAATTTTCGACCGATCGTTCCTATGGCAGCTATATGATATAGTGGTCCGATCTTTATAGGATTTTGCACATATATGAGGAGTAAAGTAAACCTAATAAATGCCGAGTTTGGTCAAGATATCTTGAAAAACAAAATGTTTTTTCATACAAAAACTTAATTTTCGACCGATCGTTCCTATGGCAGCTATATGATATAGTGTCCGATCCAGCTGGTTTTCACATATATGCTGCGTGCAACAGAAAGAGGGAGTTCTGCAAAGTTTCATTAAGAGAGCTTTAAAACTGAGGGACTAGTTCGCATAGAAATAGATAAACGGACAGACGGACATGGCTATATCGACTCGGCTGTTGATGCTGATTAAGAATATATATACTTTATGGGGTCGGAGATGTCTCCTTCGATGCGTTACACATTTCACGACAAAATTATAATACCCTCTGCAAGGGTAGATAATAAAATTGTTGCTTAACTTATTCGATTTAATTTTACCATTAATAAATAAACAATTTTTTAAGGACAATCTCTCTTGGATTTCGTGATGCCATTGCTAGAAGCATAATATCTCCAGTTGGAAACTTAAGTCCAACTGATTTTCAATCTATATTACTTATTGTTAACAATAAGTTTATAGAGCGAAATTAGACAGATTTTCAACTGGCAGATAATGTTAAGAATCGAAAAATTATTAAGAAAAGTTTTAAATGCGTAAGTAATCATAAAGCTTTAATATTTTTTATAACCCTAATTGGTGAGTTGTTTTACCCCTTTCAGGCTGCCTACTCGAAAGAACGCCAGGACGTATCTAGTGGTAGTAATCATGTAAGCAGTAAACTAGAAATTAGCAATAATATTAGTCATATGTCTAGCATAGAAAAAAATAATTCTAATTATAGTCTTATTGAGCCTACAAATTGTCCGTCTGAGTTTAATAATGACGCATGCTTTGTCGAAGCGACATTAAAATGCTTTCGGAAAAAATACCACAATTTTCTTGATAGCTTAAACAGAGAAGTTCAGTTAGTTAGTAATTTAAAAGGATGCCGCGCAGCACTTTCAGGTTACAACAATTTGGATACTGAAATGAGTATCCAAGAATTTATGGCCACGTTAAATCAATTGTGTGTGATTTTAAAAGAAAGCATTGATCACAGTATTCGAGAAGCATACACTTCTCATAACAACGCATGTATTTTGTATTTTAAGTCAATTAGATTTAACAAAAATTCTTTTGCTGCATATGGTTACTGCAAAGATCAGTCATGCAATTACGTTTTGTTCCATGGGACATTTGACGGTGTTGTAAGTGTATACACAAGCAGCCAACATATCTCCCATACAATTGGCCTTAAAAAGTCAACGTGGTGCAGAACGAAAAATAGATTTATAGAAAAGGCTTCCATTAGAAACTCTTCTGCGTTTGAATATAGATCAAAAAAGAAAAATAAAAAAATCAATATGTCTCGAGCCAGAGTTGGTAATGATCAGATTACTAATGAGAAACTACCCTTTTATAGAAATTTAATTTCGAAGGAAAATGGAAAATTTGATTTTGACAAAGATCCATTTAAAGATACCTTCGATATGATTACTAATGTGTATGCCAACTTTATTCAGTTACTTTCTATGAAACTAGAAATATTTTTATGGGACAGACACTGCATATTGATGCGACTGGGAATGTAGTACAGCCAATGAACTTGATCAAAAAATGTACATTTTTATATTCATTGGTTGCTTATATTCCAGAGCTTCGAATCGTTTTTCCTGGCGCACATGCGATTCTCTCCAATCATAAACCGTCAGATATAGGCAGATTTCTATGTAAGCTGCGCGAGTTTTGCATAAAAAATAAATTCAAATGGCCTATTTGCAAAAGAATTATAACTGATGTCAGTTTTGCAAAAATTGGAGCCATTTTAAAAGAATATAACAACATTGATCTTGCAACGTACAATGAAATTTGTTTTAGTTTTTTGTATAATTTAAATCGCACATTTCCAAAAGTCTGCGTCCAGTTTTGTATGGGCCACTACAGCAAAATTAAGTGTTGCAACATATTGCAATAATTCTTCTTTCTCCATATGTTAATAATATTGTGGATGATGCCGCTAATTATTTTACTAAATATTGTGAAGAGCCATCCACATTTTATTTGATAGACAGTATAAAATTGGGAGTAAGTAAGGAAGTCGTCAATGATCCAACGTTGCTGTCCATTGCCGAAAATAGTCCATTTAAATTTAATCTTCAAGAAATACGTACAGAAGTTACAGAACTTGTATCACAATATAAAAGCAACTTCTGTACGTCAAATATTTATTTAAGTGCAGAAATGCTGAATCTAATTTTAAATAAATATATTGTTTACGCACCTTTTTGAACCAATATTATCATTACTTTTATTGATAAATCTAATAAAAGACCCAGTAATGGGCCTATAGAGTCATTCTTTCAAACGCTTAAATATAGTTTTATAAAGACAAATAATAAAAACGGCTTAAAGCAAGGACGATTTATCCGTGAGTTGTCAAAGTAAATTTTCCCCCGAAATTAAATTTCTATAAAAGGGTAGTTTCTCATTAGTAATCTGATCATTACCAACTCTGGCTCGAGGCATATTGATTTAGTTATTTTTTTTTTTTGTGTATCTATATTTGAACGCAGAAGAGTTTCTACTGGAAGCCTTTTCTATAAATCTATTTATTGTTCTGTATTGCGTTGACTTTTTAAGGCCAATTGTATGGGAGATATGTTGGCTGCCATGGAACAAGAAGTACATAGTTGCATGATGGATCTTTGCGGTAACCATATGCAGCAAAAGAGTTTGTGTTAAGTCTAATTGACTTAAAGTGCAAAACACATGAATTGTTATGAAAAGTGTATGCTTCTCAAGTAATGTGTTCAATGTTTTTTTTTTTTTAAATCGCACACAATTGATTTAACGTGGCCATCAATTCTTGGATACTCATTTCAGTATCCAAATTGTTGTAACCTGAAAGTGCTGCGCGGCATCCTTTCAAATTACTAACTAACTGAACTTCTCTGTTTAAGCTATCATGAAAATTGTGGTATTTTTTCCGAAAGCATTTTAATGTCGCTTCGACAAAGCGTGCGTCATTATTAAACTCAGACGGACAATTTGTAGGCTCATTAAGACTATAATTAGAATTATTATTTTCTATGCTAGACATATCACTAATATTATTGCTAATTTCTAGTTTACTGCTAACATGATTACTACCACTAGATACGTCCTGGCGTTCTTTTGAGTAGGCAGCCTGAAACGGGTAAAACAACTCACCAATAAGGGTTATACAAAATATTAAAGCTCTAATATTTCTTACGAACTTAAAACTTTTCGTAATAATTTTTCGATTCTTAACATTATCTGCCAGTTGAAAATCTGTCTAATTTCGCTCTATAAACTTATTGTTAACAATAAGTAATTTTCATGATAACATATTATTCAAATTGGATTGGTTCCCGCCCAATTCTGTACAAAATTGTTCAACACTGATGCCAGGCAGTGATTCAGTTCACGTAGGAAATAGCAGTTTGATAGACTTTATGATTGAACTATATGAGGTTGGTTTACAAGTAAATAATTTTCTGAAAATCTGTACCGTCCATTTACTTAAATTTAGTGCCTAAAGCTTCTTAAAATATGTATCTACAAGAGGGTATAGCGTGCATTGAGGGACATTGTCTCTGAGTTAAGAAATAAGAAGGTTGATTTTTTGCGGTCATTGTATATGGGGCTGACATGGGGGTTGTTGCACTCTTTTCCAAATATCTTAAAAATGGTACCGAAGATTTTAATCAAATTTTCACAGTTGTCTAGGTGAAACTATAGGCTTTAATCGTGTATATGTGGTTTTCGGGGCCATTATCCCTAAATTTGGATATTTATGGAATGGTGGAAACCTAATATTTAAACCCCTTGGTTTACCCATATTATAAATGAAAATTCAAAAACAAATGAATGTAGGCAGTAAATAATTTAATTTTTTACAATTCTGCATTTAAATTTATTAGGTTCTGTGCTTAAAAACATAAATAAATGCATTTAAAAGTGACCGATTCCTTTTCGGATACCAAGTACCAAAAATCGACGCTAAGTCACCGCCGCTAAGTTGACGCACATACAGAGTGAACATCGGGAATATAGCGGCGATCAAAAAAGTACAGCGCGCGCGCGCCAGACGGGCGAGAGTGAGACCACGCTTGCATACGTGTGCACAGATGCGCGCCGCAGCCGACGTCGGCGTCGAAGGGCCGTTAAGGCGTCGCGACAGAGGCTGTACAGTGGGACGAATCCAACTCGCGTGCGGTGAAAAGTTGAATTCGTCAGTACAGCCAACGCAGGCAATGAGAACGGGAGTGTTCAAAACGAAGTATATAGATTTATATATACACAGATAATAATACAAATTGTAGAATGTTTTAACAACTATTTAAGGTATTTATTTTAAATAAATAGCATGTTTAACTTATAAACATATATGTAAATAACATGTTTCATCGTCATGTGTACTTTTACTTATGTACTTTCACAATTTTTAGTTGTTCGTCTGATTGGCCGACCGGGCGCTGTCCGCAAACACGTCCGCTCGCCTCGACCGCCACAGAGAGATTTTTATTGTTGCTCATTTCTACATATGATTTCAATTGCAAACAGAAATTTTAGAACAGTTTTGGGAGCACTTAAAACTATGCAACGTTCACCAGTTTGCAAGGTGGAGAGGGACATGACAAGAGATACATTTAACATTTAATCTCGACTGACCTACATATAAACATAACATGACATAACAGACTCTGTACATTTAACATATTGTCTTAGGTCAGTTAGCTGGGGGAAATTTCTGCACGATCAGCTGGCAATGCTGTCGTGTGAATGGCAAGAATACATAAAAATCAAATGGGCACGCTAAAGACATGTAAGTAGAAAATTATTTTAAATTTAACAATTTTTTGGCTAAATATACTAACAATGTCAATGTACTTCCACAAGGTGGCATCTTTATGTTCCCATAGGTTAGCATTCCACATAAGTTGGCAGCCCCTAACATAGCGTCACTTTTGGATTCCATGCTATTTAATTCAAATGAAATTTATATGCATATTTATACATATGAACATATATATTTATAACATTTATTATTTATTTGTTTATATTTTAATCTAACAAGTTTGAAATGGCTCCAGGAAACGCAACACGGCAAGATTTTATTTATTGACTGATTGTGTTCGCCTTTGTAAAGCCTGAACCCATTAAAAATGGGTAAAAGGGGTATAATGTATTTGTGCAGCCATATGTAACACGCAGAAGAAAGGATCTTCAACCACTTAAAGTATGTATTCTTGATCAGCATCATAGCCTAGTCGATCTAGCCATGTGCCTCTGCCTGTCCATGTAAATCAGGTATCTTTTATTCTATAGCTATAGCGGCGTTTGTTGTTGGTAGGAATGGTATCCCCTAGCCGTGCACTCCCAACTATAGCATTCTGACTTGTTTTTTACCTAAAAGCTATTGAAAATGAATGAACATTTTTTTCAAACGAACTGGTAAATAAAGGAATTTTAAATTTTGACATAACTTAGTCGTTAGTACATTGTTAAAATTTTTTGAAATTGTACTGAGTACTTAAAACTAAAAACTGACGAGAAAGAAGGGCTATCTTCGGCACGCCAAAGATCTAATACCCTTGCAGACCCAACCTTTTCATAATGCTCATAGTGCTTTGCCTCTATCTAAGAAGTACCGGGAAATTAGTAAATGCCGAGTTTGGTCAAGATATCTTGATAAACAAAATGTTTTTTCATACAACTTAATTTTCGACCGATCGTTCCTATGACAGCTATATGATATAGTGGTCCGATCTTTATAGGATTTTGCACATATATGAGGAGTAAAGTAAAACTAATAAATGCCGACTTTGGTCAAGATATCTTGAAAAACATAATGTTTTTTCATACAAAAACTTAATTTTCGACCGGTCGATCCTATGGCAGCTATATGATATAGTGGTCCGATCTTAATAGGATTTTGCATATATATGAGGAGCTTAGTAAAACTAATAAATGCCGACTTTGGTCAAGATATCTTGAAAAACAAAATGTTTTTTCATACAAAAACTTAATTTTCGACCGATCGTTCCTATGGCAGCAATATGATATAGTGGTCCGATCTTTATAGGATTTCGCACATATAGGAAGAGTAAAGTAAAACTAATAATACGCCTAGATTGGTCAAGATATCTTGATAAACAAAATGTTTTTTCATACAAAAACTTAATTTTCGACCGATCGATCCCACGGCAGCCATATGATATATTGGTCCGATCTTAATAGGGTTTTGCATATATATGAATAGTAAAGTAAAACTAATAAATGCCGAGTTTGGTCAAGATATCTTGAAAAACAAAATGTTTTTTCATACAAAAACTTCATTTTCGACCGATCGTTCCTATGGCAGCTATATGATATAGTGTCCGATCCAGCTGGTTTTCACATATATGCTGCGTGCAACAGAAAGAGGGAGTTCTGCAAAGTTTCATTAAGAGAGCTTTAAAACTGAGGGACTAGTTCGCATAGAAATAGATAAACGGACAGACGGACATGGCTATATCGACTCGGCTGTTGATGCTGATTAAGAATATATATACTTTATGGGGTCGGAGATGTCTCCTTCGATGCGTTACACATTTCACGACAAAATTATAATACCCTCTGCAAGGGTAGATAATAAAATTGTTGCTTAACTTATTCGATTTAATTTTACCATTAATAAATACACAATTTTTTAAGGACAATCTCTCTTGGATTTCGTGATGCCATTGCTAGAAGCATAATATGTCCAGTTGGAAACTTAAGTCCAACTGATTTTCAATCTATATTACTTATTGTTAACAATAAGTTTATAGAGCGAAATTAGACAGATTTTCAACTGGCAGATAATGTTAAGAATCGAAAAATTATTAAGAAAAGTTTTAAATGCGTAAGTAATCATAAAGCTTTAATATTTTTTATAACCCTAATTGGTGAGTTGTTTTACCCCTTTCAGGCTGCCTACTCAAAAGAACGCCAGGACGTATCTAGTGGTAGTAATCATGTAAGCAGTAAACTAGAAATTAGCAATAATATTAGTGATATGTCTAGCATAGAAAATAATAATTCTAATTATAGTCTTATTGAGCCTACAAATTCTCCGTCTGAGTTTAATAATGACGCATGCTTTGTCGAAGCGACATTAAAATGCTTTCGGAAAAAATACCACAATTTTCTTGATAGCTTAAACAGAGAAGTTCAGTTAGTTAGTAATTTAAAAGGATCCCGCGCAGCACTTTCAGGTTACAACAATTTGGATACTGAAATGAGTATCCAAGAATTTATGGCCACGTTAAATCAATTGTGTGTGATTTAAAAAAAAAAAGCATTGATCACAATATTCGAGAAGCATACACTTCTCATAACAACGCATGTATTTTGTATTTTAAGTCAATTAGATTTAACAAAAATTCTTTTGCTGCATATGGTTACTGCATTGATCCGTCATGCACTTACGTTTTGTTCCATGGGACATTTGACGGTGTTGTAAGTGTATACACAAGCAGCCAACATATCTCCCATACGATTGGCCTTAAAAAGTCAACGTGGTGCAGAACGAAAAATAGATTTATAGAAAAGGCTTCCATTAGAAACTCTTCAGCGTTTGAATATAGATATAAAAAGAAAAATAAAAAAATCAATATGTCTCGAGCCAGAGTTGGTAATGATCAGATTACTAATGAGAAACTACCCTTTTATAGAAATTTAATTTCGAAGGAAAATGGAAAATTTGATTTTGACAAAGATCCATTTAAAGATACCTTCGATATGATTACTAATGTGTATGCCAACTTTATTCAGTTACTTTCTATGAAACTAGAAATATTTTTATGGGACAGACACTGCATATTGATGCGACTGGGAATGTAGTACAGCCAATGTTCTTGATAAAAAAATGTACATTTTTATATTCATTGGTTGCTTATATTCCAGAGCTTCGAATCGTTTTTCCTGTCGCACATGCGATTCTCTCCAATCATGAATCGTCAGATATAGGCAGATTTCTATGTAAGCTGCGCGAGTTTTGCAAAAAAAATAAATTCAAATGGCCTATTTGCAAAAGAATTATAACTGATGTCAGTTTTGCAATAATTGGAGCCATTTTAAAAGAATATAACAACATTGATCTTGCAACGTACAATGAAATTTGTTTTAGTTTTTTGTATAATTTAAATCGCACATTTCCAAAAGTGTGGGTTTAATTTTGTATGAGCCACTACAGCAAAATTAAGTGTCGCAACATAGATGAAGTAGTTGGTTTTAAGAAATACCTTGCTGTGCATATTCCATAAATAATTTTGGAAAATTAGAAAAATGGTTCCGAAATATTGCAATAATACTTCTTTCTCCATATGTTAATAATATTGTGATGCCGCTAATTATTTTACTAAATATTGTGAAGAGCCATCCACATTTTATTTGATAGACAGTATAAAATTGGGAGGAAGTAAGGAAGTCGTCAATGATCCAACGTTGCCGTCCATTGCCGAAAATAGTCCATTTAAACTTAATCTTCAAGAAATACGTACAGAAGTTACAGAACTTGTATCACAATATAAAAGCAACTTCGGTACGTCTCATATTTTTATTTAAGTGCAGAAATGCTGGATCTAATTTTAAATAAATATATATTGTTTACGCACCTTTTTGAACCAATATTATCATTACTTTTATTGATAAATCTAATAAAAGACCCAGTAATGGGCCTATAGAATCATTCTTTCAAACGCTTAAATATAGTTTTATAAAGACAAATAATAAAAACGGCTTAAGGCAAGGTCGATTTATCCGTGAGTTGTCAAAGTAAATTTTCCTCCGAAATTAAATTTCTATAAAAGGGTAGTTTCTCATTAGTAATCTGATCATTACCAACTCTGGCTCGAGGCATATTGATTTAGTTATTTATTTTTTTTTTATCTATATTCGAACGCAGAAGAGTTTCTAATGGAAGCCTTTTTCTATAAATCTATTTATTGTTCTGTATTGCGTTGACTTTATAAGGCCAATTGTATGGGAGATATGTTGGCTGCCATGGAACAAGAAGTAGTTGCATGATGGATCTTTGCAGTAACCATATGCAGCAAAAGAGTTTGTGTTAAGTCTAATTGACTTAAAGTGCAAAACACATGCATTGCTATGAAGAGTGTATGCTTCTCGAATAATGTGTTCAATGTTTTTTTTTTTTTTTTAATCGCACACAATTGATTTAACGTGGCCATAAATTCTTGGATACTCATTTCAGTATCCAAATTGTTGTAACCTGAAAGTGCTGCGCGGCATCCTTTCAAATTACTAACTAACTGAACTTCTCTGTTTAAGCTATCAAGAAAATTGTGGTATTTTTTCCAAAAGCATTTTAATGTGGCTTCGACAAAGCATGCGTATTATTAAACTCAGACGGACAATTTGTAGGCTCATTAAGACTATAATTAGAATTATTATTTTCTATGTTAGACATATCACTAATATTATTGCTAATTTCTAGTTTACTGCTAACATGATTACTACCACTAGATACGTCCTGGCGTTCTTTTGAGTAGGCAGCCTGAAACGGGTAAAACAACTCACCAATAAAGGTTATACAAAATATTAAAGCTCTAATATTTCTTCCGAACTTAAAACTTTTCGTAATAATTATTCGATTCTTAACATTATCTGCCAGTTGAAAATCTGTATAATTTCGCTCTATAAACTTATTGTTAACAATAAGTAATTTTCATGATAACATATTATTCAAATTGGATTGGTTCCCGCCCAATTCTGTACAAAATTGTTCAACACTGATGCCAGGCAGTGATTCAGTTCACGTAGGAAATAGCAGTTCGATAGACTTTATGAATGAACTATATGAGGTTGGTTGATAAGTAAATAATTTTCTGAAAATCTGTACCGTCCATTTACTTAAATTTAGTGCCTAAAGCTTCTTAAAATATGTATCTACAAGAGGGTATAGCGTGCATTGAGGGACATTGTCTCTGAGTTAAGAAATAAGAAGGTTGATTTTTTGCGGTCATTTTATATGGGGCTGACATGGGGGTTGTTGCACTCTTTTCCAAATATCTTAAAAATGGTACCGAAGATTTTAATCAAATTTTCACAGTTGTCTAGGTGAAACTATAGGCTTTAATCGTGTATATACGGTTTTCGGGGCCATTATCCCTAAATTTGGATATTTATGGAATGGTGGAAACCTAATATTTAAACCCCTTGGTTTACCCATATGATAAATTAAAATTCAAAATCAAATGAATGTAGGCAGTAAATAATTTAATTTTTAACAATTCTGCATTTAAATTTATTAGGTTCTGTGCTTAAAAACATAAATAAATGCATTTTAAAGTGACCGATTCCTTTTCGGATACCAAGTACCAAAAATCGACGCTAAGTCACCGCCGCTAAGTTGACGCACATACAGAGTGAACATCGGGAATATAGCGGCGATCAAAAAAGTACAGCGCGCGCGCGCCAGACGGGCGACAGTGAGACCACGCTTGCATACGTGTGCACAGATGCGCGCCGCAGCCGACGTCGGCGTCGAAGGGCCGTTAAGGCTGTACAGGGTGTACAGTGGGACGAATTCAACTCGCGTGCGGTGAAAAGTTGAATTCGTCAGTACAGCCAACGCAGGCAATGAGAACGGGAGTGTTCAAAACGAAGTATATAGATTTATATATACACAGATAATAATACAAATTGTAGAATGTTTTAACAACTATTTAAAGTATTTATTTTAAATAAATAACATGTTTAACTTATAAACATATATGTAAATAACATGTTTCATCGTCATGTGTACTTTTACTTATGTACTTTCACAATTTTTAGTTGTTCGTCTGATTGGCCGACCGGGCGCTGTCCGCAAACACGTCCGCTCGCCTCGACCGCCACAGAGAGATTTTTATTGTTGCTCATTTCTACATATGATTTCAATTGCAAACAGAAATTTTAGAACAGTTTTGGGAGCACTTAAAACTATGCAACGTTCACCAGTTTGCAAGGTGGAGAGGGACATGACAAGAGATACATTTAACATTTAATCTCGACTGACCTACATATAAACATAACATGACATAACAGACTCTGTACATTTAACATATTGTCTTAGGTCAGTTAGCTGGGGGAAATTTCTGCACGATCAGCTGGCAATGCTGTCGTGTGAATGGC
Source organism: Drosophila virilis (assembly GCF_030788295.1). Lineage (NCBI taxonomy): Eukaryota > Metazoa > Arthropoda > Insecta > Diptera > Drosophilidae > Drosophila > Drosophila virilis. The sequence goes on from NC_091545.1 coordinate 27,059,610, forward strand.
AAGAATACATAAAAATCAAATGGGCACGCTAAAGACATGTAAGTAGAAAATTATTTTAAATTTAACAATTTTTTGGCTAAATATACTAACAATGTCAATGTACTTCCACAAGGTGGCATCTTTATGTTCCCATAGGTTAGCATTCCACATAAGTTGGCAGCCCCTAACATAGCGTCACTTTTGGATTCCATGCTATTTAATTCAAATGAAATTTATATGCATATTTATACATATGAACATATATATTTATAACATTTATTATTTATTTGTTTATATTTTAATCTAACAAGTTTGAAATGGCTCCAGGAAACGCAACACGGCAAGATTTTATTTATTGACTGATTGTGTTCGCCTTTGTAAAGCCTGAACCCATTAAAAATGGGTAAAAGGGGTATAATGTATTTGTGCAGCCATATGTAACACGCAGAAGAAAGGATCTTCAACCACTTAAAGTATGTATTCTTGATCAGCATCAATAGCCTAGTCGATCTAGCCATGTGCCTCTGCCTGTCCATGCAAATCAGGTATCTTTTATTCTATAGCCATAGCGGCGTTTGTTGTTGGTAGGAATGGTATCCCCTAGCCGTGCACTCCCAACTATAGCATTCTTACTTGTTTTTTACCAAAAAGCTATTGAAAATGAATGAACATTTTTTTCAAACGAACTGGTAAATAAAGGAATTTTAAATTTTGACATAACTTAGTCGTTAGTACATTGTTAAAATTTTTTGAAATTGTACGGAGTTTTTAAGACTAAAAACTAACGAGAAAGAAGGGCTATCTTCGGCACGCCAAAGATCTAATACCCTTGCAGACCCAACCTTTTCATAATGCTCATAGTGCTTTGCCTCTATCTAAGAAGTACCGGGAAAATAGTAAATGCCGAGTTTGGTCAAGATATCTTGATAAACAAAATGTTTTTTCATACAACTTAATTTTCGACCGATCGTTCCTATGACAGCTATATGATATAGTGGTCCGATCTTTATAGGATTTTGCACATATATGATGAGTAAAGTAAAACTAATATATGCCGAGTATGGTCAAGATATCTTGAAAAACATAATGTTTTTTCATACAAAAACTTAATTTTCGACCGATCGTTCCCATGGCAGCTATATGATATAGTGGTCCGATCTTAATAGGATTATGAATATATATGAGGAGTAAAGTAACACTAATAAATGCCGAGTTTGGTCAAGATATCTTGATAAACAAAATGGTTTTTCATACAAAAATTAATTTTAGACCGATCGTTCCTATGGCAGCTATATGATATAGTGGTCCGATCCAGCTGGTTTTCACATATATGCTGCGTGCAACAGAAAGAGGGAGTTCTGCAAAGTTTCATTAAGAAAGCTTTAAAACTGAGGGACTAGTTCGCATAGAAATAGACAAACGGACAGACGGACATGGCTATATCGACTCGGCTGTTGATGCTGATTAAGAATATATATACTTTATGGGGTCGGAGATGTCTCCTTCTATGCGTTACACATTTCACGACAAAATTATAATACCCTCTGCAAGGGTAGATAATAAAATTGTTGCTTAACTTATTCGATTTAATTTTACCATTAATATATAAACAATTTTTTAAGGACAATCTCTCTTGGATTTCGTGATGCCATTGCTAGAAGCATAATATCTCCAGTTGGAAACTTAAGTCCAACTGATTTTCAATCTATATTACTTATTGTTAACAATAAGTTTATAGAGCGAAATTAGACAGATTTTCAACTGGCAGATAATGTTAAGAATCGAAAAATTATTACGAAAAGTTTTAAGTTCGTATGAAATATTAGAGCTTTAATATTTTTTATAACCCTAATTGGTGAGTAGTTTTACCCCTTTCAGGCTGCCTACTCAAAAGAACGCCAGGACGTATCTAGTGGTAGAAATCATGTAAGCAGTAAACTAGAAATTAGCAATAATATTAGTCATATGTCTAGCATAGAAAATAATAATTCTAATTATAGTCTTATTGAGCCTACAAATTGTCCGTCTGAGTTTAATAATGACGCATGCTTTTTCGAAGCGACATTAAAATGCTTTCGGAAAAAATACCACAATTTTCATGATAGCTTAAACAGAGAAGTTCAGTTAGTTAGTAATTTGAAAGGATGCCGCGCAGCACTTTCAGGTTACAACAATTTGGATACTGAAATGAGTATCCAAGAATTTATGGCCACGTTAAAGCAATTGTGTGTGATTTACAACAAAAAAAAAACATTGATCACATTATTCGAGAAGCATACACTTCTCATAACAACGCATGTATTTTGTATTTTAAGTCAATTAGATTTAACAAAAATTCTTTTGCTGCATATGGTTTCTGCAAAGATCCGTCATGCAATTACGTTTTGTTCCATGGGACATTTGACGGTGTTGTAAGTGTATACACAAGCAGCCAACATATCTCCCATACAATTGGCCTTAAAAAGTCAACGTGGTGCAGAACGAAAAATAGATTTATAGAAAAGGCTTCCATTAGAAACTCTTCTGCATTTGAATATAGATCAAAAAAGAAAAATAAAAAAATCAATATGTCTCGAGCCAGAGTTGGTAATGATCAGATTACTAATGAGAAACTACCCTTTTATAGAAATTTAATTTCGAAGGAAAATGGAAAATTTGATTTTGACAAAGATCCATTTAAAGATACCTTCGATATGATTACTAATGTGTATGCCAACTTTATTCAGTTACTTTCTATGAAACTAGAAATATTTTTATGGGACAGACACTGCATATTGATGCGACTGGGAATGTAGTACAGCCAATGAACTTGATCAAAAAATGTACATTTTTATATTCATTGGTTGCTTATATTCCAGAGCTTCGAATCGTTTTTCCTGTCGCACATGCGATTCTCTCCAATCATAAATCGTCAGATATAGGCAGATTTCTATGTAAGCTGCGCGAGTTTTGCATAAAAAATAAATTCAAATGGCCTATAGCTAGCCGGACAGGCTGAAAAATTTTCCCCCACCGTGTCGGTGATTTCCCATTACTTTTCTCTTTGTCCTATCCACTTAACACTCTTTATCTAACTTACATTGCTTTACTTTATTAACAATTTTCTTACTTTCTTTTTTCCTATTTATTGTATTTTCTTTATTAATATAGCAAATTAAGATTATTTTTAATTTCACTTGAGATCACTTTTTTCCTACTTACAACCTTCTGCTTAGATGTAGGCTCTAATAGCGTCACTGACAAAATTAGCTGTGAAAAGGGGCACAGGTGGCCGGACTGGCAAATAAAACACCTCCATCGGTCGGTGATGCTATTTAGAAAATTGTATCCTTTAACTAGGCTTTTGGCATATAATTATATTGTACAATCTTTTGAATAATGAGGAAGACACTCGTTTTGTCGACCATTAATAAATAAATAAATAAATAAATAAATAAATAAATTTGCAAAAGAATTATAACAGATGTCAGTTTTGCAATAATTGGAGCCATTTTAAAAGAATATAACAACATTGATCTTGCAACGTACAATGAAATTTGTTTTAGTTTTTTGTATAATTTAAATCGCACATTTCCAAAAGTCTGGGTTTAATTTTGTATGAGCCACTACAGCAAAATTGAGTGTCGCAACATAGATGAAGTAGTTGCTTTCGACAATATTGATCTTAAATCATTTTTAAGAAATGCCTTGGGTTGTGCATATTCCATAAATAATATTGGAAAATTAGAAAAATGGTTCCGAAATATTGCAATAATACTTCTTTCTCCATATGTTAATAATATTGTGGATGATGCCGCTAATTATTTTACTAAATATTGTGAAGAGCCATCCACATTTTATTTGATAGACAGTATAAAATTGGGAGTAAGTAAGGAAGTCGTCAATGATCCAACGTTGCTGTCCATAGCCGAAAATAGTCCATTTAAACTTAATCTTCAAGAAATACGTACAGAAGTTACAGAACTTGTATCACAATATAAAAGCAACTTCTGTACGTCAAATATTTATTTAAGTGCAGAAATGCTGGATCTAATTTTAAATAAATATTTTGTTTACGCACCTTTTTGAACCAATATTATCATTACTTTTATTGATAAATCTAATAAAAGACCCAGTAATGGGCCTATAGAATCATTCTTTAAAAAGCTTAAATATAGTTTTATAAAGACAAATAATAAAAACGGCTTAAAGCAAGGACGATTTATCCGTGAGTTGTCAAAGTCAATTTTCCTCCGAAATTAAATTTCTATAAAAGGGTAGTTTCTCATTAGTAATCTGATCATTACCAACTCTGGCTCGAGACATATTGATTTTGTTTTTTTTTTTTTTTGATCTATACTCAAACGCAGAAGTGTTTCTAATGGAAGCCTTTTCTATAAATCTATTTATTGTTCTGCATTGCATTGACTTTTTAAGGCCAATTGTATGGGAGATATGTTGGCTGCCAAGGAACAAGAAGTAGTTGCATGATGGATCTTTGCAGTAACCATATGCAGCAAAAGAGTTTGTGTTAAGTCTAATTGACTTAAAGTGCAAAACACATGCATTGCTATGAAGAGTGTATGCTTCTCGAATAATGTGTTCAATGTTTTTTTTTTTTTTTAATCGCACACAATTGATTTAACGTGGCCATAAATTCTTGGATACTCATTTCAGTATCCAAATTGTTGTAACCTGAAAGTGCTGCGCGGCATCCTTTCAAATTACTAACTAACTGAACTTCTCTGTTTAAGCTATCAAGAAAATTGTGGTATTTTTTCCAAAAGCATTATAATGTCGCTTCGACAAAGCATGCGTATTATTAAACTCAGACGGACAATTTGTAGGCTCATTAAGACTATAATTAGAATTATTATTTTCTATGTTAGACATATCACTAATATTATTGCTAATTTCTAGTTTACTGCTAACATGATTACTACCACTAGATACGTCCTGGCGTTCTTTTGAGTAGGCAGCCTGAAACGGGTAAAACAACTCACCAATAAGGGTTATACAAAATATTAAAGCTCTAATATTTCTTACGAACTTAAAACTTTTCGTAATAATTTTTCGATTCTTAACATTATCTGCCAGTTGAAAATCTGTCTAATTTCGCTCTATAAACTTATTGTTAACAATAAGTAATTTTCATGATAACATATTATTCAAATTGGATTGGTTCCCGCCCAATTCTGTACAAAATTGTTCAACACTGATGCCAGGCAGTGATTCAGTTCACGTAGGAAATAGCAGTTCGATAGACTTTATGAATGAACTATATGAGGTTGGTGGAAAATCTGTACCGTCCATTTACTTAAATTTAGTGCCTAAAGCTTCTTAAAATATGTATCTACAAGAGGGTATAGCGTGCATTGAGGGACATTGTCTCTGAGTTAAGAAATAAGAAGGTTGATTTTTTGCGGTCATTTTATATGGGGCTGAAATGGGATTGTTGCACTCTTTTCCAAATATCTTAAAAATGGTACCGAAGATTTTAATCAAATTTTCACAGTTGTCTAGGTGAAACTATAGACTTTAATCGTGTATATGCGGTTGTCGGGGCCATTATCCCTAAATTTGGATATTTATGGAATGGTGGAAACCTAATATTTAAACCCCTTGGTTTACCCATATTAAAAAATTAAAATTCAAAAACAAATGAATGTAGGCAGTAAATAATTTAATTTTTTACAATTCTGCATTTAAATTTATTAGGTTCTGTCCTTAAAAACATAAATAAATGCATTTAAAAGTGACCGATTCCTTTTCGGATACCAAGTACCAAAAATCGACACTAAGTCACCGCCGCTAAGTTGACGCACATACAGAGTGAACATCGGGAATATAGCGGCGATCAAAAAAGTACAGCGCGCGCGCGCCAGACGGGCGACAGTGAGACCACGCTTGCATACGTGTGCACAGATGCGCGCCGCAGCCGACGTCGGCGTCGAAGGGCCGTTAAGGCGTCGCGACAGAGGCTGTACAGTGGGACGAATTCAACTCGCGTGCGGTGAAAAGTTGAATTCGTCAGTACAGCCAACGCGGGCAATGAGAACGGGAGTGTTCAAAACGAAGTATATAGATTTATATATACACAGATAATAATACAAATTGTAGAATGTTTTAACAACTATTTAAAGTATTTATTTTATATAAATAACATGTTTAACTTATAAACATACATATATGTAAATAGCATGTTTCATCGTCAGTACTTATGTACTTTCACAATTTTTAGTTGTTCGTCTGATTGGCCGACCGGGCGCTGTCCGCAAACACGCCCGCTCGCCTCGACCGCCACAGAGAGATTTTTATTGTTGCTCATTTCTACATATGATTTCAATTGCAAACAGAAATTTTAGAACAGTTTTGGGAGCACTTAAAACTATGCAACGTTCACCAGTTTGCAAGGTGGAGAGGGACATGACAAGAGATACATTTAACATTTAATCTCGACTGACCTACATATAAACATAACATGACATAACAGACTCTGTACATTTAACATATTGTCTTAGGTCAGTTAGCTGGGGGAAATTTCTGCACGATCAGCTGGCAATGCTGTCGTGTGAATGGCAAGAATACATAAAAATCAAATGGGCACGCTAAAGACATGTAAGTAGAAAATTATTTTGAATTTAACAATTTGTTGGCTAAATATACTAACAATGTCAATGTACTTCCACAAGGTGGCATCTTTATGTTCCCATAGGTTAGCTTTCTACATAAGTTGGCAGCCCCTAACATAGCGTCACTTTTGGATTCCATGCTATTTAATTCAAATGAAATTTATGTGCATATTTATACATATGAACATATATATTTATAACATTTGTTATTTATTTGTTTATATTTTAATCTAACAAGTTTGAAATGGCTCCAGGAAACGCAACACGGCAAGATTTTATTTATTGACTGATTGTGTTCGCCTTTTTAAAGCCTGAACCTGAAAATGGGTAAAAGGGGTATAATGTATTTGTGCAGCCGTATGTAACAGGCAGAAGAAAGGATCTTCAACCACTTAAAGTATGTATTCTTGATCAGCATCAATAGCCTAGTCGATCAAGCCATGTGCCTCTGCCTGTCTATGCAAATCAGGTATCTTTTATTCTATAGCTATAGCGGCGTTTGTTGTTGGTAGGAATGGTATCCCCTAGCCGTGCACTCCCAACTATAGCATTCTGACTTGTTTTTTACCTAAAAGCTATTGAAAATGAATGAACATTTTTTTCAAACGAACTGGTAAATAAAGGAATTTTAAATTTTGACATAACTTAGTCGTTAGTACATTGTTAAAATTTTTTGAAATTGTACTGAGTTTTTAAAACTAAAAACTAACGAGAAAGAAGGGCTATCTTCGGCACGCCAAAGATCTAATACCCTTGCAGACCCAACCTTTTCATAATGCTCATAGTGCTTTGCCTCTATCTAAGAAGTACCGGGAAAATAGTAAATGCCGAGTTTGGTCAAGATATCTTGATAAACAAAATGTTTTTTCATACAACTTAATTTTCGACCGATCGTTCCTATGACAGCTATATGATATAGTGGTCCGATCTTTATAGGATTTTGCACATATATGAGGAGTAAAGTAAAACTAATAAATGCCTAGTTTGGTCAAGATATCTTGAAAAACAAGATGTTTTTTCATACAAAAACTTAATTTTCGACCGATCGATCCAATGGCATCTATATGATATAGTGGTCCGATCTTAATAGGATTATAAATATATATGAGAAGTAAAGTAACACTAATAAATGCCGAGGTTGGTCAAGATATCTTGATAAACAAAATGTCCGATATATGCTGCGTGCAACAGAAAGAGGGAGTTCTGCAAAGTTTCATTAAGAGAGCTTTAAAACTGAGGGACTAGTTCGCATAGAAATAGACAAACGGACAGACGGACATGGCTATATCGACTCGGCTGTTGATGCTGATTAAGAATATATATACTTTATGGGGTCGGAGATGTCTCCTTCTATGCGTTACACATTTCACGACAAAATTATAATACCCTCTGCAAGGGTAGATAATAAAATTGTTGCTTAACTTATTCGATTTAATTTTACCATTAATATATAAACAATTTTTTAAGGACAATCTCTCTTGGATTTCGTGATGCCATTGCTAGAAGCATAATATCTAAAGTTAGAAACTTAAGTCCAACTGATTTTCAATCTATATTACTTATTGTTAACAATAAGTTTATAGAGCGAAATTAGACAGATTTTCAACTGGCAGATAATGTTAAGAATCGAACAATAATTACGAAAAGTTTTAAATGCGTAAGTAATCATAAAGCTTTAATATTTTTTATTACCCTAATTGGTGAGTTGTTTTACCCCTTTCAGGCTGCCTACTCAAAAGAACGCCAGGACGTATCTAGTGGTAGTAATCATGTAAGCAGTAAACTAGAAATTAGCAATAATATTAGTGATATGTCTAGCATAGAAAATAATAATTCTAATTATAGTCTTATTGAGCCTACAAATTCTCCGTCTGAGTTTAATAATGACGCATGCTTTGTCGAAGCGACATTAAAATGCTTTCGGAAAAAATACCACAATTTTCATGATAGCTTAAACAGAGAAGTTCAGTTAGTTAGTAATTTGAAAGGATGCCGCGCAGCACTTTCAGGTTACAACAATTTGGATACTGAAATGAGTATCCAAGAATTTATGGCCACGTTAAATCTATTGTGTGTGATTTAAAAAAAAAAACAAAAGCATTCGAAAGGCATACACCATTCAGAACAATGCATGTGTTATGTATTTTAAGTCAATTAGATTTAACAAAAATTCTTTTTCTGCATATGGTTACTGCAAAGATCCGTCATGCAATTACTTTTTGTTCCATGAGACATTTGACGGTGTTGTAAGTGTATACACAAGCAGCCAACATATCTCCCATACAATTGGCCTTAAAAAGTCAACGTGGTGCAGAACGAAAAATAGATTTATAGAAAAGGCTTCCATTAGAAACTCTTCTGCGTTTGAATATAGATCAAAAAAGAAAAATAAAAAAATCAATATGTCTCGAGCCAGAGTTGGTAATGATCAGATTACTAATGAGAAACTACCCTTTTATAGAAATTTAATTTCGAAGGAAAATGGAAAATTTGATTTTGACAAAGATCCATGTAAAGATACCTTCGATATGATTACTAATGTGTATGCCAACTTTATTCAGTTACTTTCTATGAAACTAGAAATATTTTTATGGGACAGACACTGCATATTGATGCGACTGGGAATGTAGTACAGCCAATGAACTTCATCAAAAAATGTACATTTTTATATTCATTGGTTGCTTATATTCCAGAGCTTCGTTTTTCCTGTCGCACATGCGATTTTCTCCAATCATAAATCGTCAAATATAGGCAGATTTCTATGTAAGCTGCGCGAGTTTTGCATAAAAAATAAATTCAAATGGCCTATAGCTAGCCGGACAGGCTGAAAAATTTTCCCCCACCGTGTCGGTGATTTCCCATTACTTTTCTCTTTGTCCTATCCACTTAACACTCTTTATCTAACTTACATTGCTTTACTTTATTAACAATTTTCTTACTTTCTTTTTTCCTATTTATTGTATTTTCTTTATTAATATAGCAAATTAAGATTATTTTTAATTTCACTTGAGATCACTTTTTTCCTACTTACAACCTTCTGCTTAGATGTAGGCTCTAATAGCGTCACTGACAAAATTAGCTGTGAAAAGGGGCACAGGTGGCCGGACTGGCAAATAAAACACCTCCATCGGTCGGTGATGCTATTTAGAAAATTGTATCCTTTAACTAGGCTTTTGGCATATAATTATATTGTACAATCTTTTGAATAATGAGGAAGACACTCGTTTTGTCGACCATTAATAAATAAATAAATAAATAAATAAATAAATAAATTTGCAAAAGAATTATAACAGATGTCAGTTTTGCAATAATTGGAGCCATTTTAAAAGAATATAACAACATTGATCTTGCAACGTACAATGAAATTTGTTTTAGTTTTTTGTATAATTTAAATCGCACATTTCCAAAAGTGTGGGTTCAATTTTGTATGAGCCACTACAACAAAATTAAGTGTCGCAACATAGATGAAGTAGTTGGTTTCGACAATATTGATCTTAAATCATTTTTAAGAAATGCCTTGGGTTGTGCATATTCCATAAATAATATTGGAAAATTAGAAAAATGGTTCCGAAATATTGCAATAATACTTCTTTCTCCATATGTTAATAATATTGTGGATGATGCCGCAAATTATTTTACTAAATATTGTGAAGAGCCATCCACATTTTATTTGATAGACAGTATAAAATTGGGAGTAAGTAAGGAAGTCGTCAATGATCCAACGTTGCTGTCCATAGCCGAAAATAGTCCATTTAAACTTAATCTTCAAGAAATACGTACAGAAGTTACAGAACTTGTATCACAATATAAAAGCAACTTCTGTACGTCAAATATTTATTTAAGTGCAGAAATGGTGGATCTAATTTTAAATAAATATATTGTTTACGCACCTTTTTGAACCAATATTATCATTACTTTTATTGATAAATCTAATAAAAGACCCAGTAATGGGCCTATAGAATCATTCTTTAAAACGCTTAAATATAGTTTTATAAAGACAAATAATAAAAACGGCTTAAAGCAAGGACGATTTATCCGTGAGTTGTCAAAGTCAATTTTCCTCCGAAATTAAATTTCTATAAAAGGGTAGTTTCTCATTAGTAATCTGATCATTACCAACTCTGGCTCGAGACATATTGATTTTTTTATTTTTCTTTTTTGGAAGCCTTTTCTATAAATCTATTTTTCTTTCTGCACCACGTTGACTTTTTAAGGCCAATTGTATGGGAGATATGTTGGCTGCTTGTGTATACACTTACAACACCGTCAAATGTCCCATGGAACGAAACGTAATTGCATGACTTTGCAGTAACCATATGCAGCAAAAGAGTTTGTGTTAAGTCTAATTGACTTAAAGTGCAAAACACATGCATTGCTATGAAGAGTGTATGCTTCTCGAATAATGTGTTCAATGTTTTTATTTTTTTTAATCGCACACAATTGATTTAACGTGGCCATAAATTCTTGGATACTCATTTCAGTATCCAAATTGTTGTAACCTGAAAGTGCTGCGCGGCATCCTTTCAAATTACTAACTAACTGAACTTCTCTGTTTAAGCTATCAAGAAAATTGTGGTATTTTTTCCAAAAGCATTTTAATGTCGCTTCGACAAAGCATGCGTATTATTAAACTCAGACGGACAATTTGTAGGCTCATTAAGACTATATGAGAATTATTATTTTCTATGCTAGACATATCACTAATATTATTGCTAATTTCTAGTTTACTGCTAACATGATTACTACCACTAGATACGTCCTGGCGTTCTTTTGAGTAGGCAGCCTGAAACGGGTAAAACAACTCACGAATAAGGGTTATACAAAATATTAAAGCTCTAATATTTCTTACGAACTTAAAACTTTTCGTAATAATTTTTCGATTCTTAACATTATCTGCCAGTTGAAAATCTCTCTAATTTCGCTCTATAAACTTATTGTTAACAATAAGTAATTTTCATGATAACATATTATTCAAATTGGATTGGTTCCCGCCCAATTCTGTACAAAATTGTTCAACACTGATGCCAGGCAGTGATTCAGTTCACGTAGGAAATAGCAGTTCGATAGACTTTATGAATGAACTATATGAGGTTGGTTTACAATTAAATAATTTTCTGAAAATCTGTACCGTCCATTTACTTAAATTTAGTGCCGAAAGCTTCATAAAATATGTATCTACAAGAGGGTATAGCGTGCATTGAGAGACATTGTCTCTGAGTTAAGAAATAAGAAGGTTGATTTTTTGCGGTCATTTTATATGGGGCTGAAATGGGATTGTTGCACTCTTTTCCAAATATCTTAAAAATGGTACCGAAGATTTTAATCAAATTTTCACAGTTGTCTAGGTGAAACTATAGGCTTTAATCGTGTATATGCGGTTGTCGGGGCCATTATCCCTAAATTTGGATATTTATGGAATGGTGGAAACCTAATATTTAAACCCCTTGGTTTACCCATATTATAAATTAAAATTAAAAAACAAATGAATGTAGGCAGTAAATAATTTAATTTTTAACAATTCTGCATTTAAATTTATTAGGTTCTGTGCTTAAAAACATAAATAAATGCATTTAAAAGTGACCGATTCCTTTTCGGATACCAAGTACCAAAAATCGACGCTAAGTCACCGCCGCTAAGTTGACGCACATACAGAGTGAACATCGGGAATATAGCGGCGATCAAAAAAGTACAGCGCGCGCGCGCCAGACGGGCGACAGTGAGACCACGCTTGCATACGTGTGCACAGATGCGCGCCGCAGCCGACGTCGGCGTCGAAGGGCCGTTAAGGCGTCGCGACAGAGGCTGTACAGTGGGACGAATCCAACTCGCGTGCAGTGAAAAGTTGAATTCGTCAGTACAGCCAACGCAGGCAATGAGAACGGGAGTGTTCAAAACGAAGTATATAGATTTATATATACACAGATAATAATACAAATTGTAGAATGTTTTAACAACTATTTAAAGTATTTATTTTAAATAAATAGCATGTTTAACTTATAAACATATATGTAAATAACATGTTTCATCGTCATGTGTACTTTTACTTATGTACTTTCACAATTTTTAGTTGTTCGTCTGATTGGCCGACCGGGCGCTGTCCGCAAACACGCCCGCTCGCCTCGACCGCCACAGAGAGATTTTTATTGTTGCTCATTTCTACATATGATTTCAATTGCAAACAGAAATTTTAGAACAGTTTTGGGAGCACTTAAAACTATGCAACGTTCACCAGTTTGCAAGGTGGAGAGGGACATGACAAGAGATACATTTAACATTTAATCTCGACTGACCTACATATAAACATAACATGACATAACAGACTCTGTACATTTAACATATTGTCTTAGGTCAGTTAGCTGGGGGAAATTTCTGCACGATCAGCTGGCAATGCTGTCGTGTGAATGGCAAGAATACATAAAAATCAAATGGGCACGCTAAAGACATGTAAGTAGAAAATTATGTTAAATTTAACAATTTTTTGGCTAAATATACTAACAATGTCAATGTACTTCCACAAGGTGGCATCTTTATGTTCCCATAGGTTAGCTTTCTACATAAGTTGGCAGCCCCTAACATAGCGTCACTTTTGGATTCCATGCTATTTAATTCAAATGAAATTTATATGCATATTTATATATATGAACATATATATTTATAACATTTGTTATTTATTTGTTTATATTTTAATCTAACAAGTTTGAAATGGCTCCAGGAAACGCAACACGGTAAGATTTTATTTATTGACTGATTGTGTTCGCCTTTTTAAAGCCTGAACCCATTAAAAATGGGTAAAAGGGGTATAATGTATTTGTGCAGCCGTATGTAACAGGCAGAAGAAAGGATCTTCAACCACTTAAAGTATGTATTCTTGATCAGCATCAATAGCCTAGTCGATCTAGCCATGTGCCTCTGCCTGTCCATGCAAATCAGGTATCTTTTATTCTATAGCTATAGCGGCGTTTGTTGTTGGTAGGAATGGTATCCCCTAGCCGTGCACTCCCAACTAGAGCATTCTTACTTGTTTTTTACCTAAAAGCTATTGAAAATGAATGAACATTTTTTTCAAACGAACTGGTAAATAAAGGAATTTTAAATTTTGACATAACTTAGTCGTTAGTACATTGTTAAAATTTTTTGAAATTGTACTGAGTTTTTAAAACTAAAAACTAACGAGAAAGAAGGGCTATCTTCGGCACGCCAAAGATCTAATACCCTTGCAGACCCAACCTTTTCATAATGCTCATAGTGCTTTGCCTCTATCTAAGAAGTACCGGGAAAATAGTAAATGCCGAGTTTGGTCAAGATATCTTGATAAACAAAATGTTTTTTCATACAACTTAATTTTCGACCGATCGTTCCTATGACAGCTATATGATATAGTGGTCCGATCTTTATAGGATTTTGCACATATATGAGGAGTAAAGTAAAACTAATAAATGCCGAGTTTGGTCAAGATATCTTGAAAAACATAATGTTTTTTCATACAAAAACTTAATTTTCGACCGATCGATCCCATGGCAGCTATATGATATAGTGGTCCGTTCTTAATAGGATTATGAATATATATGAGGAGTAAAGTAACACTGATAAATGCCGAGGTTGGTCAAGATATCTTGATAAACAAAATGTTTTTTCACACAAAAACTTAATTTTCGACCGATCGTTCCTATGGCAGCAATATGATATAGTGGTCCGATCTTTATAGGATTTTGCACATATATGAGGAGTAAAGTAAAACTAATAAATACCTAGTTTGGTCAAGATATCTTGATAAACAAAATGTTTTTTCATACAAAAACTTAATTTTCGACCGATCGTTCCTATGGCAGCAATATGATATAGTGGTCCGATCTTTATAGGACTTTGCACATATATGAGGAGTAAAGTAAAACTAATAAATACCTAGTTTGGTCAAGATATCGTGATAAACAAAATGTTTTTTCATACAAAAACTTAATTTTCGACCGATCGATCTTATGGCAGCTATATGATATAGTGGTCCGATCTTAATAGGATTTTGCATATATATGAATAGTAAAGTAAAACTAATAAATGCCGAGTTTGGTCAAGATATCTTGAAAAACAAAATGTTTTTTCATACAAAAACTTAAATTTCGACCGATCGTTCCTATGGCAGCTATATGATATAGTGGTCCGATCTTTATAGGATTTTGCACATATATGAGGAGTAAAGTAAAACTAATAAATGCCGAGTTTGGTCAAGATATCTTGAAAAACAAAATGTTTTTTCATACAAAAACTTAATTTTCGACCGATCGTTCCCATGGCAGCTATATGATATAGTGGTCCGATCTTAAAAGGATTATGAATATATATGAGGAGTAAAGTTACACTAATAAATGCCGAGTTTGGTCAAGATATCTTGATAAACAAAATGTTTTTTCATACAAAAACTTAATTTGCGACCGATCGATCCTATGACAGCTATATGATATAGTGGTCCGATCTTAATAGGATTTTGCATATATATGAATAGTAAAGTAAAACTAATAAATGCCGAGTTTGGTCAAGATATCTTGATAAACAAAATGTTTTTTCATACAAAAACTTAATTTTCGACCGATCGTTCCTATGGCAGCTATATGATATAGTGGTCCCATCTTTATAGGATTTTGCACATATATGAGGAGTAAAGTAAACCTAATAAATGCCGAGTTTGGTCAAGATATCTTGAAAAACAAAATGTTTTTTCATACAAAAACTTAATTTTCGACCGATCGTTCCTATGGCAGCAATATGATATAGTGGTCCGATCTTTATAGGATTTTGCACATATATGAGGAGTAAAGTAAAACTAATAAATGCCTAGTTTGGTCGAGATATCTTGATAAACAAAATGTTTTTTCATACAAAAACTTAATTTTCGACCGATCGATCCTATGACAGCTATATGATATAGTGGTCCGATCTTAATAGGATTTTGCATATATATGAATAGTAAAGTAAAACTAATAAATGCCGAGTTTGGTCAAGATATCTTGATAATCAAAATGTTTTTTCATACAAAAACTTAATTTTCGACCGATCGTTCCTATAATGCTATATGATATAGTGGTCCGATCTTTATAGGATTTTGTACATATATGAGGAGTAAAGTAAACCTAATAAATGCCGAGTTTGGTGAAGAGATCTTGAAAAACAAAATGTTTTTTCATACAAAAACTTAATTTTCGACCGATCGATCCTATGACAGCTATATGATATAGTGGTCCGATCTTAATAGGATTATGAATATATATGAGGAGTAAAGTAACACTAATCAATGCCGAGTTTGGTCAAGATATCTTGATAAACAAAATGTTTTTTCATACAAAAACTTAATTTTCGACCGATCGTTCCTATGGCAGCTATGTGATATAGTGGTCCGATCCAGCTGGTTTTCACATATATGCTGCGTGCAACAGAAAGAGGGAGTTCTGCAAAGTTTCATTAAGAGAGCTTCAAAACTGAGGGACTAGTTCGCATAGAAATAGACAAACGGACAGACGGACATGGCTATATCGACTCGGCTGTTGATGCTGATTAAGAATATATATACTTTATGGGGTCGGAGATGTCTCCTTCTATGCGTTACACATTTCACGACAAAATTATAATACCCTCTGCAAGGGTAGATAATAAAATTGTTGCTTAACTTATTCGATTTAATTTTACCATTAATATATAAACAATTTTTTAAGGACAATCTCTCTTGGATTTCGTGATGCCATTGCTAGAAGCATAATATCTAAAGTTAGAAACTTAAGTCCAACTGATTTTCAATCTATATTACTTATTGTTAACAATAAGTTTATAGAGCGAAATTAGACAGTTTTTCAACTGGCAGATAATGTTAAGAATCGAACAATAATTACGAAAAGTTTTAAATGCGTAAGTAATCATAAAGCTTTAATATTTTTTATAACCCTAATTGGTGAGTTGTTTTACCCCTTTCAGGCTGCCTACTCAAAAGAACGCCAGGACGTATCTAGTGGTAGTAATCATGTAAGCAGTAAACTAGAAATTAGCAATAATATTAGTCATATGTCTAGCATAGAAAATAATAATTCTAATTATAGTCTTATTGAGCCTACAAATTGTCTAATAATGACGCATGCTTTGTCGAAGCGACATTAAAATGCTTTCGGAAAAAATACCACAATTTTCATGATAGCTTAAACAGAGAAGTTCAATTAGTTAGTAATTTGAAAGGATGCCGCGCAGCACTTTCAGGTTACAACAATTTGGATACTGAAATGAGTATCCAAGAATTTATGGCCACGTTAAAGCAATTGTGTGTGATTTTAAAAGAAAGCATTGATCACAGTATTCGAGAAGCATACACTTCTCATAACAACGCATGTATTTTGTATTTTAAGTCAATTAGATTTAACAAAAATTCTTTTGCTGCATATGGTTACTGCAAAGATCAGTCATGCAATTACGTTTTGTTCCATGGGACATTTGACGGTGTTGTAAGTGTATACACAAGCAGCCAACATATCTCCCATACAATTGGCCTTAAAAAGTCAACGTGGTGCAGAACGAAAAATAGATTTATAGAAAAGGCTTCCATTAGAAACTCTTCTGCATTTGAATATAGATCAAAAAAGAAAAATAAAAAAATCAATATGTCTCGAGCCAGAGTTGGTAATGATCAGATTACTAATGAGAAACTACCCTTTTATAGAAATTTAATTTCGAAGGAAAATGGAAAATTTGATTTTGACAAAGATCCATTTAAAGATACCTTCGATATGATTACTAATGTGTATGCCAACTTTATTCAGTTACTTTCTATGAAACTAGAAATATTTTTATGGGACAGACACTGCATATTGATGCGACTGGGAATGTAGTATGAACTTGATCAAAAAATGTTCATTTTTATATTCATTGGTTGCTTATATTCCAGAGCTTCGAATCGTTTTTCCTGTCGCACATGCGATTCTCTCCAATCATGAATCGTCAGATATAGGCAGATTTCTATGTGAGCTGCGCGAGTTTTGCATAAAAAATAAATTCAAATGGCCTATTTGCAAAAGAATTATAACTGATGTCAGTTTTGCAATAATTGGAGCCATTTTAAAAGAATATAACAACATTGATCTTGCAACGTACAATGAAATTTGTTTTAGTTTTTTGTATAATTTAAATCGCACATTTCCAAAAGTGTGGGTTCAATTTTGTATGAGCCACTACAGCAAAATTAAGTGTCGCAACATAGATGAAGTAGTTGCTTTCGACAATATTGATCTTAAATCATTTTTAAGAAATGCCTTGGGTTGTGCATATTCCATAAATAATATTGGAAAATTAGAAAAATGGTTCCGAAATATTGCAATAATACTTCTTTCTCCATATGTTAATAATATTGAGGATGATGCCGCTAATTATTTTACTAAATATTGTGAAGAGCCATCCACATTTTATTTGATAGACAGTATAAAATTGGGAGTAAGTAAGGAAGTCGTCAATGATCCAACGTTGCTGTCCATAGCCGAAAATAGTCCATTTAAACTTAATCTTCAAGAAATACGTACAGAAGTTACAGAACTTGTATCACAATATAAAAGCAACTTCTGTACGTCAAATATTTATTTAAGTGCAGAAATGCTGGATCTAATTTTAAATAAATATTTTGTTTACGCACCTTTTTGAACCAATATTATCATTACTTTTATTGATAAATCTAATAAAAGACCCAGTAATGGGCCTATAGAATCATTCTTTAAAACGCTTAAATATAGTTTTATAAAGACAAATAATAAAAACGGCTTAAAGCAAGGACGATTTATCCGTGAATTGTCAAAGTCAATTTTCCTCCGAAATTAAATTTCTATAAAAGGGTAGTTTCTCATTAGTAATCTGATCATTACCAACTCTGGCTCGAGACATATTGATTTTGTTTTTTTTTTTTTTTTGATCTATACTCAAACGCAGAAGTGTTTCTAATGGAAGCCTTTTCTATAAATCTATTTATTGTTCTGCATTGCATTGACTTTTTAAGGCCAATTGTATGGGAGATATGTTGGCTGCCAAGGAACAAGAAGTAGTTGCATGATGGATCTTTGCAGTAACCATATGCAGCAAAAGAGTTTGTGTTAAGTCTAATTGACTTAAAGTGCAAAACACATGCATTGCTATGAAGAGTGTATGCTTCTCGAATAATGTGTTCAATGTTTTTTTTTTTTAATCGCACACAATTGATTTAACGTGACCATAAATTCTTGGATACTCATTTCAGTATCCAAATTGTTGTAACCTGAAAGTGCTGCGCGGCATCCTTTCAAATTACTAACTAACTGAACTTCTCTGTTTAAGCTATCAAGAAAATTGTGGTATTTTTTCCGAAAGCATTTTAATGTCGCTTCGACAAAGCATGCGTCATTATTAAACTCAGACGGACAATTTGTAGGCTCATTAAGACTATAATTAGGATTATTATTTTCTATGCTAGACATATCACTAATATTATTGCTAATTTCTAGTTTACTGCTAACATGATTACTACCACTAGATACGTCCTGGCGTTCTTTTGAGTAGGCAGCCTGAAACGGGTAAAACAACTCACCAATATGGGTTATACAAAATATTAAAGCTCTAATATTTCTTACGAACTTAAAACTTTTCGTAATAATTTGTCGATACTTAACATTATCTGCCAGTTGAAAATCTGTATAATTTCGCTCTATAAACTTATTGTTAACAATAAGTAATTTTCATGATAACATATTATTCAAATTGGATTGGTTCCCGCCCAATTCTGTACAAAATTGATTGACACTGATGCCAGGCAGTGATTCAGTTCACGTAGGAAATAGCAGTTCGATAGACTTTATGAATGAACTATATGAGGTTGGTTTACAAGTAAATAATTTTCTGAAAATCTGTACCGTCCATTTACTTAAATTTAGTGCCTAAAGCTTCTTAAAATATGTATCTACAAGAGGGTATAGCGTGCATTGAGGGACATTGTCTCTGAGTTAAGAAATAAGAAGGTTGATTTTTTGCGGTCATTTTATATTGGGCTGACATGGGGGTTGTTGCACTCTTTTCCAAATATCTTAAAAATGGTACCGAAGATTTTAATCAAATTTTCACAGTTGTCTAGGTGAAACTATAGGCTTTAATCGTGTATATGCGGTTTTCGGGGCCATCCCTAAATTTGGATATTTATGGAATGGTGGAAACCTAATATTTAAACCCCTTGGTTTACCCATATTATAAATTCAAATTCAAAAACAAATGAATGTAGGCAGTAAATAATTTAATTTTTTACAATTCTGCATTTAAATTTATTAGGTTCTGTGCTTAAAAACAAATAAATGCATTTAAAAGTGACCGATTCCTTTTCGGATACCAAGTACCAAAAATCGACGCTAAGTCACCGCCGCTAAGTTGACGCACATACAGAGTGAACATGGGGAATTGGCGGCGATCAAAAAAGTACAGCGCGCGCGCGCCAGACGGGCGACAGTGAGACCACGCTTGCATATGTGTGCACAGATGCGCGCCGCAGCCGACGTCGGCGTCGAAGGGCCGTTAAGGCGTTGCGACAGAGGCTGTACAGTGGGACGAATTCAACTCGCGTGCGGTGAAAAGTTTAATTCGTCAGTACAGCCAACGCGGGCAATGAGAACGGGAGTGTTCAAAACGAAGTATATAGATTTATATATACACAGATAATAATACAAATTGTAGAATGTTTTAACAACTATTTAAAGTATTTATTTTATATAAATAACATGTTTAACTTATAAACATACATGTATGTAAATATCATGTTTTATCGTCATGTGTACTTTTACTTATGTACTTTCACAATTTTTAGTTGTTCGTCTGATTGGCCGACCGGGCGCTGTCCGCAAACACGCCCGCTCGCCTCGACCGCCACAGAGAGATTTTTATTGTTGCTCATTTCTACATATGATTTCAATTGCAAACAGAAATTTTAGAACAGTTTTGGGAGCACTTAAAACTATGCAACGTTCACCAGTTTGCAAGGTGGAGAGGGACATGACAAGAGATACACTTAACATTTAATCTCGACTGACCTACATATAAACATAACATGACATAACAGACTCTGTACATTTAACATATTGTCTTAGGTCAGTTAGCTGGGGGAAATTTCTGCACGATCAGCTGGCAATGCTGTCGTGTGAATGGCAAGAATACATAAAAATCAAATGGGCACGCTAAAGACATGTAAGTAGAAAATTATTTTAAATTTAACAATTTTTTGGCTAAATATACTAACAATGTCAATGTACTTCCACAAGGTGGCATCTTTATGTTCCCATAGGTTAGCATTCTACATAAGTTGGCAGCCCCTAACATAGCGTCACTTTTGGATTCCATGCTATTTAATTCAAATGAAATGTATATGCATATTTATACATATGAACATATATATTTATAACATTTGTTATTTATTTGTTTATATTTTAATCTTACAAGTTTGAAATGGCTCCAGGAAACGCAACACGGTAAGATTTTATTTATTGACTGATTGTGTTCGCTTTTTTAAAGCCTGAACCCATTAAAAATGGGTAAAAGGGGTATAATGTATTTGTGCAGCCGTATGTAACAGGCAGAAGAAAGGATCTTCAACCACTTAAAGTATGTATTCTTGATCAGCATCAATAGCCTAGTCGATCTAGCCATGTGCCTCTGCCTGTCCATGCAAATCAGGTATCTTTTATTCTATAGCTATAGCGGCGTTTGTTGTTGGTAGGAATGGTATCCCCTAGCCGTGCACTCCCAACTAGAGCATTCTTACTTGTTTTTTACCTAAAAGCTATTGAAAATGAATGAACATTTTTTTCAAACGACCTGGTAAATAAAGGAATTTTAAATTTTGACATAACTTAGTCGTTAGTACATTGTTAAAATTTTTTGAAATTGTACTGAGTTTTTAAAACTAAAAACTAACGAGAAAGAAGGGCTATCTTCGGCACGCCAAAGATCTAATACCCTTGCAGACCCAACCTTTTCATAATGCTCATAGTGCTTTGCCTCTATCTAAGAAGTACCGGGGAAATAGTAAATGCCGAGTTTGGTCAAGATATCTTGATAAACAAAATGTTTTTTCATACAAAAACTTAATTTTCGACCGATCGTTCCTATGGCAGCTATATGATATAGTGGTCCGATCCAGCTGGTTTTCACATATATGCTGCGTGCAACAGAAAGAGGGAGATCTGTAAAGTTTTATGAAGCGAGCTTTAAAACTGAGGGACTAGTTCGCATAGAAATAGACAAACGGACAGACGGACATGGCTATATCGATTCGGCTGTTGATGCTGATTAAGAATATATATACTTTATGGGGTCGGAGATGTCTCCTTCTATGCGTTACACATTTCACGACAAAATTATAATACCCTCTGCAAGGGTAGATAATAAAATTGTTGCTTAACTTATTCGATTTAATTTTACCATTAATGTATAAACAATCTTTTAAGGACAATCTCTCTTGGATTTCGTGATGCCATTGCTAGACGCATAATATCTCCAGTTGGAAACTTAAGTCCAACTGATTTTCAATCTATATTACTTATTGTTAACAATAAGTTTATAGAGCGAAATTAGACAGATTTTCAACTGGCAGATAATGTTAAGAATCGAACAATAATTACGAAAAGTTTTAAATGCGTAAGTAATCATAAAGCTTTAATATTTTTTATAACCCTAATTGGTGAGTTGTTTTACCCCTTTCAGGCTGCCTACTCAAAAGAACGCCAGGACGTATCTAGTGGTAGTAATCATGTAAGCAGTAAACTAGAAATTAGCAATAATATTAGTCATATGTCTAGCATAGAAAATAATAATTCTAATTATAGTCTTATTGAGCCTACAAATTGTCCGTCTGAGTTTAATAATGACGCATGCTTTGTCGAAGCGACATTAAAATGCTTTCGGAAAAAATACCACAATTTTCATGATAGCTTAAACAGAGAAGTTCAGTTAGTTAGTAATTTGAAAGGATGCCGCGCAGCACTTTCAGGTTACAACAATTTGGATACTGAAATGAGTATCCAAGAATTTATGGCCACGTTAAATCAATTGTGTGTGATTTTAAAAGAAAGCATTGATCACAGTATTCGAGAAGCATACACTTCTCATAACAACGCATGTATTTTGTATTTTAAGTCAATTAGATTTAACAAAAATTCTTTTGCTGCATATGGTTACTGCAAAGATCAGTCATGCAATTACGTTTTGTTCCATGGGACATTTGACGGTGTTGTAAGTGTATACACAAGCAGCCAACATATCTCCCATACAATTGGCCTTAAAAAGTCAACGTGGTGCAGAACGAAAAATAGATTTATAGAAAAGGCTTCCATTAGAAACTCTTCTGCATTTGAATATAGATCAAAAAAGAAAAATAAAAAAATCAATATGTCTCGAGCCAGAGTTGGTAATGATCAGATTACTAATGAGAAACTACCCTTTTATAGAAATTTAATTTCGAAGGAAAATGGAAAATTTGATTTTGACAAAGATCCATTTAAAGATACCTTCGATATGATTACTAATGTGTATGCCAACTTTATTCAGTTACTTTCTATGAAACTAGAAATATTTTTATGGGACAGACACTGCATATTGATGCGACTGGGAATGTAGTACAGCCAATGAACTTGATCAAAAAATGTACATTTTTATATTCATTGGTTGCTTATATTCCAGAGCTTCGAATCGTTTTTCCTGTCGCACATGCGATTCTCTCCAATCATGAATCGTCAGATATAGGCAGATTTCTATGTGAGCTGCGCGAGTTTTGCATAAAAAATAAATTCAAATGGCCTATTTGCAAGAGAATTATAACTGATGTCAGTTTTGCAATAATTGGAGCCATTTTAAAAAAATATAACAACATTGATCTTGCAACGTACAATGAAATTTGTTTTAGTTTTTTGTGTGGGTTTAATTTTGTATGAGCCACTACAGCAAAATTAAGTGTCGCAACATAGATGAAGTAGTTGGTTTCGACAATATTGATCTTAAATCATTTTTAAGAAATGCCTTGGGTTGTGCATATTCCATAAATAATATTGGAAAATTAGAAAAATGGTTCCGAAATATTGCAATAATACTTCTTTCTCCATATGTTAATAATATTGTGGATGATGCCGCTAATTATTTTACTAAATATTGTGAAGAGCCATCCACATTTTATTTGATAGACAGTATAAAATTGGGAGTAAGTAAGGAAGTCGTCAATAATCCAACGTTGCTGTCCATTGCCGAAAATAGTCCATTTAAACTTAATCTTCAAGAAATACGTACAGAAGTTACAGAACTTGTATCACAATATAAAAGCCACTTCTGTACGTCAAATATTTATTTAAGTGCAGAAATGCTGGATCTAATTTTAAATAAATATTTTGTTTACGCACCTTTTTGAACCAATATTATCATTACTTTTATTGATAAATCTAATAAAAGACCCAGTAATGGGCCTATAGAATCATTCTTTAAAACGCTTAAATATAGTTTTATAAAGACAAATAATAAAAACGGCTTAAAGCAAGGACGATTTATCCGTGAGTTGTCAAAGTCAATTTTCCTCCGAAATTAAATTTCTATAAAAGGGTAGTTTCTCATTAGTAATCTGATCATTACCAACTCTGGCTCGAGACATATTGATTTTGTCCTTTTTTTTTGTGATCTATACTCAAACGCAGAAGAGTTTCTAATGGAAGCCTTTTCTATAAATCTATTTATTGTTCTGCATTGCATTGACTTTTTAAGGCCAATTGTATGAGAGATATGTTGGCTGCCATGGAACAAGAAGTAGTTGCATGATGGATCTTTGCAGTAACCATATGCAGCAAAAGAGTTTTTGTTAAATCTAATTGACTTAAAGTGCAAAACACATGCATTGCTATGAAGAGTGTATGCTTCTCGAATAATGTGTTCAATGTTTTTTTTTTTTTTAATCGCACACAATTGATTTAAGGTGACCATAAATTCTTGGATACTCATTTCAGTATCCAAATTGTTGTAACCTGAAAGTGCTGCGCGGCATCCTTTCAAATTACTAACTAACTCAACTTCTCTGTTTAAGCTATCAAGAAAATTGTGGTATTTTTTCCAAAAGCATTTTAATGTCGCTTCGACAAAGCATGCGTATTATTAAACTCAGACGGACAATTTGTAGGCTCATTAAGACTATAATTAGAATTATTATTTTCTATGCTAGACATATCACTAATATTATTGCTAATTTCTAGTTTACTGCTAACATGATTACTACCACTAGATACGTCCTGGCGTTCTTTTGAGTAGGCAGCCTGAAACGGGTAAAACAACTCACCAATAAGGGTTATACAAAATATTAAAGCTCTAATATTTCTTACGAACTTAAAACTTTTCGTAATAATTTTTCGATTCTTAACATTATCTGCCAGTTGAAAATCTCTCTAATTTCGCTCTATAAACTTATTGTTAACAATAAGTAATTTTCATGATAACATATTATTCAAATTGGATTGGTTCCCGCCCAATTCTGTTCCCGCAGTGATTCAGTTCACGTAGGAAATAGCAGTTCGATAGACTTTATGAATGAACTATATGAGGTTGGTGGAAAATCTGTACCGTCCATTTACTTAAATTTAGTGCCTAAAGCTTCTTAAAATATGTATCTACAAGAGGGTATAGCGTGCATTGAGGGACATTGTCTCTGAGTTAAGAAATAAGAAGGTTGATTTTTTGCGGTCATTTTATATGGGGCTGAAATGGGGGTTGTTGCACTCTTTTCCAAATATCTTAAAAATGGTACCGAAAATTTTAATCAAATTTTCACAGTTGTCTAGGTGAAACTATAGGCTTTAATCGTGTATATGCGGTTTTCGGGGCCATTATCCCTAAATTTGGATATTTATGGAATGGTGGAAACCTAATATTTAAACCCCTTGGTTTACCCATATTATAAATTAAAATTCAAAAACAAATGAATGTAGGCAGTAAATAATTTAATTTTTTACAATTCTGCATTTAAATTTATTAGGTTCTGTGCTTAAAAACATAAATAAATGCATTTAAAAGTGACCGATTCCTTTTCGGATACCAAGTACCAAAAATCGACGCTAAGTCACCGCCGCTAAGTTGACGCACATACAGAGTGAACATCGGGAATATAGCGGCGATCAAGAAAGTACAGCGCGCGCGCGCCAGACGGGCGACAGTGAGACCACGCTTGCATACGTGTGCACAGATGCGCGCCGCAGCCGACGTCGGCGTCGAAGGGCCGTTAAGGCGTCGCGACAGAGGCTGTACAGTGGGACGAATTCAACTCGCGTGCGGTGAAAAGTTGAATTCGTCAGTACAGCCAACGCGGGCAATGAGAACGGGAGTGTTCAAAACGAAGTATATAGATTTATATATACACAGATAATAATACAAATTGTAGAATGTTTTAACAACTATTTAAAGTATTGATTTTATATAAATAACATGTTTAACTTATAAACATACATGTATGTAAATATCATGTTTTATCGTCATGTGTACTTTTACTTATGTACTTTCACAATTTTTAGTTGTTCGTCTGATTGGCCGACCGGGCGCTGTCCGCAAACACGCCCGCTCGCCTCGACCGCCACAGAGAGATTTTTATTGTTGCTCATTTCTACATATGATTTCAATTGCAAACAGAAATTTTAGAACAGTTTTGGAAGCACTTAAAACTATGCAACGTTCACCAGTTTGCAAGGTGGAGAGGGACATGACAAGAGATACATTTAACATTTAATCTCGACTGACCTACATATAAACATAACATGACATAACAGACTTTGTACATTTAACATATTGTCTTAGGTCAGTTAGCTGGGGAAAATTTCTGCACGATCAGCTGGCAATGCTGTCGTGTGAATGGCAAGAATACATAAAAATCAATATGGCACGCTAAAGACATGTAAGTAGAAAATTATTTTAAATTTAACAATTTTTTGGCTAAATATACTAACAATGTCAATGTACTTCCACAAGGTGGCATCTCTATGTTCCCATAGGTTAGCTTTCTACATAAGTTGGCAGCCCCTAACATAGCGTCACTTTTGGATTCCATGCTATTTAATTCAAATGAAATTTATATGCATATTTATACATATGAACATATATATTTATAACATTTGTTATTTATTTGTTTATATTTTAATCTAACAAGTTTGAAATGGCTCCAGGAAACGCAACACGGTAAGATTTTATTTATTGACTGATTGTGTTCGCCTTTTTAAAGCCTGAACCCATTAAAAATGGGTAAAAGGGGTATAATGTATTTGTGCAGCCGTATGTAACAGGCAGAAGAAAGGATCTTCAACCACATAAAGTATGTATTCCTGATCAGCATCAATAGCCTAGTCGATCTATCCATGTGCCTCTGCCTGTCCATGCAAATCAGGTATCTTTTATTCTATAGCTATAGCGGCGTTTGTTGTTGGTAGGAATGGTATCCCCTAGCCGTGCACTCCCAACTAGAGCATTCTTACTTGTTTTTTACCTAAAAGCTATTGAAAATGAATGAAAATTTTTTTCAAACGAACTGGTAAATAAAGGAATTTTAAATTTTGACATAACTTAGTCGTTAGTACATTGTTAAAATTTTTTGAAATTGTACTGAGTTTTTAAAACTAAAAACTAACGAGAAAGAAGGGCTATCTTCGGCACGCCAAAGATCTAATACCCTTGCAGACCCAACCTTTTCATAATGCTCATAGTGCTTTGCCTCTATCTAAGAAGTACCGTGAAAATAGTAAATGCCGAGTTTGGTCAAGATATCTTGATAAACAAAATGTTTTTTCATACAACTTAATTTCCGACCGATCGTTCCTATGACAGCTATATGATATAGCGGTCCGATCTTTATAGGATTTTGCACATATATAAGGAGTAAAGTAAAACTAATAAATGCCGAGTTTGGTCAAGATATCTTGAAAAACATAATGTTTTTTCATACAAAAACTTAATTTTCGACCGATCGATCCTATGGCAGCTATATGATATAGTCGTCCGATCTTAATATGATTTTGCATATATATGAGGAGCTTAGTAAAACTAATAAATGCCGAGTTTGGTCAAGATATCTTGAAAAACAAAATGTTTTTTCATACAAAAACTTAATTTTCGACCGATCGTTCCTATGGCAGCTATATGATATAGTGGTCCGATCTTTATAGGATTTTGCACATATATGAGGAGTAAAGTAAAACTAATAAATGCCTAGTTTGGTCAAGATATCTTGATAAACAAAATGTTTTTTCATACAAAAACTTAATTTTTGACCGATCGATCCTATGGCTGATATAGTGGTCCGATCTTAATTGGATTTTGCATATATATGAATAGTAAAGTAAAACTAATAAATGCCGAGTTTGGTCAAGATATCTTAAAAAACAAAATGTTTTTTCATACAAAAACTTAATTTTCGACCGATCGTTCCCACGGCAGCTATATGATATAGTGGTCCGATCTTTATAGGATTTTGCACATATATGAGGAGTAAAGTAACACTAATAAATGCCGAGTTTGGTCAAGATATCTTGATAAACAAAATGTTTTTTCATACAAAAACTTAATTTTCGACCGATCGATCCCACGGCAGCTATATGATATAGTGGTCCGATCTTAATAGGACTATGAATATATATGAGGAGCAAAGTAACACTAATAAATGCCGAGTTTGGTCAAGATATCTTGATAAACAAAATGTTTTTTCATACAAAAACTTAATTTTCGACCGATCGTTCCTATGGCAGCTATGTGATATAGTGGTCCGATCCAGCTGGTTTTCACATATATGCTGCGTGCAACAGAAAGAGGGAGTTCTGCAAAGTTTCATTAAGAGAGCTTCAAAACTGAGGACTAGTTCGCATAGAAATAGACAAACGGACAGACGGACATGGCTATATCGACTCGGCTGTTGATGCTGATTAAGAATATATATACTTTATAGGGTCGGAGATGTCTCCTTCTATGCGTTACACATTTCACGACAAAATTATAATACCCTCTGCAAGGGTAAATAATAAAATTGTTGCTTAACTTATTCGATTTAATTTTACCATTAATGTATAAACAATCTTTTAAGGACAATCTCTCTTGGATTTCGTGATGCCATTGCTAGAAGCATAATATCTCCAGTTGGAAACTTAAGTCCAACTGATTTTCAATCTATATTACTTATTGTTAACAATAAGTTTATAGAGCGAAATTAGACAGATTTTCAACTGGCAGATAATGTTAAGAATCGAAAAATTATTACGAAAAGTTTTAAATGCGTAAGTAATCATATAGCTTTAATATTTTTTATAACCCTAATTGATGAGTTGTTTTACCCCTTTCAGGCTGCCTACTCAAAAGAACGCCAGGACGTATCTAGTGGTAGTAATCATGTAAGCAGTAAACTAGAAATTAGCAATAATATTAGTCATATGTCTAGCATAGAAAATAATAATTCTAATTATAGTCTTATTGAGCCTACAAATTGTCCGTCTGAGTTTAATAATGTCGCATGCTTTGTCGAAGCGACATTAAAATGCTTTCGGAAAAAATACCACAATTTTCATGATAGCTTAAACAGAGAAGTTCAGTTAGTTAGTAATTTGAAAGGATGCCGCGCAGCACTTTCAGGTTACAACAATTTGGATACTGAAATGAGTATCCAAGAATTTATGGCCACGTTAAATCAATTGTGTGTGATTTTAAAAAAAAAAGCATTGATCACATTATTCGAGAAGCATACACTTCTCATAACAACGCATGTATTTTGTATTTTAAGTCAATTAAATTTAACAAAAATTCTTTTGCTGCATATGGTTACTGCAAAGATCCGTCATGCAATTACGTTTTGTTCCATGGGACATTTGACGGTGTTGTAAGTGTATACACAAGCAGCCAACATATCTCCCATACAATTGGCCTTAAAAAGTCAACGTGGTGCAGTACGAAAAATAGATTTATAGAAAAGGCTTCCATTAGAAACTCCTCTGCGTTTGAATATAGATCAAAAAAGAAAAATAAAAAAATCAATATGTCTCGAGCCAGAGTTGGTAATGATCAGATTACTAATGAGAAACTACCCTTTTATAGAAATTTAATTTCGAAGGAAAATGGAAAATTTGATTTTGCCAAAGATCCATGTAGAGATACCTTCGATATGATTACTAATGTGTATGACAACTTTATTCAGTTACTTTCTATGAAACTAGAAATATTTTTATGGGACAGACACTGCATATTGATGCGACTGGGAATGTAATACAGCCAATGAACTTGGTCAAAAAATGTGCATTTTTATATTCATTGGTTGCTTATATTCCAGAGCTTCGAATCGTTTTTCCTGTCGCACATGCGATTCTCTCCAATCATGAATCGTCAGATATAGGCAGATTTCTATGTCAGCTGCGCGAGTTTTGCATAAAAAATTAATTCAAATGGCCTATTTGCAAAAGAATTATAACTGATGTCAGTTTTGCAATAATTGGAGCCATTTTAAAAGAATATAACAACATTGATCTTGCAACGTACAATGAAATTTGTTTTAGTTTTTTGTATAATTTAAATCGCACATTTCCAAAAGTGTGGGTTTAATTTTGTATGAGCCACTACAGTAAAATTAAGTGTCGCAACATAAATGAAGTAGTTGGTTTCGACAATATTGATCTTAAATCATTTTTAAGAAATGCCTTGGGTTGTGCATATTCCATAAATAATATTGGAAAATTAGAAAAATGGTTCCGAAATATTGCAATAATACTTCTTTCTCCATATGTTAATAATATTGTGGATGATGCCGCTAATTATTTTACTAAATATTGTGAAGAGCCATCCACATTTTATTTGATAGACAGTATAAAATTGGGAGTAAGTAAGGAAGTCGTCAATGATCCAACGTTGCTGTCCATTGCCGAAAATAGTCCATTTAAACTTAATCTTCAAGAAATACGTACAGAAGTTACAGAACTTGTATCACAATATAAAAGCAACTTCTGTACGTCAAATATTTATTTAAGTGCAGAAATGCTGGATCTAATTTTAAATAAATATATTGTTTACGCACCTTTTTGAACCAATATTATCATTACTTTTATTGATAAATCTAATAAAAGACCCAGTAATGGGCCTATAGAATCATTCTTTCAAACGCTTAAATATAGTTTTATAAAGACAAATAATAAAAACGGCTTAAAGCAAGGGCGATTTATCCGTGAGTTGTCAAAGTCAATTTTCCTCCGAGATTAAATTTCTATAAAAGGGTAGTTTCTCATTAGTAATCTGATCATTACCAACTCTGGCTCGAGACATATTGATTTTTTTATTTTTCTTTTTTGATCTATACTCAAACGCAGAAGAGTTTCTAATGGAAGCCTTTTCTATAAATCTATTTATTGTTCTGCATTGCATTGTCTTTTTAAGGCCAATTGTAT
This sequence comes from Drosophila virilis, assembly GCF_030788295.1. Taxonomy (NCBI): domain Eukaryota; kingdom Metazoa; phylum Arthropoda; class Insecta; order Diptera; family Drosophilidae; genus Drosophila; species Drosophila virilis. Next base: position 27,090,643 of record NC_091545.1, read on the forward strand.
GGGAGATATGTTGGCTGCCATGGAACAAGAAGTAGTTGCATGATGGATCTTTGCAGTAACCATATGCAGCAAAAGAGTTTTTGTTAAATCTAATTGACTTAAAATACAAAATACATGCGTTGTTATGAGAAGTGTATGCTTCTCGAATAATGTGTTCAATGTTTTTTTTTTTTAAATCACACACAATTGATTTAACGTGGCCATAAATTCTTGGATACTCATTTCAGTATCCTAATTGTTGTAACCTGAAAGTGCTGCGCGGCATCCTTTCAAATTACTAACTAACTGAACTTCTCTGTTTAAGCTATCATGAAAATTGTGGTATTTTTTCCAATAGCATTTTAATGTCGCTTCGACAAAGCATGTGTCATTATTAAACTCAGACGGACAATTTGTAGGCTCATTAAGACTATAATTAGAATTATTATTTTCTATGCTAGACATATCACTAATATTATTGCTAATTTCTAGTTTACTGCTAACATGATTACTACCACTAGATACGTCCTGGCGTTCTTTTGAGTAGGCAGCCTGAAACGGGTAAAACAACTCACCAATAAGGGTTATACAAAATATTAAAGCTCTAAGATTTCTTACGAACTTAAAACTTTTCGTAATAATTTTTCGATTCTAAACATTATCTGCCAGTTGAAAATCTGTCTAATTTCGCTCTATAAACTTATTGTTAACAATAAGTAATTTTCATGATAACATATTATTCAAATTGGATTGGTTCCCGCCCAATTCTGTACAAAATTGTTCAACACTGATGCCGGACATTGATTCAGTTCACGTAGGAAATAGCAGTTCCATAGACTTTATGAATGAACTATATGAGGTTGGTTTACAAGTAAATTATTTTCTGAAAATCTGTACCGTCCATTTACTTAAATTTAGTGCCTAAAGCTTCTTAAAATATGTATCTACAAGAGGGTATAGCGTGCATTGAGGGACATTGTCTCTGAGTTAAGAAATAAGAAGGTTGATTTTTTGCGGTCATTTTATATGGGGCTGACATGGGGGTTGTTGCACTCTTTTCCAAATATCTTAAAAATGGTACCGAAGATTTTAATCAAATTTTCACAGTTGTCTAGGTGAAACTATAGGCTTTAATCGTGTATATGCGGTTTTCGGGGCCATTATCCCTAAATTTGGATATTTATGGAATGGTGGAAACCTAATATTTAAACCCCTTGGTTTACCCATATTATAAACTAAAATTCAAAAACAAATGAATGTAGGCAGTAAATAATTTAATTTTTTACAATTCTGCATTTAAATTTATTAGGTTCTGTGCTTAAAAACATAAATAAATGCATTTAAAAGTGACCGATTCCTTTTCGGATACCAAGTACCAAAAAATCGACGCTAAGTCACCGCCGCTAAGTTGACGCACATACAGAGTGAACATCGGGAATATAGCGGCGATCAAAAAAGTACAGCGCGCGCGCGCCAGACGGGCGACAGTGAGACCACGCTTGCATATGTGTTCACAGATGCGCGCCGCAGCCGACGTCGGCGTCGAAGGGCCGTTAAGGCGTCGCGACAGAGGCTGTACAGTGGGACGAACACTCACACACGTTTTGAACACTCCCGTTCTCATTGCTCGCGTTGGCTGTACTGACGAATTCAACTTTTCACCGCACGCGAGTTGAATTCGTCAGTACAGCCAACGCGGGCAATGAGAACGGGAGTGTTCAAAACGAAGTATATAGATTTATATATACACAGATAATAATACAAATTGTAGAATGTTTTAACAACTATTTAAAGTATTGATTTTATATAAATAACATGTTTAACTTATAAACATACATATATGTAAATAACATGTTTCATCGTCATGTGTACTTTTACTTATGTACTTTCACAATTTTTAGTTGTTCGTCTGATTGGCCGACCGGGCGCTGTCCGCAAACACGCCCGCTCTCCTCGACCGCCACAGAGAAATTTTAGAACAGTTTTGGGAGCACTTAAAACTATGCAACGTTGACCAGTCTGCAAGGTGGAGAGGGACATGACAAGAGATACATTTCACATTTAATCTCGACTGACCAACATATAAACATAACATGACATAACAGACTCTGTACATTTAACATATTGTCTTAGGTCAGTTAGCTGGGGAAAATTTCTGCACGATCAGCTGGCAATGCTGTCGTGTGAATGGCAAGAATACATAAAAATCAATATGGCACGCTAAAGACATGTAAGTAGAAAATTATTTTAAATTTAACAATTTTTTGGCTAAATATACTAACAATGTCAATGTACTTCCACATGGTGGCATCTCTATGTTCCCATAGGTTAGCTTTCTACATAAGTTGGCAGCCCCTAACATAGCGTCACTTTTGGATTCCATGCTATTTAATTCAAATGAAATTTATATGCATATTTATACATATGAACATATATATTTATAACATTTGTTATTTATTTGTTTATATTTTAATCTTACAAGTTTGAAATGGCTCCAGGAAACGCAACACGGTAAGATTTTATTTATTGACTGATTGTGTTCGCTTTGTTAAAGCCTGAACCCATTAAAAATGGGTAAAAGGGGTATAATGTATTTGTGCAGCCGTATGTAACAGGCAGAAGAAAGGATCTTCAACCACTTAAAGTATGTATTCTTGATCAGCATCAATAGCCTAGTCGATCTAGCCATGTGCCTCTGCCTGTCCATGCAAATCAGGTATCTTTTATTCTATAGCTATAGCGGCGTTTGTTGTTGGTAGGAATGGTATCCCCTAGCCGTGCACTCCCAACTAGAGCATTCTTACTTGTTTTTTACCTAAAAGCTATTGAAAATGAATGAACATTTTTTTCAAACGAACTGGAATTTTAAATTTTGACATAACTTAGTCGTTAGTACATTGTTAAAATTTTTTAAAATTGTACTGAGTTTTTAAAACTAAAAACTAACGAGAAAGAAGGGCTATCTTCGGCACGCCAAAGATCTAATACCCTTGCAGACCCAACCTTTTCATAATGCTCATAGTGCTTTGCCTCTATCTAAGAAGTACCGGGAAAATAGTAAATGCCGAGTTTGGTCAAGATATCTTGATAAACAAAATGTTTTTTCATACAACTTAATTTTCGACCGATCGTTCCTATGACAGCTATATGATATAGTGGTCCGATCTTTATAGGATTTTGCACATATATGAGGAGTAAAGTAAAACTAATAAATGCCGAGTTTGGTCACGATATCTTGAAAAACATAATGTTTTTTCATAAAAAAAACTCAATTTTCGACCGATCGATCCTATGGCGGCTATATGATATAGTGGTCCGATCTTAATAGAATATTGCATATATATGAGGAGCTTAGTAAAACTAATAAATGCCGAGTTTGGTCAAGATATCTTGAAAAACAAAATGTTTTTTCATACAAAAACTTAATTTTCGACCGATCGTTCCTATGGCAGCAATATGATATAGTGGTCCGATCTTTATAGGATTTTGCACATATATTAGGAGTAAAGTAAAACTAATAAATGCCTATTTTGGTCAAGATATCTTGATAAACAAAATGTTTTTTCATACAAAAACTTAATTTTCGACCGATCGATCCTATGGCAGCTATATGATATAGTGGTCCGATCTTAATTGGATTTTGCATATATATGAATAGTAAAGTAAACCTAATAAATGCCGAGTTTGGTCATGATATCTTGAAAAACAAAATGTTTTTTCATACAAACACTTAATTTTCGACCGATCGTTCCCACGGCAGCTATATGATATAGTGGTCCGATCTTAATAGGATTATGAATATATATGAGGAGTAAAGTAACACTAATAAATGCCGAGTTTGGTCAAGATATCTTGATAAACAAAATGTTTTTTCATACAAAAACTTAATTTTCGACCGATCGTTCCTATGGCAGCTATGTGATATAGTGGTCCGATCCAGCTGGTTTTCACATATATGCTGCGTGCAACAGAAAGAGGGAGTTCTGCAAAGTTTCATTAAGAGAGCTTTAAAACTGAGGGACTAGTTCGCATAGAAATAGACAAACGGACAGACGGACATGGCTATATCGACTCGGCTGTTGATGCTGATTAAGAATATATATACTTTATGGGGTCGGAGATGTCTCCTTCTATGCGTTACACATTTCACGACAAAATTATAATACCCTCTGCAAGGGTAGATAATAAAATTGTTGGTTAACTTATTCGATTTAATTTTACCATTAATATATAAACAATCTTTTAAGGACAACCTCTCTTGGATTTCGTGATGCCATTGCTAGAAGCATAATATCTCCAGTTGGAAACTTAAGTCCAACTGATTTTCAATCTATATTACTTATTGTTAACAATAAGTTTATAGAGCGAAATTAGACAGATTTTCAACTGGCAGATAATGTTAAGAATCGAACAATTATTACGAAAAGTTTTAAATGCGTAAGTAATCATATAGAACGCCAGGACGTATCTAGTGGTAGTAATCATGTAAGCAGTAAACTAGAAATTAGCAATAATATTAGTCATATGTCTAGCATAGAAAATAATAATTCTAATTATAGTCTTATTGAGCCTACAAATTGTTCGTCTGAGTTTAATAATGACGCATGCTTTGTCGAAGCGACATTAAAATGCTTTCGGAAAATATACCACAATTTTCATCATAGCTTAAACAGAGAAGTTCAGTTAGTGAGTAATTTGAAAGGATGCCGCGCAGCACTTTCAGGTTACAACAATTTGGATACTGAAATGAGTATCCAAGAATTTATGGCCACTTTAAATCAATTGTGTGTGATTTTAAAAAAAAAAGCATTGATCACATTATTCGAGAAGCATACACTTCTCATAACAACGCATGTATTTTGTATTTTAAGTCAATTAGATTTAACAAAAATTCTTATGCTGCATATGGTTACTGCAAAGATCCGTCATGCAATTACGTTTTGTTCCATGGGACATTTGACGGTGTTGTAAGTGTATACACAAGCAGCCAACATATCTCCCATACAATTGGCCTTAAAAAGTCAACGTGGTGCAGAACGAAAAATAGATTTATAGAAAAGGCTTCCATTAGAAACTCTTCTGCGTTTGAATATAGATCAAAAAAGAAAAATAAAAAAATCAATATGTCTCGAGCCAGAGTTGGTAATGATCAGATTACTAATGAGAAACTACCCTTTTATAGAAATTTAATTTCGAAGGAAATTTTATTTTGACAAAGATCCATTTAAGGATACCTTCGATATGATTACTAATGTGTATGCCAACTTTATTCAGTTACTTTCTATGAAACTAGAAATATTTTTATGGGACAGACACTGCATATTGATGCGACTGGGAATGTAGTACAGCCAATGAACTTGATCAAAAAATGTACATTTTTATATTCATTGGTTGCTTATATTCCAGAGCTTTGAATCGTTTTTCCTGTCGCACATGCGATTCTCTCCAATCATAAATCGTCAGATATAGGCAGATTTCTATGTGAGCTGCGCGAGTTTTGCATAAAAAATAAATTCAAATGGCCTAATTGCAAAAGAATTATTACTGATGTCAGTTTTGCAATAATTGGAGCCATTTTAAAAGAATATAACAACATTGATCTTGCAACGTACAATGAAATTTGTTTTAGTTTTTTGTATAATTTAAATCGCACATTTTCAAAAGTGTGGGTTTAATTTTGTATGAGCCACTACAGTAAAATTAAGTGTCGCAACATAGATGAAGTAGTTGGTTTCGACAATATTGATCTTAAATCATTTTTAATATTCCATAAATAATATTGGAAAATTAGAAAAATGGTTCCGAAATATTGCAATAATACTTCTTTCTCCATATGTTAATAATATTGTGGATGATGCCGCTAATTATCCAACGTTGCTGTCCATTGCCGAAAATAGTCCATTTAAACTTAATCTTCAAGAAATACGTACAGAAGTTACAGAACTTGTATCACAATATAAAAGCAACTTCTGTACGTCAAATATTTATTTAAGTGCAGAAATGCTGGATCTAATTTTAAATAAATATATTGTTTACGCACCTTTTTGAACCAAAATTATCATTACTTTTATTGATAAATCTAATAAAAGACCCAGTAATGGGCCTATAGAATCATTCTTTAAAACGCTTAAATATAGTTTTATAAAGGCAAATAATAAAAACGGCTTAAAGCAAGGACGATTTATCCGTGAGTTGTCAAAGTCAATTTTCCTCCGAAATTAAATTTCTATAAAAGGGTAGTTTCTCATTAGTAATCTGATCATTACCAACTCTGGCTCGAGACATATTGATTTTGTCCTTTTTTTTTTGTGATCTATACTCAAACGCAGAAGAGTTTCTAATGGAAGCCTTTTCTATAAATCTATTTATTGTTCTGCATTGCATTGACTTTTTAAGGCCAATTGTATGGGAGATATGTTGGCTGCCATGGAACAAGAAGTAGTTGCATGATGGATCTTTTCAGTAACCATATGCAGCAAAAGAGTTTGTGTTATGTCTAATTGACTTAAAGTGCAAAACACATGCATTGCTATGAAGAGTGTATGCTTCTCGAATAATGTGTTCAATGTTTTTTTTTTTAATCGCACACAATTGATTTAACGTGACCATAAATTCTTGGATACTCATTTCAGTATCCAATTTGTTGTAACCTAAAAGTGCTGCGCGGCATCCTTGTAAATTACTCACTAACTGAACTTCTCTGTTTAAGCTATCAAGAAAATTGTGGTATTTTTTCCAAAAGCATTTTAATGTCGCTTCGACAAAGCATGCGTATTATTAAACTCAGACGGACAATTTGTAGGCTCATTAAGACTATAATTAGAATTATTATTTTTTATGCTAGACATATCACTAATATTATTGCTAATTTCTAGTTTACTGCTAACATGATTACTACCACTAGATACGTCCTGGCGTTCTTTTGAGTAGGCAGCCTGAAACGGGTAAAACAACTCACCAATAAGGGTTATACAAAATATTAAAGCTCTAATATTTCTTACGAACTTAAAACTTTTCGTAATAATTTGTCGATACTTAACATTATCTGCCAGTTGAAAATCTGTCTAATTTCGCTCTATAAACTTATTGTTAACAATAAGTAATTTTCATGATAACATATTATTCAAATTGGATTGGTTCCCGCCCAATTCTGTACAAAATTGTTCAACACTGATGCCAGGCAGTGATTCAGTTCACGTAGGAAATAGCAGTTCGATAGACTTTATGAATGAACTATATGAGGTTGGTTTACAAGTAAATAATTTTCTGAAAATCTGTACCGTCCATTTACTTAAATTTAGTGCCTAAAGCTTCTTAAAATATGTATCTACAAGAGGGTATAGCGTGCATTGAGAGACATTGTCTCTGAGTTAAGAAATAAGAAGGTTGATTTTTTGCGGTCATTTTATATGGGGCTGACATGGGGGTTGTTGCACTCTTTTCCAAATATCTTAAAAATGGTACCGAAGATTTTAATCAAATTTTCACAGTTGTCTAGGTGAAACTATAGGCTTTAATCGTGTATATGCGGTTTTCGGGGCCATTATCCCTAAATTTGGATATTTATGGAATGGTGGAAACCTAATATTTAAACCCCTTGGTTTACCCATATTATAAATTAAAATTCAAAAACAAATGAATGTAGGCAGTAAATAATTTAATTTTTAACAATTCTGCATTTAAATTTATTAGGTTCGGTGCTTAAAAACATAAATAAATGCATTTAAAAGTGACCGATTCCTTTACGGATACCAAGTACCAAAAATCGACGCTAAGTCACCGCCGCTAAGTTGACGCACATACAGAGTGAACATCGGGAATATAGCGGCGATCAAAAAAGTACAGCGCGCGCGCGCCAGACGGGCGACAGTGAGACCACGCTTGCATACGTGTGCACAGATGCGCGCAGCAGCCGACGTCGGCGTCGAAGGGCCGTTAAGGCGTCGCGACAGAGGCTGTACAGTGGGACGAATTCAACTCGCGTGCGGTGAAAAGTTGAATTCGTCAGTACAGCCAACGCAGGCAATGAGAACGGGAGTGTTCAAAACGAAGTATATAGATTTATATATACACAGATAATAATACAAATTGTAGAATGTTTAAACAACTATTTAAAGTATTTATTTTATATAAATACCATGTTTAACTTATAAACATATATGTAAATAACATGTTTCATCGTCATGTGTACTTTTACTTATGTACTTTCACAATTTTTAGTTGTTCGTCTGATTGGCCGACCGGGCGCTGTCCGCAAACACGCCCGCTCGCCTCGACCGCCACAGAGAGATTTTTATTGTTGCTCATTTCTACATATGATTTCAATTGCAAACAGAAATTTTAGAACAGTTTTGGGAGCACTTAAAACTATGCAACATTCACCAGTTTGCAAGGTGGAGAGGGACATGACAAGAGATACACTTAACATTTAATCTCGACTGACCTACATATAAACATAACATGACATAACAGACTCTGTACATTTAACATATTGTCTTAGGTCAGTTAGCTGGGGGAAATTTCTGCACGATCAGCTGGCAATGCTGTCGTGTGAATGGCAAGAATACATAAGAATCCAATGGGCACGCTAAAGACATGTGAGTAGACAAAACTTTAAATTTAACAATTTTTTGGCTAAATATACTAATAAATTAATTTATTTTGTATCGCACCGCCTTACGATGCGCTGGCCGTTTGCCTCTGGCCTTGCGGTGGACAATTGGCTTCCACCGGGTACCTGGCCGACTTATTGTCGCATAACATTGCAATTTGCATTGCGTGATGGCTGCCGCTAACTCTGCTGGAAGTTGCACCGATTTGGATGGGCATAACTTGTACTGCTGGAGCGGATGACTGGCAATGGACAACACTAACCACACATTCAGGATGCATGGATAGCGGATCGCTGCATGCCCGGCTGGGCATTCTGCTCAGTTTTGAGTCGCTGCGGCTGGCCAAGGGAGGGCGATGACATCAGTTTGCAAGGTGGAGAGGGACATGACAAGAGATACATTTAACATTTAATCTCGACTGACCTACATATAAACATAACATGACATAACAGACTCTGTACATTTAACATATTGTCTTAGGTCAGTTAGCTGGGGGAAATTTCTGCACGATCAGCTGGCAATGCTGTCGTGTGAATGGCAAGAATACATAAAAATAAATGGGCACGCTAAAGACATGTAAGTAGAAAATTATTTTAAATTTAACAATTTTTTGGCTAAATATACTAACAATGTCAATGTACTTCCACAAGGTGGCATCTCTATGTTCCCATAGGTTAGCTTTCTACATAAGTTGGCAGCCCCTAACATAGCGTCACTTTTGGATTCCATGCTATTTAATTCAAATGAAATTTATATGCATATTTATACATATGAACATATATATTTATAACATTTGTTATTTATTTGTTTATATTTTAATCTAACAAGTTTGAAATGGCTCCAGGAACGCAACACGGCAAGATTTTATTTATTGACTGATTGTGTTCGCCTTTTTAAAGCCTGAACCCATTAAAAATGGGTAAAAGGGGTATAATGTATTTGTGCAGCCGTATGTAACAGGCAGAAGAAAGGATCTTCAACCACTTAAAGTATGTATTCTTGATCAGCATCATTAGCCTAGTCGATCTAGCCATGTGCCTCTGCCTGTTCATGCGAATCAGGTATCTTTTATTCTATAGCTATAGCGGCGTTTGTTGTTGGTAGGAATGGTATCCCCTAGCCGTGCACTCCCAACTAGAGCATTCTTACTTGTTTTTACCTAAAAGCTATTGAAAATGAATAAACATTTTTTTCAAACGAACTGGTAAATAAAGGAATTTTAAATTTTGACTAACTTAGTCGTTAGTACATTGTTAAAATTTTTTGAAATTGTACTGAGTTTTTAAATCTAAAAACTAACGAGAATGAAGGGCTATCTTCGGCACGCCAAAGATCTAATACCCTTGCAGACCCAACCTTTTCATAATGCTCATAGTGCTTTGCCTCTATCTAAGAAGTACCGGGAAAATAGTAAATGCCGAGTTTGGTCAAGATATCTTGATAAACAAAATGTTTTTTCATACAACTTAATTTTCGACCGATCGTTCCTATGACAGCTATATGATATAGTGGTCCGATCTTTATAGGATTTTGCACATATATGAGGAGTAAAGTAAAACTAATAAATGCCGAGTTTGGTCAAGATATCTTGAAAAACATAATGTTTTTTCATACAAAAACTTAATTTTCGACCGATCGATCCTATTGCAGCTATATGATATAGTGGTCCGATCTTAATAGGATTTTGCATATATATGAGGAGCTTAGTAGAACTAATAAATGCCGAGTTTGGTCAAGATATCTTGAAAAACAAAATGTTTTTTCATACAAATACTTAATTTTCGACCGATCGTTCCTATGGCAGCAATATGATATAGTGGTCCGATCTTTATAGGATTTTGCACATATATGAGGAGTAAAGTAAAACTAATAAATGCCTAGTTTGGTCAAGATATCTTGATAAACAAAATGTTTTTTCATACAAAAACTTAATTTTCGACCGATCGATCCTATGGCAGCTATATGATATAGTGGTCCGATCTTAATAGGATTTTGCATATATATGAATATTAAAGTAAACCTAATAAATGCCGAGTTTGGTCAAGATATCTTGAAAAACAAAATGTTTTTTCATACAAAAACTTAATTTTCGACCGATCGTTCCTATGGCAGCAATATGATATAGTGGTCCGATCTTTATAGGATTTTGCACATATATGAGGAGTAAAGTAACACTAATAAATGCCGAGTTTGGTCAAGATATCTTGATAAACAAAATGTTTTTTCATACAAAAACTTAATTTTCGACCGATCGTTCCTATGGCAGCTATATGATATAGTGGTCCGATCCAGCTGGTTTTCACATATATGCTGCGTGCAACAGAAAGAGGGAGTTCTGCAAAGTTTCATTAAGGGAGCTTTAAAACTGAGGGACTAGTTCGCATAGAAATAGACAAACGGACAGACGGACATGGCTATATCGACTCGGCTGTTGATGCTGATTAAGAATATATATACTTTATGGGGTCCGAGATGTCTCCTTCTATGCGTTACACATTTCACGACAAAATTATAATACCCTCTGCAAGGGTAGATAATAAAATTGTTGCTTAACTTATTCGATTTAATTTTACCATTAATATATAAACAATTTTTTAAGGACAATCTCTCCTGGATTTCGTGATGCCATTGCTAGAAGCATAATATCTCCAGTTGGAAACTTAAGTCCAACTGATTTTCAATCTATATTACTTATTGTTAACAATAAGTTTATAGAGCGAAATTGGACAGATTTTCAACTGGCAGATAATGTTAAGAATCGAACAATTATTACGAAAAGTTTTAAATGCGTAAGTAATCATAAAGCTTTAATATTTTTTATAACCCTAATTGGTGAGTTGTTTTACCCCTTTCAGGCTGCCTACTCAAAAGAACGCCAGGACGTATCTAGTGGTAGTAATCATGCAGTAAACTAGAAATTAGCAATAATATTAGTGATATGTCTAGCATAGAAAATAATAATTCTAATTATAGTCTTATTGAGCCTACAAATTGTCCGTCTGAGTTTAATAATGACGCATGCTTTGTCGAAGCGACATTAAAATGCTTTCGGAAAAAATACCACAATTTTCATGATAGCTTAAGCAGAGAAGTTCAGTAAGTTAGTAATTTGAAAGGATGCCGCGCAGCACTTTCAGGTTACAACAATTTGGATACTGAAATGAGTATCCAAGAATTTATGGCCACGTTAAATCAATTGTGTGATTTTAAAAAAAAAGCATTGATCACATTATTCGAGAAGCATACACTTCTCATAACAACGCATGTATTTTGTATTTTAAGTCAATTAGATTTAACAAAAATTCTTTTGCTGCATATGGTTACTGCAAAGATCCGTCATGCAATTACGTTTTGTTGCATGGGACATTTGACGGTGTTGTAAGTGTATACACAAGCAGCCAACATATCTCCCATACAATTGGCCTTAAAAAGTCAACGTGGTGCAGAACGAAAAATAGATTTATAGAAAAGGCTTCCATTAGAAACTCTTCTGCGTTTGAATATAGATCAAAAAAGAAAAATAAAAAAATCAATATGTCTCGAGCCAGAGTTGGTAATGATCAGATTACTAATGAGAAACTACCCTTTTATAGAAATTTAAATTCGAAGGAAAATGGAAAATTTTATTTTGACAAAGATCCATTTAAAGATACCTTCGATATGATTACTAATGTGTATGCCAACTTTATTCAGTTACTTTCTATGAAACTAGAAATATTTTTATGGGACAGACACTGCATATCGAATCGTTTTTCCTGTCGCACATGCGATTCTCTCCAATCATAAATCGTCAGATATAGGCAGATTTCTATGTGAGCTGCGCGAGTTTTGCATAGTGTGGGTTCAATTTTGTATGAGCCACTACAGCAAAATTAAGTGTCGCAACATAGATGACATGGTGATGGTTTCGACAATATTGATCTTAAATCATTTTTAAGAAATGCCTTGGGTTGTGCATATTCCATAAATAATATTGGAAAATTATAAAAATGGTTCCGAAATATTGCAATAATACTTCTTTCTCCATATGTTAATAATATTGTGGATGATGCCGCTAATTATTTTACTAAATATTGTGAAGAGCCATCCACATTTTATTTGATAGACAGTATAAAATTGGGAGTAAGTAAGGAAGTCGTCAATGATCCAACGTTGCTGTCCATTGCCGAAAATAGTCCATTTAAACTTAATCTTCAAGAAATACGTACAGAAGTTACAGAACTTGTATCACAATATAAAAGCAACTTCTGTACGTCAAATATTTATTTAAGTGCAGAAATGCTGGATCTAATTTTAAATAAATATATTGTTTACGCACCTTTTTGAACCAAAATTATCATTACTTTTATTGATAAATCTAATAAAAGACCCAGTAATGGGCCTATAGAATCATTCTTTAAAACGCTTAAATATAGTTTTATAAAGGCAAATAATAAAAACGGCTTAAAGCAAGGACGATTTATCCGTGAGTTGTCAAAGTCAATTTTCCTCCGAAATTAAATTTCTATAAAAGGGTAGTTTCTCATTAGTAATCTGATCATTACCAACTCTGGCTCGAGACATATTGATTTTGTCCTTTTTTTTTTGTGATCTATACTCAAACGCAGAAGAGTTTCTAATGGAAGCCTTTTCTATAAATCTATTTATTGTTCTGCATTGCATTGACTTTTTAAGGCCAATTGTATGGGAGATATGTTGGCTGCCATGGAACAAGAAGTAGTTGCATGATGGATCTTTGCAGTAACCATATGCAGCAAAAGAGTTTGTGTTATGTCTAATTGACTTAAAGTGCAAAACACATGCATTGCTATGAAGAGTGTATGCTTCTCGAATAATGTGTTCAATGTTTTTTTTTTTAATCGCACACAATTGATTTAACGTGACCATAAATTCTTGGATACTCATTTCAGTATCCAATTTGTTGTAACCTAAAAGTGCTGCGCGGCATCCTTGTAAATTACTCACTAACTGAACTTCTCTGTTTAAGCTATCAAGAAAATTGTGGTATTTTTTCCAAAAGCATTTTAATGTCGCTTCGACAAAGCATGCGTATTATTAAACTCAGACGGACAATTTGTAGGCTCATTAAGACTATAATTAGAATTATTATTTTTTATGCTAGACATATCACTAATATTATTGCTAATTTCTAGTTTACTGCTAACATGATTACTACCACTAGATACGTCCTGGCGTTCTTTTGAGTAGGCAGCCTGAAACGGGTAAAACAACTCACCAATAAGGGTTATACAAAATATTAAAGCTCTAATATTTCTTACGAACTTAAAACTTTTCGTAATAATTTGTCGATACTTAACATTATCTGCCAGTTGAAAATCTGTCTAATTTCGCTCTATAAACTTATTGTTAACAATAAGTAATTTTCATGATAACATATTATTCAAATTGGATTGGTTCCCGCCCAATCCTGTACAAAATTGTTCAACACTGATGCCAGGCAGTGATTCAGTTCACGTAGGAAATAGCAGTTCGATAGACTTTATGAATGAACTATATGAGGTTGGTTTACAAGTAAATAATTTTCTGAAAATCTGTACCGTCCATTTACTTAAATTTAGTGCCTAAAGCTTCTTAAAATATGTATCTACAAGAGGGTATAGCGTGCATTGAGGGACATTGTCTCTGAGTTAAGAAATAAGAAGGTTGATTTTTTGCGGTCATTTTATATGGGGCTGACATGGGGGTTGTTGCACTCTTTTCCAAATATCTTAAAAATGGTACCGAAGATTTTAATCAAATTTTCACAGTTGTCTAGGTGAAACTATAGGCTTTAATCGTGTATATGCGGTTTTCGGGGCCATTATCCCTAAATTTGGATATTTATGGAATGGTGGAAACCTAATATTTAAACCCCTTGGTTTACCCATATTATAAATTAAAATTCAAAAACAAATGAATGTAGGCAGTAAATAATTTAATTTTTTACAATTCTGCATTTAAATTTATTAGGTTCTGTGCTTAAAAACATAAATAAATGCATTTAAAAGTGACCGATTCCTTTTCGGATACCAAGTACCAAAAATCGACGCTAAGTTACCGCCGCTAAGTTGACGCACATACAGAGTGAACATCGGGAATATAGCGGCGATCAAAAAAGTACAGCGCGCGCGCGCCAGACGGGCGACAGTGAGACCACGCTTGCATACGTGTGCACAGATGCGCGCCGCAGCCGACGTCGGCGTCGAAGGGCCCTTAAGGCGTCGCGACAGAGGCCGTACAGTGGGACGAATTCAACTCGCGTGCGGTGAAAAGTTGAATTCGTCAGTACAGCCAACGCAGGCAATGAGAACGGGAGTGTTCAAAACGAAGTATATAGATTTATATATACACAGATAATAATACAAATTGTAGAATGTTTTAACAACTATTTAAAGAAACTATTTTATTTAAATAACATGTTTAACTTATAAACATATATGTAAATAACATGTTTCATCGTCATGTGTACTTTTACTTATGTACTTTCACAATTTTTAGTTGTTCGTCTGATTGGCCGACCGGGCGCTGTCCGCAAACACGCCCGCTCGCCTCGACCGCCACAGAGAGATTTTTATTGTTGCTCATTTCAATTGCAAACAGAAATTTTAGAACAGTTTTGGGAGCACTTAAAACTATGCAACGTTCACCAGTTTGCATGGTGAAGAGGGACATGACAAGAGATACATTTAACATTTAATCTCGACTGACCTACATATAAACATAACATGACATAACAGACTCTGTACATTTAACATATTGTCTTATGTCAGTTAGCTGGGGGAAATTTCTGCACGATCAGCTGGCAATGCTGTCGTGTGAATGGCAAGAATACATAAAAATCAAATGGGCACGCTAAAGACATGTAAGTAGAAAATTATTTTAAATTTAACAATTTTTCGGCTAAATATACTAACAATGTCAATGTACATCCAGTGTGGCATCTTTATGTTCCCATAGGTTAGCATTCTACATAAGTTGGCAGCCCCTAACATAGCGTCACTTTTGGATTCCATGCTATTTAATTCAAATGAAATTTATATGCATATTTATACATATGAAAATATATATTTATAACATTTGTTATTTATTTGTTTATATTTTAATCTAACAAGTTTGAAATGGCTCCAGGAAACGTAACACGGTAAGATTTTATTTATTGACTGATTGTGTTCGCCTTTTTAAAGCCTGAACCCATTAAAAATGGGTAAAAGGGGTATAATGTTTTTGTGCAGCCGTATGTAACAGGCAGAAGAAAGGATCTTCAACCACTTAAAGTATGTATTCTTGATCAGCATCAATAGCCTAGTCGATCTAGCCATGTGCCTCTGCCTGTCCATGCAAATCAGGTATCTTTTATTCTATAGCTATAGCGGCGTTTGTTGTTGGTAGGAATGGTATCCCCTAGCCGTGCACTCCCAATTAGAGCATTCTTACTTGTTTTTGACCTAAAAGCTATTGAAAATGAATGAACATTTTTTTCAAACGAACTGGTAAATAAAGGAATTTTAAATTTTGACATAACTTAGTCGTTAGTACATTGTTAAAATTTTTTGAAATTGTACTGAGTTTTTAAAACTAAGAACTAACGAGAAAGAAGGGCTATCTTCGGCACGCCAAAGATCTAATACCCTTGCAGACCCAATCTTTTCATAATGCTCATAGTGCTTTGCCTCTATCTAAGAAGTACCGGGGAAATAGTAAATGCCGAGTTTGGTCAAGATATCTTGATAAACAAAATGTTTTTTCATACAACTTAATTTTCGACCGATCGTTCCTATGACAGCTATATGATATAGTGGTCCGATCTTTATAGGATTTTGCACATATATGATGAGTAAAGTAAAACTAATATATGCCGAGTTTGGTCAAGATATCTTGATAAACAAAATGTTTTTTCATACAACTTAATTTTCGACCGATCGTTCCTATGACAGCTATATGATATAGTGGTCCGATCTTAATAGGATTTTGCATATATATGAGGAGCTTAGTAAAACTAATAAATGCCGAGTTTGGTCAAGATATCTTGAAAAACAAAATGTTTTTTCATACAAAAACTTAATTTTCGACCGATCGTTCCTATGGCAGCAATATGATATAGTGGTCCGATCTTTATAGGATTTTGCACATATATGAGGAGTAAAGTAACACTAATAAATGCCGAATTTGGTCAAAATATCTTGAAAAACAAAATGTTTTTTCATACAAAAACTTAATTTTCGACCGATCGTTCCCACGGCAGCTATATGATATAGTGGTCTGATCTTAATAGGATTTTAAATATATATGAGGAGTAAAGTAACACTAATAAATGCCGAGTTTGGTCAAGATATCTTGATAAACAAAATGTTTTTTCATACAAAAACTTAATTTTCGACCGATCGTTCCTATGGCAGCTATATGATATAGTGGTCCGATCCAGCTGGTTTTCACATATATTCTGCGTGCAACAGAAAGAGGGAGTTCTGCAAAGTTTCATTAAGAGAGCTTTAAAACTGAGGGACTAGTTCGCGTAGAAATAGACAAACGGACAGACGGACATGGCTATATCGACTCGGCTGTTGATGCTGATTAAGAATATATATACTTTATGGGGTCGGAGATGTCTCCTTCTATGCGTTACACATTTCACGACAAAATTATAATACCCTCTGCAAGGGTAGATAGTAAAATTGTTGCTTAACTTATTCGATTTAATTTTACCATTAATATATAAACAATTTTTTAAGGACAATCTCTCTTGGATTTCGTGATGCCATTGCTAGAAGCATAATATCTCCAGTTGAAAACTTAAGACCAACTGATTTTCAATCTATATTACTTATTGTTAACAATAAGTTTATAGAGCGAAATTAGACAGATTTTCAACTGGCAGATAATGTAAAGAATCGAACAGTTATTAAGAAAAGTCTTAAATGCGTAAGTAATCATAAAGCTTTAATATTTTTTATAACCTTAATTGGTGAGTTGTTATACCCCTTTCAGGCTGCCTACTCAAAAGAACACTTCTCATAACAACGCATGTATTTTGTATTTTAAGTCAATTAGATTTAACAAAAATTCTTTTGCTGCATATGGTTACTGCAAAGATCCGTCATGCAATTACGTTTTGTTGCATGGGACATTTGACGGTGTTGTAAGTGTATACACAAGCAGCGAACATATCTCCCATACAATTGGCCTTAAAAAGTCAACGTGGTGCAGAACGAAAAATAGATTTATAGAAAAGGCTTCCATTAGAAACTCTTCTGCGTTTGAATATAGATCAAAAAAGAAAAATAAAAAAATCAATATGTCTCGAGCCAGAGTTGGTAATGATCAGATTACTAATGAGAAACTACCCTTTTATAGAAATTTAATTTCGAAGGAAAATGGAAAATTTTATTTTGACAAAGATCCATTTAAAGATACCTTCGATATGATTACTAATGTGTATGCCAACTTTATTCAGTTACTTTCTATGAAACTAGAAATATTTTTATGGGACAGACACTGCATATCGAATCGTTTTTCCTGTCGCACATGCGATTCTCTCCAATCATAAATCGGCAGATATAGGCAGATTTCTATGTGAGCTGCGCGAGTTTTGCATAAAAAATAAATTCAAATGGTTTGCAATAATTGGAGCGATTTTAAAAGAATATAACAACATTGATCTTGCAACGTACAATGAAATTTGTTTTAGTTTTTTGTATAATTTAAATCGCACATTTCCAAAAGTGTGGGTTCAATTTTGTATGAGCCACTACAGCAAAATTAAGTGTCGCAACATAGATGAAGTAGTTGCTTTCGACAATATTGATCTTAAATCATTTTTAAGAAATGCCTTGGGTTGTGCATATTCCATAAATAATATTGGAAAATTAGAAAAATGGTTCCGAAATATTGCAATAATACTTCTTTCTCCATATGTTAATAATATTGTGGATGATGCCGCTAATTATTTTACTAAATATTGTGAAGAGCCATCCACATTTTATTTGATAGACAGTATAAAATTGGGAGTAAGTAAGGAAGTCGTCAATGATCCAACGTTGCTGTCCATTGCCGAAAATAGTCCATTTAAACTTAATCTTCAAGAAATACGTACAGAAGTTACAGAACTTGTATCACAATATAAAAGCAACTTCTGTACGTCAAATATTTATTTAAGTGCAGAAATGCTGGATCTAATTTTAAATAAATATATTGTTTACGCACCTTTTTGAACCAAAATTATCATTACTTTTATTGATAAATCTAATAAAAGACCCAGTAATGGGCCTATAGAATCATTCTTTAAAACGCTTAAATATAGTTTTATAAAGGCAAATAATAAAAACGGCTTAAAGCAAGGACGATTTATCCGTGAGTTGTCAAAGTCAATTTTCCTCCGAAATTAAATTTCTATAAAAGGGTAGTTTCTCATTAGTAATCTGATCATTACCAACTCTGGCTCGAGACATATTGATTTTGTCCTTTTTTTTTTGTGATCTATACTCAAACGCAGAAGAGTTTCTAATGGAAGCCTTTTCTATAAATCTATTTATTGTTCTGCATTGCATTGACTTTTTAAGGCCAATTGTATGGGAGATATGTTGGCTGCCATGGAACAAGAAGTAGTTGCATGATGGATCTTTGCAGTAACCATATGCAGCAAAAGAGTTTTTGTTAAATCTAATTGACTTAAAGTGCAAAACACATGCATTGCTATGAAGAGTGTATGCTTCTCGAATAATGTGTTCAATGTTTTTTTTTGTTTTTAATCGCACACAATTGATTTAAGGTGACCATAAATTCTTGGATACTCATTTCAGTATCCAAATTGTTGTAACCTGAAAGTGCTGCGCGGCATCCTTTCAAATTACTAACTAACTCAACTTCTCTGTTTAAGCTATCAAGAAAATTGTGGTATTTTTTCCAAAAGCATTTTAATGTCGCTTCGTTAAAGCATGCGTATTATTAAACTCAGACGGACAATTTGTAGGCTCATTAAGACTATAATTAGAATTATTATTTTCTATGCTAGACATATCACTAATATTATTGCTAATTTCTAGTTTACTGCTAACATGATTACTACCACTAGATACGTCCTGGCGTTCTTTTGAGTAGGCAGCCTGAAACGGGTAAAACAACTCACCAATAAGGGTTATACAAAATATTAAAGCTTTATGATTACTTACGAATTTAAAACTTTTCGTAATAATTTTTCGATTCTTAACATTATCTGCCAGTTGAAAATCTGTCTAATTTCGCTCTATAAACTTATTGTTAACAATAAGTAATTTTCATGATAACATATTATTCAAATTGGATTGGTTCCTGCCCAATTCTGTACAAAATTGTTCAACACTGATGCCAGGCAGTGATTCAGTTCACGTAGGAAATAGCAGTTCGATAGACTTTATGAATGAACTATATGAGGTTGGATTACAAGTAAATAATTTTCTGAAAATCTGTACCGTCCATTTAATTAAATTTAGTGCCTAAAGCTTCTTAAAATATGTATCTACAAGAGGGTATAGCGTGCATTGAGGGACATTGTCTCTGAGTTAAGAAATAAGAAGGTTGATTTTTTGCGGTCATTTTATATGGGGCTGACATGGGGGTTGTTGCACTCTTTTCCAAATATCTTAAAAATGGTACCGAAGATTTTAATCAAATTTTCACAGTTGTCTAGGTGAAACTATAGGCTTTAATCGTGTATATGCGGTTGTCGGGGCCATTATCCCTAAATTTGGATATTTATGGAATGGTGGAAACCTAATATTTAAACCCCTTGGTTTACCCATATTATAAATTAAAATTAAAAAACAAATGAATGTAGGCAGTAAATAATATAATTTTTAACAATTCTGCATTTAAATTTATTAGGTTCTGTGCTTAAAAACATAAATAAATGCATTTAAAGTGACCGATTCCTTTTCGGATACCAAATACCAAAAATCGACGCCTAGTCACCGCCGCTAAGTTGACGCACATACAGAGTGAACATCGGGAATATAGCGGCGATCAAAAAAGTACAGCGCGCGCGCGCCAGACGGGCGACAGTGAGACCACGCTTGCATACGTGTGCACAGATGCGCGCCGCAGCCGACGTCGGCGTCGAAGGGCCGTTAAGGCGTCGCGACAGAGGCTGTACAGTGGGACGAATTCAACTCGCGTGCGGTGAAAAGTTGAATTCGTCAGTACAGCCAACGCAGGCAATGAGAACGGGAGTGTTCAAAACGAAGTATATAGATTTATATATACACAGATAATAATACAAATTGTAGAATGTTTTAACAACTATTTAAAGTATTTATTTTATATAAATAACATGTTTAACTTATAAACATATATGTAAATAACATGTTTCATCGTCATGTGTACTTTTACTTATGTACTTTCACAATTTTTAGTTGTTCGTCTGATTGGCCGACCGGGCGCTGTCCGCAAACACGCGCGCTCGCCTCGACCGCCACAGAGAGATTCTTATTGTTGCTCATTTCTACATAAGATTTCAATTGCAAAGAGAAATTTTAGATCAGTTTTGGGAGCACTTAAAACTATGCAACGTTCACCAGTTTGCAAGGTGGAGAGGGACATGACAAGAGATACATTTAACATTTAATCTCGACTGACCTACATATTAACATAATATGACATAACAGACTCTGTACATTTAACATATTGTCTTAGGTCAGTTAGCTGGGGGAAATTTCTGCACGATCAGCTGGCAATGCTGTCGTGTGAATGGCAAGAATACATAAAAATCAAATGGGCACGCTAAAGACATGTAAGTAGAAAATTATTTTAAATTTAACAATTTTTTGGCTAAATATACTAACAATGTCAATGTACTTCCACAAGGTGGCATCTTTATGTTCCCATAGGTTAGCATTCTACATAAGTTGGCAGCCCCTAACATAGCGTCACTTTTGGATTCCATCCTATTTAATTCAAATTATATGCATATTTATACATATGAACATATATATTTATAAAATTTGTTATTTATTTGTTTATATTTTAATCTAACAAGTTTGAAATGGCTCCAGGAAACGCAACACGGTAATATTTTATTTATTGACTGATTGTGTTCGCCTTTTTAAAGCCTGAACCCATTAAAAATGGGTAAAAGGGGTATAATGTATTTGTGCAGCCGTATGTAACAGGCAGAAGAAAGGATCTTCAACCACTTAAAGTATGTATTCTTGATCAGCATCAATAGCCTAGTCGATCTAGCCATGTGCCTCTGCCTGTCCATGCAAATCAGGTATCTTTTATTCTATAGCTATAGCGGCGTTTGTTGTTGGTAGGAATGGTATCCCCTAGCCGTGCACTCCCAATTAGAGCATTCTTACTTGTTTTTGACCTAAAAGCTATTGAAAATGAATGAACATTTTTTTCAAACGAACTGGTAAACAAAGGAATTTTAAATTTTGACATAACTTAGTCGTTAGTACATTGTTAAAATTTTTTGAAATTGTACTGAGTTTTGAAAACTAAAAACTAACGAGAAAGAAGGGCTATCTTCGGCACGCCAAAGATCTAATACCCTTGCAGACCCAATCTTTTCATAATGCTCATAGTGCTTTGCCTCTATCTAAGAAGTACCGGGAAAATAGTAAATGCCGAGTTTGGTCAAGATATCTTGATAAACAAAATGTTTTTTCATACAACTTAATTTTCGACCGATCGTTCCTATGGCAGCTATATGATATAGTGGTCCGATCTTAATAGGATTTTGCATATATATGAGGAGCTTAGTAAAACTAATAAATGCCGAGTTTGGTCAAGATATCTTGAAAAACAAAATGTTTTTTCATACAAAAACTTAATTTTCGACCGATCGTTCCTATGGCAGCAATATGATATAGTGGTCCGATCTTTATAGGATTTTGCACATATATGAGGAGTAAAGTAAAACTAATAAATGCCTAGTTTGGTCAAGATATCTTGATAAACAAAATGTTTTTTCATACAAAAATTTAATTTTCGACCGATCGATCCTATGGCAGCTATATGATATAGTGGTCCGATCTTAATAGGATTTTGCATATATATGAATAGTAAAGTAAAACTAATAAATGCCGAGATTGGTCAAGATATCTTGAAAAACAAAATGTTTTTTCATACAAAAACTTAATTTTCGACCGATCGTTCCTATGGCAGCTATATGGTATCGTGGTCCGATCTTTATAGGACTTTGCACATATATGAGGAGTAAAGTAAACCTAATAAATGCCGAGTTTGGTCAAGATATTTTGAAAAACAAAATGTTTTTTCATACAAAAACTTAATTTTCGACCGATCGATCCCACGGCAGCTATATGATATATTGGTCCAATCTTAATAGGATTTTGCATATATATGAATAGTAAAGTAAAACTAATAAATGCCGAGTTTGGTCAAGATATCTTGAAAAACAAAATGTTTTTTCATACAAAAACTTAATTTTTGACCGATCGTTCTCATGGCAGCTATATGATATAGTGGTCCGATCTTAATAGGATTTTGCATATATATGAATAGTAAAGTAAAACTAATAAATGCCGAGTTTGGTCAAGATATCTTGAAAAACAAAATGTTTTTTCATACAAAAACTTAATTTTTGACCGATCGTTCCTATGGCAGCAATATGATATAGTGGTCCGATCTTTATACGATTTTGCACATATATGAGGAGTAAAGTAAAACTAATAAATGCCTAGTTTGGTCAAGATATCTTGATAAACAAAATGTTTTTACATACAAAAACTTAATTTTCGACCGATCGATCCCACGGCAGCTATATGATATATTGGTCCGATCTTAATAGGATTTTGCATATATATGAATAGTAAAGTAAAACTAATAAATGCCGAGTTTGGTCAAGATATTTTGAAAAACAAAATGTTTTTTCATACAAAAACTTAATTTTCGACCGATCGTGCCTATGGCAGCAATATGATATAGTGGTCCGATCTTTATAGGATTTTGCACATATATGAGGAGTAAAGTAAAACTAATAATACGCCTAGTTTGGTCAATATATTTTGATAAACAAAATGTTTTTTCATACAAAAACTTAATTTTCGACCGATCGATCCCACGGCAGCTATATGATATATTGGTCCAATCTTAATAGGATTTTGCATATATATGAATAGTAAAGTAAAACTAATAAATGCCGAGTTTGGTCAAGATATCTTGAAAAACAAAATGTTTTTTCATACAAAAACTTAATTTTTGACCGATCGTTCTCATGGCAGCTATATGATATAGTGGTCCGATCTTTATAGGATTTTGCACATATATGAGGAGTAAAGTAAACCTAATAAATGCCGAGTTTGGTCAAGATATCTTGAAAAACAAAATGTTTTTTCATACAAAAACTTAATTTTCGACCGATCGTTCCCATGGCAGCTATATGATATAGTGGTCCGATCTTAATAGGACTATGAATATATATGAGGAGTAAAGTAGCACTAATAAATGCCGAGTTTGGTCAAGATATCTTAATAAACAAAATGTTTTTTCATACAAAAATTTAATTTTCGACTGATCGTTCCTATGGCAGCTATATGATATAGTGGTCCGATCTAGCTGGTTTTCACATATATGCTGCGTGCAACAGAAAGAGGGAGTTCTGCAAAGTTTCATTAAGAGAGCTTTAAAACTGAGGGACTAGTTCGCATAGAAATAGATAAACGGACAGACGGACATGGCTATATCGACTCGGCTGTTGATGCTGATTAAGAATATATATACTTTATGGGGTCGGAGATGTCTCCTTCTATGCGTTACACATTTCACGACAAAATTATAATACCCTCTGCAAGGGTAGATAATAAAATTGTTGCTTAACTTATTCGATTTAATTTTACCATTAATATATAAACAATCTTTTAAGGACAATCTCTCTTGGATTTCGTGATGCCATTGCTAGAAGCTTAATATCTCCAGTTGGAAACTTAAGTCCAACTGATTTTCAATCTATATTACTTATTGTTAACAATAAGTTTATAGAGCGAAATTAGACAGATTTTCAACTGGCAGATAATGTTAAGAATCGAACAATTATTACGAAAAGTTTTAAATGCGTAAGTAATCATAAAGCTTTAATATTTTTTATAACCCTAATTGGTGAGTTGTTTTACCCCTTTCAGGCTGCCTACTCAAAAGAACGCCAGGACGTATCTAGTGGTAGTAATCATGTAAGCAGTAAACTAGAAATTAGCAATAATATTAGTCATATGTCTAGCATAGAAAATAATAATTCTAATTATAGTCTTATTGAGCCTACAAATTGTCCGTCTGAGTTTAATAATGACGCATACTTTGTCGAAGCGACATTAAAATGCTTTCGGAAAAAATACCACAATTTTCATGATAGCTTAAACAGAGAAGTTCAGTTAGTTAGTAATTTGAAAGGATGCCGCGCAGCACTTTCAGGTTACAACAATTTGGATACTGAAATGAGTATCCAAGAATTTATGGCCACGTTAAATCAATTGTGTGTGATTTAAAAAAAAAAGCATTGATCACATTATTCGAGAAGCATACACTTCTCATAACAACGCATGTATTTTGTATTTTAGGTCAATTAGATTTAACAAAAATTCTTTTGCTGCATATGGTTACTGCAAAGATCCGTCATGCAATTACGTTTTGTTCCATGGGACATTTGACGGTGTTGTAAGTGTATACACAAGCAGCCAACATATCTCCCATACAATTGGCCTTAAAAAGTCAACGTGGTGCAGAACGAAAAATAGATTTATTTATATATATATATATATTTATTTATATATATATACTCTTCTGCGTTTGAATATAGATCAAAAAAGAAAAATAAAAAAATCAATATGTCTCGAGCCAGAGTTGGTAATGATCAGATTACTAATGAGAAACTACCCTTTTATAGAAATTTAATTTCGAAGGAAATTTGATTTTGCCAAAGATCCATTTAAAGATACCTTCGATATGATTACTAATGTGTATGCCAACTTTATTCAGTTACTTTCTATGAAACTAGAAATATTTTTATGGGACAGACACTGCATATTGATGCGACTGGGAATGTAGTACAGCCAATGAACTTGATCAAAAAATGTACATTTTTATATTGGTTGCTTATATTCCAGAGCTTCGAATCGTTTTTCCTGTCGCACATGCGATTCTCTCCAATCATAAATCGTCAGATATAGGCAGATTTCTATGTGAGCTGCGCGAGTTTTGCATAAAAAATAAATTCAAATGGCCTATTTGCAAAAGAATTATAACTGATGTCAGTTTTGCAATAATTGGAGCCATTTTAAAAGAATATAACAACATTGATCTTGCAACGTACAATGAAATTTGTTTTAGTTTTTTGTATAATTTAAATCGCACATTTCCAAAACTGTGGGTTTAGTTTTGTATGAGCCACTACAGTAAAATGAAGTGTCGCAACATAGATGAAGTAGTTGGTTTCGACAATATTGATCTTAAATCATTTTTAAGAAATGCCTTGGGTTGTGCATATTCCATAAATAATATTGGAAAATTAGAAAAATGGTTCCGAAATATTGCAATAATACATCTTTCTCCATATGTTAATAATATTGTGGATGATGCCGCTAATTATTTTACTTAATATTGTGAAGAGCCATCTACATTTTATTTGATAGACAGTATAAAATTGGGAGTAAGTAAGGAAGTCGTCAATGATCCAACGTTGCTGTCCATTGCCGAAAATAGTCCATTTAAACTTAATCTTCAAGAAATACGTACAGAAGTTACAGAACTTGTATCACAATATAAAAGCAACTTCTGTACGTCAAATATTTATTTAAGTGCAGAAATGCTGGATCTAATTTTAAATAAATATATTGTTTACGCACCTTTTTGAACCAATATTATCATTACTTTTATTGATAAATCTAATAAAAGACCCAGTAATGGGCCTATAGAATCATTCTTTCAAACGCTTAAAGTTAGTTTTATAAAGGCAAATAATAAAAACGGCTTAAAGCAAGGATGATTTATCCGTGAGTTGTCAAAGTCAATTTTCCTCCGAAATTAAATTTCTATAAAAGGGTAGTTTCTCATTAGTAATCTGATCATTACCAACTCTGGCTCGAGACATATTGATTTTGTTTTTTTTTTTTTGATCTATACTCAAACGCAGAAGTGTTTCTAATGGAAGCCTTTTCTATAAATCTATTTATTGTTCTGCATTGCATTGACTTTTTAAGGCCAATTGTATGGGAGATATGTTGGCTGCCAAGGAACAAGAAGTAGTTGCATGATGGATCTTTGCAGTAACCATATGCAGCAAAAGAGTTTGTGTTAAGTCTAATTGACTTAAAGTGCAAAACACATGCATTGCTATGAAGAGTGTATGCTTCTCGAATAATGTGTTCAATGTTTTTTTTTTTTTTTAATCGCACACAATTGATTTAACGTGACCATAAATTCTTGGATAATCATTTCAGTATCCAAATTGTTGTAACCTGAAAGTGCTGCGCGGCATCCTTTCAAATTACTAACTAACTGAACTTCTCTGTTTAAGCTATCAAGAAAATTGTGGTATTTTTTCCAAAAGCATTTTAATGTCGCTTCGACAAAGCATGCGTATTATTAAACTCAGACGGACAATTTGTAGACTCATTAAGACTATAATTAGAATTATTATTTTCTATGCTAGACATATCACTAATATTATTGCTAATTTCTAGTTTACTGCTAACATGATTACTACCACTAGATACGTCCTGGCGTTCTTTTGAGTAGGCAGCCTGAAACGGGTAAAACAACTCACCAATAAGGGTTATACAAAATATTAAAGCTCTAATATTTCTTACGAACTTAAAACTTTTCGTAATAATTTGTCGATACTTAACATTATCTGCCAGTTGAAAATCTGTCTAATTTCGCTCTATAAACTTATTGTTAACAATAAGTAATTTTCATGATAACATATTATTCAAATTGGATTGGTTCCCGCCCAATTCTGTACAAAATTGTTCAACACTGATGCCAGGCAGTGATTCAGTTCACGTATGAAATAGCAGTTCGATATACTTTATGAATGAACTATATGAGGTTGGTTTACAAGTAAATAATTTTCTGAAAATCTGTACCGTCCATTTACTTAAATTTAGTGCCTAAAGCTTCTTAAAATACAGTATGTCAATAAAGTGTTTTTACTAACAAAAAAAAACTAATTTTTTGGGTTTAGTTGAAAATAAATGTACCTAAAAGTGAGAATTTTTTTTCAATTATAATTTATTTCGATTCTATATTTCTCCTAGAACTTAATGGCAAAAAGAATTGTTAAATAACATTACCCAAACATTTTATAAAATTAAAAAACTAAAAACATTCACATTTTATGCTGTCAATAAAGTGTTTTTACAGCTACGGTAAATTGTTTTGCCGTTCTCTTTTGGGTGATCCCGTTAGATTTGGGCCCATGCGTTTTGGCTTCTCTTGTGTCTTCGACTTTTCTTGTCATTTTCTATTGCAATTTATAACGTTTTGCTTTAATTTTATGAAAAATAAAATGCCAGGAAAAAGAACAACTTTTGAAGTCGCTCAGCTGGTGTATTATAACCATCAGATGGGACGTCAAGTCTCGGAACTGGCTGATATGTTTAATTTATCAAAAGCAACGATATACAACATATTAAACAGAGCCAATAAGGAAGATAGGCTAGAGGCAAAGCCAGTATGTGGTCGACCCTGCAAAATTTCTGACAGAGATAAGCGAAAAATTCTGAGAAAAATTGAGAAAAATCCACAAATTTCGCTTAGGGATATTGCTCAGGAGTTCAAGGAAGAAAGTGGTGTTGATGTGTCACATGAAACTGTCCGAAAATTACTGAATTCCAATGACTACACATCACGAGTTGCCAGGAAAAAACCTCTACTATCGGCGGCGAATATTTTGAAGCGGCTATCGTTCGCTCAAGTCCATGTAAATAGTTCGAACGATTTTTGGAGTAACGTCATATTCTGTGACGAAAGCAAGATGATGCTATTCTACAACGATGGGCCATCCAGAGTCTGGAGAAAGCCACTAACAGCGTTGGAAAACCGCAATATTATTCCAACCGTTAAATTCGGAAAACTATCAGTGATGGTGTGGGGGTGTATTTCGAGCAAGGGTGTAGGAGATTTGACCTTCATTGAGAATACCATGGATGCTAGACAATATCTGAGCATTTTACAGACACATCTCGTCAGTAGTGCACAGAAATTTGGATTCTATGAGGACAATAAGCCAATTTTTAAATTTTACCAGGACAATGACCCGAAGCATAAAGCTCATATGGTAAGAGTTTGGCTGTTGTACAACTGTGGAAAGGTGTTAGACACTCCACCACAAAGTCCAGATATGAATCCAATAGAAAATGTGTGGTCATATTTGAAAAAAAAAGTCGCAAAGCGGAGTCCAAAATCAAAAACTGATTTAAAAGCTGCTGTACTGGAAGAATGGCAGAAGATTCCAGAAACATACATACAAAACCTTATTGTTTCAATGAAACGGCGATTGCAGGCTGTATGTGACGCTAATGGCAGCCACACAAAGTATTAAAAAAAAATATTCCTGTTTTTTTAACATTGTTATTTAGTAATAAAGTTTCGTGTAAAAACACTTTATTGACAGCATAAAATTTGAATGTTTTTAGTTTTTTAATTTTATAAAATGTTTGGGTAATGTTATTTAACAATTCTTTTTGCCATTAAGTTCTAGGAAAAATATAGAATCGAAATAAATTAGAATTGAAAAAAAATTCTCACTTTTAGGTACATTTATTTTCAACTAAACCCAAAAAATTAGTTTTTTTTCGTTAGTCAAAACACTTTATTGACATACTGTATGTATCTACAAGAGGGTATAGCGTGCATTGAGGGACATTGTCTCTGAGTTAAGAAATAAGAAGATTGATTTTTTGCGGTCATTTTATATGGGGCTGACATGGGGGTTGTTGCACTCTTTTCCAAATATCTTAAAAATGGTACCGAAGATTTTAATCAAATTTTCACAGTTGTCTAGGTGAAACTATAGGCTTTAATCGTGTATATGCGGTTTTCGGGGCCATCATCCCTAAATTTGGATATTTATGGAATGGTGGAAACCTAATATTTAAACCCCTTGGTTTACCCATATTATAAATTAAAATTCAAAAACAAATGAATGTAGGCAGTAAATAATTTAACTTTTTACAATTCTGCATTTAAATTTATTAGGTTCTGTGCTAAAAAACATAAATAAATGCATTTAAAAGTGACCGATTCCTTTTCGGATACCAAGTACCAAAAATCGACGCTAAGTCACCGCCGCTAAGTTGACGCACATACAGAGTGAACATCGGGAATATAGCGGCGATCAAAAAAGTACAGCGCGCGCGCGCCAGACGGGCGACAGTGAGACCACGCTTGCATACGTGTGCACAGAAGCGCGCCGCAGCCGACGTCGGGTGTCGAAGGGCCGTTAAGGCGTCGCGACAGAGGCTGTACAGTGGGACGAATTCAACTCGCGTGCGGTGAAAAGTTGAATTCGTCAGTACAGCCAACGCAGGCAATGAGAACGGGAGTGTTCAAAACGAAGTATATAGATTTATATATACACAGATAATAATAAAAATTGTAGAATGTTTTAACAACTATTTAAAGTATTTATTTTATATAAATAACATGTTTAACTTATAAACATACATATATGTAAATAACATGTTTCATCGTCATGTGTACTTTTACTTATGTACTTTCACAATTTTTAGTTGTTCGTCTGATTGGCCGACCGGGCGCTGTCCGCAAACACGCCCGCTCGCCTCGACCGCCACAGAGAGATTTTTATTGTTGCTCATTTCTACATATGATTTCAATTGCAAACAGAAATTTTAGAACAGTTTTGGGAGCACTTAAAACTATGCAACGTTCACCAGTTTGCAAGGTGGAGAGGGACATGACAAGAGATACATTTAACATTTAATCTCGACTGACCTACATAAAAAACATAACATGACATAACAGACTCTGTACATTTAACATATTGTCTTAGGTCAGTTAGCTGGGGGAAATTTCTGCACGATCAGCTGGCAATGCTGTCGTGTGAATGGCAAGAATACATAAAAATCAAATGGGCACGCTAAAGACATGTAAGTAGAAAATTATTTTAAATTTAACAATTTTTTGGCTAAATATACTAACAATGTCAATGTACTTCCACAAGGTGGCATCTCTATGTTCCCATAGGTTAGCTTTCTACATTAGTTGGCAGCCCCTAACATGGCGTCACTTTTGGATTCCATGCTATTTAATTCAAATGAAATTTATATGCATATTTATACATATGAACATATATATTTATAACATTTGTTATTTATTTGTTTATATTTTAATCTTACAAGTTTGAAATGGCTCCAGGAAACGCAACACGGTAAGATTTTATTTATTGACTGATTGTGTTCGCTTTTTTAAAGCCTGAACCCATTAAAAATGGGTAAAAGGGGTATAATGTATTTGTGCAGCCGTATGTAACAGGCAGAAGAAAGGATCTTCAACCACTTAAAGTATGTATTCTTGATCAGCATCAATAGCCTAGTCGATCTAGCCATGTGCCTCTGCCTGTCCATGCAAATCAGGTATCTTTTATTCTATAGCTATAGCGGCGTTTGTTGTTGGTAGGAATGGTATCCCCTAGCCGTGCACTCCCAATTAGAGCATTCTTACTTGTTTTTTACCTAAAAGCTATTGAAAATGAATGAACATTTTTTTCAAACGAACTGGTAAATAAAGGAATTTTAAATTTTGACATAACTTAGTCGTTAGTACATTGTTAAAATTTTTTGAAATTGTACTGAGTTTTTAAAACTAAAAACTAACGAGAAAGAAGGGCTATCTTCGGCACGCCAAAGATCTAATACCCTTGCAGACCCAACCTTTTCATAATGCTCATAGTGCTTTGCCTCTATCTAAGAAGTACCGGGAAAATAGTAAATGCCGAGTTTGGTCAAGATATCTTGATAAACAAAATGTTTTTTCATACAACTTAATTTTCGACCGATCGTTCCTATGACAGCTATATGATATAGTGGTCCGATCTTTATAGGATTTTGCACATATATGAGGAGTAAAGTAAAACTAATAAATGCCGAGTTTGGTCAAGATATCTTGAAAAACAAAATGTTTTTTCATACAAAAACTTAATTTTCGACCGATCGTTCCTATGGCAGCAATATGATATAGTGGTCCGATCTTTATAGGATTTTGCACATATATGAGGAGTAAAGTAAAACTAATAAATGCCTAGTTTGGTCAAGATATCTTGATAAACAAAATGTTTTTTCATACAAAAACTTAATTTTCGACCGATCGATCCCACGGCAGCTATATGATATATTGGTCCGATCTTAATAGGATTTTGCATATATATGAATAGTAAAGTAAAACTAATAAATGCCGAGTTTGGTCAAGATATCTTGAAAAACAAAATGTTTTTTCATACAAAAACTTAATTTTTGACCGATCGTTCCTATGGCAGCAATATGATATAGTGGTCCGATCTTTATACGATTTTGCACATATATGAGGAGTAAAGTAAAACTAATAAATGCCTAGTTTGGTCAAGATATCTTGATAAACAAAATGTTTTTACATACAAAAACTTAATTTTCGACCGATCGATCCCACGGTAGCTATATGATATATTGGTCCGATCTTAATAGGATTTTGCATATATATGAATAGTAAAGTAAAACTAATAAATGCCGAGTTTGGTCAAGATATCTTGAAAAACAAAATGTTTTTTCATACAAAAACTTAATTTTTGACCGATCGTTCCTATGGCAGCAATATGATATAGTGGTCCGATCTTTATACGATTTTGCACATATATGAGGAGTAAAGTAAAACTAATAAATGCCTAGTTTGGTCAAGATATCTTGAAAAACAAAATGTTTTTTCATACAAAAACTTAATTTTCGACCGATCGTTCCTATGGCAGCTATATGATATAGTGTCCGATCCAGCTGGTTTTCACATATATGCTGCGTGCAACAGAAAGAGGGAGTTCTGCAAAGTTTCATTAAGAGAGCTTTAAAACTGAGGGACTAGTTCGCATAGAAATAGATAAACGGACAGACGGACATGGCTATATCGACTCGGCTGTTGATGCTGATTAAGAATATATATACTTTATGGGGTCGGAGATGTCTCTTCTATGCGTTACACATTTCACGACAAAATTATAATACCCTCTGCAAGGGTAGATAATAAAATTGTTGCTTAACTTATTCGATTTAATTTTACCATTAATATATAAACAATCTTTTAAGGACAATCTCTCTTGGATTTCGTGATGCCATTGCTAGAAGCATAATATCTCCAGTTGGAAACTTAAGTCCAACTGATTTTCAATCTATATTACTTATTGTTAACAATAAGTTTATAGAGCGAAATTAGACAGATTTTCAACTGGCAGATAATGTTAAGAATCGAACAATTATTACGAAAAGTTTTAAATGCGTAAGTAATCATATAGCTTTAATATTTTTTATAACCCTAATTGGTGAGTTGTTTTACCCCTTTCAGGCTGCCTACTCAAAAGAACGCCAGGACGTATCTAGTGGTAATAATCATGTAAGCAGTAAACTAGAAATTAGCAATAATATTAGTCATATGTCTAGCATAGAAAATAATAATTCTAATTATAGTCTTATTGAGCCTACAAATTGTCCGTCTGAGTTTAATAATGACGCATGCTTTGTCGAAGCGACATTAAAATGCTTTCGGAAAAAACACCACAATCTTCATGATAGCTTAAACAGAGAAGTTCAGTTAGTTAGTAATTTGAAAGGATGCCGCGCAGCACTTTCAGGTTACAACAATTTGGATACTGAAATGAGTATCCAAAAATTTATGGCCACGTTAAATCAATTGTGTGTGATTTAAAAAAAAAACATTGATCACATTATTCGAGAAGCATACACTTCTCATAACAACGCATGTATTTTGTATTTTAGGTCAATTAGATTTAACAAAAATTCTTTTGCTGCATATGGTTACTGCAAAGATCCGTCATGCAATTACGTTTTGTTCCATGGGACATTTGACGATGTTGTAAGTGTATACACAAGCAGCCAACATATCTCCCATACAATTGGCCTTAAAAAGTCAACGTGGTGCAGAACGAAAAATAGATTTATAGAAAAGGCTTCCATTAGAAACTCCTCTGCGTTTGAATATAGATCAAAAAAGAGAAATAAAAAAATCAATATGTCTCGAGCCAGAGTTGGTAATGATCAGATTACTAATGAGAAACTACCCTTTTATAGAAATTTAATTTCGAAGGAAAATGGAAAATTTTATTTTGACAAAGATCCATTTAAAGATACCTTCGATATGATTACTAATGTGTATGCCAACTTTATTCAGTTACTTTCTATGAAACTAGAAATATTTTTATAGGACAGACACTGCATATTGATGCGACTGGGAATGTAGTACAGCCAATGAACTTGATCAAAAAATGTACATTTTTATATTCATTGGTTGTTTATATTCCAGAGCTTTGAATCGTTTTTCCTGTCGCACATGCGATTCTCTCCAATCATAAATCGTCAGATATAGGCAGATTTCTATGTAAGCTGCGCGAGTTTTGCATAAAAAATAAATTCAAATGCCCTATTTGCAAAAGAATTATAACTGATGTCAGTTTTGCAATAATTGGAGCCATTTTAAAAGAATATAACAACATTGATCTTGCAACGTACAATAAAATTTGTTTTAGTTTTTTGTATAACTTAAATCGCACATTTCCAAAAGTCTGGGTTTAATTTTGTATGAGCCACTACAGCAAAATTAAGTGTCGCAACATAGATGAAGTAGTTGCTTTCGACAATATTGATCTTAAATCATTTTTAAGAAATGCCTTGGGTTGTGCATATTCCATAAATAATATTGGAAAATTAGAAAAATGGTTCCGAAATATTGCAATAATACTTCTTTCTCCATATGTTAATAATATTGTGGATGATGCCGCTAATTATTTTACTAAATATTGTGAAGAGCCATCCACATTTTATTTGATAGACAGTATAAAATTGGGAGTAAGTAAGGAAGTCGTCAATGATCCAACGTTGCTGTCCATTGCCGAAAATAGTCCATTTAAACTTAATCTTCAAGAAATACGTACAGAAGTTACAGAACTTGTATCACAATATAAAAGCAACTTCTGTACGTCAAATATTTATTTAAGTGCAGAAATGCTGGATCTAATTTTAAATAAATATATTGTTTACGCACCTTTTTGAACCAATATTATCATTACTTTTATTGATAAATCTAATAAAAGACCCAGTAATGGCCCTATAGAATCATTCTTTCAAGCGCTTAAATATAGTTTTATAAAGACAAATAATAAAAACGGCTTAAAGCAAGGGCGATTTATCCGTGAGTTGTCAAAATCAATTTTCCTCCGAGATTAAACTTCTATAAAAGGGTAGTTTCTCATTAGTAATCTGATCATTACCAACTCTGGCTCGAGACATATTGGTTTTTTTATTTTTCTTTTTTGATCTATACTCAAACGCAGAAGAGTTTCTAATGGAAGCCTTTTCTATAAATCTATTTATTGTTCTGCATTGCATTGACTTTTTAAGGCCAATTGTATGGGAGATATGTTGGCTGCCATGGAACAAGAAGTAGTTGCATGATGGATCTTTGCAGTAACCATATGCAGCAAAAGAGTTTTTGTTAAATCTAATTGACTTAAAATACAAAATACATGCGTTGTTATGAGAAGTGTATGCTTCTCGAATAATGTGTTCAATGTTTTTTTTTTAAATCACACACAATTGATTTAACGTGGCCATAAATTCTTGGATACTCATTTCAGTATCTAAATTGTTGTAACCTGAAAGTGCTGCGCGGCATCCTTTCAAATTACTAACTAACTGAACTTCTCTGTTTAAGCTATCATGAAAATTGTGGTATTTTTTCCGAAAGCATTTTAATGTCGCTTCGACAAAGCATGTGTCATTATTAAACTCAGACGGACAATTTGTAGGCTCATTAAGACTATAATTAGAATTATTATTATCTATGCTAGACATATCACTAATATTATTGCTAATTTCTAGTTTACTGCTAACATGATTACTACCACTAGATACGTCCTGGCGTTCTTTTGAGTAGGCAGCCTGAAACGGGTAAAACAACTCACCAATAAGGGTTATACAAAATATTAAAGCTCTAATATTTCTTACGAACTTAAAACTTTTCGTAATAATTTGTCGATACTTAACATTATCTGCCAGTTGAAAATCTGTCTAATTTCGCTCTATAAACTTATTGTTAACAATAAGTAATTTTCATGATAACATATTATTCAAATTGGATTGGTTCTCGCCCAATTCTGTACAAAATTGTTCAACACTGATGCCAGGCAGTGATTCAGTTCACGTAGGAAATAGCAGTTCGATAGACTTTATGAATGAACTATATGAGGTTGGTTTACAAGTAAATAATTTTCTGAAAATCTGTACCGTCCATTTACTTAAATTTAGTGCCTAAAGCTTCTTAAAATATGTATCCACAAGAGGGTATAGCGTGCATTGAGGGACATTGTCTCTGAGTTAAGAAATAAGAAGGTTGATTTTTTGCGGTCATTTTATATGGGGCTGACATGGGGGTTGTTGCACTCTTTTCCAAATATCTTAAAAATGGTACCGAAGATTTTAATCAAGTTTTCATAGTTGTCTAGGTGAAACTATAGGCTTTAATCGTGTATATGCGGTTTTCGGGGCCATTATCCCCAAATTTGGATATTTATGGAATGGTGGAAACCTAATATTTAAACCCCTTGGTTTACCCATATTATAAATTAAAATTCAAAAACAAATGAATGTAGGCAGTAAATAATTTAATTTTTAACAATTCTGCATTTAAATTTATTAGGTTCTGTGCTTAGAAACATAAATAAATGCATTTAAAAGTGACCGATTCCTTTTCGGATACCAAGTACCAAAAATCGACGCTAAGTCACCGCCGCTAAGTTGACGCACATACAGAGTGAACATCGGGAATATAGCGGCGATCAAAAAAGTACAGCGCGCGCGCGCCAGACGGGCGACAGTGAGACCACGCTTGCATACGTGTGCACAGAATCGCGCCGCAGCCGACGTCGGCGTCGAAGGGCCGTTAAGGCGTCGCGACAGAGGCTGTACAGTGGGACGAATTCAACTCGCGTGCGGTGAAAAGTTGAATTCGTCAGTACAGCCAACGCAGGCAATGAGAACGGGAGTGTTCAAAACGAAGTATATAGATTTATATATACACAGATAATAATAAAAATTGTAGAATGTTTTAACAACTATTTAAAGTATTTATTTTATATAAATAACATGTTTAACTTATAAACATACATATATGTAAATAACATGTTTCATCGTCATGTGTACTTTTACTTATGTACTTTCACAATTTTTAGTTGTTCGTCTGATTGGCCGACCGGGCGCTGTCCGCAAACACGCCCGCTCGCCTCGACCGCCACAGAGAGATTTTTATTGTTGCTCATTTCTACATATGATTTCAATTGCAAACAGAAATTTTAGAACAGTTTTGGGAGCACTTAAAACTATGCAACGTTCACCAGTTTGCAAGGTGGAGAGGGACATGACAAGAGATACATTTAACATTTAATCTCGACTGACCTACATAAAAAACATAACATGACATAACAGACTCTGTACATTTAACATATTGTCTTAGGTCAGTTAGCTGGGGGAAATTTCTGCACGATCAGCTGGCAATGCTGTCGTGTGAATGGCAAGAATACATACGTCGTGTTTTTTTTTTTTATAGTTGTTTGTCTGATTGGCCGACCGGGCGCTGTCCACAAACACGTCCGCTCGCCTCGATCGCCACAGAGAGATTTTTATTGTTGCTCATTTCAATTGCAAACAGAAATTTTAGAACAGTTTTGGGAGCACTTAAAACTATGCAACGTTCACCAGTTTGCAAGGTGAAGAGGGACATGACAAGAGATACATTTAACATTTAATCTCGACTGACCTACATATAAACATAACATGACATAACAGACTCTGTACATTTAACATATTGTCTTAGGTCAGTTAGCTGGGGGAAATTTCTGCACGATCAGCTGGCAATGCTGTCGTGTGAATGGCAAGAATACATAAAAATCAAATGGGCACGCTAAAGACATGTAAGTAGAAAATTATTTTAAATTTAACAATTTTTGGCTAAATATACTAACAATGTCAATGTACTTCCACAAGGTGGCATCTTTATGTTCCCATAGGTTAGCTTTCTACATAAGTTGGCAGCCCCTAACATAGCGTCACTTTTGGATTCCATGCTATTTAATTCAAATGAAATTTATATGCATATTTATACATATGAACATATATATTTATAACATTTGTTATTTATTTGTTTATATTTTAATCTAACAAGTTTGAAATGGCTCCAGGAAACGCAACACGGCAAGATTTTATTTATTGACTGATTGTGTTCGCCTTTTTAAAGCCTGAACCCATTAAAAATGGGTAAAAGGGGTATAATGTATTTGTGCAGCCGTATGTAACAGGCAGAAGAAAGGATCTTCAACCACTTAAAGTATGTATTCTTGATCAGCATCAATAGCCTAGTCGATCTAGCCATGTGCCTCTGCCTGTTCATGCGAATCAGGTATCTTTTATTCTATAGCTATAGCGGCGTTTGTTGTTGGTAGGAATGGTATCCCCTAGCCGTGCACTCCCAACTATAGCATTCTTACTTGTTTTTTACCTAAAAACTATTGAAAATGAATGAACATTTTTTTCAAACGAACTGGTAAATAAAGGAATTTTAAATTTTGACATAACTTAGTCGTTAGTACATTGTTAAAATTTTTTGAAATTGTACTGAGTTTTTAAATCTCAAAACTAACGAGAAAGAAGGGCTATCTTCGGCACGCCAAAGATCTAATACCCTTGCAGACCCAACCTTTTCATAATGCTCATAGTGCTTTGCCTCTATCTAAGAAGTACCGGGAAAATAGTAAATGCCGAGTTTGGTCAAGATATCTTGATAAACAAAATGTTTTTTCATACAACTTAATTTTTGACCGATCGTTCCTATGACAGCTATATGATATAGTGGTCCGATCTTTATAGGATTTTGCACATATATGAGGAGTAAAGTAAAACTAATAAATGCCTAGTTTGGTCAAGATATCTTGATAAACAAAATGTTTTTTCATACAAAAACTTAATTTTCGACCGATCGATCCTATGGCAGCTATATGATATATTGGTCCGATCTTAATAGGATTTTGCATATATATGAATAGTAAAGTAAACCTAATAAATGCCGAGTTTGGTCAAGATATCTTGAAAAACAAAATGTTTTTTCATACAAAAACTTAATTTTCGACCGAACGTTCCCACGGCAGCTATATGATATAGTGGTCCGATCTTAATAGGATTATAAATATATATGAGGAGTAAAGTAACACTAATAAATGCCGAGTTTGGTCAAGATATCTTGAAAAACAAAATGTTTTTTCATACAAAAACTTAATTTTCGACCGATCGTTCCTATGGCAGCAATATGATATAGTGGTCCGATCTTTATAGGATTTTGCACATATAGGAAGAGTAAAGTAAAACTAATAATACGCCTAGATTGGTCAAGATATCTTGATAAACAAAATGTTTTTTCATACAAAAACTTAATTTTCGACCGATCGATCCCACGGCAGCTATATGATATATTGGTCCGATCTTAATAGGATTTTGCATATATATGAATAGTAAAGTAAAACTAATAAATGCCGAGTTTGGTCAAGATATCTTGAAAAACAAAATGTTTTTTCATACAAAAACTTCATTTTCGACCGATCGTTCCTATGGCAGCAATATGATATAGTGGTCCGATCTTTATAGGATTTTGCACATATATGAGGAGTAAAGTAAACCTAATAAATGCCGAGTTTGGTCAAGATATCTTGATAAACAAAATGTTTTTTCATACAAAAACTTAATTTTCGACCGATCGTTCCTATGGCAGCTATATGATATAGTGTCCGATCCAGCTGGTTTTCACATATATGCTGCGTGCAACAGAAAGAGGGAGTTCTGCAAAGTTTCATTAAGAGAGCTTTAAAACTGAGGGACTAGTTCGCATAGAAATAGACAAACGGACAGACATGGCTATATCGAGTCGGCTGTTGATGCTGATTAAGAATATATATACTTTATGGGGTCGGAGATGTCTCCTTCTATGCGTTACATATTTCACGACAAAATTATAATACCCTCTGCAAGGGTAGATAATAAAATTGTTGCTTAACTTATTCGATTTAATTTTACCATTAATATATAAACAATATTTTAAGGACAATCTGTCTTGGATTTCGTGATGCCATTGCTAGAAGCATAATATCTCCAGTTGGAAACTTAAGTCCAACTGATTTTCAATTTATATTACTTATTGTTAACAATAAGTTTATAGAGCGAAATTAGACAGATTTTCAACTGGCAGATAATGTAAAGAATCGAACAGTTATTAAGAAAAGTCTTAAATGCGTAAGTAATCATAAAGCTTTAATATTTTTTATAACCTTAATTGGTGAGTTGTTTTACGCCTTTCAGGCTGCCTACTCAAAAGAACACTTCTCATAACAACGCATGTATTTTGTATTTTAAGTCAATTAGATTTAACAAAAATTCTTTTGGTGCATATGGTTACTGCAAAGATCCGTCATGCAATTACGTTTTGTTCCATGGGACATTTGACGGTGTTGTAAGTGTATACACAAGCAGCCAACATATCTCCCATACAATTGGCCTTAAAAAGTCAACGTGGTGCAGAACGAAAAATAGATTTATAGAAAAGGCTTCCATTAGAAACTCTTCTGCGTTTGAATATAGATCAAAAAAGAAAAATAAAA
Organism: Drosophila virilis; assembly: GCF_030788295.1. NCBI lineage: Eukaryota > Metazoa > Arthropoda > Insecta > Diptera > Drosophilidae > Drosophila > Drosophila virilis. The sequence continues at coordinate 27,131,131 of NC_091545.1, forward strand.
AAATCAATATGTCTCGAGCCAGAGTTGGTAATGATCAGATTACTAATGAGAAACTACCCTTTTATAGAAATTTAATTTCGAAGGAAAATGGAAAATTTTATTTTGACAAAGATCCATTTAAAGATACCTTCGATATGATTACTAATGTGTATGCCAACTTTATTCAGTTACTTTCTATGAAACTAGAAATATTTTCATGGGACAGACACTGCATATCAAATCGTTTTTCCTGTCGTACATGCGATTCTCTCCAATCATATATCGTCAGATATAGGCAGATTTCTATGTGAGCTACGCGAGTTTTGCATAGTGTGGGTTCAATTTTGTATGAGCCACTACAGCAAAATTAAGTGTTGCAACATAGATGAAGTAGTTGGTTTCGACAATATTGATCTTAAATCATTTTTAAGAAATGCCTTGGGTTGTGCATATTCCATAAATAATATTGGAAAATTATAAAAATGGTTCCGAAATATTGCAATAATACTTCTTTCTCCATATGTTAATAATATTGTGGATGATGCCGCTAATTATTTTACTAAATATTGTGAAGAGCCATCCACATTTTATTTGATAGACAGTATAAAATTGGGAGTAAGTAAGGAAGTCGTCAATGATCCAACGTTGCTGTCCATTGCATTTAGTCCATTTAAACTTAATCTTCAAGAAATACGTACAGAAGTTACAGAACTTGTATCACAATATAAAAGCAACTTCTGTACGTCAAATATTTATTTAAGTGCAGAAATGCTGGATCTAATTTTAAATAAATATATTGTTTACGCACCTTTTTGAACCAATATTATCATTACTTTTATTGATAAATCAAATAAAAGACCCAGTAATGTGCCTATAGAATCATTCTTTAAAACGCTTAAATATAGTTTTATAAAGGCAAATAATAAAAACGGCTTAAAGCAAGGATGATTTATCCGTGAGTTGTCAAAGTCAATTTTCCTCCGAAATTAAATTTCTATAAAAGGGTAGTTTCTCATTAGTAATCTGATCATTACCAACTCTGGCTCGAGACATATTGATTTTGTCCTTTTTTTTTGTGATCTATACTCAAACGCAGAAGAGTTTCTAATGGAAGCCTTTTCTATAAATCTATTTATTGTTCTGCATTGCATTGACTTTTTAAGGCCAATTGTATGGGAGATATGTTGGCTGCCATGGAACAAGAAGTAGTTGCATGATGGATCTTTGCAGTAACCATATGCAGCAAAAGAGTTTGTGTTATGTCTAATTGACTTAAAGTGCAAAACACATGCATTGCTATGAAGAGTGTATGCTTCTCGAATAATGTGTTCAATGTTTTTTTTTTTTTAATCGCACACAATTGATTTAACGTGACCATAAATTCTTGGATAATCATTTCAGTATCCAAATTGTTGTAACCTGAAACTGCTGCGCGGCATCCTTTCAAATTACTAACTAACTGAACTTCTCTGTTTAAGCTATCAAGAAAATTGTGGTATTTTTTCCAAAAGCATTTTAATGTCGCTTCGACAAAGCATGCGTATTATTAAACTCAGACGGACAATTTGTAGACTCATTAAGACTATAATTAGAATTATTATTTTCTATGCTAGACATATCACTAATATTATTGCTAATTTCTAGTTTACTGCTAACATGATTACTACCACTAGATACGTCCTGGCGTTCTTTTGAGTAGGCAGCCTGAAACGGGTAAAACAACTCACCAATAAGGGTTATACAAAATATTAAAGCTCTAATATTTCTTACGAACTTAAAACTTTTCGTAATAATTTGTCGATACTTAACATTATCTGCCAGTTGAAAATCTGTCTAATTTCGCTCTATAAACTTATTGTTAACAATAAGTAATTTTCATGATAACATATTATTCAAATTGGATTGGTTCCCGCCCAATTCTGTACAAAATTGTTCAACACTGATGCCAGGCAGTGATTCAGTTCACGTATGAAATAGCAGTTCGATATACTTTATGAATGAACTATATGAGGTTGGTTTACAAGTAAATAATTTTCTGAAAATCTGTACCGTCCATTTACTTAAATTTAGTGCCTAAAGCTTCTTAAAATATGTATCTACAAGAGGGTATAGCGTGCATTGAGGGACATTGTCTCTGAGTTAAGAAATAAGAAGATTGATTTTTTGCGGTCATTTTATATGGGGCTGACATGGGGGTTGTTGCACTCTTTTCCAAATATCTTAAAAATGGTACCGAAGATTTTAATCAAATTTTCATAGTTGTCTAGGTGAGACTATAGGCTTTAATCGTGTATATGCGGTTTTCGGGGCCATTATCCCTAAATTTGGATATATATGGAATGGTGGAAACCTAATATTTAAACCCCTTGGTTTACCCATATTATAAATTAAAATTCAAAAACAAATGAATGTAGGCAGTAAATAATTTAATTTTTTACAATTCTGCATTTAAATTTATTAGGTTCTGTCCTTAAAAACATAAATAAATGCATTTAAAAGTGACCGCTTCCTTTTCGGATACCAAGTACTAAAAATCGACGCCTAGTCACCGCCGCTAAGTTGACGCACATACAGAGTGAACATCGGGAATATAGCGGCGATCAAAAAAGTACAGCGCGCGCGCGCCAGACGGGCGACAGTGAGACCACGCTTGCATACGTGTGCACAGAAGCGCGCCGCAGCCGACGTCGGCGTCGAAGGGCCGTTAAGGCGTCGCGACAGAGGCTGTACAGTGGGACGAATTCAACTCGCGTGCGGTGAAAAGTTGAATTCGTCAGTACAGCCAACGCAGGCAATGAGAACGGGAGTGTTCAAAACGAAGTATATAGATTTATATATACACAGATAATAATACAAATTGTAGAATGTTTTAACAACTATTTAAAGTATTTATTTTATATAAATAACATGTTTAACTTATAAACATATATGTAAATAACATGTTTCATCGTCATGTGTACTTTTACTTATGTACTTTCACAATTTTTAGTTGTTCGTCTGATTGGCCGACCGGGCGCTGTCCGCAAACACGCCCGCCACAGAGAGATTTTTATTGTTGCTCATTTCAATTGCAAACAGAAATTTTAGAACAGTTTTGGGAGCACTTAAAACTATGCAACGTTCAGCAGTTTGCAAGGTGAAGAGGGACATGACAAGAGATACATTTAACATTTAATCTCGACTGACCTACATATAAACATAACATGACATAACAGACTCTGTACATTTAACATATTGTCTTAGGTCAGTTAGCTGGGGGAAATTTCTGCACGATCAGCTGGCAATGCTGTCGTGTGAATGGCAAGAATACATAAAAATCAAATGGGCACGCTAAAGACATGTAAGTAGAAAATTATTTTAAATTTAACAATTTTTTGGCTAAATATACTAACAATGTCAATGTACTTCCACAAGGTGGCATCTTTATGTTCCCATAGGTTAGCATTCTACATAAGTTGGCAGCCCCTAACATAGCGTCACTTTTGGATTCCATGCTATTTAATTCAAATGAAATTTATATGCATATTTATACATATGAACATATATATTTATAACATTTATTATTTATTTGTTTATATTTTAATCTAACAAGTTTGAAATGGCTCCAGGAAACGCAACACGGCAAGATTTTATTTATTGACTGATTGTGTTCGCCTTTGTAAAGCCTGAACCCATTAAAAATGGGTAAAAGGGGTATAATGTATTTGTGCAGCCATATGTAACACGCAGAAGAAAGGATCTTCAACCACTTAAAGTATGTATTCTTGATCAGCATCAATAGCCTAGTCGATCTAGCCATGTGCCTCTGCCTGTCCATGCAAATCAGGTATCTTTTATTCTATAGCTATAGCGGCGTTTGTTGTTGGTAGGAATGGTATCCCCTAGCCGTGCACTCCCAACTATAGCATTCTTACTTGTTTTTTACCTAAAAGCTATTGAAAATGAATGAACATTTTTTTCAAACGAACTGGTAAATAAAGGAATTTTAAATTTTGACATAACTTAGTCGTTAGTACATTGTTAAAATTTTTTGAAATTGTACTGAGTTTTTAAAACTAAAAACTAACGAGAAAGAAGGGCTATCTTCGGCACGCCAAAGATCTAATACCCTTGCAGACCCAATCTTTTCATAATGCTCATAGTGCTTTGCCTCTATCTAAGAATTACCGGGAAAATAGTAAATGCCGAGTTTGGTCAAGATATCTTGATAAACAAAATGTTTTTTCATACAACTTAATTTTCGACCGATCGTTCCTATGGCAGCTATATGATATAGTGGTCCGATCTTAATAGGATTTTGCATATATATGAGGAGCTTAGTAAAACTAATAAATGCCGAGTTTGGTCAAGATATCTTGAAAAACAAAATGTTTTTTCATACAAAAACTTAATTTTCGACCGATCGTTCCTATGGCAGCAATATGATATAGTGGTCCGATCTTTATAGGATTTTGCACATATATGAGGAGTAAAGTAAAACTAATAAATGCCTAGTTTGGTCAAGATATCTTGATAAACAAAATGTTTTTTCATACAAAAACTTAATTTTCGACCGATCGTTCCTATGGCAGCTATATGATATAGTGGTCCGATCTTTATAGGATTTTGCACATATATGAGGAGTAAAGTTAACCTAATAAATGCCGAGTTTCGTCAAGATATCTTGAAAAACAAAATGTTTTTTCATACAAAAACTTAATTTTCGACCGATCGTGCCTATGGCAGCAATATGATATAGTGGTCCGATCTTTATAGGATTTTGCACATATATGAGGAGTAAAGTAAAACTAATAATACGCCTAGTTTGGTCAAGATATTTTGATAAACAAAATGTTTTTCATACAAAAACTTAATTTTCGACAGATCGATCCCACGGCAGCTATATGATATATTGGTCCGATCTTAAAAGGATTTTGCATATATATGAATAATGAAGTAAAACTAATAAATGCCGAGTTTGGTCAAGATATCTTGATAAACAAAATGTTTTTTCATACAAAAACTTAATTTTTGACCGATCTTTCCTATGGCAGCTATATGATATAGTGGTCCGATCTTTATAGGATTTTGCACATATATGAGGAGTAAAGTAAACCTAATAAATGCCGAGTTTGGTCAAGATATCTTGAAAAACAAAATGTTTTTTTCATACAAAAACTTAATTTTCGACCGATCGTTCCCATGGCAGCTATATGATATAGTGCTCCGATCTTAATAGGACTATGAATATATATGAGGAGTAAAGTAGCACTAATAAATGCCGAGTTTGGTCAAGATATCTTAATAAACAAAATGTTTTTTCATACAAAAATTTAATTTTCGACCGATCGTTCCTATGGCAGCTATATGATATAGTGTCCGATCCAGCTGGTTTTCACATATATGCTGCGTGCAACAGAAAGAGGGAGTTCTGCAAAGTTTCATTAAGAGAGCTTTAAAACTGAGGGACTAGTTCGCATAGAAATAGACAAACGGACAGACGGACATGGCTATATCGACTCGCCTGTTGATGCTGATTAAGAATATATATACTTTATGGGGTCGGAGATGTCTCCTTCTATGCGTTACACATTTCACGACAAAATTATAATACCCTCTGCAAGGGTAGATAATAAAATTGTTGCTTAACTTATTCGATTTAATTTTACCATTAATATATAAACAATTTTTTAAGGACAATCTCTCTTGGATTTCGTGATGCCATTGCTAGAAGCATAATATCTCCAGTTGGAAACTTAAGTCCAACTGATTTTCAATCTATATTACTTATTGTTAACAATAAGTTTATAGAGCGAAATTAGACAGATTTTCAACTGGCAGATAATGTTAAGAATCGAACAATTATTACGAAAAGTTTTAAATGCGTAAGTAATCATAAAGCTTTAATATTTTTTATAACCCTAATTGGTGAGTTGTTTTACCCCTTTCAGGCTGCCTACTCAAAAGAACGCCAGGACGTATCTAGTGGTAGTAATCATGTAAGCAGTAAACTAGAAATTAGCAATAATATTAGTCATATGTCTAGCATAGAAAATAATAATTCTAATTATAGTCTTATTGAGCCTACAAATTGTCCGTCTGAGTTTAATAATGACGCATGCTTTGTCGAAGCGACATTAAAATGCTTTCGGAAAAAATACCACAATTTTCATGATAGCTTAAACAGAGAAGTTCAGTTAGTTAGTAATTTGAAAGGATGCCGCGCAGCACTTTCAGGTTACAACAATTTGGATACTGAAATGAGTATCCAAGAATTTATGGCCACGTTAAATCAATTGTGTGTGATTTAAAAAAAAAAGCATTGATCACATTATTCGAGAAGCATACACTTCTCATAACAACGCATGTATTTTGTATTTTAAGTCAATTAGATTTAACAAAAATTCTTTTGCTGCATATGGTTACTGCAAAGATCCGTCATGCAATTACGTTTTGTTCCATGGGACATTTGATGGTGTTGTAAGTGTATACACAAGCAGCCAACATATCTCCCATACAATTGGCCTTAAAAAGTCAACGTGGTGCAGAACGAAAAATAGATTTATTTATATTTATTTATTTATTTATATATATATACTCTTCTGCGTTTGAATATAGATCAAAAAAGAAAAATAAAAAAATCAATATGTCTCGAGCCAGAGTTGGTAATGATCAGATTACTAATGAGAAACTACCCTTTTATAGAAATTTAATTTCGAAGGAAAATGGAAAATTTGATTTTGACAGAGATCCGTTTAAAGATACCTTCGATATGATTACTAATGTGTATGCCAACTTTATTCAGTTACTTTCTATGAAACTAGAAATATTTTTATGGGACAGACACTGCATATTGATGCGACTGGGAATGTAGTACAGCCAATGAACTTGATCAAAAAATGTACATTTTTATATTGGTTGCTTATATTCCAGAGCTTCGAATCGTTTTTCCTGTCGCACATGCGATTCTCTCCAATCATAAATCGTCAGATATAGGCAGATTTCTATGTGAGCTGCGCGAGTTTTGCATAAAAAATAAATTCAAATGGCCTATTTGCAAAAGAAATATAACTGATGTCAGTTTTGCAATAATTGGAGCCATTTTAAAAGAATATAACAACATTGATCTTGCAACGTACAATGAAATTTGTTTTAGTTTTTTGTATAACTTAAATCGCACATTTCCAAAAGTCTGGGTTTAATTTTGTATGAGCCACTACAGCAAAATTAAGTGTCGCAACATAGATGAAGTAGTTGCTTTCGACAATATTGATCTTAAATCATTTTTAAGAAATGCCTTGGGTTGTGCATATTCCATAAATAATATTGGAAAATTAGAAAAATGGTTCCGAAATATTGCAATAATACTTCTTTCTCCATATGTTAATAATATTGTGGCTGATGCCGCTAATTATTTTACTAAATATTGTGAAGAGCCATCCACATTTTATTTGATAGACAGTATAAAATTGGGAGTAAGTAAGGAAGTCGTCAATTGCCGAAAATAGTCCATTTAAACTTAATCTTCAAGAAATACGTACAGAAGTTACAGAACTTGTATCACAATATAAAAGCAACTTCTGTACGTCAAATATTTATTTAAGTGCAGAAATGCTGGATCTAATTTTAAATAAATATATTGTTTACGCACCTTTTTGAACCAATATTATCATTACTTTTATTGATAAATCTAATAAAAGACCCAGTAATGGGCCTATAGAATCATTCTTTAAAACGCTTAAATATAGTTTTATAAAGACAAATAATAAAAACGGCTTAAAGCAAGGACGATTTATCCGTGAGTAGTCAAAGTAAATTTTCCTCCGAAATTAAATTTCTATAAAAGGGTGGTTTCTCATTAGTAATCTGATCATTACCAACTCTGGCTCGAGACATATTGATTTAGTTCTTTTTTTTTTATCTATATTCGAACGCAGAAGAGTTTCTACTGGAAGCCTTTTCTATAAATCTATTTATTGTTCTGCATTGCGTTGACTTTTTAAGGCCAATTGTATGGGAGATATGTTGGCTACCATGGAACAAGAAGTAGTTGCATGATGGATCTTTGCAGTAATTGACTTAAAGTGCAAAACACATGCATTGCTATGAAGAGTGTATGCTTCTCGAATAATGTGTTCAATGTTTTTTTTTTTTTTTTAATCGCACACAATTGATTTAACGTGGCCATAAATTCTTGGATACTCATTTCAGTATCCAAATTGTTGTAACCTGAAAGTGCTGCGCGGCATCCTTTCAAATTACTAACTAACTGAACTTCTCTGTTTAAGCTATCATGAAAATTGTGGTATTTTTTCCAAAAGCATTTTAATGTCGCTTCGATAAAGCATGCGTATTATTAAACTCAGACGGACAATTTGTAGGCTCATTAAGACTATAATTAGAATTATTCTTTTCTATGCTAGACATATCACTAATATTATTGCTAATTTCTAGTTTACTGCTAACATGATTACTACCACTAGATACGTCCTGGCGTTCTTTTGAGTAGGCAGCCTGAAACGGGTAAAACAACTCACCAATAAGGGTTATACAAAATATTAAAGCTCTAATATTTCTTACGAACTTAAAACTTTTCGTAATAATTTTTCGATTCTTAACATTATCTGCCAGTTGAAAATCTGTCTAATTTTGCTCTATAAACTTATTGTTAACAATAAGTAATTTTCATGATAATATATTATTCAAATTGGATTGGTTCCCGCCCAATTCTGTACAAAATTGTTCAACACTGATGCCAGGCAGTGATTCAGTTCACGTAGGAAATAGCAGTTCGATAGACTTTATGAATGAACTATATGAGGTTGGTTTACAAGAAAATAATTTTCTGAAAATCTGTACCGTCCATTTACTTAAATTTAGTGCCTAAAGCTTCTTAAAATATGTATCTACAAGAGGGTATAGCGTGCATTGAGAGACATTGTCCCTGAGTTAAGAAATAAGAAGATTTTAATCAAATTTTCACAGTTGTCTAGGTGAAACTATAGGCTTTAATCGTGTATATGCGGTTTTCGGGGCCATTATCCCTAAATTTGGATATTTATGGAATGGTGGAAACCTAATATTTAAACCCCTTGGTTTACCCATATTATAAATTAAAATTCAAAAAAAATGAATGTAGGCAGTAAATAATTTAATTTTTTACAATTCTGCATTTAAATTTATTAGGTTCTGTGCTTAAAAACATAAATAAATGCATTTAAAAGTGACCGATTCCTTTTCGGATACCAAGTACCAAAAATCGACGCTTAGTCACCGCCGCTAATTTGACGCACATACAGAGTGAACATCGGGAATATAGCGGCGATCAAAAAAGTACAGCGCGCGCACGCCAGACGGGCGACAGTGAGACCACCCTTGCATACGTGTGCACAGATGCGCGCCGCAGCCGACGTCGGCGTCGAAGGGCCGTTAAGGCGTCGCGACAGAGGCTGTACAGTGGGACGAATTCAACTCGCGTGCGGTGAAAAGTTGAATTCGTCAGTACAGCCAACGCAGGCAACGAAGGGCCGTTAAGGCGTCGCGACAGAGGCTGTACAGTGGGACGAATTCAACTCGCGTGCGGTGAAAAGTTGAATTCGTCAGTACAGCCAACGCAGGCAATGAGAACGGGAGTGAACTATAAACAAACGAAGTGTAAGACAAGTTGAAAGAACGAGAAGTTAAAGTTGATGAAACAGAAAGTGACTGTGTTGGTGAGCGGAAAGCTTAAAATGGAATCCGGTGAGTGCCAAAACCCGGGGGTAGGCATGTGTTGGATCCACCAGCGGCGCAAGGAGGAACTGCAGGAGCTCGGGCTGGAAAAGGAAGGGCGCGTGGAGAGCTGCGTAGCTGCTCTCCACCTACGTGCAGGAGGGCGGCCAATCGTCTGAGATCTGGACTCGCTTGCCTAGCTGGAGTCTCAGTTCGCGAGAACATTAGAACCGCTATCCTCGGGTGCCCCACGTGGGTGGACGACCGCGCCAAAAGTCAGAGCCTGATCTTGGGAGCTCGCAATTGTACGGGCGTCCGCAGCCGCCTATACCTGGCATGGCCGTCGCTGGGAGGAAGAGGCTCACGCTCCCGGGGAAAACGGAGATCACCGAGCAACCACGACCAACGTGGGTATGGGGCGAAACCCGATTGAGCCTATTAACGTGCTCTACGCTCCCCAACCGTATTCTCGATCGGAGGTTAGGACTTTCACAAACGTCCCGGAACAAGTTCGGAAGTGGGGCATGAGATACGATGGCCGCTTTGACCCCCTCGGGTTCTTGGAGGACCTAGAGGAACGAGCCATTACGTATGGTATCGCCCTTGATAGGTTGGTAATGAGCATGATGTTCTGCGACACGGCCGCTCGGTGGTTCTTGAGCAGTGGACTTAGAGATGTGCCATGGTCAGTGCTCAGGAGGGGCTTCTTGGAGTTCTTCCTGCCCCCTCGCTACTTCGAAGGGCTTAAGGACGAAATTCGGTCCCGCAGGCAAAGCGTGGGTGAGGAATTCAATGAGTACCTGATGCATCACGCCAGATACGAACCGGCACAGGAGTTGCACCGGATATACGAAAACGCCGCTCCCGAATACAAACTCTACGTGCGTCGGCAAGATTTCTCCACGTTGGCAGTGGAGTGGTAATGAGACAGAGAGTGGAATACTCGGGAAGCAGGGCAGGGAATCAGGTTGTCACGAGCTCATGTAGCGCGGAGTGGGAAAGGACGGTACAGCCCCTGCGGGGACACCTTAACTCGTTCCGGTCTACTCCCATCGGATCCGGAGCGATCGTTGTGGATAGACAAGTCTCCGTCCCGTCGGCAACGGCCCCTGCGGAAGCGGCCCACCGAATGATGAACTAAGACTGGAACCTAGTATGATCCGCGACGAGCATGTCGCAGGCACAGCAGGGGCACTTTGCAAGGGAGTGTCCCAATGCGGCCGTTTTGTTTTCCTGGGTATGTGGGCACCGGGGCGGAAGTAGCCAGAATTGTTGTCGCCGCACGGAGACGGGAAACGGGCAACGGCGTCGCCCAGGTCAGGGGCGGGTCGACCCCGACAGACACAGGACTCGGAGTAGTACACCCGCTTAAGGTGGAGGGTGGCCGAATCGTCGCCACGGTGTAGATAGGCGAGCGGGCGATGACTGCTACTATCGACACAGGGGCCACTCGCAGCTTCATGAGTGAAGACTGCGACTGCGTGGGCGATTCGGGGGAGAGTGGCGAACGTACAGGCGCGCATTCGTCTAGCAGATGGGTCCACGTTCGAGGTAGGGAAGGCATTGAGGATAAACGTCTGCTTAGCGGGGAAGGTGGTCAGCATGTTAATGCTTATCATGCCCGCAATGCTGGACCACGTCATCCTGGGGATTAACTTCTTGGGTGCGAAGTGTACTAGGATACGCTGCGGCAAGGCGGAGCTGGTCCTAGAGGCGGAGATGTCTCCGGCCGCGGGGCCTGGAACCAGGGAAGAGCCGAAAGAAGGCATCTCGCGCCAAGTAGCGGGAGTGCCTCCTCGGCAACCGATGGCAGAAGAGTCGAAAAAGGAACCGAAGGAAGGCCTCACAGGTCAGGGAAGGGGAGCACCTGCTCAGCAACAGAGAGAAGATACCAAGAGGGAACCGCAGGAAGGCCTCCCAGATCATGAAAGGGGAGCACCTGCTCGGCAACAAAGAGAGGATACCAAGGAGGAACCGAAGGAAGGCCTCCCAGGTCAGGAACAGGGAGCACCTGCCCCGCAACCGATGGAAAAAGGAACGAGGACGGGAACGTCGAAGGGGTCTCACGCAGGATTGGACCACGCGCTTAAAGAGTCCAAAAGACGGTGGGTAGACTTTCAGCGACAGGTTTACGCCAGTTTTGGAGGCGGCACGGAAAGGTCCCAGATAACGGAGGGATTAGAAGCAATGGCTAGAATCCATACGGACACAGGTGATCAGAAGCGTCTGCCAGAGGGGAGCTATCATGGAGCTTTATCTGGGGTTGGAGCGGTGCCCGGAGGAGGCGAGACGCGAAGCGAGCCCAGCATCGAAGAGGCAGAGTGGCCAGCGGATCTGGATCCGGAACTTAGGGAGTTCCTGGAGTCAGAACTGGCACTCTTCGAGGCGCTGTAGAGAGCACAGGAACCGGCTAAAGGACGACAAGCCATTAAAACAGCGATATTATCCGAAGAATCCGGCCATACAGAGGGTGATTGACAAGCAAGTAGATGAGCTGATTCAGACAGGTGCCATCGAGCCGTCTCGTGGTCCGCACAGTGCCCCAATCTTCTTAGTCAAAAAGAAGAACTCACCTCAACGCGCATTCTATTCCAGATGCTTATCCTGTTCCCAGGATTAATCACATCCTTAACCCTTTCGACCCCACTGTTGCCGGTGAGCAATTTGTGTTGTTTAACGGCTAACGGTAAGCGTTCCTTTTGTTTTTGTCTGATCATTCTTAATGATAACGGTACTTTTATTTGTCCACTCAAAATATGTGCAAAAAAATTCACATTTGGAGGTCATTTAGAGAAATTATTTTGAATAGAGTGACCGTGTGTCGCAAAAAATATATTTGTGAAATTCGGAAGAGGTATTAAAGTGAGTGATTAACTTTAATAACAATAATAAAGAAAAATAAAAAACTGTTAATGAGTTATTTCTAAGCGGTGATTTATCTTAAAGGTGTTAAAGTTTAATTTGATTTATTTTAAACAATATCCAGGTTAGTAATTTTTAAAGATGTGAAATTGCTTGTGGGCAACCTTGGGCCATAGTGGTAATAAATATTTTTGTACTTTGATATGACACCGAAACAGAAGGGCTTGTCAAATTAAGATATTGAGAGGATTATTAACTACGATTGGGATGCCTCTACTGACGAAGAAAGTGGTGATAAGATGGATGACATTTCTGCAGTGCTAGAGAAGAATTTGGAAGGGATCGTGGAAAGAGGAGAAACTATCGAGATTAGCCTTCTTGAAAATATGATTCCTGAAGAATGTGAGCTGGAACCGAGTGTTGATGCTGGTATTAGGTTCGAAAAAGTTGACCCCAAGACACTCAAGTGGAGAACAAGGCCATTTGAAGCTCCAGAGTGCATTTGGGAAGAAGACAGTTCGTTGAAAGTCAACGACGTGATGACGCCAGTAGAATATTTTTCCACCTTTTTTGATAGCCAAGTTATTGATTTGATCACAATGCAAACTAATTTGTATGGGCTGCAAGAACACGGCATAGAGCTTAAATGTACTGGAGCAGATATCAAACGTTACATTGGTATTTTGTTACTTGGGTGTTATAAAATTGCCATAATTTAAAATGGCATGGTCAACAAATTTAAAGCTTACCGCAATAACTGATTCAATGCCGCGCGGAAGATTTGAAAAAATAAAGCAATGTTTGCACTTCAACGAGAATTCTAAACAATGCAAAAAAGGAGATTTGAGCTATGACAAGCTGTACAAGATACGCCCTTTACTAAACATTCTCAAAATAAATTTTGGTAAACTACCTCAAGAAGAACATCAAAGTGTTGATGAGCAAATAATTGTGTTCAAAGGTCGATCGTCATTTAAGCAAAACAATCCAGCTAAGCCTCACAAATGGGGTCTGAAAATGTTTACGTTTGCTGGAAAATCTGGATTAGTTTACGACTTTACGTTGTATGTTGGTGAAGGCAACTGTCCTTCTTATGGTTTAGGAATATATTCGGATGTAGTCTTCTATTTGGCAAAAGGTCTTCCCAAGGACAAACACTTTAAGCTTTATTTTGATAACAAGTTTACGTCAGTCACTCCTTCTGATTTCGTTATAGGAAATGGGCATATTTGCAACAGGTACCGTACGTAAAAATCGCATAAGTAATTGCCAACTACTTTTGGACGCGGAGTTAAGAAAGCGTGCAAAAGGGTCTTTCGATATAAAAACTAAAATCAACAACAATCTGGTATGTGTAAAATGGTTTGACAATAAGCCACTTCAACTTATATCCTCGTGTGAAGCCCATCAACCTGTTGGGATATGCAAACGTTGCAATTCAGAAGCAAAGGCTTATATTGATGTTGAAAGGCCTGCGATTGTTGCTTCTTACAATAAGGGTATGGGAGGAGTAGATTTAGCAGACATGCTCATGGAGCTCTACAAGGTCAACCACCGTTCAAGAAAGTGGTATATTAGAATCTTTTATTGGTGCTTGGGAACATTCATTACAAATGCGTAGCTACTATATAGAAAGCATTTACATTTGATAAACGCGGGACAGAAGCATATTCCTCTCATACTATTTCAAATGGAAGTTGCTCAGGAGCTTTTACAATGTACTGCCACTTCTTCGTTGGCAAAAAAGAGAGGGCGACCATTGAATGCAGAAAAGGATAGCTCGACAACACCCTTGGGCTCCCGATCAAACAGTGTGTTTTTGCGCCTGTCAAAAAAGTACAGGGTCCTGCCGGATCCTCCATACTCACGGCGTCACGATAAAATGGAACATTGGGTAGTATTTGGTGAAAAAGGGCGTTGCAGATTGTGCAAGACAGGAACACCATTGTCCAAATGCTTTAAATGCAAAGTCCATCTTTGCTGTAATAACAATAAAAACTGTTTTATTTCTTTTCATAACTAATTTACTAAAATAAATAAAATTAATTTTAAGCTGTTTCCAAGAAAACAATTTTTTATATATATATACCACTATAGCCCAACGTTGCTCACAAGCAACTTTCTGTAGCGCCCAAACCGATGGGCGTGGCAACCTTAAATGTTGGTCAAATACTTGTTAAATAAATACAAAAAGATTAAAGGTAAAAAAAAAGTTTCATTCATCTGGCAAAAAGTTGGGGTCGAAAGGGTTAAGCGGTTGCGTCACACCCGGTTCATCTCTACTCTGGATTTGAAACACGGGTACTGGCAAATATCGATGGCAGTCGATTGTCGGGAATGTACGGCTTTCATGGTCCCCGGAAGAGGACTTTTCCAATGGCGGGTGATGAAATTCGGTTTACGCTCGGCGTGTGCGACCTTCCAGCGAGCCTTAGACACTGTCATAGGGCCGGAAATGGAGCCTCATGCGTTCGCCTACCTAAACGACATCGTGGTAATAGGGGCAACAAAAGAACAATATGTAGAGAACTTGAGGGAAGTGCTCCGCCGTTTAAGGGTGGCTAATCTCAGGCTGAATGGGAAGAATGCAGTTTCCTCCGGGAGAGGTTGGTCTATTTAGGACATGCCATTTGTATGTACATGTACCGATCCAGAGAAGGTAAAGGCGATACGTAACCTGAGGGCCCCGACAAATTATAAGGAGTAAAGAGTTGCGGCAGTGTCTCGGGATAGCGTCATGGTACAGGCGCTCACAGCGCTCTTAAAGAAGGGGTGGAAATGGGCATGGAATCAAGAACAGGAGGAGGCTTTGTGTCAATTGAAGGACAGCTTAACGAGTGCCCCTGTGTTGGCTTGCTGAGACTTTTCCGCCAGATTCGTCCTACAGACTGACGCGAGCGAGTACGGCAAATGATAGAAGGGCAGGAGCGGGTTATAGCGTACGCGAGTAGAAAGTTGCTGAAGGCCGAAGCGAACTATTCCGCCACCGAGAAAGAGTGCCTAGCAATCGTCTTGTCGATACTGAAGCTGCGTTGCTACCTAGAAGGGTACCGTTTCGACGTGATAACGGATCATCTGGCACTTAAGTGGCTTAACTCGATCGAGAGCTCTTCAGGCAGGATCGCGTGATGGGCAGTGGGGCTTCAACTGTTCCAATCCGACGCGCACTACCGTCGAGGGAAGCTCAACGTAGTGGCCGACGCACTATCAAGACATCATCTAGAGACCTAACAACAAGCTGTGGTAGCCGAGTCACCCTGCAAGAGGGTCACGAGTATGCGTGCTAGAATCGCCGAGGAGCCGGCCAAGTTCCCGGACTACATAGAAGAGACATGACGCTTTCTTGAAATGGGTGAAGCTGGTCCCTCTCAGGAGAGCCACGGCGGCATACTTGCAAACCGCGTTCCGAGCGAGGATTTTGAGCCGATTCGGGGTGCCCAAAAAGTTCATGTGTAACAATGGGGTACAATTCACAAGCCGGAGCTTCAAGGCTTTTTTGCAATCCCTAGATGTAGAGGTCCAATATACCGCCTCGTACTGTCCGCAAGACAATCCTATCGAGAGGTCAAACGGGTCTGTGAAGACTATGATAGCGTAGTTCATCGAAGGCCATCAGAGTTCGTGGGATGAGCTCTTGCCGGAGATATCGCTAGCTTGTGTTGACAAAGCGTGGCGGACTCAACAGAATTCAGTCCCGCCGCTCTGTACGATCAGGTGACTCCGGGATCCGCAACTAGTGCGTTTGACCCAAGGACAAAGGCAGATAGGTTAAAAGAAATCTTTTATATCGTCCACAACAATCTCCAGCCAGCATCGAAGGACGAGGGCAGACATTACAACCTGCGGAGACGAGAGTGGTGCCTTTCGTTGGACTCTTTAGTCCTACTAAGGCGACACGAACTATCCAACGCCGCTGAGGGCTTTGACGCGAAGTTAGCACCCAAGTTTGACGGCCCCTATAGGGTCGTCAAATTCATACCCCCAATATTGTGCGTTTGGTGAAACCAGGCAAACATCTCGCTGCTGAAGCCATCCTTCCGAGAGACGACGGACGACGAAGGAGAAAACCCACGGCACAGGGATGCCCACGAACAGGCGCAGGGTGAGAGCAACACCCGCCGCCAACGTAACATACTAACGTAGATTAGGTTAATCTTAGTAGCGTAACCAGAATAGGCATAGTAAGATTTGAGCCAAACTGTGAGGATAGGGCAAAAAAAATAAAAATAAATAAACAAATAAGTAACGAATAAATCAACAATTAAGTAGAATTTATAGATGGAATCCGAAATAATAACAATCTCGTCGGACGAGGACCCCAGCAGCGAAGACACCGATCCCTTCCCTGGGCCTGGTACCGAAGAGGAAACCCCTCGCCAGTTGTGTCACACCATCTACTCGCGGCGGACCAACGTCATGGAAAGACTGGACGGGATGGTCATGCTGATTGCTGTCGAGGTCACGAGCATGTTTCTTGGAGGCGCCTTTCGCACGGAATTCGCCACCGTATGCGGATGAGCTCCCGTCCCCTCCGCTTGCATCGCTCTCGCCTAGGTCGTCTGGAACGACCCCGAAAGCAACCGGCTAGGTGGGCGACCCCGCGCACGAAGATGAGCTCCCATTCCTCGAAACGGGCAGGAACGGGTCGTCAGCGCAAGAATCCGGGGTGGTAGACGCAAAGAAGGCGGGAATCTCCCCGTCGGCGCCAGAGACACAGTCAGCCCCGATGGAGGCAGCAAGCGACGTCCCAGTGGGCCGTACGGAAACGAACCAGATGAACCGCAGCCCGGACCTTACAGCGCAAGCCCACGCCGGCGTAACCGCCACCGTCGGCCAGCGGCCACCCGTAATAAGCGCCATCGAAGTGGGAACCAACGCCTAACCAGCCCTGAGAGAAGAAGTTTCGTTCGCAGACCGGGACGGTTGAAGGTCCGCAGCTGTGTGTGCCGCGTTCGCCCCACAAGCGCCAGGAGGGTCCTTCCCATCCCGGGAAGGATAACCGTAGGAGTCATGGCCACCCCTCGAGGAGGACATCCCGAGCCCTGGTTAGCGCCGAAGGCAGTCTGTCAGATGGTCGCGGAAGAGCCGCGCTTCGGGGACGAGGATGCGCCGCCCCACTCGTGCCCATAGTTCGTGCTAAAACGCCCGGCCCCACCACTCGAGAAGAACTGGAGGAGGCGTGGTTCTGCCACGAGAACGCGATGCCCCCACTCGTGCTCATAACGCGTGCCGAGACGCCACGCACTAACTCTCGATAAAAGGTAATAAATTTGTAAGAGGCAAGAAGCCGCCGATTTTATAATTAAGTTAAAGTAGCACTAAAAGGCAAGGGGCCTTTAACCGCATAGTCTGTGTATTATTAGAACAAGTACATAGTTATGGGCAAGTAGCCCTTCATAGTTTGAATTTAACCGCCGGCCGTCGGTGCAACCGTGCGTTGCTGATCAGTTGCGCAACACCGCCTTCGAGAGTGCACTTTAATTCGGCAGCGAAGAGCGAAAGCTCCGAGGCAAGCGCACGGCTCGCTAGCGAGCTGGCACTTTTTGGAGAACAATCAGAGTGAGTGACGTGTCGAGAAAAGGAGCGATCCAAGAGGAAAAGATAATAAAACAAGTAAATAAAGTGGATATAATCAAAATAATGAAAAGAAATGATGATCTTTGTATTCTCGGGCGTTCATATTTGTGCGAAACATCGACAATAACCGTTGTTCACCCTAACCTAAGGGGCTAGTGTAGTTGGTGAGAGGCCAACGCCCGATGATGCAGCTGGTGTAAGGCCAAGGCCCGCTAGAATAGGTAGTACGGGGCTGCGGCCCGGTAGAGTAGGTGTTGTGAACATAGAGAGAGAGGTATGGTTTGGTCGACACCTTCACCCCCCCTTAAACCCACAACCCTAGCGATCGTATAAATGTCTTGTAAGTCGTCGCTGGGCCTGGTAAGACTGAGACTCATACCCCGGCCAATAGCTTCCTTACAGATTAAGATAAACTAAAAATTTAAGCATCCACTAATGAAGACGAGAAGTTGCAACTTATGGAAACTCATGATCCACATCTTAACAGCGCCGAACAGGCTAGAAAAAGTTTGTCGGATGACATATAAAAAGCTAAAGGTAAGCCGAGTGAATATTACGGATTCATATTTGATCTACAAAAAGCAGTTTCTTATCCAAAACTTTCTGTTTCGGTAGCTTATTCTAAGCGCAACATGTATGTATACAATTAATAATTTCCAAAATGAAAATGCTAAAATGTATGCATGGGATGAAAAAAATCACCTTGTCACTCAAAAGCATGTCATAGCAGTGATGCCTGCTCAGGACAAAATCGTAACATTAACATCGTTGATCATAAATCTATGGTATCCGGCCATTCTTTTTTGCCTAATAATAGAGATTTTGGTTTGATAGAAACAAAAATTGAAAAATCGAATAATTTATACATCCGCGAGCATTATTATAATTTAATAGAAATATGTAAAAGAACAACCCATTTATATAACAAGTAAGAATGCTCTAGTCGGGGGTGCCCGACTAGAAAATACCCTGAACCCAAGTACAAGACCACAAAACAACTTTTAAATATAAATATATGTCGAAGGGGCCGTAGGGTCAGAATTTTTTACACTTTGAGCAGCGAGTCCCGGCATCTTTATTGGTGGCATTTGCTTCTCTTTTCTAAACTTCACAGTGCACAAGCACGCGTAATGACGCGTTCGACCTGTCCATTTGCTCGACTAGCTCCTGTGGCAATTAAATGCAACTCGATGTTATGTGCAGATCAAAATTCCTTAAACCCAGATCCTGCAAAGCATCGCCCCTGATCTGCTATAATACGGGATGGTACACCAAACAAGGAAATAACCACGTTCAGTGATACTATACAATTAGCTGCATCTATCTTCAGTGTATGGTGCAAATAAACGTACTTTGTAAACGCATCTATAAAGACTATAACATACTCTTTTTGGTCGTTCTTACCACTTAGTTTACCGGTGATGTCTACATGTACCGTATGCCAGGGTATTTCGATTTTAGGAATCGGATGCATCTCTTGTTGAATTTTCCCAGATAGCGGTTTCGATAGCTTGCACGTGATGCAATTATCAACAAACTTTCGTACGTATTTCGTCATACCTTAAAACCAGTAACAACTGTACACTTTATCGAGGGTCTTCTCCCAACCCAGGTGCATTATAGCCTCATGAATGTGGTTAATGACAGCCCATCTATAAGATCTTGGAACTACAGGTAACCAACGGGTTCTACCATTTCTTTGAATTTTACGATACAGCAAGCCTAGTCTCAACTCATACGTACTGGCAACATTCTCGTTTAATTCATTGTTTTTTTTAGTTTAGAGATTAAAGATGTCATTTCGAGATCTCGCTGCTGTTCAGCTATAAGCCAGGTGTCACTTAATTCAGTTAAATCTAAGCGCATTTCAGGAGCTTTGACCGCAAACTGTAGCTTTTTTGTTATTGGGTTTCTTGAGAAGAAGTCCACATGCGCCATGCGTTTTCCCTATCTATACACAATATCGAATTCAAAAGATTGCAAGTACAACTACCATCGATATACCTTGTCATCTAACTCAATCCTTTGTTGACTTGCCTTTAAAGAGTTACAGTCAGTATATACTGTAAATTTGATACCTTTTAAATAATGTTGATAATATTTTACTGCGTTAAATACTGCCAAGGTTTCCAAAAGATATGAGTTATGCCTGGACTCTGCTGGGGTTGTACATTTACTGTAATACTCGATGACATGGTTTCTATCATTTATTTTGTGCATGAGTATTGCACCATAACCCACAGAGCTAGCATCTGTATGCAGCTCAACCGGATATTGTGGATCGAAAATGGTTAATACCGGGCTACAGGTCAGTGCAAAGATTATCTCCTTTCTCACTATTTCATGACTTTCTTTCCAATCAAAACTATTATTGCCTTTAGACGTAAGACAAAATAGAGGCTTTAAAGTTTCGGAGAATTTCGGCACGAATTGTCGAAAGTATGATGCTAATCCAATGAACTGTCTTAGCTGCGTAACCGTTTGCGGCGGTGGCAATTCAACTAATGCCTGCAATTTTCGAGGATTAGGTCTAAGCTCACCTGCCTCTACTTCGTAACCCAAATACTCTATTTTTGATTTTAAAAATGTACATTTTTCGAAATTAAATGAGAATCCAGCTTGAATAAGAATTTCTATGACTTTCTGCAATCTTGAAATTGCCTCATCTTTAGTTTCGGCCACGACCAATACATCATCTATGTAAACCACAACATACGAATACGAAAGTGGCCCCAACGCTTTTATTATTGCCCGCTGAAACACCGACGGAGCATTTTTTAAACCAAACGGCATTGCCAAAAACTCAAATTGCCCTTCTGGCTTTACAAATGCTGTACGCTCTACTAAATCTGGGTGAATAGGTATTTGGTAAAATCCGCTGGCCATGTCCAAACAAGAAAAATACCTACCCCCACGTAGCCTTGCAATTTGGTCGGAGATAAGAGGCAATGGAAATTTATCCGAAACTGTGTTAGCGTTAAGCTCCCTATAGTCCACGCATAAGCGATCAGTTCCGTTTTTCTCTCTTACCAATAAAATCGGACTCGCAAATGGGGAACAGCTCGGTCTTATAATATTTGCCGCCATCAACTCATTAATTTTTTCGCGAACAGTTTGCTTCTCATCTACACTAAGCCTATATGGTCGCCTTTGTACCGTTTTATTTGGATCTATTAACCGAATTTCCAACTGGCCTGTGTTAACCGGTTTCCCTGGAACGCCAGAGATAAAATGTTCCATGTATGGTTTCAAAACGTTTATTAAACGGCTCTTGTCAGCTTCGTCTAACTCTACATGTTGGTTAATACATTCTTCATATGTTTTGGGTTCAGTAACAACATTAATCAGCTTTACTTTATAAATGCAGAATCTGTCTGACTCGATCGTCACTCCGAAACCTTGACTTAAAATTTCCCTGCCTATCATAACATCGTGTTTCAAATACTTGTCCATAATGACATGGAATAACATTTTCAAAATAAAATCATTAATGGTTACATTGGTCAAAATTTGCGTGGAGCTACATACAGAACCGTTTCCAATACCCTTAAGCATTACTATGTTAAAAAGTCTTTTTCCAGAGAATTTTCCAGCTGCGCTTTCCTTAATGAGTGAACACTCGGCTCCAGAGTCAAAACAAAAATCAA
Source organism: Drosophila virilis (assembly GCF_030788295.1). Classification (NCBI taxonomy): domain Eukaryota; kingdom Metazoa; phylum Arthropoda; class Insecta; order Diptera; family Drosophilidae; genus Drosophila; species Drosophila virilis. The sequence goes on from NC_091545.1 coordinate 27,152,886, forward strand.
CGGACTCACCAGAATGAACGAGCACACCTTTTGGTTCCATTACCGAACATATGTTCACTCTCTTTTCAGAGCTTTGTCCAGTCGAAGGGCACCCAGTGGAAATGTGTCCAGCCTGTCCACACTTGTTGCATATAACGTTGGATTTTTGCTCTTTTGGCCTCATACCAATACGTCCAGCATGCCCGCTTCCCAATGGTTGTGATTCGCGATTTTTCTTCTGGCGGCAGTCTGCGATTTTGTGCCCTGTCTTTCCACAATAATGGCAAACGATGTTTGAAAACTTCTGCTTCTTCCTTTCAGGTCCCACAGTAGTTTCTGCTTTCGAAGTCTCTTGACGCTGCCCGATTTCATATGCCTGCAACCGTTGCTGTAATTCGTTTCGCGATTTGATGTTTGTGGTGCACACAAGCTTTTTTAGTCTGCTGTCCAGTTGCGCAGTATGCGCAAGCACAACTGACTCCAACAATTCCTACAGCTCCATATTTTTCATTTTGGTCATTAACGAAGTGACGAGTCGGCTTGCATACGACGACATGTACTCTCCAGTCCCTGGGCGTCCGTCTAGCAGCTTAAGAAATGTTGCTGTGGTTGTCTCTACGCCAACAAATATTTGCGTAAAAAGTTGCTTGAACTCAACCCAAGTCATGCCAGGAAAACAGATTTGTGAAAGCCATGCACTGCCCTCCAAAGCTTTACTGAGGGCAATCACGAGCGCACAACCCTCAAGTGGATTTTCAATAAAAATTATATCGGCCGTAATACTCCAAGCACATGCATCAGCACCGGTAGCTTCGGGGTTGTATTTGGGTATAAACACCGTCTTTGACTCACGAGGCGCTGCGTTCGCCTGCACTGTTCAATAAAATTTCTATTTTGTTGCTCCAAAATTTGACACAACTGAGAGTTAGGAGGATCCAATCCCACTTCTGATGTCGAAGCGGCCGTAGGGTCAGATTTTTTTACACTTTGAGCAGCGAGTCCCGGCATCTTTGTTGGTGGCATTTGCTTCTCTTTTCTAAACTTCACAGTGCACAATCACGTCCGTTCGCTCAGACCATTTACTTCTGTCTGTCCACATCAATCCTTTGCCTCGCAACGCAACGAAAAGTAACGAAAACCAGCCGTAACCGCTTTTGCTTCTTGCAACGGAACGAAAACCAGCCGTAACCGCTTTTGCTTCTTGCAACGCAACGAAAACCAGCCGTAGCCGCTTTTCCTTCTTGCAACGCTTTCTTCGTGTCCTTACACGAATCAGCTTACAATAAACTGCACGCACACCAACAACTCTATGCACGGGTCTCACTTAGTGAGAGAATTAACAGTTAGTCCTCTCACCGACTCTCAGTGATATACGAAATACAAGTCGACAATGACATTTACTCTGTTTTCTCTATTCTTCTTTCTTTTAATTTCGACTCATACAATATTCATGTTGCTGTACTTAAATTCGAATAACAATAACAATAACAATAGCAATGCTCCGACATATAGGTAATATATTTATTTATATTCATAAAATAATTCTTAAGTTTAAATTAAACGTATTGTAATTATATAGACATATATATAGAAACTTAATTTACCCTATCCTGAACCGTTAGAGAGATACCACTGTGGTAACTATACACTGTCTCGAGTGTCCTAGCGCTAACTTCCTCACTGGAGAGATTTGAAAAAGCCCAATCAATGTGAGAGTCACAATTGGTAGTGGGCGTTTTTAAATCTAATAGGCACCTTAATCCCTTTCTGAGCAATTCATCGTAAAGAGCCCTACATCTATCAAATTTGCTTAAGCATAAATTAAAGAGACCTAAAACAATGCAACGCTCCCTTAGAAATAAATATTGCTGAAATAAAACCTCAAATTCTGTTTTAAACAAACCAAGCGGATATGACGGACTTTTGTGAATAACTAAAAAACATACAGATGAATGACCCAGAAATTTGCCTACCGCTAAAGCAATTAGATATATTGTTTAAAATTGCATTTTTAATATAAATGACGATTCCCCTCTTAGGTCGCGGTGCATTCGGTATTACCTCGCAATCAAGACGGACAACAACAGTAAACCCTGGAATTTCAATATTTTCATTTGAATATGTTGAGGCCTCAACGAAACATAGAACAGACGACTGAAGCATAAGCTTATCTGATCGAATATCTTCAATATGACCGTGAATGCTTTCAGTATTATGAAAGAAAATGTCTAGGGCGGAACTGTTAACTAAGTGATCATAATGTGTTCGAAGTAGTTTTCCAGTCCGCAATTTCTCTATCTCATTTTGGACCTTATCGTCATTTTTCGGAGGCTTAGGAGGAACAAAATCTCCTATTATAAACAACCCGGAAGCAGTTGTTGCTCTACTACAAGCTACGTTTATTGCAGCACGCTGCATACGAGAGCAAGTGTGAACCACGACTTTGCTATACGTAGCTCCCTGACTTTTGTGAATAGTTATACCTTCTGCAGGTACAACTGGAAACTGTCTTGCTCATTTCTTCTATATTGAAAACTTTTAACTATTTTCTGAATTGGGGTCCAGAATCATCTGAAAATTTCATCCATAAAATAATGGGAGTGCTGGATGCATCGAAATCTATTTGCATTAGCATGCCTGTTGCCCCATTAACTAATCCATCCCCAGTATCTACATTGACCGTAATCATATATTTCGCAGTGGTTTTTAGAAGAAGGGACATGCACAATCCCTGTGTTTCGGACGACCTAAAGCTACTAACGGCTTCTAAAATTCTCTGTCTACAAGCCGCAGTTAAATGTGTTGCTTTTATAAAATCATCAGCGGTAGAAATAAATTGATCAGTCGGAATTGAGTTTAGCTTTATCGTGTTATAACTATCTGTCGCCGCATTTGTACTAAATAGATGAATGGCATCATCGGGCACATCCGATTGCTGACAAATGCGAGATCGGACAAGACTAATATCATCGGCTGTCATGTTTCCCGATGCCATATTATTTAAAGCAGAAGCAAACGGTTGGTCCTCCCGTTGACGCATTATTTCTGTGAGTTCAAAATACTTGAAAAGGTCCCACAGCAATGAAGCATAAATTGCACTGTAGGGATCATTAGAGTTGGATTCGAAAATCCAACGGTTACCTACTGGAGATAATTGTCGTAGATCCCCGAAAACTATGACAGAAATACCACCGAATGGAGAAGTATTTTTAAAAATTTGTTTTAAACGGGAGTCCAACTGGGAAAACATTTTGGAGCCTACCTTAGATATTTCATCTATATTAATTATTTTAAGGTCGATTAACCTTGAATGCAAAGTATTTACTAAATCATTACTTAAAACCCTCAAATCGGAACCAGATTGATTTACTGGTAAGGAAAACATGGAATGCAGTGTTGAGCCACTGATTCCGCAAGCAGCTTTACCTGTTGGAGCACACAATATTATTTTAGGAGAATTTGGATCACTTCCTGGCCTACTATTGTACATAACGGACAAAGATTGAAAAAGAGCTAAAATAAGTCGGCTCTTTCCGACACCCGCACCACCTCCAACAAATTCGTAGAAGACGGATTTGTTTTTGGCATTGTGTAAAACATGTGTAAAATAAGTTTTCTGCTTTAAATCAGCTGAAACTATAGCTGGAAGTTTTATTAAACGGACATTGTTATCTTCTGAATCTAGATTCTCGTCATTTCCATTAATGTTTAAGACATTTAAATGAGGATTTATTTCTGGAAATCCTAATACGCGAAATCTATCGTCTACTACTTCTTGATTTTCAACATTTTCTTCATTTTCTGCCTGCACTGCATTTTTAAGAGCATGCTGAAGCTTACTGTCATTTAAGCTATTGTATTTCCTGCGATTGCTCTCAATTAACTCATGATTCTGGCCGCAAAACGATTCGCAGTCTCTTGCTACTAGTTCTACATTTTCATCCCTCCATGGGACATACAACATAACTAATTCTCGAAAATAATTGCTCCTATCAGTATTAATATTAAATCTCCTATACCTAATTATAATAGGAGTGTTCCTCTTCTTTACGAACCCACTACCATCGCGAAGTGCGTAAACTAATTGCTGGGAAGCCCTGGATGTTTCGATGTCATCAGCATCATCTATATTTTGGCGAGTACCACTATGCCGCTTGCTAAAGCTGTAAAAAGCGTAAGGGCGCTGAACATAATGGTCTATAAGTCCAATTTCCAATATTGCTACTGAGTCATCGGGTAAGTTTTGCAACTGTTGCTTAGACTTCCTTAACCCAACCCGATTCTCTGGTAATGAGGTATTAATTAAAACCACTGCGTTACTGCTTTCGGACAAAGACATACCTAAACAGCAGTAAACGGCTTCCTGGGCGGATATTTCCGTACCCGAAATAAACTTGTGCCCTATATGCTGTAACCTTTGCTTTAAAGTTACATTGCCCCTGTTTATCTCACTTACAGCTTCACGCATTAGCTTTGAAATGCCTCTCTGGGACTTGTTAATATAATTAACGACGTAACTGCAGCAAGCATAGGGATCTAATATAAACTGGATATCTATATTCGCGCGCTGCAGTAGAAGGAGGTGAGTATTATAAGCGTTAAGCTTAATTGCTGCGAATGATCGCTTTAAATATATTTTGGGCTTCTTTATACTCGACCTGAGTGCATTTATATAGCACTCATAACTTAAGTTAAGTTGATCGTGGGTCAAAAAGTTATTAAAATCGCTAAGGTAATCTATACTTTCTCGATCAAACAGATATTCTAAAACTCCCTGAATCTTCTCGAAATTTCTGCGATGCACTTCTTTATTTTCAGCATCTTTTTCTAATGGGAATAGAATTACTGTTTGGGGCATGGGAGGGTATGGAATACCAAATCTACATATATTTTGTGCAATAACTTCTCGCCTACATGAGTGCCCGTGATTGTGAGTTTGATACTCCAAAAATGGAGCCACATCCGGGTTATTTGTTTCAGTTGTGATAAACTGATCAATAAAGGACTTTACAGACGGAATGCTTGACTCATCAGCCAAGTCAACTATCGGAGCATCTTTCAGCCAAAACATGCCATGAACTTGGGGGGAGCCTCTTTGCTGAAACTCAACTCGCCAATAATACTTAATAACTCTGTGACTATTAAAAACACCGCCTTCCTTTTTCATCAGTTTTAAAACCTGCCTGTAACGAAAATCAAAATACCTAGCGCAAGTAACAGGGTCGGCTCTAATTAGACGGGCTTTATTGGCAAAACTTAAATTAGCTGTCAATTCTTCTGAAATTTCTAGCTTATCTACATTCTTAGAAAGTAAAACTAACAGCTCTGCCCATCTAGTCTCTGCTGCCGAAAAGGTTATAAAAAATGTCGGAAGACCAATCTGCCTTATCATCGCCATGACCTTCTTCTTTTCTCCTTCCCAATGAGCAGGTGAAGTGCGAATATTTTTCAAAACCCTATAGCAATCATCGTGACGTATTAAATTTTCTAAATACTCCTCATTAAGGACTTGTGCTGCCGTAATGCCTCGAGTGGCGCTGTGCTTACGTAAGCAAATGGAAGTACTGTTCCTTATATTAATCATTTCCAATTTTTTAAAATTGAGAAATAATTTATCTGTTCTACAACCTCTCCTATCAAAGTTTCTAAGTTCTGACCTAACTATGCTTGTAAAATTTTCTGCACACTTTCTCTTAATGCCAGCAAAAATAGTTGGGAAGGCCAGCTCCTCTGAATCACAATCTTCGATCATGTCTAAAGGCCGCTGACCCTCTCCAGGGGCTAAAACTATTCTTTGCATGGCAATATTTTCGACAGGGACGTTTTCTAATAATGTTTCCTGGCCTCCTGGATTAAAATCTTCTTCTATATTATTCTGCCCATCTATGGAGGCTTGAGCAGATCTTGCCACTAACTGTGATACTAAGTCCCTGTCATCAGCAGATGCAACAAACGGAACCTCGTCAGACGAAAAAGACGACAACCACTGTTCATTAATAATAATTTGATGCTTTCTATAAAGCTCGGTGTTGACTCAAAATTTTATTGCTTCAGCAACTTCAGAAGGCCTAATGGTTTCAGCCATGAAATCATGGATATATTCCATCCTACGTTTGAGATGATTTGCACTACCTCGCTCTCATTAAACGCCCTCGGGAGGGACGTTACAACATTGGCCACAGGAATGGGTACATTGACCACTGCTCCTAACTTAATAATCATGAAAGGAAGGCGAGGGGAAATCAGCCTTTCCTCTAAAGGCGTTAAGCCTTTCAAACAATCTGGCAGATCGGGAAAATCTAGGCCATTTGTAATAGAAGTTTTAGGTTTTTTGCCTAATTTAATGCTACGACTACACGTTTTGCAAAAATCATATTTATTATTATCAGAGGGAAATATAGAGGAAAGATATAAAATATCGGAGCTAACTTCTGCACTACACTTGCTTTCAATAACCTCACGAGAAGTTTTTTCCACTTGATGTGGAAACCATAAGCCTTTGCAACAAAGGCAAACCTGATCGGGACCCTGCTTAACTGTTCTATTGAATCCAGCTATCAGACCATCTAAGCTACTCCTAATAGCTGGAGAGATTCTATCCACTGAAAAATTAATCGGACGTTCACCCCTGTTCCTCGTAGCATTGCGCCTATTCTATGCTATCCTATTACCTGTATTACCCCTATACTGGCTAACTCGCTGGGACAAACTTCTATTGGCGTCGAAAGCCTCCTGTCGTGCATGAATGCGAGCACTTCGCCTCACACTTTTGTTACGTGCCTGCTCAATTATTCTACGAATCGGATTCTCTCTAACCTGTGATCTTTGATTCCTATCCCTAGCTCTTTCTAAAAGTCGTCGTTGTATGTCTTGTCGATGGCGAGCTCGACGAATATTGTCTTGTTCTTGTTCGTCTGCCCTATAAACTGGGTTTTCTCTGCGTCTCGATCGACGCAAAGTATTAGCCAATTGCTCCTGTTGTCTAACTGGAGAATTAGCTCGTCGATTCGAGTGGTCTACAGTATTTTGTCTTTGTTCGTTTACCCGGTAGACTGGGTCTTGTCTGCGTGTCGATCGACGCAAAGTATTAGCCAATTGCTCCTGTTCTCTAACTGGAGAATTAGCTCGTCGAGTCGAGTGGTCTACAGTATTTTGTCTTTGTTCGTTTGCCCGGTAGGCTGGGTCTCGTCTGCGTGTCGATCGACGCGAAGTATTAGCCAATTGCTCCTGTTCTCTAACTGGAGAATTAGCTCGTCGACTCGAGTGGTCTACAGTATTTTGTCTTTGTTCGTTTGCCCTGTAAACTCTGTATTGTCTGCGAACTTGGTTTCTTTGCCTATTCCTATTTCTCTCAGTTTGGCCAAAACCTTCATTTTCCCTACGCTCTCGTTGGGACTCTATATTGTTGATACGTTCATGCTCAGCATATTCAGAATTAGACTTATTTAGCTCATTTCTAGCTTGTTGTCTACGAGCTTTATTCAAAACTGACAACTATTTTGTCCTAGGCATTTTACTTAACTTTAAAACTTTAATAAAAATAAAAATGTAATATAGTAAAATTCGTAATTTAAATTAATTAATTCCAATAAATTATTTGCAATAAAATTTATTAAAATTAATTTATATAATTTATATATATTATATGTATATATAGATATATATATATGTCTGGAATAAATAAAAAGTAGGTAATATTTGTATAGTCTTTAAAAAGACTTTAAAATTATAATTATATTTAAAATCTTGCGATTTTTGCGATTTCAGCTAAAATGGTTCTCCAAAACTTCCCTTACAACACCAGCTGTGTGAATTGCATTCGCACAAATACGATTCCTAATAATTGTCAATCACACACTTGCACATACACGCCAAGTTGTAACGGCCGAAAACTATTTTTATCGGTAATTCATAGATAATTCACTATTTTTATTAAAATGGTCACAAAACACTGCAATTTATTTATTTTCAACCGCTCGGAACCGATAGAATATAGTTTATTCGAATAAAAATCGTTGTTAGATCAGTAAGAAACGCAAAAATCACAAATCACAAAACCAAAACAGGCACTTTTTGTGCCCATTTTGCTTCTACGGCACGTTCCATCTATATGCTGTTTGGTTAGTGGTAGTTTGATGGCAATCGCAGGCTACAGACTAAATCGATTACTGCTTCTTCTGAGCACATTTGAAGAGAGAGTGTTGGGAAATATTCACTCTCCTAGCGCCACGATTTAGTATACATATCGAAATGCGCGCGCTACTTTATTTATTATTATAATCACATATATAATAACATTAATCTAATGATAATATTTATTATCGCATCAGTCAACCTCCTTAAGACTGTCTTATAAATTATTATTATCATGTAACTATAATAAATATTTACGAAATAAAATTCTCAAATTACGCGCGCAGATTTATAGTAACAGTGTTGAAAAGTTCCACTTCGTGGTCGTCGACTACTTGCGGGAAGAAAATAATGTGTACAAACACACATATGTACATATGTAAATTATTATAATGTACGTGTATACGCACTGGTTAGGCCTAAGCCTAAAACGTATGTATGTATGAAAATAGATATAAATACATATGATTACATTCTTTTGTAAGATTTAATAAAGAATATGATTTCTGAATGAGGAAATTAAATTTTGCGTAAATTGACATTTTAGTGATTAAGATGCATGGATATTTATGCATACCTTACCTGAAATAGCTCGCACTGCGCACTTGCCAAGCTTACTAGGGCTTTAAGCAAAAAAAAAGCATTCTCTTGACTTATTTCCGCTTTTAATGGGTGAAGGAATAAAACTAACATTATTAGACAATTAATAAATAGTCAAACAAATTCTTTTTCCCCATTGGATATGAACTTGCGCCGCTTATTCCAGACATATAACAATTGAACTGCTTGCCGTGGCTTTTTACCTTGCAGCCATACCGAAAGTTGCTACTAATTGAAAAAAAACTGAACTAAAATAGGACCACATGTGTACATAGAGCATACGATGCAATCGCAATTGTAATTCTTTTTGTGTGTATTAGTGCACATGTATACAGAAATTTGTGCCAGCTGCCGCTGACTCGTGGCCTGCCAATATACTACATATACATATACATATACATATACATATACATATACATATACATATACATATACATATACATATACATATACATATACATATACATATACATATACATATACATATACATATACATATACATATACATATACATATACATATACTTATAACCACATGGTTTCTTTAATATCTTCTATGTATCTTAACCGATCTTTATGAAATTTTCTACAGTATATCTTATTGTACCATAGAATATTTGTGTATTCTGAAAAAGTCAATTGCATTTAAATTCTAGCTTATATTGGTTGGTGATAGAAGTTGGGTTATTAACTTGATTTATAGCTCTGGGGTGGTAGCGGGGGGCTGGCGATAGGTATAAAATGAAAGATACTTGACATATATATAATAGATGCAACATATCATGTTTGGTGACTCCAGCTCTTATTATTTACCAAAATTGCCCAAAAAACAGGATATCGATATCGAAACGGAGCAAGTTATCGATTATCGGAAACAAACTCGATCTGCGCGGGAGCTAGGTGCATCTACATCTAAAATTTCAAGTCTCTAGCTCTTATAGGTTCTGAGATCCGTGCGTTCATACATATGGACGGACGGACGGACGGACAGACAGACGGACATGGCTAGATCGACTCGGCTATTGATGCTGATCAAGAATATATATACTTTATGGGGTCGGTGAAGCTTCCTTCTGCCTGTTACATACATTTGGATTTTGCACAAATACAATATACCCTTGTACCCATTTTTAATGGGTTCAGGGTATAATAATAATATAAAATGTTTTAACTTGGATAACAATTCTGAATTTAAAGTATTAGAAGACCTAGAATGTATCTAAATATTGATTTGCTACCATTATACAGCATTAAACCAATGACAGAAGAAAAATGATGGATTTACAACTCTATATCCCACCAATTTTTCAGGAACAATTTATTTCCCTAAATATTAAATACTTAAGTTACAATAAAATGAGTTTTAATAAAATGTTAATTAATAATAAAAATGTTGCCTTGTTGGTGTCATTCCAACCATTCAAAGCCACATTTCCTTTAGAAATGGTTATAAATTTCACAATCATAATAAATACTTGTTTGTTGGCACTCGTACCACTTTCAAAACCAAGGGCCATATATAAAACTGTTTGTCCTGACTGACTGACTGATTGATGATCAACGCACAGCCCAAGCCGTAAAAGATAGGAAGCTGAAGTTTTCACTGTAGTTATCTTATGTGATAAAGGTGCCCGTTAGGACAGTGATCGGGAGTGGCAAGTGTGAAAGAATCGGCCAGTGTGGAAAATTCGAGAACGTTTGTATAACATATTTTTGTTTACCATCCGAACGGCCTCAAGCTCAGTTTCAAAGTTCCTTGTTAAAATTAATTTAGAGATGTTTCACACTTTTCTTGATGAAAATAGGGGTCAATGATTTGGTAGATGACGTTTCGCGCTCAAATTCATTTTATATAGAAAAAATCATTTGTGACCTGCTTCACATTTTTCGCAAAATCAAAGCATGCTCGGTAAAAAATTGAATTCTAAGATATTTTGGTGCAGTCTTACGTTTTGTCCGATTTGCTACAAACTTATTTTCAGAGCTCAAAAAAAGAACTTAATAAAGACGTGTTTCACCGATTTCCTAAATTCCACCCACAGCAGTGGGTAATTAGAGAAAAATGTTTGTATAAAACTTTTTTGTTTCCCACCAGATCGGCTTGAAACTTCTTGTCAAAATTCTTTGTTCAAATTCATTTGTAAGTGTTTCGAACTTTTTTGAAAATCAAACCCTCCTGGGTATAAATGGGGGTAAAAAGTTTGGTGGGCTACGTTTAGCCCTTAAAAATTAGTTTTGGGGGATCTACATAAAAGATCATCTGAGACGAGTCTCACATTTTTTACAACATCTAAGCTCCTTCGGTAGAAAGTTCATTTTAAAGAATTTTTTTGTGCATTTTAAATTGTGTCCGATTTGCATGAAACTTATTTTCAAAGTTCTTCATTAAAATATAATAAATACGTGCTTCAGTGATTTGGGAAATTCCACTCGCAACAGTGATAAAATGACGGAAAACGTTTGTATGAAAGTTGTTTGTTTACTATCCGCTCAGTTTCAAAATCATTTTCAAAGCTTTTTTAGAAAACTTATTTTATAAAATAGTAGTCTTATACTTATATAGAGAAACATTGTAAAAACGTTCGATATGCAAATTTAAGTTCATCTTTCTGTTTTAGGCTTTACATATGTTTGAACTGACTGAATCACCATATCATATAGATGCAATAGGAACCGTTGCTTGTGTATGGACATTTATAAGTCTCACTACGCTTTCTACATATCCTATCAACATCGGACCTCGGTATCATATAGTCCAGAGCTGGCCACCGGCTGGACATTGCCCCAATCGGTTTGGATGGCAGTTGTTTAAACTGATGCCTGTGTGAGGTCAGCTGGGCGCGGGAGGGCACGCTGCAGTTACAGGTGATGCAAGGGTACTGGATGTGCCGCAGCGCTTAGGTGGAGGCGGTCGATTCCCAGGACTCGTTGCTGGCGAACATGCGGAAGCCAGCCGAACGAACGTGCTCTAGCCGTTGGTGTAGGCAACTACGGGCAACCACATTGTTAGAGTCGCTGCACACGTAATCGTATTTACGACAATGGAAATGTCATGATTTCCTTGGAGCGGGCCCGAAGGCCAGGCTGTTCTCTAAAAATGGCGGGAGTTAGGAATATGGTTAAGTCGGCCAACCAAACCTGCGCACGCACCTGCCGCACTTGCAGATGTTGATGTGTGCGTGGCACTAGAACAGTCAGGCACACCGCTGCGCATGTTGACGAAATTCTGCAGCACGAAGCGCAGATACTGTAGTGGCAATCCCGCCGATTGCAGTGGAAATGGTACTGATGATACCGATAGTCGCAGCCCTCGAATCTGTAGGCCTCGTTGAAGCAGAACTTGAGGTATCCCGTAGGTATATCCTGCCTCCGAGCACGCTTGCCGCGCCGCCACAGAGTTTCTAATGCAAGCTCTCGTGGCTATCGAACGTTTGCTAATCTGCTCCCTTGTGAGCCTATGTTAGTGCACGATATACATATACAAAACAATAATTTGAAGTGAGAAAATAAAAAAATTCCGCACATAGCGGACCATCACACCAAAAACGCTGATGCTCCCAGCCACTGTGCTTTTTGCAGGTTTATCTGTCGTTGCTACAAGGCAGCGCGTAGAAACAACAACAACACAATTTGGGTACTAATGTTGTTGTTGCAGAGCCGAGTCTCGGCGCAATTAGGTAAAAAAAAAAAATTGTAATGCCAGCAGTCCATGGCATTCAGATCAAAGGGTTACGCGCACGGCGCACCAATATCACACATTAAATATAATTTTATTTTTTGTGATGTTTAGTATGTATTTCTACCCTTATTAGAAACATTGAAATAATTTATGAATAGGGTCCTTTAAAGTATATAATTGAATAACATATGTAATCATTTTAAATACGATATGACCGCTCGGAAAAAGCCTTATATTGTGACGTCACATGCGCAACAGAATATTGTAATCTTAACTTCATCGACTTCACTACGCTTTGCAGACACATACATATATGCAGATCTGCACCATTATGTGTGCGATGAGACACATACGACAACTATTAGCCACGTCGCAGTATTGATACCCTTATTTATATAAATGGTATATAATGTTTAGTACCAATAGTTGCACACTGAATACGAAATTATGTTTTTCATAGACATTGGATAAAATGTATACAAGGAGGTCAGTGCCATTTGGTTACATCACTTATTAATAGTTAAAATACCCTATTTTGAGAAAGGGTGCCTTGCTGGTCGAAAAAATGAAAAATGATAAAAATCTGCCGAGATGCTTGCAAGTTGAAAAGGCGTGGCATGACTTTGAGAATTATAGGCATAGCAGTGCTTAGAAACCACAACAATGAAACCACAACAAAGGTGCAGAAGCTAAGATAATAGGCTGTAGCCTCAAACAAACGAGGAATAGCAAAGACAGAATTTGAGGTGTGCTTTTTATACCCTGAACCCATTAAAACGGTGTATAAGAGTATATTGTATTTGTGCAAAATGCAAAGGTATGTAACAGGCAGAGGGAAGCATCCCCGACCCCATAAAGTATATATATTCTTGAGCAATATCAATTGCCGAGACGATCTAGCCATGTCCGTCTGTCCGTCCATATGTAAAGACGCAAGGATATGCACAGATTGAGTTTTTTTCCGATAATCGATAAGTTACTCCGTTTCCATGCAACCGATACAAATCGATATCGACATCCTGTTTTTTTGAAAAAACAATAAGAGCGACCGTCACCAATCATGCTATGTTGCTTCTATTATCTATTCTATTATCTATCTAATATTATATGTATATATATCAAGTATCTTTCATTTTATACCTATCACCACCTCCCCGCTAACACCACAGAGCTATAAATTAAGTTTATGGCCCAACTTATATCGCTAACCAATCTAAGCCACAATTTAAATGAAATTGACAATTTTAAGAATACACAAATATTGTATGGTACAATAAAATATACTGTAGAAAATTTCATTAAGAACGGTTAAGAGAAAACCAAAGTTATATGTAACTGCGCAATTGGATGGCACAGCTACCGAAAACATCAAGAATTTGTGTATACATGTACACACCCACATTAATGCACGTCTGCTTCGCATTCTATCGCATTCTCACAGCATTGTAATTGCAATTGTTTTCTGCTAAGCTATTTTAATGTGGTTTTTTTTCGATAATATTTAATTATGGGTGCGGCTGTTTAGTAGAGGCGTAGCAACTGTTGCGGTCTATCGCGAGTTCAAGCCTTACCTGGGAAACTATTTTTTTACGCTGGTTTGTCTGTTGAGTAGAGTCGTCAGCAAGTATACGGTTGGTTGCGAGGTCGAACGCTGCCAAGCGAACTGTTCTTTGCACCCTGAACCTCTTACTTGTTTTCTTTTGACGGAGTAGTGTTCTTGATAAGAAGGTTATTGGCCTGACTCCTTTTGAAAGGCCCTAAAGCAAAATTTTCAGTGGTTAGTTCCAATGGTTCAGTGAATTTGAAAATGTAATATACCGTCTTCGGAAAAGAGACAATTTTATACCCTGAACCCATTGAAAATGGGTAAATCCAAAGTGGATTTGGAAAACCAGCTAATTCGAGCGGAGAAACAAGATGATCCTTTTATTTTCTGACCGAAGGTTAAGCTGGGTAGCTTTTTATTTTTTTTTAAGTTACTTTTATTTTTGCTAATTTTCTGTTACTTTTTACTTTTAGCAACTTTTATCAGCGTGAGTTTTGGTTAATGATAGTTTAATTTAAATATTTACAATGTGTATATATGTATATGTACATGTTAATTTTGCTTCATTGTAGTCGACGTTTAGCCAGGTCTATAGGATAATTCTTTTTAAGCCTTCTTCTTCGCCTCTTTAGCAGTTTCCTTGCAAGGACGTTAGGGTGGTTGCGGAGCTTAAATAAGTGACTTGCTGATTGTTGGTTGATAAGGAGTCCTACGATAGTAACCTTGAGGTCCTTTGCAATGTCTCGTGTTCGAATATACCATTCGGCTTCAGAGATTTTTCGCAAGATCTTGGCCTGCATGAAGCAAAGTTTGTTAAGCGTCTTCGTGGCAATTCTGTATACCTGGAGTCCATATCGCCATGCAGGGGCAAGTATTACTTTATATCTTAGGACTTTATTCCGGAGCGAGAGTTTGTTATTTGGGTTTAGCAGCCAGCTCAGACGCTTCACTTTGCTTTTCAAGTTGTTGGTTACCTCGGTGACATGTTTTTTGAACGTAAGTCGTCTGTCGAGTGTAATCCCTAGGTATGGCCACGCACCTGCTCTAAGAGTTCGCCATAAAAAAGTCCGGGGAAGGAGTCCTTGCGCAGGGTGTGAGTGACTGTAGCACATTTTTGGGGGTTCACGGAGATATTCCATGGATGTCTGTTGCTTCGTAGACGCAATTATTCTTGGCAAGGATTGCCGTGTCATCAGCAAACTTAGCTACCAGGAGATCCTGCCGACTGACAAGGACTATTTCGCTTTCCTTGGGCATATCGTACGTGAAGAGGCTGTAAAGTGTGGGACCCAAAACGCTACCTTGTGGAACGCCCCCACTTATGCGTTTGGTATGAGAGGCTATGCCATCCTATACCACTCGAAATGTCCTCTCGTTCAAGAAGCTCGCAATGATGTTAAAGAGTTGCGGATTCAATTTGCCCTTAATCTAAGAGAGGTCTCAAACGGCTTGAAACGCTCCTTTAGGTTACAGGCGAGGGCTTGGGCTCTATCCATTGGCGACCTGGCGCAGGTGCCATCGGGATGTCGAACGGGGAACTTTGGTGCAGCTTGCCGCTTATATCGATTGATGAGTTTCCACAGTGCGAATTTGGAGGTCTCGTCTGCCGTTGCTACTTCCAGCATGTTCTCTGTGGCGCTTCTTCTCAGTAAAGTCAACTCCTTTCTGACTCTGTTGGCGATACGGCGATAGATGCTATCGATTTTGGGGTCCTGGGTGCGCACGTACTCCCTCCTCAGTCGCCTTTTCAGGCAACGAAGGCCTTCAACGATGGCGGAAGCGTCCTTGTAGGTTGGCTTGTAGGCGTAAAATACAAAATAGGCTGGCGCTGCGTTAGCAGCCGCGGTATGTACTTGATACAGCAGGGCTTGAACTGCAGCTTCGGCATCCTCGGCTGACAAGATTGGCATGCTTAGATCTATCATGCCATTCAGTTCAGTTTTGAAGCGTTGTATGTTCGACATGGGGGTGACAAGCCTTCGCTTTTTTACACTCCTTTGAGCAGACGTAGATACTCTTATACTCTTCGCGAACTGATATTAAGCTGTTGGGAATACCCTTGTATATAAAGAAGTCAATGCACGAAGGAGTACTTTCCCTGTTATACTGGAAGTGGGTAGGTCTCCCGGTGGCCAAGAGCTGGGCTGAGCAGCTGGTGAGCGCTTCATGTAGCGCATGCCTCTGTTGTCAGCTCTGTAGCTTCCCCACACCCGGTTTTTGGCGTTGAAGTCACCTCCAACTATGAATTTATGACCAAATTGTTTAAGGAGAGAATCGAATCCAGCTCGGCTCCAGGATAGATTTGGTGGTAGATACACTGCAGCTACAGGTATTTCGCCCAAGGGAGTCCCCACCATAATAGCAGCCATTTGTGTTGCGCTGGAAGTCGCCTGAGGTAGTTGGTAGTGCACCAAGTTCTGCTTGACAAGCACCGCAGCACCTCCTCTGGCTCGATCTGTTGGGTGATCCGCACGGTAGCAAACATATTCCTCCATGGCGAAGTACAGGCCGGCGTGTAGGTGGGTTTCTGAGACAAGCAAGATGTCTGTTCCCAAAAACAGTTTGAGCTCGTTTGCATTTTGTATGATGCTGCGAACTTTCCACGATCCGAGGCGCATCTGGGCATCAGCTCCTTGATGCTGACCAGGATACTTGTGACTGCTGCATTAAGTGCTGCGATCGACTGCTGGAGTCCTTGAAGGATACTTCCGAGGGACGTATCTTGCCCCTAAGATCCATGCTGGAGGTATTGGGGCTGCGTTGTTGTAGCGGTGGGCTGATTGCACACAGGGGGTTGGCACGCTTGTGCATTTTGCTGGTATGTGTATTGTCCTGGCCGCAACGCATCAGCATACGACAGGCCTTGTTGCACAATTCGGGAGGGTACGAACTGCGAGTTGATGTGCCGTGCAGGTTGCTGTTGGTTGTGTCGTGCCGGGGGGGCAACATTGATGGCCGGTTGTGTGGCATTCAAGCGCTGCTGGAATGCTTGGCATCCTTTATTATAAGCAGCATGGCTCCAATCACAGTTTGAGCATCGCAGGTCTGCCACCGTTTTGGCCTGGCATTGCTCGGAGTTTGTCCAATGGGGCTGGCGGTACCGTCCACATATGGGCTTTTTGAGGCAATAGTTTTTAGTGTGGTCGAACATTGCCAGATGCTTTTATTCATTCTCGGAAGCTCAACTTGGACCCTTTGACGACCAACCTTGCTAATTCAAAGCGCGTCCCTATTGTTAGGGGCCTGCTTAAGATCTACGAACCAGTAGTTACGATTTGGCGAATCGTTTGCGGGGTCAGCATCGGCGTCACTTGTAGGTAGCCTGGTCCCCGGGTTGTATAGATTTGCGAATAATGGCTCTATGAGTGTCGGAATCTTCCGTGTATATTCTCAGCGTGCCGGGGGCGAGAGACCTTAAATTCGTAGGCATCTGGGCCAGCTGCCAGGACAAGTGTCTGTTCCATTGCGACGATGTCGTTAACTGCAGGAAGTGTTATGGGCCTGGGCTTAGGGACAATTTTTGCAGGATGAGGTTCAATACAAGCTAGCGGAGCGTCGTCTGCAATTTCTATTTCGTCGTCTTCGATGTCAGAGGCTTCTTCCTGAGGCGCAAGTGGAGCATATCTGTTCCCATTTGTCAGGGAGGCACTGGGAGCAGTTGAATTTTCTCCTGCCTTGCTGGTTTTCCCGTTTTTTGTGGGTACTTTCCCTTTGTTGATGACTCCCGCCTTTAGTGTTGTTTCTTGTCTTTTTTTGTTTTAGCCGTTTGCCATTTGACCAGCGCTTCTTGGAAGGCTGGCATGTTAACTTTGAAGAGCAGGCATTTGGCTGCAAAGAGCGCTGCAAGACTCAGCTGCCGGGAAAGAGCTGTGGCCTTTATATGTTTCTACCGGGATAAGCTGGAAAACTTCATTGGTACTTTTGTGGTGTGTTCCAGAGGGCTCCAGTGAGGCTCCAGTGACAGCTTGTACCAGTGGAGGCAGAGGTCCTGCGGCCGCTACTTGAGGACATGGTGGTTGTAGTTGTTGCCGTGTTGTTGAAGTTGTAGCTGGTACGACTGTCCCCACCCCTCAGGAGTGTACACGTGAACCTCGTTCATGTCTTCAGGTGAAGATCTACTTGCTTCAGTGAGCGGCGCTAGAAGACCGTGTACTTGATTGCTGTTGACTTCGGGGTTAGTTTGCAGTGGGATATTGTGAAACACTGTATAACTGGAGCAGGTGTTGCTGAGTGTGTTGTATGCATAAGTAGCAGACGTCATCGTTTTTAAAGTGTTTATTTACCATGGAATTTATTTATTTGCCTGTACGTTATTTAAGCTGGCTGCTATTTTTGCAGGCAACTCGGTATTGTCGTTGGCAGCACTGGCTTTGACAGCTCCCAGTTTTTACTTGTGTGCAAATTGCACATTTGCAGTTTTGATTTTTCGGTCTTTCTTTATTTTAGGCAGTTTTTTATTTATTTTTTTTGGGATAAATTTACTTTTAATTGTTTTATTATGCTACTGTTAGGTGGACTTGTCCGTATTGTGTCACTTTTTCCACGATTTTTTAGGAGCACAATTCACTCAGCGATATCGATATATATTTGATATCGACGTAACTGGAAACTGGGTAGTAGAAATTTTCAGCAAATTTATTTAAATTAATGCCAATATTCCAACGCTTGGCCAACCTTTCAAATTTGTGAAGATATTGCTGCAGGACATCAGTAGCTTCGTTAACACATTTATTTCTCGATAAGATGGCTGTGTCATCTGCAAACGTGGCGATGGTAAGGTCGTGGGGATCCGCGACTTCAATTGTAGAGCCAGTGGCCATGTCGTAGGTAAAGAGGGTGTAGAGCGTGGGCCCCAGCACACTCCCTTGAGGAACGCCAGCCCCGATGGCCTTTATGTTGGAGTCAAATCCATCGAGTACTACCGAAAATGACCGGTTTCCTTAATAGCTTTGCACAATCAAATAGTTATCACGTGGCAGCAAGAGCTTGATTTTGCATAGTAAATCATGCGAGACTCTGTCGAAGGCTTGTTTTATATCTAAGTACGCTGCCACTACGTATTCTTTGGCTTCGAAACCTTCGAGGATAAAATTCACCACCCTATTTAGCTGTTCCGGTATGCCATGAGATTTTCGGAAAGGGGGGAATTTTTTCTTTAATTCTATTCATAGACAGCAGACAACGCTCGAAGAGTTTTCCAATCGTGGGCAACAAACTAATAGGCCTGTATGAGTCTAGGGACGAGTGGCTCTTTCCAGCCTTATGGATCATGCATATCCTCGCCTTTTTCCATTTCCAACATGCCCCAGTCTCAATACCGCAATAAAAATTAATACTAGGAATAGGACTGCTTTGACCGGCAATGCTTTGAGTCTTCTGTTGTCAATCCCATCTTCGCCAGGACAATTTTTGTCTTAAGTGGTGCATTGTGGTATGATACTTTGTTGGCAGTGATAGGAGCAACTGGGAGGCTTAACTGCCATAAAAAAGTCCGGGGAAGGAGTCCTTGCGCAGGGTGTGAGTGACTGTAGCACATTTTTGGGGGTTCACGGAGATATTCCATGGATGTCTGTTGCTTCGTAGACGCAATTATTCTTGGCAAGGATTGCCGTGTCATCAGCAAACTTAGCTACCAGGAGATCCTGCCGACTGACAAGGACTATTTCGCTTTCCTTGGGCATATCGTACGTGAAGAGGCTGTAAAGTGTGGGACCCAAAACGCTACCTTGTGGAACGCCCCCACTTATGCGTTTGGTATGAGAGGCTATGCCATCCTATACCACTCGAAATGTCCTCTCGTTCAAGAAGCTCGCAATGATGTTAAAGAGTTGCGGATTCAATTTGCCCTTAATCTAAGAGAGGTCTCAAACGGCTTGAAACGCTCCTTTAGGTTACAGGCGATGGCTTGGGCTCTATCCATTGGCGACCTGGCGCAGGTGCCATCGGGATGTCGAACGGGGAACTTTGGTGCAGCTTGCCGCTTATATCGATTGATGAGTTTCCACAGTGCGAATTTGGAGGTCTCGTCTGCCGTTGCTACTTCCAGCATGTTCTCTGTGGCGCTTCTTCTCAGTAAAGTCAACTCCTTTCTGACTCTGTTGGCGATACGGCGATAGATGCTATCGATTTTGGGGTCCTGGGTGCGCACGTACTCCCTCCTCAGTCGCCTTTTCAGGCAACGAAGGCCTTCAACGATGGCGGAAGCGTCCTTGTAGGTTGGCTTGTAGGCGTAAAATACAAAATAGGCTGGCGCTGCGTTAGCAGCCGCGGTATGTACTTGATACAACAGGGCTTGAACTGCAGCTTCGGCATCCTCGGCTGACAAGATTGGCATGCTTAGATCTATCATGCCATTCAGTTCAGTTTTGAAGCGTTGTATGTTCGACATGGGGGTGACAAGCCTTCGCTTTTTTACACTCCTTTGAGCAGACGTAGATACTCTTATACTCTTCGCGAACTGATATTAAGCTGTTGGGAATACCCTTGTATATAAAGAAGTCAATGCACGAAGGAGTACTTTCCCTGTTATACTGGAAGTGGGTAGGTCTCCCGGTGGCCAAGAGCTGGGCTGAGCAGCTGGTGAGCGCTTCATGTAGCGCATGCCTCTGTTGTCAGCTCTGTAGCTTCCCCACACCCGGTTTTTGGCGTTGAAGTCACCTCCAACTATGAATTTATGACCAAATTGTTTAAGGAGAGAATCGAATGCAGCTCGGCTCCAGGATAGATTTGGTGGTAGATACACTGCAGCTACAGGTATTTCGCCCAAGGGAGTCCCCACCATAATAGCAGCCATTTGTGTTGCGCTGGAAGTCGCCTGAGGTAGTTGGTAGTGCACCAAGTTCTGCTTGACAAGCACCGCAGCACCTCCTCTGGCTCGATCTGTTGGGTGATCCGCACGGTAGCAAACATATTCCTCCATGGCGAAGTACAGGCCGGCGTGTAGGTGGGTTTCTGAGACAAGCAAGATGTCTGTTCCCAAAAACAGTTTGAGCTCGTTTGCATTTTGTATGATGCTGCGAACTTTCCACGATCCGAGGCGCATCTGGGCATCAGCTCCTTGATGCTGACCAGGATACTTGTGACTGCTGCATTAAGTGCTGCGATCGACTGCTGGAGTCCTTGAAGGATACTTCCGAGGGACGTATCTTGCCCCTAAGATCCATGCTGGAGGTATTGGGGCTGCGTTGTTGTAGCGGTGGGCTGATTGCACACAGGGGGTTGGCACGCTTGTGCATTTTGCTGGTATGTGTATTGTCCTGGCCGCAACGCATCAGCATACGACAGGCCTTGTTGCACAATTCGGGAGGGTACGAACTGCGAGTTGATGTGCCGTGCAGGTTGCTGTTGGTTGTGTCGTGCCGGGGGGGCAACATTGATGGCCGGTTGTGTGGCATTCAAGCGCTGCTGGAATGCTTGGCATCCTTTATTATAAGCAGCATGGCTCCAATCACAGTTTGAGCATCGCAGGTCTGCCACCGTTTTGGCCTGGCATTGCTCGGAGTTTGTCCAATGGGGCTGGCGGTACCGTCCACATATGGGCTTTTTGAGGCAATAGTTTTTAGTGTGGTCGAACATTGCCAGATGCTTTTATTCATTCTCGGAAGCTCAACTTGGACCCTTTGACGACCAACCTTGCTAATTCAAAGCGCGTCCCTATTGTTAGGGGCCTGCTTAAGATCTACGAACCAGTAGTTACGATTTGGCGAATCGTTTGCGGGGTCAGCATCGGCGTCACTTGTAGGTAGCCTGGTCCCCGGGTTGTATAGATTTGCGAATAATGGCTCTATGAGTGTCGGAATCTTCCGTGTATATTCTCAGCGTGCCGGGGGCGAGAGACCTTAAATTCGTAGGCATCTGGGCCAGCTGCCAGGACAAGTGTCTGTTCCATTGCGACGATGTCGTTAACTGCAGGAAGTGTTATGGGCCTGGGCTTAGGGACAATTTTTGCAGGATGAGGTTCAATACAAGCTAGCGGAGCGTCGTCTGCAATTTCTATTTCGTCGTCTTCGATGTCAGAGGCTTCTTCCTGAGGCGCAAGTGGAGCATATCTGTTCCCATTTGTCAGGGAGGCACTGGGAGCAGTTGAATTTTCTCCTGCCTTGCTGGTTTTCCCGTTTTTTGTGGGTACTTTCCCTTTGTTGATGACTCCCGCCTTTAGTGTTGTTTCTTGTCTTTTTTTGTTTTAGCCGTTTGCCATTTGACCAGCGCTTCTTGGAAGGCTGGCATGTTAACTTTGAAGAGCAGGCATTTGGCTGCAAAGAGCGCTGCAAGACTCAGCTGCCGGGAAAGAGCTGTGGCCTTTATATGTTTCTACCGGGATAAGCTGGAAAACTTCATTGGTACTTTTGTGGTGTGTTCCAGAGGGCTCCAGTGAGGCTCCAGTGACAGCTTGTACCAGTGGAGGCAGAGGTCCTGCGGCCGCTACTTGAGGACATGGTGGTTGTAGTTGTTGCCGTGTTGTTGAAGTTGTAGCTGGTACGACTGTCCCCACCCCTCAGGAGTGTACACGTGAACCTCGTTCATGTCTTCAGGTGAAGATCTACTTGCTTCAGTGAGCGGCGCTAGAAGACCGTGTACTTGATTGCTGTTGACTTCGGGGTTAGTTGGCAGTGGGATATTGTGAAACACTGTATAACTGGAGCAGGTATTGCTGAGTGTGTTGTATGCATAAGTAGCAGACGTCATCGTTTTTAAAGTGTTTATTTACCATGGAATTTATTTATTTGCCTGTACGTTATTTAAGCTGGCTGCTATTTTTGCAGGCAACTCGGTATTGTCGTTGGCAGCACTGGCTTTGACAGCTCCCAGTTTTTACTTGTGTGCAAATTGCACATTTGCAGTTTTGATTTTTCGGTCTTTCTTTATTTTAGGCAGTTTTTTATTTATTTTTTTTGGGATAAATTTACTTTTAATTGTTTTATTATGCTACTGTTAGGTGGACTTGTCCGTATTGTGTCACTTTTTCCACGATTTTTTAGGAGCACAATTCACTCAGCGATATCGATATATATTTGATATCGACGTAACTGGAAACTGGGTAGTAGAAATTTTCAGCAAATTTATTTAAATTAATGCCAATATTCCAACGCTTGGCCAACCTTTCAAATTTGTGAAGATATTGCTGCAGGACATCAGTAGCTTCGTTAACACATTTATTTCTCGATAAGATGGCTGTGTCATCTGCAAACGTGGCGATGGTAAGGTCGTGGGGATCCGCGACTTCAATTGTAGAGCCAGTGGCCATGTCGTAGGTAAAGAGGGTGTAGAGCGTGGGCCCCAGCACACTCCCTTGAGGAACGCCAGCCCCGATGGCCTTTATGTTGGAGTCAAATCCATCGAGTACTACCGAAAATGACCGGTTTCCTTAATAGCTTTGCACAATCAAATAGTTATCACGTGGCAGCAAGAGCTTGATTTTGCATAGTAAATCATGCGAGACTCTGTCGAAGGCTTGTTTTATATCTAAGTACGCTGCCACTACGTATTCTTTGGCTTCGAAACCTTCGAGGATAAAATTCACCACCCTATTTAGCTGTTCCGGTATGCCATGAGATTTTCGGAAAGGGGGGAATTTTTTCTTTAATTCTATTCATAGACAGCAGACAACGCTCGAAGAGTTTTCCAATCGTGGGCAACAAACTAATAGGCCTGTATGAGTCTAGGGACGAGTGGCTCTTTCCAGCCTTATGGATCATGCATATCCTCGCCTTTTTCCATTTCCAACATGCCCCAGTCTCAATACCGCAATAAAAATTAATACTAGGAATAGGACTGCTTTGACCGGCAATGCTTTGAGTCTTCTGTTGTCAATCCCATCTTCGCCAGGACAATTTTTGTCTTAAGTGGTGCATTGTGGTATGATACTTTGTTGGCAGTGATAGGAGCAACTGGGAGGCTTAACTGGCCTGGGCTCCCCGGTGTGAGTTGAATCTTCTGTTCACGTTTGCCGAGCTTGTATTAAAAGGCTTGAAGCGATCCTCCATCTCTTCGGCGAATGCATCTGGCCTCATACAATAGTTTTTTGTATGTCCCAATCCTTGGCATGTGTGGCACAGAAGACACTTTGTTGCCCTATTTGCTTGATTTTCAGCGCACCCTTATTATTAAGCCCGCGAGTTAAATCAATGAAAAAGAAATTATTTTGTATCAGTTCCTCAATAGCCTAACCGTTTTCCTGTTGTTGGACCTTATGAGGACGAGGGTTGTGGAGACGATCGCATATACTCCTCTTTAATGCTATCTTCAGGCGAGGTGCTAGCCAAATTGCGGACGATAACCCCGTAGGCCTTGCTCTTCCTTCAGTTGGTATGTAAAGTGATGTGCATTATTTTCTTTGAGAAACTGCACTAGACTACGATAAGAGTAGGAGTTTTCAACGTGAACTCTTACTTTTCCTTGTGATCCAACGTGGAGGGCATAACTATCTGACCATTGGGTCAGATCATTAAGCTCTGCTTCCATCTGGGTCACATTGCTCACATTTTCGATGAAGGGGGGTGGCTTCCGGGATCTCGGTACTTCTTGTTTAGCATTCAGCTCTATTTCCATCTTGTTCTGCCAGTGCCTCGGCATGGACTACTTCCTACTCTGTAGAATTATCGTTCGCCAGCAATGCAAATTTGTTTTTCGAGTTTGTCGGGATCTCCTTTAGCCGTCTGTCCGTCGATATCTGAGATCCAATTAACCTCCCTTTTTTACCGTTGGCTTTTGGCAAGCTTGAAGGTAGTTTACGTTTTATTTTGGTAGTCATCCAGCTGAGTGATTTCACGGATGACTTTCCCTGTTCATGTATATTAGTTTCCGATTCGCTTGCAACTACACTTTTGTAGTTAATATTTGGGGTGGTGCCCACTCCTCCACTTGAAGTTGTGACAGTGCAGGTCGACGCGTAGTTTGAGTTTGACAACGTCAAAGTACATATCGTTGCATGAAAATCCCTTCTACTGCATTTAATTGTAGCGTTACTGAAAATATTAACATAAATGGGATAATGGTATCTCATCATGTTGTTCATATAATAGGCGATAACGTTTGCCTTTTTAGACCTATTTCATCTGTTTTATATGGTACGCAAGTAGTAGCCTCTGAAATACGTCAGGAGATAGTTGCCACCGTGATTAATAACTTTTGCCGTTTTTACTCATAATGATAATAATTCACTATCATAATATTTTGCCGATATGATACAGCCCCATACATATGGTACCACATGTGAACTATATGAAGCTAGGAAAATGTATGGTCTGCTTTTTGAAGTGTATCATAACCAATAAATTTTAATGAAATTTGGTTCTGAAGCAAATCCAGTCAAAAGATTGCATTTTACGGGGGATTATTGGATAAACATTTTGATATATGTATAATCCATCTAATACATTGTCCAATTCTGCTTTCCTGTAGAGTAAGCGGTTCAAAAATACATCATATGTATATCTTACTCCCTTACTCGCGATTTTGGACCAGATGCCACCGATACTTTTTGTGACAACGTTTCTTCTATGTGATGTCCAGTCTATATGTTGTTTGGTTAGTAGTTATACAGTATTGAGCGGGAACAAATTAATTCAAAATACTTGTATATTGAAAAGAAATGCAGTAATATATGAAAAAATTGTCATTTTACATAAAACATTATTTTTGGTAAAATAGACTGCTGAAAAAGAATACAACTATGCATTTAAGTATAAGTATAAGGGCTTGCAGCGGCAAAAGGCACAAATGTATAAAAAGGCAATGAAAATTGTATGGATCCAGATGCATGCTATACATTCTGATCGTTAATTGCCTGTCATAAAACCCTTCAACCTAAGATTATAATAATGCCAATAAAAGATTACTTGCATTTTTGTCATATCAAAGTGCAAACGAGCGACAAGTGCGATCCACCTGTTTCATTCAAGCCCACCGCAGGCATGCCAAAAAAACAAAGACCGTGCCATTGATTTACGCCCCCATTGATAAAAATATCTCTGCCTTACGACACACCCTTGATCAGCTCATTCGCACACATTCGTGTGCGTTTATATGTGTGTGGGTAGAGTTCGAAATTCACAAATGCCAAAAACTTCAAATTTTGTCAAATTTGCATCGGTGCCTGCCCGATAGGCAACCAACACGCACACAAACGCATTAATGCTTCCATCCATATAGAAAGGTGTGTTAGTGTTCGTGGTTGGCCGACCCAAAAAGTTATCATGCACACATGCTAGCGATCAGGTACCCTTACCCCTACAACAAGCATGGAAAATATCAATTTTGCACATGAACAGGCCAAACCCTTTAATAATTTTACACAACTGCTTACTTGAAAAAGTGTGCGTCAATTTTTGGTCTTTTCTTAAATTTTTCGACAAGCCGACGATGAATTACCCTTGCAGAAATACGACTTAGATATTTTTGTATTTTAAGCAAAATAGGTCCCTACAGTAAACAGAAAATAAATATATTAATTGTTTATTTAGGTCAATTAATTGTGTATAAAATAAAATTTGATCAAATTCTTCTCATCATGCCTGACTGGACGAAGAAATACATGATAGAGCATTTAAATGTGAGTGCCTATTGCTACCACAGGCACAAAAGGCACACAATTTTGTAGAAATAACCTCTGGCTCGCGACAAACGCCGCGATCTACTTGTGCGCACATCCACACAACACAAACGTATGAATGTTTGTAGATCTCGGGGTTTTGTGGGAAGCTATGCAGGGAGAAAGAGATGGATGCAAGTGCGCGAAGCAATGAGTGAGAGCGAGGCACATGCATACACATATATGTTTTTGGGCTGTAATGATTTAAAAATGGCATACATACATATATTAGGAAAACGCATCAGCCGCGACGTTGTGCGCTGAGCGAGATGCGGCTTCATACTGAACGTTCGGCTTTTGAGGCCGGCGTTCGGCTGCCACTCTCAGCAGTCCCAGCAGTGTCTGGGCACACTAAAATGGTCGCAGGTACCATTGGGGTCGCCTCGTTTCGATTTTTCTTGTTTCGATTAAAAGTGCCATTTGGTATGTCTATACATTGTATGGTTAGTGGTGCTGCCAACTTATGATTTTGCTAGCATTATGTTGACAGCCGGTGAAAAAAGTGAATAATTCAAAAGGTATGGTCATACTTTTTACGCACGGTGATGATTAGTGTGTAAATAGGCTTGCAACAATAATCTATACTTTGCATCTATATTTATATTTAAACATATACTGACCCAAATTGTAGAATTTTTCAACAAATATATAAATCTTTATTCAATATATATAACAAAATATTTATCGTCATGTTTACTTTTACTTATTTTCACAAGGTGGCATCTTTATGTTAGCATTCTTCATAAGTTGGCAGCCCCTAACATAGCAGCAAATAAATTATTCTTATTATTTAAATTAATTATATACATGTTTGATATTATTATTAATCAAGAAAAAAGTCCAAATAGCTAATTGTGCGGTGAAACGGGTTATAATAGTTTTGCACAAATATATGTAATAAGCGTTATATCCCAATATGCAATTTATATATTTTTTAATCGGAAAATATCCACCAATGTTAATCAAGTTTGTATAAAAGAAAAGCACACCCGTTGCATAAGGTGCGCAACATACGGCGTGCGTGCGTGTGAATTTGTTATCCCCCTGCAGAGGGTATTATAATTTTATCTCCGACCAGCCAGCCAGTTTTTGAAAAATTCGCATTTTTCTATTTTTCTTATTATACCCCCTGTTATGCAAAAAAAAAACCAGCTGGCAACATTACATACTTAACATTTTTATTCAATAAAATGGCGGCGATATTTAAACCTATACTATTCTATTTCTTCGATCATGGCCCCAAATGCACGGTAGTTTAACATATAGATCGCGAATTATCAATCATTTTGCTTTTTACATCCAGAATCTACATATTTACAAAAGAAAATATGTGGCAATATTGTTTTATAACGGTGTTTGAAATTGGCGATAAGGTGTATGAAATTGAAAAAGGGGGGACTCGTCTTATTAAGCCTCGCCGGCCCAAAACTGTGAGCTATGCTGCATTGAACAATAGGAGCGACCAGCAGCAAAGCCTTATGGAGCGCAGCAACATAAAATAAAAAAAATTGACGCGCAGCTTCAGCGACTTGCGGCAGAGGTGGCAAAGCTAACCACTACACATGCGCCGCAGATGCCACAGGCTCCACAGCCATAGGAGTCGAAGCAAATGCCACAGACGCATCAGCAGTGGATGCAGCCACAACAGGTATCACAGCCGCAGCAATGGATGCAGCCACAGCAGCAGAAGCCATGGATGCAGTACGGTGCATACATGTCCCACTAAAAATCTATATTTATGTTTATGTTTTTATGTACATATATGTTTATGTACATATGTATTTATAATAATAAAAAAATACAAATATAGTAACTTATAAAATAAAAATTTGTTAGGCGGCTAAGGAGACCAGCCACCCCACAGTTTTCACGGCAAGGAGCCGTCATCCCTTTGGCCAAATTACGGCAAGGAGCCGCTGGCGGGACAACGTATTAATTTTCTTTAGTTATAAGTATTAATTATATTAGGTTAAGATCTTAGTGAAATACGAGGCAAGGAGCCATCAGTAATATAAGCAGTTCGATTAGTAGCAAAGAGGCAAGGAGCCGCGAATATTATAATTGATTTAAATAGTGAGTTTGAATTTAACCGCCGGCCGCCGCTGCAACCGTGCGTTGTCGATCGGTTGCTCAACACCGTCTTTGAGAGCGCAACTTCAATATGGCGGCGAAGAGCGAAAGCTCCGAGGCGAAGTTGAGCAGCCGAAGCGAGCGCATGGCTTGCCGGCGAGTGTGCTGGCACTTGTGATTGAACGTTAAGGGTGAGTAGAAGTGCTGCGCGAGATAAACGAAATCATAGATGGTATAGTAAAGTATTGGATTATTCCCTGTTTCCTGGTAGCCCGGCTTACCTTAACATCGGAACTAACCGGTGTTCGACTTAACCTCGAACGAGGGGCATGCGATACGAGATTGTGTGTCCGGGGTGGGCATTGCCGGTTGGTGTTTAGGTAGTGGAGTTGGTGCGAGGCCACGGCCCGCTAGTGTAGTTGGTGCGAGGCCACGGCCCGCTAGCATAGTGGTCCGAGGCCACGGCCCGGCAGAAAGATAGAGCGATTAGGCAGTGGAGCTGGTGTGAGGCCACGGCCCGCTAGTGTAGTTGGTGCGAGGCCACGGCCCGATGGTGTAGGTGTGTAGAGGTAGATCTGGGTTTGGTTTGGTCAGGATACTCACCCCCCCCTTTGAGCCCTCTCTCCCAGCGAAATTATAAATAACTTGTTACTCGCTAGACCTGGTAAGACTGAGAATTATACCCCGGCCAGAAGCTTCCTTACAAGTGGCGCCCGAGCAGGCACGGAGAGGCGTTTAGGGGTGTGGCATGTCGGCGGATTAAAGCCCGCAAGCAAGCCCAAATAGGTATTTTCCAAAAAAAAAGAAATAAAAATATATATAGGGTATTTCTAGTCGGGTATACCCTAGAGGGAAGGTAACCTAGCAGAGAGCAAGAAAATGAGAAGGTCATGTATGTGCGAAATATGAAAATAGGGTATCAAGTAGTCCGGTATACCCCAGAGAACATTCCTATACCTTGTGTAGGCATAGCCAGAAAATGAACACGTGCAGCTGGTGAGTGACAAAAATGCTAGCAGCAAGCCGGCAAGTAAGATAAAGAGACGAAAACATAACGATCGGTCGTGAGAGTACAGCGCGCGCGCGCCAGCCGGGCGACGTCGAGACCACGCTCGCACACGGGTGCCCACACGCGCGGCGCAGTCGACGTCGGCGTCGAAGAACCGTTAAGGCGTCGCGGCAGCGGTTGTACAGTGGGGCGAATCCAACTTACGCGCGGTGAAAAGTTGAATTCATGAGTACAGCTGTCGGGGCAGTGAAGTGGTCACCCTTCAAGTGAATGTGAACAAAGGGAACAATAAGAGCGGAACAAGTGCCAAATAAAAATAAGTGGATAATAATAAATTTTTTTTTTATAAATAAAATTAGTTAAACAAAAATAAATAAAAATAAGTGGATAATAATAAAATTTATTTTTATAAATAAAATTAATTAAACAAAAATAAATAAAAATAAGTGAATAATAATAAAATTTTCTTTTATAAATAAAATTAATAAAACAAAAATAAAAAAAAATTGAGTGGATAATAAAAAAATTAAAATAAACCGAGGTTCACAAAAAAGATAAAGGCAGCGACCACATAAGGAACAGCCTAAAAGCGGAAAAGTGTGAAAAGAAAATTTTGAAATACCCTTTGTTGAGTTTTTTTTTAAAAAAAAAAGGGGGGTAAATTCTTTTGTGGAATATTATTTTGTATTTTTGATTGGTGAAAGATATAAAGACAAAAAGACAAAAAAAAAATATTAAAAAAAAAAAAAACTAAAGAAGAAAACTAAAAGGAACCAAAGTGGCTGAGCAAGATCGGCGTAAAAGTGAAAAGACACCAACACCAAGAAAAGGAGAGAGGAATAGTAAAGGGACCGACGGAACCCCTAGAACGGGAAGAGAGGGAAACAGCGACGTCGACTAGCAAGGAAGTATACAATAAAGGATGGAGGCAGGTGAGTGGCAAAAACCGGGGATAGGCGTCCGCTGGATAAGGAGGGGCGCGTGGAGGAGCTAAGTAAGCGGCTGTCCACCTACGTGCAGGAGGGCGGTCATTCGACTGGGATTTGGGCTCGGCTCGCCGAGCTGGAATCCCAGTATGCTAAAACTCTTGAGCCGCCATCTTGGGGCGTCCCACCCGAGTTTGACCGTCTCGGGCGTGAAGGCAGTTCCTGCTCTCGGTGGAAATGAAGACCGCAACTGCGGTCAATGCAGAGGTGGGGAGGTCCCCTGTTGAACCGGGTGGTGGTCCCTGCTACACTAGGCCGCACCATTAATCGGAGGCGAGGCCACTTCCCAATGTCCCGGAGCAAGTTCGGAAGTGGGGTATGAGGTACTTTGGACGCTCCGACCCCCTTGGGTTCTTAGAAGACCTCGAGGAGCGCGCTATCACCTATGGTATAGCCCTCGACCGTATGCCCAGGGCAATGAACGAGGTATTCTGCGATAGGGCTGCTCGTTGGTTTCTGAGCAGTGGGCTAAGGGATGTGCCGTGGGCCGTGTTTAGGAGGGATTTCTTGGAGTTTTTCTTGCCCCCTCGTTACTTCGAGAGGCTTGAGGACGAGATCCGATCCCGGAGGCAGCGCGTAGGTGAAGCGTTCAAGGAATATTTGATAGAGCTGAGGGCTCTTATGCACCACGCTAGATACGAGCTGGCACAAGAGCTGCATCGGATCTACGAGAACGCCGCTCCGGAATACAGGCTCTATGTGCGACGGCAAGACTTTTCTACCCTATCCCAGCCAACTCAACTGGCCGTAGAATACGAGACCGTCGTGAGGCAGAGGGCGGAGTACTCAGGCAGCCAACCCTTGGGTCAGGGTGTCTCTAGTTCAAATAGTGCAGAGTGGGCGAGGACGGCGCAGTCCTCGGGACATCTCAATCCGTTCCGGTCTGCTCCCAGCGGATCCGGGACGACCGTTGTGGACAACAGGGTCTCCACCCCACCCGCTGCAACTCACGCAGAGGTGGCCCATCAGATGATGAGCCAAGAGGCCGGGAACGGATATGATCCGCGATGGGCGTGTCGTAGGTGCGCACAGGAGTGGCATTTTGCCAGGGAATGTCCCAACGCTCCTATCTTATTTTGTTGGGTATGTGGAAGCCGGGGCCGAAGTAGTCGGGAGTGTTGCCGCCGCGCAGAGACGGGAAACGGGCAACGGGGTCGTCCGGACCAGGATCGGGTCGGCGCCTATACACACGGAACGCAGCAATAGGACACCCACTGAAGGTGGACGGTGGCCGGATCGTCGGTACGGTAGAGATTGGCGGACGAACGATGCCCGCCACGATCGATACCGGAGCCACTCGTAGCTTCATGAGTGAGGACTGCGTACGCAAATGGACGATCCGGGGAAGAGCGGAGGAAATACAGGCACGTATCCGCCTGGCAGATGGGTCCACCCTAGAGGTAGAAAACGCTTTGAGAGTAGATGCCAGCTTAGGGGGAAAAACGATCAGCATGACGATGCTCATCATGCCCTCAATGCTGGACCACGTAATCCTGGGTATAGACTTTTTGGGGGCGATATATACCACAATACGCTGCGGCGAGGCGGAACTGGTCCTAGAAGCAGCGACGACACCGGGCGTGAGGCCAGGAACGAGCGAGGAGTCTGAGGAAGGCCGCCCAAGGCATGAAAAGGGAGCACCTGCTTGGCTACAGAGGGGGCCGGAGGAAGGCCTCCCAAGGCATGGAGAGGGAGCACCTGCTCGGCTACAGAGGGAGCCGGAGGAAGGCCTCCCAAGTCATGATGGGTGGCACCTGCTCGGCATTCGACGGAAAAGGTCGAGAAAAGGGGAGTAAAGTCCGGCCCGAATCGACAGCCTGGAGAACCCAAGAGGTGGCGCATAGAGCTGCAGAGGCAGACTTCTAATGGCTACGGAAGCGGCACGGCGGGAACGTACAAGAGAAAGGACGGAGTAGGAGCGATGACCACAATCCACTCGGACATAGAAGGCCAGGAGCGATCGCCAGAATCGAGCGGCCACGGAGTTCTATCTGGAATCGAAATGGTCCCAGGATGGGGCGATAACGGCATCGAAGAGGCGGATTGGCCAGCGGGTCTGGACCCAGAACTGAGGGAGTTCCTGGAGTCAGAGCTGGCTCTCTTCGAGGGGCTGCAGGGAATCTCGCACATCGCGGAGCACCGAATCCGGCTGAAGGATGACAAGCCGTTGAAACAAAGGTACTACCCCAAGAATCCGGCCATGCAGAGGGTGATCGACGAGCAAGTGGATGAGTTGATCCGGGCAAATGCCATCGAGCCGTCGCGTAGTCCGCACAGCGCCCCGATCGTCTTGGTCAAGAAGAAGACTGGCGAGTGGCGTATGTGCATTGACTACCGACAACTTAACGCGCATTCCATTCCGGACGCTTATCCGGTGCCTCGTATTAACCACATCCTGGAGCGGTGCGCCACGCCCGGTTCATCTCCACTCTGGATTTGAAGCACGGGTACTGGCAGATACCGATGGCAGCCAATAGCCGGGAGTGTACGGCGTTCACAGTCCCTGGAAGAGGTCTTTTCCAAAGGCGGGTGATGCCATTCGGCTTACACTCGGCGTGTGCGACATTCCAGCGCGCTTTGGATACGGTAATAGGGCCGCAGATGGAGCCTCATGCGTTCGCTTACCTAGACGACATCGTGGTAATAGGAGCGACGAAAACACAGCATGTAGAGAATTTGAGGGAGGTATTCCGCTGGCTAAGGGCGGCCAATCTCCGGTTAAATAGAAAAAAATGCAGCTTCTTCCGGGAGAGGTTAGTCTACCTAGGACATGTAATTTGCGGAGAAGAGATACGGACTGATCCGGAGAAAGTGGAGGCGATACGAAACCTGAGGGCCCCAACAAATTGCAAAGAACTGCGACAGTGTCTCGGGATGGCGTCATGGTACAGGCGTTTCGTACCTAATTTCGCGACCCAGGTACAGCCACTCACAGCGCTCTTAAAGAAGGGACAAAAATGGGCATGGGAGCAAGAACAGGAGGAGGCATTGCGTAAATTGAAGGAGAGCTTGACGACTGCCCCTGTGTTGGCTTGCCCCGACTTTTCCGCCAAGTACGTCTTGCAGACTGACGCGAGTGAGAATGGCCTCGGTGCAGTGCTGACGCAGACGATCAATGGACAAGAGCGGCTGATAGCATACGCGAGCCGAAAGTTGCTGAAGGCCGAGGTAAACTATTCCGCCACTGAGAAAGAGTGCCTGGCAATCGTGTGGTCGATCCGGAAGTTGCGTTGCTACCTAGAAGGGTACCGATTCGACGTAATAACGGACCATCTAGCGCTCAAGTGGCTGAATTCGATCGAGAGCCCGTCAGGAAGGATTGAGCGATGGGCATTGGAACTGCAGCAATTCCAATTTGATGTCCATTATCGTCAAGGGAAGCTCAACGTCGTGGCCGATGCCCCCTGCAAATGGGTCGAGAGAATGCGTGTTAGAATCGCCGAAGAGCCAGCCAAGTTCCCGGATTACATCGAGGAAAACGGACAGCTATATAGGCATTTGGGTCACCGGATAGACGATGAGGACTACATCCCTTGAAACTATGCGTAGGCAGTGGTCAACGCCAGAATGTCATGATGCTCCCACGGCCGAACATCAAGGTGTCAGAAAAACGGTGGCGAGGTTAGCCCAGCGGTACTTCTGGCCGGGTATGTTCCGCGATGCCGCCAGATACGTGAAATGTTGCGAAGACTGCCAAAAATTCAAGAGTGAGCAACTCAAACCGGCTGGTCGCATGCTGACAAGGCAGGTGGCAGAGCCGATGGCGGTACTTTGCGCGGACTTCGTCGGACCCCTTCCACGGTCGAAACATGGAAACACGATGCTATTGGTGTTCCATGACGCTTTCTCGAAATGGGTGGAGTTGGTCCCTCTCAGAAGAGCCACGGCAGCACACCTGCAAACAGCGTTTCGAGAGAGGATTCTAAGTAGGTTCGGGGAACCTAGAAAGTTTGTGTGCGACAACAGGGTACAATTTACGAGTCGGAGCTTCAAGTTATTTTTGGGGTCCCTGGGTGTAGAGATCCAGTATACCGCTCCGTACTGTCCGCAAGAGAATCCCACTGAGAGGACTAACCGGACTGTAAAGACCATGATAGCGCAATTTATTGAGGGCCACCAGAGTTCATGGAACCTTGGTTACCCGCAGCTCTGTACGATCAGGTAACTCCGGGGTCCGCAACTAGTCCGCTCGACCCTAGGACAAAGGCGGATAGGCTAAAAGAAATTTTTGATATCGTCCACAGCAACCTCCAGCGCGCATCAAAGGACCAGGACAGGCATTACAACTTGCGGAGACGAGAGTGGCGGCCCTCGTTGGACTCGATGGTCCTGTTGAGGCAGCACCAGTTGTCCAACGCTGCCGAAGGTTTCGCCGCAAAGTTGGCACCCAAATTTGACGGCCCCTGCAAAGTCGTCAAATTCATATCCCCCAATATTGTGCGGCTGGTGAAATCAGACGACCGCAAGAAGAGGGTGGCCAACATCTCACAATTGAAACCATTCTACAGAAAGACGACGAGCGACGAAGAAGACGAAGATCCAGGGCACGCGAATGTCCACGAGTTAGCGAAGGATGAGAGCAACACCCGTCGCCCAACGAAACTTTTATGATTAAGCTTAGATAAAACTAACATTAACAACATAATTCAGAATAGGCATAGTAAAGTGTGAGCCGCACTGAGAGAATAGGGCATTAACAAATAAGTAAAGTGTAAGTTAACCAATAAGCTGAACTTTCAGATGGAACCCGAAGTTATCGACATATCGTCAGACGAAGACAACAGCAGCGGGGACACCGATCCTTTCCCCGGGCCGGGAGCCGCAGGCCGTCCGCGCGACCCACGCCAGGGGCGTGAGTACTATCGAAGAGAACGGCAAGAAGGACCGCCTCGCCGGCGGACCAGCATAATGGAGAGGCTAGACGGGATGGTCTTGCTGATGGCAGTCGAGGTCACGACAATGTTCGTGGAGGCACCATTCGCCCGGAACTCGCCACCGTACGCGGAAGAGCCTGCTTCTCCGCCCCTCGCATCCCACTCGGCACAATCATCAGAGCCGGCAACCCCAACCGCGGCCGGCGAGATGGACGAGGAAGAGTCCGCACCGTTCGGAACGGAGGAGCACACACCACCAGCGCAGGACGTGGAGGCGGTAGGAGAAGAGATATCCCCGTCGGCCGGAGATGCGGAGTCGCCAACGACGGAGGCGCCGAACGGCATCCGCGCAAACGACGGGGAAGCAGACCCGCTGAGCCTCGACCCAGAACCCTTAGTGGGAGGGGACCCGTCAACGGAGGGCGAGCCGGAATTCCGTCGCCGCTTTGCCACGCACCGTCTGGAGGTAGACCCGGGCAGCCAGTTTCCCAGGGTATTGCTGCGGTACCTACCAAAAGTCCCCGCGGTAGCCAACAAACCCCGTCTGAGCCCCGCAAAGCGCGAATGGAGGGGTGCCAAAGAAGGCCCCGGCGGAAAGCGCCGACGCAGCCGCCATCGTCGACGGAGAGCCGCCAGGGGCAAGCGTCGCCGGAGTGGAGGTCATCGCCGACCCAGTCCCGAGGGAGCATCCTCGTCGGCCACGAAGAGGCTTCGCACGAAGACCAAGAAGCCCGAAGGATCGCAGCGGTGCGTGCCGCGTTCGCCCCGCGAGCGCCAGGAGGGTCCTCCCCAGCTCGGGAAGGATAACCGCCGCTGCAAGATCGCTTCTCGAGGAGGGCATCCCGAACCCTGGCCGATACCGATTGCGGTCTGCCAGATGGTCGTAGAGGAGCACGATCTCAGCACCAAGGACGCGGCGAACTCGGCCGTTTCCACAGCCCGCGCCGAGGCGCCAGACGAAACCTTTCCTAAGGAATCGGAGGAGGAGTGGCTCGACGACGAGGACGAGATGCCCTCGCTCGTGCCTATTGCCCGCGCCGAGACACCCGACACCATCGCCCGGCGGGAGTTAGAAGACGCCTGGTTCGGCCAAGAAGGCAAGGCGCCATCCCGAAAAGGTTCCTTCACGGTTCGCCAGGAAGGCCGGGATGAAGTCTGGCCCGAGGAAGACGACGCGGTGGTGACGGCTTCGTCACCCAAGCTTTCGAGTCCATCCCAGGATTCCTCCCCCATGGCTCTAAAGACTCACACGGAGAGCGAGTACAGCGTTACGATGAACGCGAAAGGCGACGTGACCGTCACCTGTCCGCAGTGAGGGGGGGTGTGAGGCGGCTAATGAGACCAGCCACCCCACAGTTTTCACGGCAAGGAGCCGTCATCCCTTTGGCCAAATTACGGCAAGGAGCCGCTGGCGGGACAACGTATTAATTTTTGTTAGTTATAAGTATTAATTATATTAGGTTAAGATCTTAGTGAAATAAGAGGCAAGGAGCCATCAGTAATATAAGCAGTTCGATTAGTGCTGTAATGCAAAGTATAGATTATTATTGCAAACCTATTTACAAACTATTCATCACCGTGCGTAAAAAGTGTGACCATACCTTTTGAATTATTCACTTTTTTCACCGGCTGTCAACATCATGCTAGCAAAATCATAAGTTGGCAGCAAAGAGTCAAGGAGCCGCGAATATTATAATTGATTTAAATAGTGAGTTTGAATTTAACCGCCGGCCGCCGCTGCAACCGTGCATTGTTGATCGGTTGCTCAACACCGTCTTTGAGAGCGCAACTTCAATTCGGCGGCGAAAAGCGAAAGCTCCGAGGCGAAGTTGCGAAAGCTCGCGGCGAAGTTGAACAGCCGAAGCGAGCGCATGGCTTGCCGGCGAGCGTGCCGGCTATTATGATTGAACGTTAAGGGTGAATAGAAGTGCTGCGCGAGATAAACGAAATCATAGATGGTATAGTGGAGCGCTAGGGCTCCAGAAAACAGTGCGGCAGGGTTTAGCTTAGGATTTACGATAAGCTCGGAATGAATAATAGTGAATAAAGTGCCAACGTTGTAATTATCTAGAAAGTATTGGATTATTCCCTGTTTCCTGGTAACCCGGCTTACCTTAACATCGGAACTAACCGGTGTTCGACCTAACCTCGAACGAGGGGCATGCCATACGAGATTGTGGGTCCGGGGTGGGCATCGCCAGTTGGTGTTTAGGTAGTGGAGTTGGTGCGAGGCCACGGCCCGCTAGTGTAGTTGGTGCGAGGCCACGGCCCGGCAGAGAGATAGGGTGTTTAGGTAGTGGAGTTGGTGCGAGGCCACGGCCCGCTAGCATAGATGGTACGAGGCCACGGCCCGATGGTGTAGGTGTGTAGAGGTAGATCTGGGTTTGGTTTGGTCAGGATACTCACCCCGTGAAAGCTAGAACCATCTAGCATTAAAATTGCGCAGTATTTTATTTAAACTGTATTTTTGTATACATACGTACAGCGCCATTACTTTGGGTACTGCCAACTTATGATTTTGCTAGCATGAAGTTGACAGCCGGTGAAAAAAGTGAATAATTCAAAAGGTATGATCACACTTTTTACGCATGGTGATGAATAGTTTGTAAATAGGTTTGCAATAATAATCTATACTTTGCATCTATATTTTTAATTAAGCATAAAATGACCCAAATTGTAGAATGTTTCAACAAATATATAAACTATTTATTTAATATATATAACATGTTAACAAAATATTTATCGTCATGTTTCCTTTTACTTATTTTCACAAGGTGGCATCTTTATGTTAGCATTAGCAGGAATCGCAAAATGGTATTTTATTTTTCGATTAATTGTGCTTAAGCGTTGTTATACTTTTATATTTTTATATTCAAGGGTCCGCGACTCTGGCACATATGAGGAAATCCGTCTACAGTTATCATTGCAAGTGATTGGCAACAACGCCTGTGGTATTGCACGGCACGGCTTGTCGTCCAACAGTGAAAGCCAATAAAATCTTTGCAATTTTTTCACAGTGATGGCACATTATTAGGCATATATGCAAAGTCTAAGCAAACGTAGACAATTCAAATAGTTTGTGCTGTATATATCTTAATTATTTATTGCTTTATTTGATCAATTTAAATCATTTTCTTTAGTTTTAAGTGCTATATATAAATATATGTATCATATAAGGAAATGTTTATAAGTATTATTTTTAAAAAAATAAAATATACAAAACAATGGGGTGCTAAGGCCGTAGAGCAAGCGCTGTTAAGGCCTAATAAAACACTCGTTTGTGCAATTGGGATGTTATTTGCAAATGGGGTTTGCTATGGTCGGTATCACAGGTATCACATGCGAGGCTCATATGTAAACAAACGTATTAATAACAATTAAATAAGATTAGTATTTTTCATACGTTGCACTCACATTGAATTTATACGTTGGGTGCAAATAACATACATGCACTTGTCGGCAAATTTACAGTTGGAGAAGGAATTTCATGGAGGAAATTGTTGAATCCACGTTGACGCTAACTGCGCACACAAAATAACTAAGTGAAAATTTGAGTAGATCAATATATTATTTAAAAATTAAATATTTAAATGGACTGAATGCCACAGCAATAACAGGCTCTGTTAGCAAATTGAGGCATACGTGATTATGTTTTTCGCGGTTATTACAGTTTGTTAATTAACAAAATATATGTTCTCATTCCACGCCACCATTAGAGGTGGTAGGTAGAGTTAACAGCGGGTTTTTTTTATGTGGTATCCCCAGTAGGCTTAGTCCACAATACATAGGTATTTATAAATTTACAATATTTATAAATACATCAACTATTATAAGCTGTTACTATGACTATTTTTAATATTAATAACAAATAAATTGAGATGAAAACAAAAGAATGTGTATTCACACATAATAACAAAGTGCATATATTAAAATATTGTCATGCTTAAATATTTTACTCTGCACCACAGCATATTTAAAGCTGCACCAAAATATATCTTAAAATTTGCATGCTGACACTTAACGATATAAGTAACACTTGTTGAGAATCAAAATATAAACCGAACTATGACGTGAACTTCTACTTAACTATTGAGGGTGGTCTCACTCATTGTCAAGAACACTTTGCAAGTATGGAAATAAGCTGGTCGTATCTATGTAAAGCTCACATAACTTGCCAATAATAATTGTTTGAACATTTTGATATTGTTTTCTGACACATTTATCACATATAAACCGATCGCATTTGGGGCAGCGAGATTCTAAAGATCCTTTACTCTTAAACGATCAGTGCAAACATAAATCATTTAATGAATCTCCTAAATTGAGAATTTTATCAAATATTTCATTTCTAAATAGTTCATTAGACTTTAAATTTATAAGTGCACATACTTTAAATTTGTAAGTGCACAGTTTGACACATATCTTTCTACAAATTGTAAAATCAAAATGCCATAATTCTACGCATACGATTGCACATCATGTTGTATTTGAGCCACTGAATAATTTACATTTGGCTTCAAACGTTTCAACATTTGTAAATATAAATTCGTAAATACACGAGTGCTTTTAGTATTCCCAAAGGGGTCTAAATTTAGTATTTCATGGCTCTTTTGATTTATAGTTAAGACATAAAAATTATTTTTTGTAACAATAAGGTACTATTAAAAATTTACTAAACAATCTTCAATTTCCTTTTTATTGTAAAAGCAATAATCATTAAGTTGACAAGGCAAATTTGTAAAAGATTCCTCTCTATTTTCGTATACAATAGCTGTTAAGCAAGCATCAACAATGAAGTTTGTTAGCCAATTCTGGCCATTTAACGAAAATAAATCCTTAATAATAAGGTAGTGCATAAAACGACTTGAATAGGAATCGCCGTGCACACATTTAAACAATTATTCACAACTTAAAATGTACAGTTCTGAATTAATGTTAAGCTCACTATGTTGTTTTAAATATTTTCCTTCCATTTTAAAAGCACTCTTGTCTTCTACGATTGTGTAGGAATGGTCATGGCGTATGGATTCTTGCCTTTGTTCTTAAATTTTTAATATTTTAGAAAAATCTTTTTTAAACATTCCTACTTTTAATCTTTTATTAAGCGATTTTTTCCAACTTTCCTTGTGCTTGGAAAGTTTTCGGTTGTTAGACATTTCATCGAAAAGTTTTTCAGTTTTTGATTTAAGTTTCTTCTTTGTAGCCCTTACAACTAGTTCATTAAATGGGTTTAGAATACCCGGTTTCGCTAGTTGAACTTGTCTAATAATAGACTTTGGCAACTCATCCAGCTTACGGATAAATCGTCCTAGCTTTAAGCCGTTTTTATTATTTGGCTTGATAATACTGTACTTAAGTGTCTTAAAGAATGATTCTGTGATCCCATTACTGGGCCTTTTTTTTGGATCTATCAATAAAATTACCTATAATATTGGTCCAAAACGGTGCGTAAACAATGTATTTATTTAAAATTAGATCTGCACTTAAATAAATATTTGACGTACCGAAGTTGCTTTTATATTGTGATACAAGTTCTGTAACTTCTGTACGTATTTCTTGAAGATTAAGTTTAAATGGACTATTTTCGGCAATGGACAGCAACGTTGGATCATTGACGACTTCCTTACTTACTCCCAATTTTATACTGTCTATCAAATAAAATGTGGATGGCTCTTCACAATATTTAGTAAAATAATTAGCGGCATCATCCACAATATTATGAACATATGGAGAAAGAAGTATTATTGCAATATTTCGGAACCATTTTTTTAATTTTCCAAAATTATTTATGGAATATGTTCAACCCAAGGTATTTCTTAAAAATGATTTAAGATCAATTTTGTCATTGTACGTTGCAAGATCAATGTGCAAAACTAACATCAGTAATAATTCCTTTGCAAATAGGCCATTTGAATTTATTTTTTAAGCAAAACTCTCGCAGCTTACATAAAAATCTGACTATATCTGACGGTGTATGATTGGAGAGAATTGCATGTGCGACAGAAAAAATGACTCGAAGTTCTGGAATATGAGCAGCCAATGAATATAAAAATGTACGTTTTTTGACAAAGGTCATTGGCTGCACTACATTTCCAGTAGAGTCAATATGCAGTGTGTGTAATTTGAAATGGGTCAACAACATACTTATTCGTTGTCTGTCCCATAAAAACACTTTTAGTTTAGTAGAAAGAAATTGAATGAAGTCAGCATATCCATTTGAAATCATATCAAAGGTATCTTTAAATGGATCTTTGTCAAAGTCAAATTTTCCATTTTCCTCCGAAATTAAATTAAAAATAAGCGGGTACCACCTCTCTCGAGACATATTGATTTTGTTCATTTTTTTTAATCTTAATTTAAACGCAGTTGAGTTTCTAATGGCAGCCTTTGCAGTAACCATATGGAGAAAAAGAGTTTTTGTTAAGTCTAATTGACTTAAAGTACAAAACACATCCATTGTTATGAAAAGTGTATGCTTCTTGAAGAATGTGTTCAATGCTTTTTTTTTTTGGAAAATATCGCACAAAATTGATTTACTGTAGCCATAAATTCTTGGATACTTATTTCAGTATCCAAATTGTTGTAGCCTTAAAGTTTTGCTCGGCAACCTTTCAAATTACTTACTAATTGAACTGTTCTGTGCAAGCTATCATCAAAATTGTGGCATTTTTTTCGAAAGCATTTAAGGGTCGCTTCGACATAGCGCTCTTCTTTATTTTTTTCGATGGGCAGTTAATGGTCTTATCAAAACTAGAATTTGAAATATTATTGTCTATGTTGGACACATCCCTAATAATAATGCTACTTTTTAAATGTGATGAATTATAAATACCAACATTATTTCCGTCCTACGCTTCCTGTCCTGAGCTTATGTGCTTAGCCTGAAACAATAAAAATAATAACGTTAGAATAAAACGAGAAAGAAAGGCTATCTTCGGCACGCCAAAGATCTAATACCCTTGCAGACCCAAACTTTTTATAATACTTATAGGGAAAATAGGTAATGCCGAGTTTGGTCAAGATATCTTGAATGACAAAAAAGTTTTTCATACAGCAACTTAATTTTCGACTTTGGTCCGATCCAGCTGGATATATGTGTCGCGTGCAACAGAAAGAGGGACTTCTGCAAAGTTTCATTAAGAGAGCTTTAAACTGAGAGACTAGTTCGCACAGAAATAGACAGACGGACATGGCTATAGTGACTCGGCTGTTGATGCTGATTAAGAATATATATATACTTTATGGGGTCGGAGATGTCTTCTTCTATGCGTTACACATTTCACGACAAAATTATAATACTCTTTGCAAGGGTATCAATTTTAAAAATATTTAAAGTTTGTGATTTACTTACACGTTTGAAGCTTTTCAGGATAATCTTTGAAATTATCTGTTAATTGAAAACCTGTCCAATTTCGATCTTTAAGTTTATTGTTGACAATAAGTATTTTCGTTTCAAAATCAGACAGACTTAAATTTTCAATTGCAGATATTTTGTTGGCATCTTGAATGGCTCTCTAAAATCCAAGGAATAAGTTCTTAGAAAATCAAAGTAATGAGACTCAATTATGTACATACATATACCTTTTTTATTTTGCTATGTGTTTACGTGCCTTGTATACCTTTTTTTCCAAGCATAAATAATCTAATTCCAATGAACCCACTGAGCCCATTATAAATGTGTACAAGTTGTACAATTGCTTTGTGGAAATGTACGTAACAAGTGGAAGGAGGTATATGCGATAGCTTAAAAGCTATATTTAGATCTATGTCGACTCGGCCGTTGATATTGATCATGAATATATACAATTTATGGGGTCGGAGATAAAATTTTAATACCCTCTGCAGGGGGATAACAAATTCACACGAACGCACGCCGTAAGGTGCGCACCTTATGCAACGGCTCTGCTTTTCTTTTACACAAACTTGATTAATATTGGTGGATATTTTCCGATTAAAAAATCTATAAATTGCATATTAGGATATATGAATGCCACTTTTCGCTTATTACATATATTTGTGCAAAACTATTATAACCCGTTTCACCACACAATTAATCGAAAAATTCAATCATACCATTTTGCTAATCCTGGAGCACTTTGGAGTTTTTTCTTATTTTATTATAATAGCAAACATGTATATAATTAATTTAAATAATAAGAATATTATATTTGCCGCTATGTTAGGGGCTGCCAACTTATGAAGAGTGCTAACATAAAGATGCCACCTTGTGAAAATAAGTAAAAGGAAACATGACGATAAATATTTTGTTAACATGTTATATATATTAAATAAATAGTTTATATATTTGTTGAAACATTCTACAATTTGGGTCATTATATGCTTAATTAAAAATATAGATGCAAAGTATAGATTATTATTGCAAGCCTATTTACAAACTATTCATCACCATGCGTAAAATGTGTGATCATTCCTTTTGAATTATTCACTTTTTTCACCGGCAGTCAACTTCATGCAAGCAAAATCATAAGTTGGTAGTACCTAAAATAATGGCGATGTACGTATGTATACAAAAATACTGTTTAAATGAAATACTGCGCAATTGTCATGCAAGATGGTTCTAGCTTTCATTTTATTTCGCATACATTTTAGTTTTTTTTCCTAGCTTACGGGAATTTCCAATAAATTTCAATAAAAAAGTATTGTCTGCGTAATTTTTATTTTATATGTTACTATATTTGTATTATTTTATTATTATAAATATACATGTACATAAACATATAGATTTTTAGTGGGACATGTATTCGTATGCCACGTACTGCATCCATGGCTGCTGCTGCTGTGGCTGCATCCATT
Organism: Drosophila virilis; assembly: GCF_030788295.1. Classification (NCBI taxonomy): domain Eukaryota; kingdom Metazoa; phylum Arthropoda; class Insecta; order Diptera; family Drosophilidae; genus Drosophila; species Drosophila virilis. Next base: position 27,197,165 of record NC_091545.1, read on the forward strand.
GCTGCGGCTGTGAAACCTGCTGTGGCTGCATCCACTGCTGATGCGGCTGTGGCATTTGCTGCGACTCCTGTGGCTGTGGAGCCTGTGGCATCTGCGGCGCATGTGTAGCGGTTAGCTTTGCCAAAGACAATATAAACACTAAGATGAGTAACGCCATACAACAAAATGCTACTATGCAGCTTGATTTTTTGAAAATTGAGAACGAAAACGAAATCAATAGCATTGCGCTCTCACAGCCGAGAGAACGAAAAAGCTAAAAATAGAATTTGCCCTCAGCTTCGGCTCTATTAGAGCCGTGCAAGCAATTATGTTTGGATGCGTGTGAATATACATACATACATAACAGCATATTTGAATATGTTGCTATTCACTGCTCTGGCAAAGTCTCTGGCTGGCAAAGAAACAATTTTCTTAGTTTTTTAGCGCAGATCACAACCTACTTAAAATTTCTGTTGATATCTGAATGCATTTTGTGTAATGAGGTTGGCTCCGTACAAAAAGATTTGTATTTTTAAGTCGATGCAAATATTTATGTAATTTTTTATATTTGAAATTATTAATAAAATTATTATTTTTTCAAAGATACATCTAATAAATTTTATTTTATTATTTTTGTTGTTCGAATTATAAAGAACAAAGTACGCAGGGAACACCGCGAGGAGACCCTTATAATTATAATGGGGTCATAACTAAGTATGACCTACACAAGATGCATTCATATATCAACACAAATTTGGGATAGGTCATGATCTGCGCTAGAAAACTAACAAAATTAATTTCTTGCCAGCTAAAGCCAGAGCAGTGAAGAACAACACATACATACATACTTTAAAGATCTTATGCATGTATAATTCACCCATACAACGAAAGGAGCACGCACGCTATTGGCTGAGACAAGAACTTTTCTCTAGCATACACTGTCCAAAAAGAAAAGTGAAATCAATCTATGTGTACTATTTTCTTAACATAGTTATTGCGCAAGAAGCTCCTTGTGTAAAAATTATATAAGTTCTTAAACTTTCCTGTAAAATTAATCGTTAATATCTAGGGTAATATATCATTTAAGTAAAGCATGCATTTCATGGATAAAGCACAAGCACATTGCGTCGATCGTAAGTTCTAAACTTTTTCGCTCAATGTACTTCGAAAACGAAACGACGCAAAGCAGCATCGACCAGCTTTGCTGAGGCCAGGCTGGCGACTAACTTCGTAGCTCGTGTCAGCATCAGCAAGCCACGACTTCGGCATTCGTTCGTCTGGTCTTTGGGGAACGAACAACCAGTCGGCAGGCATGCTGTACGAAGCCTCAAGGGCCAGTTGAAAGGCCAGGCTAGAAATTTTGCGTCGCATTCAAATGTATGGGCGTTACTCATCTTAGTGTTTATATTGTCTTTGGCTTTGCCACCTCTGCCGTAATTCGCTGAGGCTGCGCCTTCACTTTTTATACCCTGAACCCATTAAAAATGGGTATAAGAGTATATTTTATTTGTGCAAAATCCAAATGTGTGTAACAGGCAGAAGGAAGCATCTCCGACCCCATAAAGTACATATATTCTTGATCAGAACCAATAGCCGAGTCGATCTAGCCATGTTCGTCTTTCCGTATTTATAAACGCAAGGATCCTAGAACCTATGAGAGCTAGAGACTTGAAATTTAGATTTAGGTGCTCCTAGTGCCTGCGCAGATCGAGATGGCTTTCGACTATCGATAACTTACACCGTTTCCAAACAATCGTTAAAAATCGATATCGACATCCTGTTTTTTTAGCAAATTGGGTAAATAATAAGAGCTAGAGCCACCAAATATGATATGCTGCTTCTAGAATTTTATAGATATGTCAAGTATCTTGCTTTTTATACCTATCGCCACCTCCACGCTACCAGCCCAGAGCTATAAATCAAGTTAAGAACCCAACTTTTATTGCCAACCAATTTAAGCCACAATTTAAATGCAATTGACTTTTTCAGAATACACAAATGTTCTATGGTACAATAAGATATACTGTAGAAAATTTCATAAAGATCGGTTAACAAAAAACGCATTCTAACAGCATGGTAATTGCGACATTTTTATGGAATGCTATTTTAGTTCCTTGTTTTATCATAAGTACTTAATTTTTGGTGTGGCTGTTGTGTAGAGGCATAGCAAATGGTGCGGTCTGTCGCGATTTCGAGCCCTACCGGGGAAAGTATTTTTTTTTTTTGCTGGTGTAGCTGTTGAGTAGAGTCGACAGCAAGTAATGCGGTCAGCTGCGAGTTCGAACCCTGCCAAGGGAACTTTTTTTTTATTAATTTATTTGGTGTTGGAATAACAGGTTTCGGGGTATTCCTTAGTCGGGAGCTCCCGACTAGAACCTCTTACTTGTTTTTTTTATAAAATTTGCTTAATTTTGATCATCAGGAACAGCTTAAATTAAATTTGTATAAATATTTACAAGCTACTGGTAAGTGAAATATACAAATTTACAGTGGTGACTATATAAATCAATCTGGGAGACCATCGCAATGTCCTCCGCGTTCGAAATCCTCCAATTCTACGCCTATTTAGAAGACGCCTAGCCAGACGATTAGGATGGTTACTCAGTTGCACTATATAGTCACCAATTGACCAATTGTCCGCGCAAGAATACTCACGGACATATATACGGGTAATACATAAGTCACATTAGCAAATTTATTTAAATTAATGCCAATATTCCAACGCTTGGCCAACCTTTCAAATTTGTGAAGATATTGCTGCAGGACATCAGTAGCTTCGTTAACACATTTATTTCTTGATAAGATGGCTGTGTCATCTGCAAACGTGGCGATGGTAAGGTCGTGGGGATCCGCGACTTCAATTGTAGAGCCAGTGGCCATGTCGTAGGTAAAGAGGGTGTAGAGCGTGGGCCACAGCACACTCCCTTGAGGAACGCCAGCCCCGATGGCCTTTATGTTGGAGTCAAATCCATCGAGTACTACCGAAAATGACCGGTTTCCTTAATAGCTTTGCACAATCAAATAGTTATCACGTGGCAGCAAGAGCTTGATTTTGCATAGTAAATCATGCGAGACTCTGTCGAAGGCTTGTTTTATATCTAAGTACGCTGCCACTACGTATTCTTTGGCTTCGAAACCTTCGAGGATAAAATTCACCACCCTATTTAGCTGTTCCGGTATGCCATGAGATTTTCGGAAAGGGGGGAATTTTTTCTTTAATTCTATTCATAGACAGCAGACAACGCTCGAAGAGTTTTCCAATCGTGGGCAACAAACTAATAGGCCTGTATGAGTCTAGGGACAAGTGGCTCTTTCCAGCCTTATGGATCATGCATATCCTCGCCTTTTTCCATTTCCAACATGCCCCAGTCTCAATACCGCAATAAAAATTAATACTAGGAATAGGACTGCTTTGACCGGCAATGCTTTGAGTCTTCTGTTGTCAATCCCATCTTCGCCAGGACAATTTTTGTCTTAAGTGGTGCATTGTGGTATGATACTTTATGAGGACCTCTTTAATGCTATCTTCAGGCGAGGTGCTAGCCAAATTGCGGACGATAACCCCGTAGGCCTTGCTCTTCCTTCAGTTGGTATGTAAAGTGATGTGCATTATTTTCTTTGAGAAACTGCACTAGACTACGATAAGAGTAGGAGTTTTCAACGTGAACTCTTACTTTTCCTTGTGATCCAACGTGGAGGGCATAACTATCTGACCATTGGGTCAGATCATCAAGCTCTGCTTCCATCTGGGTCACATTGCTCACATTTTCGATGAAGGGGGGTGGCTTCCGGGATCTCGGTACTTCTTGTTTAGCATTCAGCTCTATTTCCATCTTGTTCTGCCAGTGCCTCGGCATGGACTACTTCCTACTCTGTAGAATTATCGTTCGCCAGCAATGCAAATTTGTTTTTCGAGTTTGTCGGGATCTCCTTTAGCCGTCTGTCCGTCGATATCTGAGATCCAATTAACCTCCCTTTTTTACCGTTGGCTTTTGGCAAGCTTGAAGGTAGTTTACGTTTTATTTTGGTAGTCATCCAGCTGAGTGATTTCACGGATGACTTTCCCTGTTCATGTATATTAGTTTCCGATTCGCTTGCAACTACACTTTTGTAGTTAATATTTGGGGTGGTGCCCACTCCTCCACTTGAAGTTGTGACAGTGCAGGTCGACGCGTAGTTTGAGTTTGACAACGTCAAAGTACATATCGTTGCATAAAAATCCCTTCTACTGCATTTAATTGTAGCGTTACTGAAAATATTAACATAAATGGGATAATGGTATCTCATCATGTTGTTCATATAATAGGCGATAACGTTTGCCTTTTTAGACCTATTTCATCTGTTTTATATGGTACGCAAGTAGTAGCCTCTGAAATACGTCAGGAGATAGTTGCCACCGTGATTAATAACTTTTGCCGTTTTTACTCATAATGATAATAATTCACTATCATAATATTTTGCCGATATGATACAGCCCCATACATATGGTACCACATGTGAACTATATGAAGCTAGGAAAATGTATGGTCTGCTTTTTGAACCAATAAATTTTAATGAAATTTGGTTCTGAAGCAAATCCAGTCAAAAGATTGCATTTTACGGGGGATTATTGGATAAACATTTTGATATATGTATAATCCATCTAATACATTGTCCAATTCTGCTTTCCTGTAGAGTAAGCGGTTCAAAAATACATCATATGTATATCTTACTCCCTTACTCGCGATTTTGGACCAGATGCCACCGATACTTTTTGTGACAACGTTTCTTCTATGTGATGTCCAGTCTATATGTTGTTTGGTTAGTAGTTATACAGTATTGAGCGGGAACAAATTAATTCAAAATACTTGTATATTGAAAAGAAATGCAGTAATATATGAAAAAATTGTCATTTTACATAAAACATTATTTTTGGTAAAATAGACTGCTGAAAAAGAATACAACTATGCATTTAAGTATAAGTATAAGGGCTTGCAGCCGCAAAAGGCACAAATGTATAAAAAGGCAATGAAAATTGTATGGATCCAGATGCATGCTATACATTCTGATCGTTAATTGCCTGTCATAAAACCCTTCAACCTAAGATTATAATAATGCCAATAAAAGATTACTTGCATTTTTGTCATATCAAAGTGCAAACGAGCGACAAGTGCGATCCACCTGTTTCATTCAAGCCCACCGCAGGCATGCCAAAAAAACAAAGACCGTGCCATTGATTTACGCCCCCATTGATAAAAATATCTCTGCCTTACGACACACCCTTGATCAGCTCATTCGCACACATTCGTGTGCGTTTATATGTGTGTGGGTAGAGTTCGAAATTCACAAATGCCAAAAACTTCAAATTTTGTCGAATTTGCATCGGTGCCTGCCCGACAGGCAACCAACACGCACACAAACGCATTAATGCTTCCATCCATATAGAAAGGTGTGTTAGTGTTCGTGGTTGGCCGACCCAAAAAGTTATCATGCACACATGCTAGCGATCAGGTACCCTTACCCCTACAACAAGCATGGAAAATATCAATTTTGCACATGAACAGGCCAAACCCTTTAATAATTTTACACAACTGCTTACTTGAAAAAGTGTGCGTCAATTTTTGGTCTTTTCTTAAATTCTTCGACAAGCCGACGATGAATTACCCTTGCAGAAATACGACTTAGATATTTTTGTATTTCAAGCAAAATAGGTCCCTACAGTAAACAGAAAATAAATATATAAATTTTTTATTTAGGTCAATTAATTGTGTATAAAATAAAATTTGATCAAATTCTTCTCATCATGCCTGACTGGACGAAGAAATACATGATAGAGCATTTAAATGTGAGTGCCTATTGCTACCACAGGCACAAAAGGCACACAATTTTTTAGAAATAACCTCTGGCTCGCGACAAACGCCGCGATCTACTTATCGCACATCCACACAACACAAACGTATGAATGTTTGTAGATCTCGGGGTTTTGTGGGAAGCTATGCAGGGAGAAAGAGATGGATGCAAGTGCGCGAAGCAATGAGTGAGAGCGAGGCACATGCATACACATATATGTTTTTGGGCTGTAATGATTTAAAAATGGCATACATACATATATTAGGAAAACGCATCAGCCGCGACGTTGTGCGCTGAGCGAGATGCGGCTTCATACTGAACGTTCGGCTTTTGAGGCCGGCGTTCGGCTGCCACTCTCAGCAGTCTCAGCAGTGTCTGGGCACACTAAAATGGTCGCAGGTACCATTGGGGTCGCCTCGTTTAGATTTTTCATGTTTCGATTAAAATGGTCATTTGGTATGTCTATACATTGTATGGTTAGTGCTTTTACTTATTTTCACAAGGTGGCATCTTTATGTTAGCATTCTTCATAAGTTGGCAGCCCCTAACATAGCGGCACTTTTAATTACCAATAAGAAAAAATTCTAAAGGGCTCCAGGAATCGCAAAATGGTAATATTTTATTTTTCGATTAATTGTGCTTAAGCGTTGTTTTACTTTTATATTTTTATATTTAAGGGTCCGCGACTCTGGCACATATGAGGAAATCCGTCTACAGTTATCATTGCAAGTGATTGGCAACAACGCCTGTGGCATGGTATTGCACGGCACGGCTTGTCGTCCAACAGTGAAAGCCAATAAAATCTTTGCAATTTTTTCACAGTGATGGCACATTATTAGGCATATATGCAAAGTCTAAACAAACGTAGACAATTTAAATAGTTTGTGCTGTATATATCTTAATTATTTATTGCTTTATTTGATCAGTTAAAATCATTTCCTTTAGTTTTAAGTGCAATATGTTAATATATGTATCATATAAGGAAATGTTTATATTATGTTTAAAAAAATGTAACATACAAAACAATGGGGTGCTAAAGCCGTAGAGCAAGCGCTGTTAAGGCCTAATAAAACACTCGTTTGTGCAATTGGGATAATATTTGCAAATGGGGTTTGCTATGGTCGGTATCACAGGTATCACATGCGAGGCTCATATGTAAACAAACGTATTAATAACAATTAAATAAGATTAGTATTTTTCATACGTTGCACTCACATTGAATTTATACGTTGGGTGCAAATAACATACATGCACTTGTCGGCAAATTTACAGTTGGAGAAGGAATTTCATGGAGGAAATTGTTGAATCCACGTTGACGCTAACTGCGCACACAAAATAACTAAGTGAAAATTTGAGTAGATCAATATATTATTTAAAAATTAAATATTTAAATGGACTGAATGCCACACCAATAACAGACTCTGTTAGCAAATTGAGGCATACGTGATTATGATTTCGCGGTTATTACAGTTTGTTAATTAACAAAATATATGTTCTCATTCCACGCCACCATTAGAGGTGGTAGGAAGAGTTAACAGCGCGTTTTTTTTATGTGGTATCCCCAGTAGGCTTAGTCCACAATACATAGGTATTTATAAATTTACAATATTTATAAATACATCAACTATTATAAACTATTACTATGACTATTTTTAATATTAATAACAAATAAATTGAGATGAAAACAAAAGAATGTGTATTCACACATAATAACAAAGTGCATATATTAAAATATTGTCATGCTTAAATATTTTACTCTGCACCACAGCATGTGATGGGGTGATGAGTTTTATTTCTGTAAACATAAACATACATTGCCATTGGCATGATCAGCTGATCGCAATCAGCTTGAATAGGCAGCACTGCACCATAACATTTATGCAATTACATATGATCAGCGGAGGTTAATAACATAACCAGAGTGACCAAGACCTATGTTAATGACGCCGTTGCGAACGAAAATATCGTGTCTTGGGTGAATGCTAAATTGCTTCTTTTAGTTTTGGCGAGGCGTCATTCTTTTCCATTTTAATCGCCAACGAGTACAGTCGGTTTAGATTGCTTTAAAAATTATAAAATTCAATTTTTCACGTGGGCGTAATAAACCCACGTGTATCGGCACTCAAGCTCAAAAAAAAAAAAAATAATTAAATAAAAGGGAAGGAAAAAAGGTCCAAGGTCCCCAGAAAGAAAAGGGGTAATATAGACATCATGCGCTCCCAAGAGCTTGGCTATAACATTTCACCGGAATAAAGAAAATTTTCAGAATTCGGACACTGACAAATATTCACTAAAGGATCGTTACTGGAGTCGTGGGGTGCCTTTCCTGTGTGTGGTAGTCGTAGGAAGGTGCAGGCTAAAGCGCGGGGCTGCGTTATTGCGTGCCAAAAAGAAAAATTACGCATAACGCGTAGTCCTTATCGGAGCCAAAGCCAAGACCCCAAAGCACCAAAAAGCGACAATCTACACTGGTAGCAGGGAGCGAATTTCCTAAGGGCGGACCAAGATTTCAGCATCGTCTCATTTTCTGCAGATAAGCTTTGAACCCCGCTAACCAATAGTTCGTGCTGCACGCACAGGCAGACCAACGTGACCACGTGTTCGACCCATTGATTCCCGGACATTCTTGAGCGCAGATCTGGTGGATAGCGAACCAGCGCGCACCCTCACTCGGATTTACAACACCTGATATAATTGTTAAACGGCATACTGGCCGTAGGTATAAGCGAAGGGCATAAGTACACATGAAATTTAAATTGCAATTCTTTCCGTTTTATATCGCTGACATTGTCTTTCGATCCTGATTTAGCATGTATATGTCGCTGACTACTATATTTCTACGTTACATAGTTCAAATTAAGAGCCCACAGCACATCATCGTCGTCAACAGGCCTGCTGACATCGTTGGATCATACTAAAGTAGTGAGTACTGTGTGAAAGAACAAAAGATAATAAGCCAACATATCGAATTGTACGTATTGTTTGAATCGCGGTTATAGTCAGCGGGTGTACTCCTAATCAGCCTTCGTAATTACAAATAACTTTTGTGGATCATTCAGATCAGCAGTGATTTAACTTCATATTAGTTTCGAAGTGTAATCTCATTCATGTGTGTTTTTGCCCAGATTGAGTTTAGTTTTATAAAAAAAAAATAGAAAAACGTTGTTCTTCTCGCGTAATGTATAATGAAGTACGATCATGAGTTTAAATCTTCTTTGAATACACTTATATGATAAAATGAAATCTTAATTCCTTTTTGGGCACCTTAGGTAAATAGTATCGCATACATAAGGGTAGTTGCAACGACAATCGCAGATGCAGCTACAGGCAGGGTGGGTGAAGACCGAGGGTAGCCAACATCTTAGCTCCTCGGCTCTATATGATATATTCTGCTTGCAGATCGTAGTCGCTCCTTATATATCGTGGTATTCCGTCCTACCTTAACTCTGTCTACCTTTTTTTTCTTTATTATACTTGACGCGTCGAGTGTGTTAGGGAGCAAAAGAACCCACGCCACTTCCCTGAGCACGGTCGGAACCCGTAGACGGAGTACGCTCCCAATGCACAACACGAGTGTTAGGCAAGACGCGCCCAGCGTAGCCGTCGTGTTCGTCACATGATAAAATAATAAGAAAAATGGCGCCCAACGTGGGGCCTGAACTTCTGCTCTTCCGCTTCTCACCCCCGAGATCCGGAATTGGCCCACAAGAACTTAGGAGAGAGCCGATAGCATTGTTCGTTACATGATTTTTCACGAGCCAATGTGGACGATCCTAAGTTAAATCCATGCTAGTTTTCACCCTTCTTCCTATCCTTATCACAATATACCATCCAAATAATTTTAGTTTCCGTGACGACATTTATCCTCTCTTGGAACTGCTGGTATTCTGATGTCTTTTGTTGGAGCCAATACACATGAAATTTAAATTGCAATTCTTTCCGTTTTATTTCGCTGACATTGTCTTTCGATCCTGATTTAGCATGTATATGTCGCTGACTACTATATTTCTACGTTACATAGTTCAAATTAAGAGCCCACAGCACATCATCGTCGTCAACAGGCCTGCTGACATCGTTGGATCATACTAAAGTAGTGAGTACTGTGTGAAAGAACAAAGGATAATAAGCCAACATATCGAATTGTACGTATTGTTTGAATCGCGGTTATAGTCAGCGGGTGTACTCCTAATCAGCCTTCGTAATTACAAATAACTTTTGTGGATCATTCAGATCAGCAGTGATTTAACTTCATATTAGTTTCGAAGTGTAATCTCATTCATGTGTGTTTTTGCCCAGATTGAGTTTAGTTTTATAAAAAAAAAATAGAAAAACGTTGTTCTTCTCGCGTAATGTATAATGAAGTACGATCATGAGTTTAAATCTTCTTTGAATACACTTATATGATAAAATGAAATCTTAATTCCTTTTTGGGCACCTTAGGTAAATAGTATCGCATACATAAGGGTAGTTGCAACGACAATCGCAGATGCAGCTACAGGCAGGGTGGGTGAAGACCGAGGGTAGCCAACATCTTAGCTCCTCGGCTCTATATGATATATTCTGCTTGCAGATCGTAGTCGCTCCTTATATATCGTGGTATTCCGTCCTACCTTAACTCTGTCTACCTTTTTTTTCTTTATTATACTTGACGCGTCGAGTGTGTTAGGGAGCAAAAGAACCCACGCCACTTCCCTGAGCACGGTCGGAACCCGTAGACGGAGTACGCTCCCAATGCACAACACGAGTGTTAGGCAAGACGCGCCCAGCGTAGCCGTCGTGTTCGTCACATGATAAAATAATAAGAAAAATGGCGCCCAACGTGGGGCCTGAACTTCTGCTCTTCCGCTTCTCACCCCCGAGATCCGGAATTGGCCCACAAGAACTTAGGAGAGAGCCGATAGCATTGTTCGTTACATGATTTGTCACGAGCCAATGTGGACGATCCTAAGTTAAATCCATGCTAGTTTTCACCCTTCTTCCTATCCTTATCACAATATACCATCCAAATAATTTTAGTTTCCGTGACGACATTTATCCTCTCTTGGAACTGCTGGTATTCTGATGTCTTTTGTTGGAGCCAGACCAGGAAGTAAATAGTCGAGCGATTTATTTAGTGGATCAGTTATACTGTTCCACTAGAAATCTTATTATGTTTTCGCCACTTTTGATTCATTTAGGACTTTTAGATCTGATTTCGAGTCGGTTCTCTACCAAGTGATAGAAGGTTGGTAGGGCATAATAACATTCCGTTTGTTCTAGTTGAATTGAGAATTGTTCTGGTTGGGTTATTTCGACTCGTCCCTCTTCAACTTTGTTCAGACAACTCAACACTGATTTAGTAAAATAGTTTGCTTGCTTTTCGTAAGAAGATATATCAAACATAGAGATTTAGATTATGCGATGTATTTACCTAAGGATAAGTCCCATGTTATAAAATGTTATAATATTGTATTAGCATCGAAGTGCCTTAAACCTTTTCTTTCTGCCTTAAAACCGTTTCCGATTTTCATAATTATCGCTCATTAGCGCTTCTCGTATATATCTTAAAATTAAAATCCTTTCGGGAGCAATTCCCATTTAACTCTTTGACCAATTATAATCGATTTATTGATGATGGCTGTCGTTCGTAGTCAGGAAAATTTAACTCTCAGCGAAGCACCTGCAGTGTGTACTATCTGCAATGAATCATCGATTGGTGATGCAGACACTGTAGAAACTCCATGTGCTCATAAATTTCATCGAAATTGCCTAAATCAATGGTTAAGAAGCAATGAGACATGTCCCACTTGCAAACGAGTTTGTAGTCGAGAATTATACGAAGATAGCAGTGACTTGAATGCAGTAGCTTCACAAAGACCTACAAACACGGGGGCCGTTCCTCGGTCCCGAACTATTACCCGAAGTAATGCTCGAAATACTCCTAAAGCCGCCAGAGGTCGTCCTAGTGGGCCGACCAACTCTCGGGAGCAAGCGGGATCGCGAAACACCCAACCTTCTTAGGAATCGCTTGGTTTGTCAGAACAGCGTGTGCAGTTGCTTATCAGTAAGACATTGGAAGCCCATAAGGCTGAAATGGCGTCCTATTTGTCCGAAGAATTAAATGCCGCAGTTAGAAATTTAAACTTGTATCAGGAGCCACGTGAGGAACCCCAATTAGAATGGGAAAATGATTTTCCACGTGATGCACCGCGATCGCACAACGCTTCGAGATTACCGAATGCTAGTGTTCAGTCTGATGCGAGACGTGAATACGCAGTCGATAGGCCCGACAAAATATCGAGTGTCATATCCAATTGGGATGTCAGATTTTCAGGCGTGGCTAGTGATATCTCAGTCGACGACTTTATATATCGCATAAATTGCTTGACTTCACAATGTTTAAATGGCAATTTTAGGTTGTTATATCAGTTTGCCAATTTGCTGTTTACCGGACCAGCTTTGACATTTTTTTGGAGATATCACCGTACGACTGACCAAACAGGCTGGTTCAATTTGTGCACATGCTTGCGAGAAAGATATAAAGACCACAGATCAGACGAAGACATAAAAGACATGGTTAGAAGACGCAAACAACGAGGGTCCGAAAGCTTTGATGAATTTTTAGATACGATTCTTGCCTTGTCAGATGCGTTACGGGAACCAATGTCAGACTCAGAGTTAGTGATCAATGTCAAGCGCAACCTAAAACCAGAATTGAGACACGAACTACTTCATGTAAATACTCCGAGTCTTGCGACATTACGCAAAGAATGTCACAAGCATGAAGCGTTCTATTCGAATTACCTTTCCAAGCCAATTTCTCGACCAATTAAACCACAACGAGTAGTCAACGAGGTAGTCCATGAAGATACCACAATGACGGATCTTACGCAGAATCTGGTAGAAACTGGGGACTTAAATGCTATACATTCTCCGGATAAATTGATTTGCTGGAACTGCGAGGAAAAGGGACACAGATATCAAGAATGTTTAAAAGCGCGTCGTGTATTTTGTTACGGCTGTGGTGCCGTTGACACTTACAAACCCACTTGTAGAAAGTGTAACCCTGCTTCGGAAAACTCTCCGGAGGACTTTCGTCGTCTCTTAAACGCGAATGTCCGTCGTCAATAGCCTCGGATCCAGACTTTAATAAAGATACCTTAACACCTGATTCGACCTTCACACCAGACTTATCAAAACCGTGTCAGACAAAACTTAAACCTTACCACGTCCGTTTACACGAATATTTAGACCGTAGAGCAACTATTTTCGCTTCAGAACCCAAAGTTGAATTTAAGCCTCGTTCGTCAGAGAGACTAAGAAGCCTATGGACTCAGCGACGCTCGCTAAATAAGCATCATATTTCAGCGATTGATCATCGATCAAACGATGTGCGACCGTTCACGAATTTAGAAATATTCAATCAGCATTACTTAGCCTTGTTAGATAGTGGGGCTACGAAAAGCGTGATTGGAGGGAGCTTAGCGAATAAAATTCTCGATTCGAAAATTGACTTTAACAAAATAAAAGGCGATGTGAGAACCGCCGACGGACAAAAACAACATGTTGTAGGTTCCATTTCAATTCCTATCGTTTATAACTCCATTGCAAATAATTTCGAATTCTTAATTGTCCCGTCTATCAAGGAAAACGTTCTCTGTGGAATAGATTTCTGGAGAGCGTTTGGCATTTCAGTACATCATTCGAATACATTGAACTCAGTGGATTTCGAAGAAGTGGAGTCGAATCAGTTGTCGTTAACACTAGCCCAAAAGAAACGCTTACAATCAGTAATCACTTCCTTTCCTTCGTTTGAAATTGATGGTCTAGGAAAGACTACTCTTGTAGAACATATCATCGATACTGGGGACGCCAAGCCCATAAAACAGAGGTTTTATCCGTTATCACCAGCAAGGGAAAAATTGTTGTGCGAAGAAGTAGATAGGATGATCAAGCTTGGAGTCATTGAAGAAGCTCCATATTCCGCATGGTCATCTCCCGCGATATTGATTGTTAAGCCTGGAAAAGTCAGATTTTGTTTAGACTGCCGCAAGGTAAATGAAGTGACCAGTAAGGATGCTTATCCTATACCAAATTTAGATGGCTTGATAAGTAGACTTCCTCCTGTACATTGTGTGTCGAAAATCGATTTAAAAGATGCCTTTTGGCAAATCTCTTTGGATGAATCATCGCGGGCAAAAACCGCATTCACTATCCCGAACAGGCCGCTATATCAATTTAAGCGGATGCCATTCGGATTGTGCAATGCACCGCAGACCATGAGCCGATTGATGGATCAAGTAATTCCTTACGACATGAAAGGTCATGTTATGGTTTATTTGGATGATTTACTTGTACTATCGCAAAGTTTTGATGAACATTTAATTCATTTGGCTGAGATCGCAACACGATTGCGTAGGGCAGGTTTGACCATTAATATCCGTAAAAGTAATTTTTGTCTAACAAAAGTCGAATATCTTGGTTACATCGTAGGTGAAGGCACCTTGCAGCCTAATCCGGCTAAAGTTCAAGCAGTTGCAGATTTTCCAGTGCCGTCAACAAAAAGACAGCTGAGACGATTCCTAGGAATGACCGGTTGGTATCAACGGTTTATCCCTCAGTATTCGTCGATTATCTTTCACCTAACAGAATTGCTAAAGGGCACGTCATTTGCTTGGAATGATAATGCTCAAATTTCGTTTGAAGAAATCAAAAGAAAATTATCCTCAGCACCGTTCTTGATAAACGCAAACTATGAGAAGCCGTTTATAGTCCAATGCGACGCTTCCATGCATGGCGTGGGCGGTCTGTTAGCCCAATGTGATGAGTCAGGAATCGAGCGACCCATCGCATACATGTCGAAAAAAACTAAATAAAGCGCAACGAAATTATTCCGTTACGGAACTCGAATGTCTTGCCGTTGTATTGGCTGTAAGAAAATTTCGCATGTACATCGAAGGACACGATTTTAAAGTCGTGACTGATCATGCAAGTTTACGTTGGCTAATGAACCAAAAAGATCTAAGTGGTAGACTAGCTAGATGGTCATTCAAATTGCAAGGATATAATTTTTCTATCGAACATCGCAAGGGTAGTGAGAATGTGGTCGCAGACACGCTTTCCCGTGCCTTTGAGCCAGCAGACGAAGTAGCTGCGGTGGACCTAGAGGTATACCCTGAAATCGACTTGTCTTCGGAGGCATTTCGATCCAACGAATACTGCCGGCTAAGAAATAATATTATTCGTTCCAATTTGCCAGATTTTCGAGTGGTAGATGATTATATATATTTCCGAAATGAACCCTCAGCTAGTAGTGTAGATGAGAACATGGAGGGTTGGAAATTATTTGTGCCATCTGAATTACGCTTAAATGTTATGAAAGCAGCACATGATCAACCAACATCCGCGCATTGTGGGATGGCCAAATGTTTGGAATGTATTCGCAGACATTTGTACTGGCCGAACATGGTGGTTGACGTACGCGAGTACATACGCCACTGCGAGTTCTGTCAAACGTCGAAAGTTCCTAATCGATGCCTCAAACCAACCATGGGAAACCAAGTGGTCAGCGAAAGACCTTTCCAAAGGTTATATGTCGACTTTGTTGGTCCGTACCCGCCATCAAAAAAACGAAACATTGGTATATTCGTCATTCTGGATCACTACTCAAAGTTCACATTTCTCAAGCCCATAAAAAGGCTCAGTGCCAAAGTAGTGGTAGATATACTGCAAGAAGATATTTTTGACTGTTTTGGAGTACCCGAGATAATAGTGAGTGACAATGGCACTCAATTTAAAAGCCTGGAATTCTCCTCACTCTTGTCGAAGTACGGCATACAGCATATGTGTACCGGTGTATACTCGCCACAGGTAAACGCGGTGGAAAGAGTTAATCGTTCGATTAATGCTGCTTTGCGCACATATATTCGGTCCGACCAAAGCCTATGGGATGTATACATTAGCAGTATAAATAGTTCGTTACGAAACACCATACACCAATCTATTGGGATTTCTCCATACTTCGTTGTGTTTGGGCAAAATATGATAAAGCACGGCAATGATTACAAGTTGCTCAAAAGCCTGAACATGCTGAATGAAGGGCAATTAAAACTCGATCGAGCAGACGAATTTCCCTTAATACGTTCTAATATTCAAAAACACATGGATAAGGCATATGAAAAGAATTTGCGAACGTATAACTTACGCACACGCCCTCGTTCTTTTGAAGTCGGTCAAATAGTAATAAAACGCAACTTCGTTTTAAGCAATTTGGCTAAGCATTTCAACGCAAAACTTGCACCAGTTGGAACTAAGGCACGTATCAAACGAAAAATTGGTAATTGTATATATTTGTTAGAAGACCTCAAGGGAAAAGAACTTGGTCATTACCATGCTAAAGACATTTGGGAATGTAAGTAATCACCCCTTTTTCAGCTTTTATCTCAGTATTAGTTAATCCTTTCGATTAAACCTGCGTTGTGATGGGGTGATGAGTTTTATTTCTGTAAACATAAACATACATTGCCATTGGCATGATCAGCTGATCGCAATCAGCTTGAATAGGCAGCACTGCACCATAACATTTATGCAATTACATATGATCAGCGGAGGTTAATAACATAACCAGAGTGACCAAGACCTATGTTAATGACGCCGTTGCGAACGAAAATATCGTGTCTTGGGTGAATGCTAAATTGCTTCTTTTAGTTTTGGCGAGGCGTCATTCTTTTCCATTTTAATCGCCAACGAGTACAGTCGGTTTAGATTGCTTTAAAAATTATAAAATTCAATTTTTCACGTGGGCGTAATAAACCCACGTGTATCGGCACTCAAGCTCAAAAAAAAAAAAAAATAATTAAATAAAAGGGAAGGAAAAAAGGTCCAAGGTCCCCAGAAAGAAAAGGGTTAATATAGACATCATGCGCTCCCAAGAACTTGGCTATAACATTTCACCGGAATAAAGAAAATTTTCAGAATTCGGACACTGACAAATATTCACTAAAGGATCGTTACTGGAGTCGTGGGGTGCCTTTCCTGTGTGTGGTAGTCGTAGGAAGGTGCAGGCTAAAGCGCGGGGCTGCGTTATTGCGTGTCAAAAAGAAAAATTACGCATAACGCGTAGTCCTTATCGGAGCCAAAGCCAAGACCCCAAAGCACCAAAAAGCGACAATCTACACTGGTAGCAGGGAGCGAATTTCCTAAGGGCGGACCAAGATTTCAGCATCGTCTCATTTTCTGCAGATAAGCTTTGAACCCCGCTAACCAATAGTTCGTGCTACACGCACAGGCAGACCAACGTGACCACGTGTTCGACCCATTGATTCCCGGACATTCTTGAGCGCAGATCTGGTGGATAGCGAACCAGCGCGCACCCTCACTCGGATTTACAACACCTGATATAATTGTTAAACGGCATACTGGCCGTAGGTATAAGCGAAGGGCATAAGTACACATGAAATTTAAATTGCAATTCTTTCCGTTTTATATCGCTGACATTGTCTTTCGATCCTGATTTAGCATGTATATGTCGCTGACTACTATATTTCTACGTTACATAGTTCAAATTAAGAGCCCACAGCACATCATCGTCGTCAACAGGCCTGCTGACATCGTTGGATCATACTAAAGTAGTGAGTACTGTGTGAAAGAACAAAGGATAATAAGCCAACATATCGAATTGTACGTATTGTTTGAATCGCGGTTATAGTCAGCGGGTGTACTCCTAATCAGCCTTCGTAATTACAAATAACTTTTGTGGATCATTCAGATCAGCAGTGATTTAACTTCATATTAGTTTCGAAGTGTAATCTCATTCATGTGTGTTTTTGCCCAGATTGAGTTTAGTTTTATAAAAAAAAAATAGAAAAACGTTGTTCTTCTCGCGTAATGTATAATGAAGTACGATCATGAGTTTAAATCTTCTTTGAATACACTTATATGATAAAATGAAATCTTAATTCCTTTTTGGGCACCTTAGGTAAATAGTATCGCATACATAAGGGTAGTTGCAACGACAATCGCAGATGCAGCTACAGGCAGGGTGGGTGAAGACCGAGGGTAGCCAACATCTTAGCTCCTCGGCTCTATATGATATATTCTGCTTGCAGATCGTAGTCGCTCCTTATATATCGTGGTATTCCGTCCTACCTTAACTCTGTCTACCTTTTTTTTCTTTATTATACTTGACGCGTCGAGTGTGTTAGGGAGCAAAAGAACCCACGCCACTTCCCTGAGCACGGTCGGAACCCGTAGACGGAGTACGCTCCCAATGCACAACACGAGTGTTAGGCAAGACGCGCCCAGCGTAGCCGTCGTGTTCGTCACATGATAAAATAATAAGAAAAATGGCGCCCAACGTGGGGCCTGAACTTCTGCTCTTCCGCTTCTCACCCCCGAGATCCGGAATTGGCCCACAAGAACTTAGGAGAGAGCCGATAGCATTGTTCGTTACATGATTTGTCACGAGCCAATGTGGACGATCCTAAGTTAAATCCATGCTAGTTTTCACCCTTCTTCCTATCCTTATCACAATATACCATCCAAATAATTTTAGTTTCCGTGACGACATTTATCCTCTCTTGGAACTGCTGGTATTCTGATGTCTTTTGTTGGAGCCAGACCAGGAAGTAAATAGTCGAGCGATTTATTTAGTGGATCAGTTATACTGTTCCACTAGAAATCTTATTATGTTTTCGCCACTTTTGATTCATTTAGGACTTTTAGATCTGATTTCGAGTCGGTTCTCTACCAAGTGATAGAAGGTTGGTAGGGCATAATAACATTCCGTTTGTTCTAGTTGAATTGAGAATTGTTCTGGTTGGGTTATTTCGACTCGTCCCTCTTCAACTTTGTTCAGACAACTCAACACTGATTTAGTAAAATAGTTTGCTTGCTTTTCGTAAGAAGATATATCAAACATAGAGATTTAGATTATGCGATGTATTTACCTAAGGATAAGTCCCATGTTATAAAATGTTATAATATTGTATTAGCATCGAAGTGCCTTAAACCTTTTCTTTCTGCCTTAAAACCGTTTCCGATTTTCATAATTATCGCTCATTAGCGCTTCTCGTATATATCTTAAAATTAAAATCCTTTCGGGAGCAATTCCCATTTAACTCTTTGACCAATTATAATCGATTTATTGATGATGGCTGTCGTTCGTAGTCAGGAAAATTTAACTCTCAGCGAAGCACCTGCAGTGTGTACTATCTGCAATGAATCATCGATTGGTGATGCAGACACTGTAGAAACTCCATGTGCTCATAAATTTCATCGAAATTGCCTAAATCAATGGTTAAGAAGCAATGAGACATGTCCCACTTGCAAACGAGTTTGTAGTCGAGAATTATACGAAGATAGCAGTGACTTGAATGCAGTAGCTTCACAAAGACCTACAAACACGGGGGCCGTTCCTCGGTCCCGAACTATTACCCGAAGTAATGCTCGAAATACTCCTAAAGCCGCCAGAGGTCGTCCTAGTGGGCCGACCAACTCTCGGGAGCAAGCGGGATCGCGAAACACCCAACCTTCTTAGGAATCGCTTGGTTTGTCAGAACAGCGTGTGCAGTTGCTTATCAGTAAGACATTGGAAGCCCATAAGGCTGAAATGGCGTCCTATTTGTCCGAAGAATTAAATGCCGCAGTTAGAAATTTAAACTTGTATCAGGAGCCACGTGAGGAACCCCAATTAGAATGGGAAAATGATTTTCCACGTGATGCACCGCGATCGCACAACGCTTCGAGATTACCGAATGCTAGTGTTCAGTCTGATGCGAGACGTGAATACGCAGTCGATAGGCCCGACAAAATATCGAGTGTCATATCCAATTGGGATGTCAGATTTTCAGGCGTGGCTAGTGATATCTCAGTCGACGACTTTATATATCGCATAAATTGCTTGACTTCACAATGTTTAAATGGCAATTTTAGGTTGTTATATCAGTTTGCCAATTTGCTGTTTACCGGACCAGCTTTGACATTTTTTTGGAGATATCACCGTACGACTGACCAAACAGGCTGGTTCAATTTGTGCACATGCTTGCGAGAAAGATATAAAGACCACAGATCAGACGAAGACATAAAAGACATGGTTAGAAGACGCAAACAACGAGGGTCCGAAAGCTTTGATGAATTTTTAGATACGATTCTTGCCTTGTCAGATGCGTTACGGGAACCAATGTCAGACTCAGAGTTAGTGATCAATGTCAAGCGCAACCTAAAACCAGAATTGAGACACGAACTACTTCATGTAAATACTCCGAGTCTTGCGACATTACGCAAAGAATGTCACAAGCATGAAGCGTTCTATTCGAATTACCTTTCCAAGCCAATTTCTCGACCAATTAAACCACAACGAGTAGTCAACGAGGTAGTCCATGAAGATACCACAATGACGGATCTTACGCAGAATCTGGTAGAAACTGGGGACTTAAATGCTATACATTCTCCGGATAAATTGATTTGCTGGAACTGCGAGGAAAAGGGACACAGATATCAAGAATGTTTAAAAGCGCGTCGTGTATTTTGTTACGGCTGTGGTGCCGTTGACACTTACAAACCCACTTGTAGAAAGTGTAACCCTGCTTCGGAAAACTCTCCGGAGGACTTTCGTCGTCTCTTAAACGCGAATGTCCGTCGTCAATAGCCTCGGATCCAGACTTTAATAAAGATACCTTAACACCTGATTCGACCTTCACACCAGACTTATCAAAACCGTGTCAGACAAAACTTAAACCTTACCACGTCCGTTTACACGAATATTTAGACCGTAGAGCAACTATTTTCGCTTCAGAACCCAAAGTTGAATTTAAGCCTCGTTCGTCAGAGAGACTAAGAAGCCTATGGACTCAGCGACGCTCGCTAAATAAGCATCATATTTCAGCGATTGATCATCGATCAAACGATGTGCGACCGTTCACGAATTTAGAAATATTCAATCAGCATTACTTAGCCTTGTTAGATAGTGGGGCTACGAAAAGCGTGATTGGAGGGAGCTTAGCGAATAAAATTCTCGATTCGAAAATTGACTTTAACAAAATAAAAGGCGATGTGAGAACCGCCGACGGACAAAAACAACATGTTGTAGGTTCCATTTCAATTCCTATCGTTTATAACTCCATTGCAAATAATTTCGAATTCTTAATTGTCCCGTCTATCAAGGAAAACGTTCTCTGTGGAATAGATTTCTGGAGAGCGTTTGGCATTTCAGTACATCATTCGAATACATTGAACTCAGTGGATTTCGAAGAAGTGGAGTCGAATCAGTTGTCGTTAACACTAGCCCAAAAGAAACGCTTACAATCAGTAATCACTTCCTTTCCTTCGTTTGAAATTGATGGTCTAGGAAAGACTACTCTTGTAGAACATATCATCGATACTGGGGACGCCAAGCCCATAAAACAGAGGTTTTATCCGTTATCACCAGCAAGGGAAAAATTGTTGTGCGAAGAAGTAGATAGGATGATCAAGCTTGGAGTCATTGAAGAAGCTCCATATTCCGCATGGTCATCTCCCGCGATATTGATTGTTAAGCCTGGAAAAGTCAGATTTTGTTTAGACTGCCGCAAGGTAAATGAAGTGACCAGTAAGGATGCTTATCCTATACCAAATTTAGATGGCTTGATAAGTAGACTTCCTCCTGTACATTGTGTGTCGAAAATCGATTTAAAAGATGCCTTTTGGCAAATCTCTTTGGATGAATCATCGCGGGCAAAAACCGCATTCACTATCCCGAACAGGCCGCTATATCAATTTAAGCGGATGCCATTCGGATTGTGCAATGCACCGCAGACCATGAGCCGATTGATGGATCAAGTAATTCCTTACGACATGAAAGGTCATGTTATGGTTTATTTGGATGATTAACTTGTACTATCGCAAAGTTTTGATGAACATTTAATTCATTTGGCTGAGATCGCAACACGATTGCGTAGGGCAGGTTTGACCATTAATATCCGTAAAAGTAATTTTTGTCTAACAAAAGTCGAATATCTTGGTTACATCGTAGGTGAAGGCACCTTGCAGCCTAATCCGGCTAAAGTTCAAGCAGTTGCAGATTTTCCAGTGCCGTCAACAAAAAGACAGCTGAGACGATTCCTAGGAATGACCGGTTGGTATCAACGGTTTATCCCTCAGTATTCGTCGATTATCTTTCACCTAACAGAATTGCTAAAGGGCACGTCATTTGCTTGGAATGATAATGCTCAAATTTCGTTTGAAGAAATCAAAAGAAAATTATCCTCAGCACCGTTCTTGATAAACGCAAACTATGAGAAGCCGTTTATAGTCCAATGCGACGCTTCCATGCATGGCGTGGGCGGTCTGTTAGCCCAATGTGATGAGTCAGGAATCGAGCGACCCATCGCATACATGTCGAAAAAACTAAATAAAGCGCAACGAAATTATTCCGTTACGGAACTCGAATGTCTTGCCGTTGTATTGGCTGTAAGAAAATTTCGCATGTACATCGAAGGACACGATTTTAAAGTCGTGACTGATCATGCAAGTTTACGTTGGCTAATGAACCAAAAAGATCTAAGTGGTAGACTAGCTAGATGGTCATTCAAATTGCAAGGATATAATTTTTCTATCGAACATCGCAAGGGTAGTGAGAATGTGGTCGCAGACACGCTTTCCCGTGCCTTTGAGCCAGCAGACGAAGTAGCTGCGGTGGACCTAGAGGTATACCCTGAAATCGACTTGTCTTCGGAGGCATTTCGATCCAACGAATACTGCCGGCTAAGAAATAATATTATTCGTTCCAATTTGCCAGATTTTCGAGTGGTAGATGATTATATATATTTCCGAAATGAACCCTCAGCTAGTAGTGTAGATGAGAACATGGAGGGTTGGAAATTATTTGTGCCATCTGAATTACGCTTAAATGTTATGAAAGCAGCACATGATCAACCAACATCCGCGCATTGTGGGATGGCCAAATGTTTGGAATGTATTCGCAGACATTTGTACTGGCCGAACATGGTGGTTGACGTACGCGAGTACATACGCCACTGCGAGTTCTGTCAAACGTCGAAAGTTCCTAATCGATGCCTCAAACCAACCATGGGAAACCAAGTGGTCAGCGAAAGACCTTTCCAAAGGTTATATGTCGACTTTGTTGGTCCGTACCCGCCATCAAAAAAACGAAACATTGGTATATTCGTCATTCTGGATCACTACTCAAAGTTCACATTTCTCAAGCCCATAAAAAGGCTCAGTGCCAAAGTAGTGGTAGATATACTGCAAGAAGATATTTTTGACTGTTTTGGAGTACCCGAGATAATAGTGAGTGACAATGGCACTCAATTTAAAAGCCTGGAATTCTCCTCACTCTTGTCGAAGTACGGCATACAGCATATGTGTACCGGTGTATACTCGCCACAGGTAAACGCGGTGGAAAGAGTTAATCGTTCGATTAATGCTGCTTTGCGCACATATATTCGGTCCGACCAAAGCCTATGGGATGTATACATTAGCAGTATAAATAGTTCGTTACGAAACACCATACACCAATCTATTGGGATTTCTCCATACTTCGTTGTGTTTGGGCAAAATATGATAAAGCACGGCAATGATTACAAGTTGCTCAAAAGCCTGAACATGCTGAATGAAGGGCAATTAAAACTCGATCGAGCAGACGAATTTCCCTTAATACGTTCTAATATTCAAAAACACATGGATAAGGCATATGAAAAGAATTTGCGAACGTATAACTTACGCACACGCCCTCGTTCTTTTGAAGTCGGTCAAATAGTAATAAAACGCAACTTCGTTTTAAGCAATTTGGCTAAGCATTTCAACGCAAAACTTGCACCAGTTGGAACTAAGGCACGTATCAAACGAAAAATTGGTAATTGTATATATTTGTTAGAAGACCTCAAGGGAAAAGAACTTGGTCATTACCATGCTAAAGACATTTGGGAATGTAAGTAATCACCCCTTTTTCAGCTTTTATCTCAGTATTAGTTAATCCTTTCGATTAAACCTGCGTTGTGATGGGGTGATGAGTTTTATTTCTGTAAACATAAACATACATTGCCATTGGCATGATCAGCTGATCGCAATCAGCTTGAATAGGCAGCACTGCACCATAACATTTATGCAATTACATATGATCAGCGGAGGTTAATAACATAACCAGAGTGACCAAGACCTATGTTAATGACGCCGTTGCGAACGAAAATATCGTGTCTTGGGTGAATGCTAAATTGCTTCTTTTAGTTTTGGCGAGGCGTCATTCTTTTCCATTTTAATCGCCAACGAGTACAGTCGGTTTAGATTGCTTTAAAAATTATAAAATTCAATTTTTCACGTGGGCGTAATAAACCCACGTGTATCGGCACTCAAGCTCAAAAAAAAAAAAAAAATAATTAAATAAAAGGGAAGGAAAAAAGGTCCAAGGTCCCCAGAAAGAAAAGGGTTAATATAGACATCATGCGCTCCCAAGAACTTGGCTATAACATTTCACCGGAATAAAGAAAATTTTCAGAATTCGGACACTGACAAATATTCACTAAAGGATCGTTACTGGAGTCGTGGGGTGCCTTTCCTGTGTGTGGTAGTCGTAGGAAGGTGCAGGCTAAAGCGCGGGGCTGCGTTATTGCGTGTCAAAAAGAAAAATTACGCATAACGCGTAGTCCTTATCGGAGCCAAAGCCAAGACCCCAAAGCACCAAAAAGCGACAATCTACACTGGTAGCAGGGAGCGAATTTCCTAAGGGCGGACCAAGATTTCAGCATCGTCTCATTTTCTGCAGATAAGCTTTGAACCCCGCTAACCAATAGTTCGTGCTGCACGCACAGGCAGACCAACGTGACCACGTGTTCGACCCATTGATTCCCGGACATTCTTGAGCGCAGATCTGGTGGATAGCGAACCAGCGCGCACCCTCACTCGGATTTACAACACCTGATATAATTGTTAAACGGCATACTGGCCGTAGGTATAAGCGAAGGGCATAAGTACACATGAAATTTAAATTGCAATTCTTTCCGTTTTATATCGCTGACATTGTCTTTCGATCCTGATTTAGCATGTATATGTCGCTGACTACTATATTTCTACGTTACATAGTTCAAATTAAGAGCCCACAGCACATCATCGTCGTCAACAGGCCTGCTGACATCGTTGGATCATACTAAAGTAGTGAGTACTGTGTGAAAGAACAAAAGATAATAAGCCAACATATCGAATTGTATGTATTGTTTGAATCGCGGTTATAGTCAGCGGGTGTACTCCTAATCAGCCTTCGTAATTACAAATAACTTTTGTGGATCATTCAGATCAGCAGTGATTTAACTTCATATTAGTTTCGAAGTGTAATCTCATTCATGTGTGTTTTTGCCCAGATTGAGTTTAGTTTTATAAAAAAAAAATAGAAAAACGTTGTTCTTCTCGCGTAATGTATAATGAAGTACGATCATGAGTTTAAATCTTCTTTGAATACACTTATATGATAAAATGAAATCTTAATTCCTTTTTGGGCACCTTAGGTAAATAGTATCGCATACATAAGGGTAGTTGCAACGACAATCGCAGATGCAGCTACAGGCAGGGTGGGTGAAGACCGAGGGTAGCCAACATGTTAGCTCCTCGGCTCTATATGATATATTCTGCTTGCAGATCGTAGTCGCTCCTTATATATCGTGGTATTCCGTCCTACCTTAACTCTGTCTACCTTTTTTTTCTTTATTATACTTGACGCGTCGAGTGTGTTAGGGAGCAAAAGAACCCACGCCACTTCCCTGAGCACGGTCGGAACCCGTAGACGGAGTACGCTCCCAATGCACAACACGAGTGTTAGGCAAGACGCGCCCAGCGTAGCCGTCGTGTTCGTCACAAGCATATTTAAAGCTGCACCAAAATATATCTTAAAATTTGCATGCTGACACTTAACGATATAAGTACACTTGTTGAGAATCAAAATATAAACCGAACTATGACGTGAACTTCTACTTAACTATTGAGGGTGGTCTCACTCATTGTCAAGAACACTTTGCAAGTATGGAAATAAGCTGGTCGTATCTATGTAAAGCTCACATAACTTGCCAATAATAATTGTTTGAACATTTTGATATTGTTTTCTGACACATTTATCACATATAAACCGATCGCATTTGGGGCAGCGAGATTCTAAAGATCCTTTACTCTTAAACGAGCAGTGCAAACATAAATCATTTAATGAATCTCCTAAATTGAGAATTTTATTAAATATTTCATTTCTCAATAGTTCATTAGACTTTAAATTTGTAAGTGCACACACTTTAAATTTGGAAGTGCAGAGTTTGACCAAAGACAATATAAACACTAAGATGAGTAACGCCATACAACAAAATGCTACTATGCAGCTTGATTTTTTGAAAATTGAGAACGAAAACGAAATCTGTAGCATTGCGCTCTCACAGCCGAGAGAACAAAAAAGCTAAAAATAGAATTTGGTTTCAGCTTCGGCTCTGTGACGGCCGTGCAAGTTATTATGTTTGTATGCGTGTGAATATACATACATAACAGCATATTTGAATGCGTTGTTATTCACTGCTCTGGCTTTAGCTGGCAAGAAATTAATTTTGCTAGTTTTCTAGCGCAAATTATGACTTATCCCAAATTTGTGTTGATATATGAATGCAATTTGTGTACTGAGGTTGGCTCCGCAGAAAATATGTATTTTTATGCAAATATTTATGTAATTTTTTATATTTAAAATTATTATTCAAACAATTATTATTTTTAAGTAATACAAAATAAATTAAGGAAATAAAAGTGCAAATTTGTTGTTTTCAAAGATACATTTAAATAATTTTAATTTTATTTTTTTATTTTATTATTTTTTGTTCTAATTGTAAAGAACTAAGTCGCCGCTCGAATTAGCTACCGATGCAAAATCGGTACCCAGGGAACACCGCGAGGAGGCCATTATAATTATAATGGGGTCATAACTAAATATGGCCTTCGAGTCGACTTGAAATGCTTTAATTTAATTAAAATATTTCCATATTCCCCAACAACGTTATTTTATTATAGCAGTTCTTTCTTTTAGATCTGGCATATACCTGCATATTCGTTTTGTAACGTTCATTTATGTGAAAGTATATTAAGTTTTGCTTTCTTTTTATAGCTATCCGTCATCACTGTCCATTTACAATGTTTGAATAGTAAAACTTTAATAAGTTTGTCCAAAAGAGATATTTTATGGGTGAAGCATGAATCATTTTCATCAAACCACGATGAGTAAACACTTTCTTTAGTGCACTTTATACATTGCTCTATAATGCATTTTTATACCCTGAACCCATTAAAAATGGCTATAAGGGTATATTGTATTTGTGCGAAATCCAAATGTATGTAACAGGCAGAAGGAAGCATCTCCGACCCCATAAAGTATATATATTCTTGATCAGCATCAATAGCCGAGTCAATCTAGCCATGTCCGTTTGTCTGTCCGTCCGTCTGTCCGTCCGTCCGTCCGTATGTATGAACGCAAGGATCTCAGAACTCATAAGAGCTAGAGACTTAAAATTATAGATTTAGATGCTCCTAGTTCACGCGCAGATCGAGTTTGTTCCCGATAATCGATAACTTACTCCGTTTTCAAGCAATCGATAAAAATCGATATCGATATCCTATTTTTTGGGCAATTTTGGTAAATAATAAGAGCTAGAGTCACCAAACTTGACATATAGCTTCTAAAATAGAATATATATATGCATTTGATGTTGGAAGAAGAGGGTTCAGGGTATACCCTTGTCGGGAGCTTCCGACTAGAACCTCTTACTTGTTTAATGTTGAGTTGCATCTTATTAGTATTAAAAAATAAATCTGATGGTGCTTTTAAGTTTCCAAAGTCTGTGTCCTTCGAGTAATTTTTTTCAAATATAAATTGTTCTGAAGGTGCTGTTAAAAATTCACTATTTTTAATAAGGTACGTTTGGCATTTTTCGCAATTTGATCCCTTTGCAATATAGCTCACAAAATATCTACTTGATGTCAACTCAATCGGTAAATCATTTGTGAACATATTATCCATATGTTCGACAAAATAGGTTTCAGTAACTTTTTGAATTGTGATAATTTTACAATTGTGATAATGATACTGAAAATTCATTATCAGGCACTACCTTACTTTCATTATTTTCGTAAGGTTCATATATTATTGAATCGAATTGAACATGCAGCATAACATCATCATCAGACTCGCAATTCGATTTTTTGGTAAAATGAAAAATGTGTAATGAAATTAATTTTGCTATAATGATGTTAAATTCATAAACTGATGGGTTTCTACAGTTTCCGCCTTTGGCTCGAACAGATGCAAATATATTTTCAAGTGGATCTTGGTTGATTCGACTTGTTAAAAAAAAAAATTGTCGGGATGGTCTTTAAACAGGTCATCGACAAGTCCAAAAATAGCCTCAGTAATTTGGAGCAAGCCATCAATGCAATATGTCAAATTGCCTTGGTATCTTATATTTCTTAAGTATACCTGCATTTCTTTTAATTTTTTCCAAACTACATTTTCTTTTTGGAGTGCACATTTCATGGGGTTGTTATCATTTAAAACTCTGCTATTCAGGCAATCAAAGTAGTCATTAACTTGTTCAACAAAAGTAGCGGTTGCGTCAGCCACTTCGGAGCTGCTTCGTTGCAATTGCTTGTTTTTATTACAAGTTCTAATAGCCGCTGCTACGGTGTGACTGAAAATTCGCGTAGCCAAACATACTCGCATTAACTCAAACCTTGTTGGATTCACGTGACTTTTCGTTAATTTAGTCATTCTCGTGACTGATCCTTGTTCAAGTTCGTAAAGGTCCCTTATAACGTCGAAATCGACTAATCCATCAGGAGTTTCAAAATTGGCTTTTAGGAGATTATTCCTAATAGATTTAAAAATATGAGGAATGTCATAGAACATATAATATCTCTTATTATTATTATAAAAATATGGTTTCTCCTTTGTCACTTTGAACAATGAGGTACATTTTCTATTATTTCCTCCTTGATCATAGACTACACCCCTTAATGTGAATCCGATATTCTCAGCAATATTTATATTTCTTAAAATAAGGGCTTTCAAGCATTCTCCTTTTATATTTGTTTCAGGAACAAAATAGTTTAAAATAAATTTCCATTTTTTAAAAATGACTCGTAAAACGAAAACGCAAATGTGACTGCCCATTTTGTTAGAACGTTCAAGTAAATGTTCCAAGCCATCAATAGCATCAACAGAGGTATTGTAGGTCCAATTTTTCTCAATTGCAACTTCATCGCATGTAAGAATGCATTCCTTGTCGCATTCGCTTATTCCTTTAATAGCATCTTTAAAAGCCGAGTACAAACATTCGTTGTCTCCAGGCTGTAGCTTTTTAATGCTGTTCCATTTTTGCAAAGACGATGGACTAGGAAGATTTAATTGTAAAGAGTCTCTTAAAAACTTATATGTTGACGTTGACCTGTAAAATATACCCTGTGCGAATAGTTTTTCGGAATCGTTCCATCTTAAACATGTTCCTTTTTTTCTTTCAAAAGCATTTTAATCATCATCGGTTCATTTCCTGTAAGATCCATTTTATCAACTTTTGAAATAAGACTTTCATAAGCGTTGACTTTCAATCTTTTGATCTTTTGTTTTAAATTAGTATTTTCTCTTTTTAATAAGTTGATTCTTATTTTTCTTGCTTCAGCAATTTTTTTAAATGAGAAATATTGCTTTTGATAATATTTAAGCGTCGTTGTGTTTTTATGACACTGGCGACAAATTTCAGCTGGAGACTGTGAACGTTTTCTTTTTCTTGAGGGCGAAATTAAAACATTTAAATAATTTGCTTTACTAGTGCAATTATTACCAGGGTGCACATTCCGATCTGGTATTGTTCCTCGTTTCAGATATCTGCATTCAATTTTTCCGGCGCAAAATAATATTGGCACAAAAAAAAAAACAGATGAGTTCGCAACAAAATCTTCACTAAAGTTACATTTTCAGCCCATTGTTTTAAAATTTATGGATCCCTTTCTGAAAACTTAAATAATTTTATTCCTGGAAAGTCGCGCCTAGATTTTTGGCAGTGACGAAGGCTACACTTGCTGCTACTTATCTGATCTCTTTCTTTCAGCCATTACAAAAATAACACATACAATATATATGCAAAATAATAAAATTATACAATTAAAATCAAAATTATTTGTATTAATATATACAATAAATATAGTATATATAAAGTATATAAATAATTCAGTAAAGCCATAAAAAAGGCTATTATATTAACTTAAGATACTTGCAACTTTTCCAGTCGTATCAAGCAGCAGCAACGGCTAAAAGTGGCAAGCAGAATTCCCTTGAAAGAACGCGACACACCGGCACCCGAAATTTGCGCCAAAAGTATTTCTGCTTTGGATTTTTGCAATTTTGGCACAACACACTAAATTTTAATTGCACACTAATGTTCCGTTAAGTCACTGACACGAATGTTAACTTTTAAATATTCAAAATGCGATCAAATAATATTTTTTCGCAAAATGGAAAAAGTCGGCAGCTCGATGCAATCGTAAGCTATCGATTACATTTTGTGCTCCATATTCGTAAAGCTTTGCGCCTTTTTTGGCATAGAGTTGCAAGTGCAATATCTAAATTTAATTAATAAAATAATTATATTTATGTATACAAATAAATATGTGATTGTTTTTTGTCTCTCTTTTGTTTCTTAATTGGAGAATAAAAATAATATTAATTTAATTTAAAGAAATTATGTAAATATTTGCATCGACTTAAAAATACATATTTTCTGCGGAGCCAACCTCAGTACACAAAATACATTCATATATCAACACAAACAACAACACATTTGGGATAGGTCATGATTTGCGCTAGAAAACTAACAAAATTAATTTCTTGCCAGCTAAAGCCAGAGCAGTGAATAACAACACATACATAAATACTTTATAGTTCTTATGCATGTAAAATTCACGCATACAACGAAAGGTGCACGCACGCTATTGGCTGAGACAAGAACTTTTCTCGAGCATACACTGTCCAAAAAGAAAAGTGATCAATCTATGTGTGCTATCTTCTTAACATAGTTATTGCGCAAGAAGCGCCTTGTGTAAAAATTATATAAGTTCTTAAATTTTCCTGTAAAATTATTTGTTAATATCTAGAGTAATATATCATTTAAATAAAGCATGCATTTCATGGATAAAACACAAGCACTATGCGTCGATCATAAGTTCTAAACTTTTTCGCTCAATGTACTTCGAAAACGAAGCGACGCAAAGCAGCATCGACCAGCTTTGCTGAAGGCAGGCTGACGACTAACTTCGTAGCTCGAGTCAGCATCAGCAAGTCGCGACTTCGGCATTCGTTCGTCTGGTCTTTGGAGAACGAACAACTAGTCGGTAGGCATGCCGTACGAAGCCTCAAAGACCAGATGAAAGGCCAGGCTAGAAATTTTGCGTCGCATTCAAATGTATGGGCGTTACTCATCTTTGTGTTTATATTGTCTTTGGTTTGACACATATCTTTCTACAAATTGTAAAATCAAAATGCCATAATTGTACGCATACGACTGCACATCATGTTGTATTTGAGCCACTGAATAATTTACATTTGGCTTCAAACGTTTCAACATTTGTAAATATAAATTTGTAAATACACGAGTGCTTTTAGAATTCCCAATGGGGTCTAAATATAGTATTTCATGTTTCTTTTGATTTATAGTTAAGACATAAAAATTATTTTTGAAACAATAAGGTACTATTAAAATGGAATTATTTACTAAACAATCTTCAATTTCCTTTTTATTGTAAAAGCAATAATCATTAAGTTGACAAGGCAAATTTATAGAAGATTCCTCTCTATTTTCGTATACAAAGCTGTTCAGCAAGCATCAACAATGAAGTTTGTTAGCCAATTCTGGCCATTTAACGAAAATAAATCCTTAATAATAAGGTAGTGCATAAAACGACTTGAATAGGAATCGCCGTGCACACATTTAAAGAATGATTCACAACTTAAAATGTACAGTTCTGAATTAATGTTTAGCTCACTATGTTGTTTTAAAATAGACAAATCTCTTTTATATTTTCCTTCCATTTTAAAAGCACTTTTGTCTTCTACGATTGTGTAGGAATGGTCATGGCGTATGGATTCTTGCCTTTGTTCTTAAATTTTTAATATTTTAGAAAAATCTTTTTTAAACATACCTACTTTTAATCTTTTATTAAGCGATTTTTTCCAACTTTCCTTGTGCTTGGAAAGTTTCCGGTTGTTAGACATTTCATCGAAAAGTTTTTCAGTTTTTGATTTAAGTTTCTTCTTTGTAGCCCTTACAACTAGTTCATTAAATGGGTTTAGAATACCCGGTTTCGCTAGTTGAACTTGTCTAATAATAGACTTTGGCAACTCATCCAGCTTACGGATAAATCGTCCTAGCTTTAAGCCGTTTTTATTATTTGGCTTGATAATACTGTACTTAAGTGTCTTAAAGAATGATTCTGTGATCCCATTACTGGGCCTGTTTTTTGGATCTATCAATAAAATTACCTATAATATTGGTCCAAAACGGTGCGTAAACAATGTATTTATTTAAAATTAGGTCCAGCATTTCTGTACTTAAATAAATATTTGACGTACAGAAGTTGCTCTTATATTGTGATACAAGTTCTGTAACTTCTGTACGCATTTCTTGAAACTTAAGTTGAAATGGACTTTTTTCGGCAATGGACAGCAAAGTTGGATCATTGAAAACTTCCTTACATTCTCCCAATTTGATTGCGACACATAATTTTGCTGTAGTGGCTCGTACAAGATTGAACGCAGACTTTTGGGATTGTGCGATTTAAATTATACAAAAACTTAAAACAAATTTCAATATACGTCGCAAGATGAATGTTGTTATATTCTTTTAAAATGGCACCAATTATAGCAAAACTAACATCAGTAATAATTCCTTTGCATGAATTTATTTTTTAAGCAAAACTCTCGCAGCTTACATAAAAATCTGACTATTGTTACGGCTGCCTTGTAAAATACGAAAAGTATGTTTGTTTATTTTAACGTAGTCAGAAAGTGTCAGCTGATTCTTAATAATTTACATTTAAGTGGTAACCTTATCTGGTAAGAGAAAATTGTAAATCGGGTGATCTGGCAACGCTAGATGTCAAAAGCATTGGAAGGATCCCGTTGTATACCGATGCTGAGACCAAACCAAATCGCGTGGCGTGACTTCTTTTTAATTTCGGCGAATCTACGAAGCAGACGTGCATTTTAGAGCTACATCAAGTAATCTTTTGCAAGCCAAGAAGACCGGTTGTCTAAAGACACGTGGAAGAAATTTACCACCAACCGAATACTGATCAGTAGGCCAATATAACAGCCGGCGAAGTTTAGGCCGTGTGGTCATAGCCACGGGTGTGAAGTCCACCGTGAGAGCCTGCCACCACGAGTGTGGAATTCTAGAAGAACTTTCTCTATCCACGGAAAGGCGAAAATTTCGACGGAATGCTGTTGGCATAAGTAGCTTTGACGGCCACAGTAACAGCTAAAATTTCACTGTGAAAGGAGCCACAGCACGTATGGCTTCGCATATAGCCTCAATGCTCAGATTTAGACTTTTGGTGAACACGCGTGCTTCTACACCAATGTGAAAATGGACTCTGAAAAACCATCTACATATATATAAGCAGCAGCCCTGCCTTCGTTATGAATTATGCTAAAGAAAACTAACAGCGATTTCAAAATAAGATCTTTGTAAATCCAAATTCTTAATGGTGCAGCGTGGACCGACCAGACGGTAGATCCAGAAGAACGAATGACGGGATGTAATTTTAATTGGAGCGCTGCCCTTGAATTATTCCTAGTATATATAATTTTTTTTTTTTTTTGCAAGCCAAGTTAAACAAATATTAACTGATCATGTTTTTCTTACAATGATTTTTGCAAGGAACGGTATACTTGCTTTTGGAATATAAGCTAATTCATATACGTAAACTAAAGTTTTATTCATTTACAGATGGTGCTGATTTGAGCTCAAACATCACTTTACTAAACCATTTTTCGCCGACATCATTTACAATTCATACTTCATCATATGTAAAACGCTATATTCGCACGTAAGTTGTATCGTATCCTCAATGAACAAAAACAAGTTAATTAAAGACATGATCAAGATAGCATGCTCTTCTAGCATATAAAGTTTCAAAACTTTAAAAATCAGTTCGTTTGAGAAAGAAAACATATATTGTTAAATATAATAGTCGGTATAAGCGTTGATATAATGATCAAGAATAAGATCATTAATATTTCATTAAATGTATCAGTAATATAATGATATTCACTTTGATGTAAATCTCATTTAAGGCATGCAAATGTGGAAGTATAAAAACGGAGTAGAAGCTTAAAATGTAACTAAATAGCACTAAAAGGGACAATCTCATATAATTTTACACACGAGGATTGTCATGGCGTTGCTTTGGTCAGAGCAATTTATAGGGAGGGAAAATTAAGTGTGTAGCCTCAGTTATGCCATCCAACTGAGCCAAAAACTATCGTGAACAATAACGTCTGTCCGCTTTTCAGTTAGTACCGCTTTATAAGCATCAGTCTTGACACGTGTATTTGTTATTTATTGTTTCGGTAGCAGTAGCATTCTTAGGCTATGAGTTTTGTTAGTTTCAAGATCTCACACCCCATCCGGCGAGCTAAGCAACGCTACCAGACGTGTCAAGCAGGAAACGAACACTCATAAGAATAGAGCAGCAATAAGTTAAACAGCCCTAGGTATCATGCATATATCAGTGCACTATTCTAGCCGCCTACAGCCACCAGCGCTACAATACTATATCTGACGGTGTATGATTGGAGAGAATTGCATGTGCGACAGGAAAAATGACTCGAAGTTCTGGAATATGAGCAGCCAATGAATATTAAAATGTACGTTTTTTGACAAAGTTCATTGGCTGCACTACATTTCCAGTAGAGTCAATATGCAGTGTGTGTAGTTTGAAATGGGTCAACAACATACATATTCGTTGTCTGTCCCATAAAAACACTTCTAGTTTAGTAGAAAGAAATGGAATGAAGTCAGCATATCCATTTGAAATCATATCAAAGGTATCTTTAAATGGATCTTTGTCAAAGTCAAATTTTCCATTTTCCTCCGAAATTAAATTTCTATAAGCGGGTAGTTTCTCATTAGTAATCTGATCATTACCGGCTCTCTCGAGACATATTGATTATGTTCATTTTTTTTTTTATCTTAATTCAAACGCAGTTGAGTTTCTA
Source organism: Drosophila virilis (assembly GCF_030788295.1). NCBI lineage: Eukaryota > Metazoa > Arthropoda > Insecta > Diptera > Drosophilidae > Drosophila > Drosophila virilis. The sequence continues at coordinate 27,232,224 of NC_091545.1, forward strand.
ATGGCAGCCTTTGCAGTAACCATATGGAGAAAAAGAGTTTTTGTAAAGTATAATTGTACATAATAAGTACAAAACACATGCATTGTAATGAAATGTGTATGTTTCTTGAAGAATGTGTTCAATGCTTTTTTTTTGGAAAATATCGCACAAAATTGATTTACTGTAGCCATAAATTCTTGGATACTTATTTCAGTATCCAAATTGTTGTAGCCTTAAAGTTTTGCTCGGCAACCTTTCAAATTACTTACTAATTGAACTGTTCTGTGCAAGTTATCATCAAAATTGTGGCATTTTTTTCGAAAGCATTTTAGGGTCGCTTCGACATAGCGCTCTTCTTAATTTTTTTCGATGGGCAGTTAATGGTCTTATCAGAACTGGAATTTGAATTATTATTGTCTATGTTGGACACATCCCTAATAATAATGCTACTTTCTAGGTGTGATGAATTATAAATACCAACATTATTTCCGTCCTACGCTTCCTGTCCTGAGCTTATGTGCTTAGACTGAAACAATAAAAATAATAACGTTAGAATAAAACGAGAAAGAAAGGCTATCTTCGGCACGCCAAAGATCCAAACTTGCAGACCCAAACTTTTTATAATACTTATAGGGAAAATAGGTAATGCCGAGTTTGGTCAAGATATCTTGTATGACAAAAAAGTTTTTCATACAAAAAAGTTTTTAAACTTAATTTTCGACTTTGGTCCGATCCAGCTGGACATATGTGTCGCGTGCAACAGAAAAAGGGACTTCTGCAAAGTTTCATTAAGATAGCTTTAAAACTAAGAGACTAGTTCGCATAGAAATAGACAGACGGACATGGCTATATCGACTCGGCTGTTGATGCTGATCAAGAATATATATACTTTATGGGGTCGGAGACGTCTCCTTCTATGCGTTACCCTTTGCAAGGGTATCATTATTAAAAATATTTAAAGTGATGATTTACTTACACGTTTGAAGCTTTTCTGGATAATCTTTGAGATTATCTGTTAATTGAAAACCTGTCCAATTTCGATCTTTAAGTTTATTGTTGACAATAAGTATTTTAGTTTGAAAATCAGACTTAAATTTTCAATTGCAGATATTTTGTTGTGAATATTGGCATCTTGAATGGCTCTCTAAAATCCAAGGAATAAGTTCTTAGAAAATCAAAGTAATGAGACTCAATTATGTACATACATATACCTTTTTTATTTTGCTATGTGTTTACGTGCCTTGTATACCTTTTTTTCCAAGCATAAATAATCTAATTCCAATGAACCCACTGAACCCATTATAAATGTGTACAAGTTGTACAATTGCTTTGTGGAAATGTACGTAACAAGTGGAAGGAGGTATATGCGATAACTAAAAACTATATTTAGATCTATGTCGACTCGGCTGTTGAAACTGATCATGAATATATATAATTTATGGGGTCGGAGATAAAATTTTAATACCCTCTGCAGGGGGATAACAAATTCACACGAACGCACGCCGTAAGCTGCGCACCTTATGCAACGGCTCTGCTTTTCTTTTACACAAACTTGATTAATATTGGTGGATATTTTCCGATTAAAAAATATATAAATTGCATATTTGGATATATGAATGCCACTTTTCGCTTATTACATACATATATTTGTGCAAAACTATTATAACCCGTTTCACCACACAATTAATCGAAAAATTCAATCATACCATTTTGCGATTCCTGGAGCCATTTGGAGTTTTTTCTTATTTTATTATAATAGCAAGCATGTATATAATTAATTTAAATAATAAGAATATTATATTTGCCGCTATGTTAGGGGCTGCCAACTTATAAAAAATGCTAACATAAAGATGCCACCTTGTGAAAATAAGTAAAAGGAAACATGACGATAAATATTTTGTTAACATGTTATATATATTAAATAAATAGTTTATATATTTGTTTAAACATTCTACAATTTGAGTCATTATATGCTTAAATAAAAATATAGATGCAAAGTATAGATTATTATTGCAAGCCTATTTACAAACTATTCATCACCATGCGTAAAAAGTGTGATCATACCTTTTGAATTATTCACATTTTTCACCGGCTGTCAACTTCATGCTAGCAAAATCATAAGTTGGCAGTACCTAAAATAATGGCGCTGTACGTATGTATACAAAAATACTGTTTAAATGAAATACTGCGCAATTGTCATGCAAGATGGTTCTAGCTTTCATTTTATTTCGCATACATTTTAGTCTTTTTTCCTAGCTTACGGGAATTTCCAATAAATTTCAATAAAAAAGTATTGTCTGAGTAATTTCTATTTTATATGTTACTATATTTTTATTATTTTATTATTATAAATATACATGTGCATAAACATATAGATTTTTAGTGGGACATGTATTCGTATACCACGTACTGCATCCATGGCTGCTGCTGCTGTGGCTGCATCCATTGCTGCTGCTGTGAAACCTGCTGTGGCTGCATCCACTGCTGATGCGGCTGTGGCATTTGCTGCGACTCCTGTGGCTGTGGAGCCTGTGGCATCTGCGGCGCATGTGTAGCGGTTAGCTTTGCCACCTCTGCCGTAAGTCGCTGAAGCTGCGCCTTCACTTTTTATACCCTGAACCCATTAAAAATGGGTATAAGAGTATATTGTATTTGTGCAAAATCCAAATGTGTGTAACAGGCAGAAGGAAGCATCTCTGACCCCATAAAGTATATATATTCTTAATCAGAACCAATAGCCGAGTCGATCTAGCCATGTTCGTCTGTCCGTATTTATAAAAGCAAGGATCTTAGAACCTATAAGAGCTAGAGACTTGAAATTTTAGATTTAGGTGCTCCTAGTGTCTGCGCAGATCGAGATGGTATTCGACAATCGATAACTTACTCCGTTTCCAAACAATCGATGAAAATCGATATCGACATCCTGTTTTTTGAGCAAATTGGGTAAATAATAAGAGCTAGAGCCACCAAACATGGTATGTTGCTCCTAGAATTTTATAGATATGTCAAGTATCTTGCTTTTTATACCTATCGCCACCTCCACGCTACCAGCCCAGAGCTATAAATCAAGTTAAGAACCCAACTTTTATTGCCAACCAATTTAAGCCACAATTTAAATGCAATTGACTTTTTCAGAATACACAAATGTTCTATGGTACAATAAGATATACTGTAGAAAATTTCATAAGGATCGGTTAACAAAAAACGCATTCTAACAGCATGGTAATTGCGACATTTTTATGGAATGCTATTTTAGTTCCTTGTTTTATCATAAGTACTTAATTTTTGGTGTGGCTGTTGTGTAGAGGCATAGCAAATGGTGCGGTCTGTCGCGATTTCGAGCCCTACCGGGGAAAGTATTTTTTTTTTTGCTGGTGTAGCTGTTGAGTAGAGTCGACAGCAAGTAATGCGGTCAGCTGCGAGTTCGAACCCTGCCAAGGGAACTTTTTTTTTATTAATTTATTTGGTGTTGGAATAACAGGTTTCAGGGTATTCCTTAGTCGGGAGCTCCCGACTAGAACCTCTTACTTGTTTTTTTTATAAAATTTGCTTAATTTTGATCATCAGGAACAGCTTAAATTAAATTTGTATAAATATTTACAAGCTACTGGTAAGTGATATATACAAATTTACAGTGGTGACTATATAAATCGATCTGGGAGACCATCGCAATGTCCTCCGCGTTCGAAATCCTCCAATTCTACGCCTATTTAGAAGACGCCTAGCCAGACGATTAGGATGGTTACTCAGTCGCACTATATAGTCACCAATTGACCAATTGTCCGCGCAAGAATACTCACGGACATATATACGGGTAATACATTAGTCACATTAGCAAATTTATTTAAATTAATGCCAATATTCCAACGCTTGGCCAACCTTTCAAATTTGTGAAGATATTGCTGCAGGACATCAGTAGCTTCGTTAACACATTTATTTCTTGATAAGATGGCTGTGTCATCTGCAAACGTGGCGATGGTAAGGTCGTGTGGATCCGCGACTTCAATTGTAGAGCCAGTGGCCATGTCGTAGGTAAAGAGGGTGTAGAGCGTGGGCCCCAGCACACTCCCTTGAGGAACGCCAGCCCCGATGGCCTTTATGTTGGAGTCAAATCCATCGAGTACTACCGAAAATGACCGGTTTTCTTAATAGCTTTGCACAATCAAATAGTTATCACGTGGCAGCAAGAGCTTGATTTTGCATAGTAAATCATGCGAGACTCTGTCGAAGGCTTGTTTTATATCTAAGTACGCTGCCACTACGTATTCTTTGGCTTCGAAACCTTCGAGGATAAAATTCACCACCCTATTTAGCTGTTCCGGTATGCCATGAGATTTTCGGAAAGGGGGGAATTTTTTCTTTAATTCTATTCATAGACAGCAGACAACGCTCGAAGAGTTTTCCAATCGTGTGCAACAAACTAATAGGCCTGTATGAGTCTAGGGACGAGGGGCTCTTTCCGGCCTTATGGATCATGCATATCCTCGCCTTTTTCCATTTCCAACATGCCCCAGTCTCAATACCGCAATAAAGATTAATACTAGGAATAGGACTGCTTTGACTGGCAATGCTTTAAGTCTTCTGTTGTCAATCCCATCTTCGCCAGGACAATTCTTGTCTTAAGTGGTGCTATGTGGTATGATACTTTGTTGGCAGTGATAGGAGCAACTGGGAGGCTTAACTGGCCTGGGCTCCCCGGTGTGAGTTGCATCTCCTGTTCACGTTTGCCGAGCTTGTATTAAAAGGCTTGAAGCGATCCTCCAACTCTTCGGCGAATGCATCTGGCCTCATACAATAGTTTTTTGTATGTCCCAATCCTTGGCATGTGTGGCACAGAAGACACTTTGTTGCCCTATTTGCTTGATTTTCAGCGCACCCTTATTATTAAGCCCGCGAGTTAAATCAATGAAAAAGAAATAATTTTGTATCAGTTCCTCAATAGCCTAACCGTTTTCCTGTTGTTGGACCTTATGAGGACGAGGGTTGTGGAGACGATCGCATATACTCCTCTTTAATGCTATCTTCAGGCGAGGTGCTAGCCAAATTGCGGACGATAACCCCGTAGTCCTTGCTCTTCCTTCAGTTGGTATGTAAAGTGATGTGCATTATTTTCTTTGAGAAACTGCACTAGACTACGATAAGAGTAGGAGTTTTCAACGTGAACTCTTACTGTTCCTTGTGATCCAACGTGGAGGGTATAACAACTATCTGACCCAATGACTGCATCAAGCTCTACTTCCATCTGGGTCACATTGATTACATTTTCGATGAAGGGGGTGGCTTCCTAGATGTGGGTACTTTTATTTCCGCATTCAGCTCTATTTCCATCTTGTTCTGCCAGTGCCTCGGCATGGGCTACTTCCTACTCTGTCAAATCATCGTTCGCTTCATTAGCCAGCAATGCAAATTTGTTTTTCGAGCTTGTCGGGATCTCCTTTAGACGTCTGTCCGTCGATATCTGAGATCCAATTAACCTCCCTTTTTTACCGTTGGCTTTTGGCAATTTTGGTAGTCATCCAGCTGAACGATTTCACGGATGACTTTCCCTGTTCATGAATATTATTTTCCGATTCGCTTGCAACTACACTTTTGTAGCTAATATTTGGAGTGGTGCCCACTCCTCCACTTGAAGTTGTGACAGTGCAGGTCGACGCGTAGTTTGAGATTTTAGGATTTCTGATTTTGGACCTCTACACTCAGACACACACATACAAATGTCTGTGAATGGGCTGATCATGGGCGCAAAAGAAAATACATACATATCATTATTGGCACGCGTCTGACGCGCGCCCTTCTATTTTGAGATTTTGATGAATGAATGTTGACCCCTTATTCCCGCTCGTTGGGTCGAATGGGTCAACTTTTGACAAGCACCTGCATATGGAGGCCAAGTGACTGATCACCAAAATTATTAAAACCATAAATACATATATAATCGCTCCTTATTTTAATTTGGTATATTTTAATATTTAAAAGATTTTTATTTTTACTCAAATTTCATTCATCAAAATAATTAAAAAGAAGGGCGCGCGTCAGACGCGTGCCAATAATGTATTTTCTTTTGCGCCCATGATCAGCCCATTCACAGACATTTGTATGTGTGTGTCTGTGTGTAGAGGTCCAAAATCAGAAATCCTAAAATCTTGTTAAATTTGCATCGGGGACAGGCAGGCAGGCAAGCAACAGGCACACAAGCGCATAAATGCTTATATTCATATACAAAGTATGCAAGTATGCGTGAATAGCGAGTCCAAAATATTTTAAATGCACACATGGCAACGCTTGGGTACTTTTACCAACGATAACGAGCTAAAATGCAAGAATTTCGCATCGACGTGGCAAACCCTTTCCCTATTTCATATTGCTCGTGCCTTAAAAGGGTAGAAATGCCTCAGCATTTGAGAAAAATTGAATTTGTGCGCAGTTTTGCTCGTCGAACAAACACACACACACACACATTGAAACGATCCCTAAACATAGAGAGAGCATTGAGAGCTGAGAGTAAGTGCGAGCGAGATAAAAGTCAACAGCGTTGCCGTTCTATCGCACAAATCATATGGAAGAGAGTGCGCCAAGCACTTTCCTGTAGAGTAAGCGGTTCAAAAATACATCATATGTATATCTTACTCCCTTACTTGCGATTTTGGACCAGATGCCACCGATACATTTTGTGTCTACTTCTGGTACTCATGTCTAGTCTATATGTTGTTTGGTTAGTGGTAAAACGTTATTCGAAAATATAAATTTCGGGTGAAATCCGGACTTTGTGTGTATGCATCGCCAAAAGCGAAGCAGACAGAAAGAACGAGAAGAGAGAAGTGCAAAGTAAAGTGTGAGCGAAATCGCAACAGACGCTCACTGAAACGTAATTCCAAAAAATAAATTTCTGGTGAAATCCGGCCTTTGTGTGTATGCATCGCCAAATATAAAGCATACAGAAAGAACGAGAAGAGAGAAGAGAAGAGAAAAGTAATAGAATGCTGTAGTAAAGTTGGCGTTTTGCTGGTGCGTAAGGGAAACCAAAACGATCAAAGCAGCTGGTCATCTATGAGGAACGCAGGCAAGTTGGCCAAGGCGTGAAATAGACAGTAGCAATTTCTTGGTACGCTGGCAAAGTGGTCGAGCGTAATAGAAGGCTGGAGCAGAGTCGGAGTCAAAGTCAGAGTTAGAGTTAGCGACAGAGTCCATCGTGGGAGTGTTGGGAAACTTTAAAATCGTGTGGTGAGCTGCAAAAGCGCATCAAATTACTATTTGTGCTGACCTTAGCAAGTGGTGTATCTTGCGCAGACAGATCCTACATTATTAACTAAGAAATTTAGCCACGGACGGTGACACGAAACACGAAACACGGAAGAAAATTAAAATTATTTGTTAGCATAATTATTTTATGTTCATCGACATTATTCATTAACATAGTTTTAACATTTTGATAACTGCTGAGAACAAATTCAAAAACAAACGTCCCTTAGCGCTGTTAAACTCAAACTACAAAAGAGTGTCCGTCGAGGCTGTTAAACTTAAGCTACAAAAGAGAGCAGCCGCTGTAATTACTAATTAACATAGGACAAACTGAAGCTGTTGTGCTGAAAATTTACATGTAAGAATATCAAATCTGAAAATGGTAAATAAGAATAATTTGAAAACCTTTAATCTAAGTAACCGTGTGACAATTTTATAAGATAGAGAGAAACGAGATTCTTAGTCTTCGTGTCGATCAACTACGCGAAAAATTAACAGATTTGCAATTGAGTACTGCAGGACGCAAAGTTAAAACGCAAGCAAGACTATTTGAACATTATGGCATGGAAATAGAAGAAGAGGGTTCAGGTGATGATACGTCGGTTAATGCAGCACCTTTGATGCAGAGTCCTGAAAAAGCTAGGTCGTGGTTTACGCTGAAAGATGTTGAGGGTAGCGTTTATAAATTTGATGAGTCGAGTTCGAGAGATATTGAACAGTGGGTGAGTGAGTTAGAAGAATGCGCTATAACAGTACAGTGGAGCGACTTACAGTTATTTATCTATGCCAAACTGTTGCTTGAGGGTGACGTTAAATCATTTATTCGTAGTCAGCGGGTTACAAATAACTGGAAAGCGCTAAAGAACGCATTGAAAAATGAAATTTGAGGTAAGATTGTCATCAGCAGAAGTTCATAGACGTTTGGGAAAGCGACAGCAGAAAAAGGGCGAGACATTGTTAAAATTTTTATATGCGTTGATGGAAATAGCAAAGTCTATCGATCTCAAGGATTAGGGTTTGATTGACTATTTTATAGAAGGCATACCGGATTCTAAAACTAACAAATCGCTATTGTATCAAGCTCAAACAATCAAACAATTGAAAGCTCAGATAGAAACCTATCAGAAAGCTCGTGGTTTTGTGCACCGCCCAGTAAACCTGGATCGACCATTGCAAAAATAGAGCTTACCGTGGGTTAATACTTTCAAGCAAACAAAAGTTGTAAATGTTTTAAATGTGGTGCCGACTCACATGTAATAAAGGACTGTCCCAAAATACATTTCCTTGTTTCAAATGTGGTAAGCCAGGACACCGTGCCGTGCAGTGTAATGGTGAGAGCCAATATAAACAAGAACAAGAGGTTCTAGTCTGGAGCTCCCAACTAGGGGATACCCTGAACCCTCTTCTTCCAACATCAAATGCATATATATTCTATTTTAGAAACTATATGTCAAGCTTGGTGACTAGCTCTTATTATTTACCAAAATTGCCCAAAAAACAGGATATCGATATCGACTTTTATCGATTGCTTGGAAACGGAATAAGTTATCGATTATCGGAAATAAACTCGATCTGTGCGGGAACTAGGAGTACCTACATCTAAAATTTTAATTTCTCTAGCTCTTATAGTTTCTGAGATCCTTGCGTTCATACATACGGACGGACGGACGGACGGACGGACGGCGGACGGACGGACAGACAGCCAGACAGACATGTACATAGCGAGATCGACTCGGCTATTAATGCTGATCAAGAATATATATACTTTATGGGGTCGGAGATGCTTCCTTCTGCCTGTTACTTACATTTGGATTTCGCACAAATACAATATACCCTTATACCAAAGACAATAAATATAAACACTTTATCCACGAAATGCATGCTTTATTTAAAATATATATTTATTTATTTATTTTACAGGAAAATTTAAGAACTTATATAATTTTTACACAAGGAGCTTCTTACGCAATAACTATGTTAAGAAAATAGCACACATAGATTGATTTCACTTTTCTTTTTGGACAGTGTGTGCTCGAGAAAAGTTCTTGTCTCAGCCAATAGCGTGCGTGCACCTTTCGTTGTATGCGTGAATTATACATGCATAAGAGCTTTAAAGTATGTATGTATGTGTTGCTCTGGCTTTAGCTGGCAAGAAAATAATTTTGTTAGTTTTCTAGCGCAGATCATGACCTATCCCAAATTTATGCTGATATATGAATGCATTTTGTGTACTGAGGTTGGCTCCGCAGAAAATATGTAGTTCTAAGTCGATGCAAATATTTACGTAATTTCTTTAAATTAAATTAATATTATTTTTATTCTCCAATTAAGAAATAAAAGAGTGCTAAAAAATACAATTACATTACAAGTCGACTCGAAGGTCATATTTAGTTATGACCCCATTATAATTATAATGGCCTCCTCGCGGTGTTCACTGCGTACTTTGTTCTTTAAAATTCGAACAAAGAATAATAAAACAAAACAAAAACTAAAAATTAATTATATGTATCTTTGAAAACAACAAATTTGCACTTTTATTTCCTTAATTTATTTGGTATTATTTAAAAATAATAATTTAATTAATAATTTCAAATATAAAATATTACATAAATATTAGCATTGAATTAAAATACAAATTTTTTTGTACGGAGTAGACAATGCATTCATATATCAATAGAAATTTTGGGTAGGTCGTGATCTGCGCTGAAAAACTAAGAAAATTGTTTCTTTGCCAGCCAGAGACTTTGCCAGAGCAGTGGATAACAACACATTCAAATATGCTGTTATGTATGTATATTCACACGCATACAAACATAATTGCTTGCACGGCCGTCACAGAGCCGAAGCTGAGACCAAATTCTATATTTAGCTTTTTCGTTCTCTCGGCTGTGAGAGCGCAATACTACAGATTTCGTTTTCGTTCTCAATTTTCAAGCAATCAAGCTGCATAGTAGCATTTTGTTGTATGGCGTAACTCATCTTAGTGTTTATATTGTCTTTGCTGGCGACTAACTTCGTAGCTCGTGTCAGCATCAGCAAGCCGCAACTTCGGCATTCGTTCGTCTGGTCTTTGGGGAACGAACAACCAGTCGTCAGGTATGCTGTACGAAGCCTCAAAGGCCAGATGAAAGGCCAGGCCAGAAATTTTGCGTCGCATTCAAATGTATGGACGTAACTCATCTTAGTGTTTATATTGTCTTTGCTTATACCCATTTTTAATGGGTTCAGGGTATAAAAATCGACGAATGTTGTCCGAGACGAGAAGTGGATGTTAAAGTCATTAGGCACATTCACTTCTTCTGGCTTAGAATTAAAAGATGTCGTTTGTGGCGCAGTGATTTGCAAAGGTTTAGTGGATACCGGAGCGGACCTGTGTCTTATGCGTAGGTGTGCCTATCGGAAGTTAGGAATCACACAATTAGCCGGATGTTTTAAGACTCTGACGGGTATAGCTGACAGCCAAATTCTGACGTTTGGAAGCTTTATAATATCTGTCAAGATTGATTACATTCAAATGGAAATAGAATTTCATGTCGTACCAGATGAGGATATAAGTTTCGAAGCAATTCTTGGCAGAACCATTTTGGATTATGTTGACTTGCAAGTGATTAAAAAGGTGATTTTTTTTAAACCGAAAGTTGATGTAGAAAATAAAATGATCAGCGCTGACAATAGTTCTTGTTTTGAACTGTTTCATGAGTTTGAAAGTATGTGCATGTTAGCTATGGACCAAGAGGCGGTTACGATCGAATTAGATCTTTCACATTTGAGTAAGTTGCAACAAAAAGAATTTAAGCAACTACTACATTCGTATAAACCAATCAGAAATCCAAGCTTTCTAATTGAGATGAAGATTCTTTTAACAGACGAGCTGCCAGTATTTCAGCATCCGAGACGTATAGCCGTGTGTGATCAGAAAATTATTAATGAGCAAGTGAATGAATGGCTAGCAGAGAAAATTATCAGGCCCAGTATGTCAGAGTATGCCTCACCAGTTGTTTTAGTGGTAAAAAAGAATGGCAAAAATCGTTTGTGATGCGACTACCGTAAGCTAAATGAAAAGGTTATTCATGATAATTTTCCTATGCCTCAAATGGATACTGTAATTGAGAAGCTGCAAGGTGCGTCAATTTTCACTACATTAGATTTGACAAATGGATTTTTCCATGTACCAGTTGAAACAGGCTCGCAAAAATATACTTCATTTGTGACTCAAAATGGGCAGTATGAATTTTTATACGTGACTTTCGGCATTTCAAACTCTCCAGCAGTGTTCACTAGATTTATAATGGCAATTATGCGAGAATTAATCCAAAATAATGGTGGGTCTGTTGAAGCTGAAAAGAGTGTTGCAAGTTGCAGGAATAAATTGGTCAAAATGTCACCTCTTGCAAGGGAAAGTTAGCTTCTTAGGTATATACCCTAGTGCAAAAGGGCACTATAACTCCGAGCAAGAAAAAGACCCAGGCTGATGCAAATTTTGCGATACCTCGGGATAAAAAGGATATCGAGCGATTTCTGGGGCTAACATCCTATTTTCGTAGGTTTGTAGAGGGGTACGCTGTAATTGCATAACCGTTGTCCGACATTTTGCGAAAGGATGCAATGTTTGAATTTAAAGACTTGCAGCATGCAGCTTTGACCAGTGGACCTGTATTAAAATTGTTTAGTCCTAAAATGGAAACGGAAATTCACACGGATGGTAGCAAGTTTGGTTTTGGTGGAGTATTGTTGCAGATAGACTCAGAAGACTGTTTGTTTCATCCTGTTCAGTATATGAGCCGTAAGACAAATGCAGTTGAAGAAAAGTACGATTCATATAAATTATAAGTTCTGGCCGTTATGTCTGCTCTAATAAAATGGCGTGTGTACGTATTAGGCATAATGTTTAAAATCATAACCGATTGCAATGCGTTTACAATGACGATGAGGAAAAAAGAAGTGCCTTTGCGTGTAGCCAGATGGGCAATGTACTTGCAAGACTTCGACTATGAAATTAAGCATCGTTCTGGTTCCAAAATGCGTCACGTTGACGCCTTGAGCCGTGTTTCCTGCTTTGTGTTGACCGATAGCTTGGTACATCGTTTGAGAGAAGCACAGTTGGGGCATGAATGGACAAAGATAATTCGCCAAACTGTTGAGGAAAAGGAGTATGAAGATTGAAAACAAAATCTTGTATAAAGACCCGAATCGGGAATTAATTTATACCAAAACTAAAGGAGAAGGTAGCCCGAACCGTAGATAGTTACATAGAATGCATTATTATGAATGCTAAAACTGGGAAAAGGGAAGGATTTCTGACCCCGATAGATAAGGGAGACAGACCATTGTGTACTTATCATGTCGATCACGTAGGGCCAATGGAGCTAACCAGCAAACGTTTAACCACATTCTAGTGGTGGTAGATGGGTTCTCCAAATTTGTGTGGTTGTACCCCACCCGCAGCACTGGTGTTGATGAAGTTTTAAATTGCTTAGGAAGGCAATCTGTCCTGTTTGGAAATCCAGAGCGAATCGTTTTTGATAGAGGTACTGCATATACGACACATCTTTTTAAAGACTATTGCAAGAAACAAAGCATAGCGCATCTCCTTATAGCTACCGGAGTACCGCGAGGAAATGGTCAGGTGGAGCGAATGCATAAAATAGTCGTGCCAATGCTTTCTAAGTTAAGCTATGATAGTCCTGGCAGTTGGCATAAACATTTGGGAAGAGTTCAGCAAGTGATCAAATTTATAAAAGATTCCTCTCTATTTTCGTATACAATAGCTGTTGGGCAACCATCAACAATGAAGTTTGTTAGCCAATTCTGGCCATTTAACGAAAATAAATCCTTAATAGTAAGGTAGTGCATAAAACGACTTGAATTGGAATCGCCGTGCACACATTTAAACAATGATTCACAACTTAAAATGTACAGTTCTGAATTAATGTTTAGCTCACTATGTTGTTTTAAAATAGACAAATCTCTTTTATATTTTCCTTCCATTTTAAAAGCACTCTTGTCTTCTACGATTGTGTAGGAATGGTCATGGCGTATGGATTCATGCCTTTGTTCTTAAATTTTTAATATTTTAGACAAAGCTTTTTTAAACATTCCTACTTTTAATCTTTTATTAAGCGATTTTTTGCAACTTTCCTTGTGCTTGGAAAGTTTTCGGTTGTTAGACATTTCATCGAATAGTTTTTCAGTTTTTGATTTAAGTTTCTTCTTTGTAGGCCTTACAACTAGTTCATTAAATGGTTCTAGAATACCCGGTTTCGTTAGTTGTGGATGGACTTTGACAACTAATACAGTTTACGGATAAATCGTCCTAGCTCTAAACCGTTTTTATTATTTGGCTTGATAATACTGTTTTTAAGTGTCTTAAAGAATGATTCTATGGGCCCATTACTGGGCCTTTTATTAGATCTATCAATAAAATTATCTATAATATTGGTCCAAAACGGTGCGTAAACAATGTATTTATTTAAAATTAGATCCAGCATTTCTGTACTTAAATAAATACTTGACGTACAGAAGTTGCTTTTATATTATGATACAAGTTCTGTTACTTCTGTTCGTATTTCTTGAAACTTAAGTTTAAATGGACTTTTTTCGGCAATGGACAGCAAAGTTGGATCATTGACAACTTCCTTATATTCTCCCAATTTGATACTGTCTATTAAATAAAATGTGCAGGGTTATTCACAATATTTGGCAAAATAATTAATGGCATCGTTCACAATATTATTAACATACGGAGAAAAAAGAATGAGTGCAATGTTTCTGAACCATTTTTCTAATTCTCCAATTTTATTTATTGAATATGCACAGCCCAAGGCATTTCTTAAAACTCTGTTGTTGTTGCTGTTGTTTCTGATCGCTCTCTCTTCGCTCACTTGTAACTTAGCAATTTTGCGCCAAAGAGCAGGCTGCGCAACGCGAAAAGAAAAGCAGACACTTGGCATTTGAGAGTTGACTGAAGAACTCGTCGTCCGTCGAATAGTTAAAGTTTTAATTATAACTAAAATCATCGCATAACAACTTAAAAATAATATTAATCAATCATCTTACAATATTAAACATGTTTGTAAAAGTTAGCCACTTTGAAATAAATTATAATAAGAAACTTTGTAATTCTATAGTAATAAAGAATCTATAAATTGGGGGCTCGTCCGGGATTATCCAAGTTACAATTAAAACAATGAGACAGAGTGGTTGAATTTAAAAGGAAAACATCATTGTAAAGGTCGATATAAAAGACGTGTAAAGTTGGAGAATCAGTTGCACTCTGATTAAACGCTTGGGTACCCTTACCAACGATAGCGAGCTAAAATGCAAGATTTTCGCATCGACGTGGCAAACCCTCTCTCTACTTCATATTAGCCGTGCCTTCAAAAGGGTAGAAATGCCTCAGCATTTGAGAAAAATTGAATTTGTGCGAAGTTTTGCTTGTCGAACAAACACACACACATTGAAACGATCCCTAAACATAGAGAGAGCATTGAGAGCTGAGAGTAAGTGCGAGCGAGATAAAAGTTAACAGCGTTGCTGTTCTATCGCACAAATCATATGGAAGAGAGTGCGCCAAGCACTTTCCTGTAGAGTAAGCGGTTCAAAAATACATCATATGTATATCTTACTCCCTTACTCGCGATTTTGGACCAGATGCCACCGATACATTTTGTGTCTACTTCTAGTACTCATGTCTAGTCTATATGTTGTTTGGTTAGTGGTAAAACGTTATTCCAAAATATAAATTTCGGGTGAAATCCGGACTTTGTGTGTATGCATCGCCAAAAGCGAAGCAGACAAAAAGAACGAGAAGAGAGAAGTGCAAAGTAAAGTGTGAGCGAAATAGCAACAGACGCTCACTGAAACGTAATTCCAAAAAATAAATTTCTGGTGAAATCCGGCCTTTGTGTGTATGCATCGCCAAATGTAAAGCATACAGAAAGAACGAGAAGAGAGAAGAGAAGAGAAAAGTAATAGAAGGCTGTAGTAAAGTTGGCGTTTTGCTGGTGCGTAAGGGAAACCAAAACGATCAAAGCAGCTGGTCATCTATGAGGAACGCAGGCAAGTTGGCCAAGGCGTGAAATAGACAGTAGCAATTTCTTGGTACGCTGGCAAGGTGGTCGAGCGTAATAGAAGGCTGGAGCAGAGTCGGAGTCAGAGTCAGAGTTAGAGTTAGCGACAGAGTCCATCGTGGGAGTGTTGGGAAACGTTAAAATCGTGTGGTGAGCTGCAGCAGCGCTGCAAATTACTATTTGTGCTGACCTTAGCAAGTGTTGTATCTTGCGCAGACAGATCCTACATTATTAACTAAGAAATTTAGCCACGGACGGTGACACGAAACACGAAACACGGAAGAAAATTAAAATTATTTGTTAGCATAATTGTTTTATGTTCATCGACATTATTCATTAACATAGTTTTAACATTTTGATAACTGCTGAGAACAAATTCAAAAACAAACGTCCCTTAGCGTTGTTAAACTCAAGATACAAAAGACTGTCCGTCGAGGCTGTTAAACTTAAGCTACAAAAGAGAGCAGCCGCTGTTATTACTAATTAACATAGGACAAACTGAAGCTGTTGTGCTGAAAATGTACATGTAAGAATATCAAATCTGAAAATGGTAAATAAGAATAATTTGAAAACCTAAAATCTAAGTAGCCGTGTGACAATTTTATAAGATAGAGAGAAACGAGATTCTAAGTATTCGTGTCGATCAACTACGCGAAAAATTAACAGATTTGCAATTGAGTACTGCAGGACGAAAAGTTAAAACACAAGCAAGACTATTTGAACAATATCGCATGGAAATAGAAGAAGAGGGTTCAGGTGATGATACGTCGGTTAATGCAGCACCTTTGATGCAGAGTCCTGAAAAAGCTAGGTCGTGGTTTACGCTGAAAGATGTTGAGGGTAGCGTGTATAAATTTGATGAGTCGAGTTCGAGAGATATTGAACAGTGGGTGAGTGAGTTAGAAGAATGCGCTATAACAGTACAGTGGAGCGACTTACAATTATTTATCTATGCCAAACTGTTGCTTGAGGGTGACGCTAAATCATTTATTCGTAGTCAGCGGGGTACAAATAACTGGAAAGCGCTAAAGAACGCATTGAAAAATGAATTTGAGGTAAGATTGTCATCAGCAGATGCTCAAAGACGTTTGGGAAAATGACAGCAGAAAAAGGGCGAGACATTGTTAGAATTTTTATATGCGTTGATGGAAATAGCAAAGTCTATCGATCTCAAGGATGAGGGTTTGATTGACTATTTTATAGAAGGCATACTGGATTCTAAAACTAACAAATCGCTATTGTATCAAGCTCACACAATCAAACAGTTGAAAGCTCAGATAGAAACCTATCAGAAAGCTCGTGGTTCTTGTGCACCGCCCAGTAAACCTGGATCGACCATTGCAAAAATAGAGCTTACCGTGGGTCAATACTTTCAAGCAAACAAAAGTTGTAAATGTTTTAAATGTCGTGCCGACTCACATTTAATAAAGGACTGTCCCAAAATACATTTTCTTGTTTCAAATGTGGTAAGCCAGGACACCGTGCCGTGCAGTGTAATGGTGAGAGCCAATATAAACAAGAACAAGAGGTTCTAGTCGGGAGCTCCCAACTAGGGGATACCCTGAACCCCTTTTCTTCCAACATCAAATGCATATATATTCAATTTTAGAAACTATATGTCAAGCTTGGCGACTAGCTCTTATTATTAACCAAAATTGCCCAAAAAACAGGATATCGATATCGACTTTTATCGATTGCTTGGAAACGGAATAAGTTATCGATTATCGGAAATAAACTCGATCTGTGCGGGAACTAGGAGTACCTACATCTAAAATTTCAATTTCTCTAGCTCTTATAGTTTCTGAGATCCTTGCGTTCATACATACGGACGGACGGACAGACAGCCAGACAGACATGTACATAGCGAGATCGACTCGGCTATTGATGCTGATCAAGAATATATATACTTTATGGGGTCGGAGATGCTTCCTTCTGCTTGTTACTTACATTTGGATTTCGCACAAATACAATATACCCTTATACCAAAGACAATAAATATAAACACTTTATCCATGAAATGCATGGTTTATTTAAAAGATATATAACCCTAGATATTAACGATTTATTTTACAGGAAAATTTAAGAACTTATATAATTTATAATAGTTTTCTAGCGCAGATCATGACCTATCCCAAATTTATGCTGATATATGAATGCATTTTGTGTACTGAGGTTGGCTCCGCAGAAAATATGTAGTTCTAAGTCGATGCAAATATTTACGCAATTTCTTTAAATTAAATTAATATTATTTTTATTCTCCAATTAAGAAATAAAAGAGTGCTAAAAAATACAATTACATTTCAAGTCGACTCGAAGGTCATATTTAGTTATGACCCCATTATAATTATAATGGCCTCCTCGCGGTGTTCACTGCGTACTTTGTTCTTTAAAATTCGAACAAAGAATAATAAAACAAAACAAAAACTAAAAATTAATTATATGTATCTTTGAAAACAACAAATTTGCACTTTTATTTCCTTAATTTATTTGGTATTATTTAAAAATTATAATAATTTAATTAATAATTTCAAATATAAAATATTACATAAATATTTGCATCGAATAAAAATACAAATTTTTTTGTACGGAGTACACAATGCATTCATATATCAACAGAAATTTTGGGTAGGTCGTGATCTGCGCTAAAAAACTAAGAAAATTGTTTCTTTGCCAGCCAGAGACTTTGCCAGAGCAGTGGATAACAACACATTCAAATATGCTGTTATGTATGTATATTCACACGCATACAAACATAATTGGTTGCACGGCCGTCACAGAGCCGAAGCTGAGACCAAATTCTATTTTTAGCTTTTTCGTTCTCTCGGCTGTGAGAGCGCAATGCTACAGATTTCGTTTTCGTTCTCAATTTTCAAGCAATCAAGCTGCATAGTAGCATTTTGTTGTATGGCGTAACTCATCTTAGTGTTTATATTGTCTTTGCTGGCGACTAACTTCGTAGCTCGTGTCAGCATCAGCAAGCCGCAACTTCGGCATTCGTTCGTCTGGTCTTTGGGGAACGAACAACCATTCGCAGGCATGCTGTACGAAGCCTCAAGGGCCAGATGAAAGGCCAGGTCAGAAATTTTGCGTCGCATTCAAATGTATGGACGTAACTCATCTTAGTGTTTATATTGTCTTTGACTATACCCATTTTTAATGGGTTCAGGGTATAAAAATCGACGAATGTTGTCCGAGACGAAAAGTGGATGTTAAAGTCATTAAGCACATTCACTTCTTCTGGCTTAGAATTAAAAGATGTCGTTTGTGGCGCAGTGATTTGCAAAGGTTTAGTGGATACTGGAGCGGACCTGTATCTTATGCGTAGGTGTGCCTATCGGAAGTTAGGAATCACACAATTAGCCGGATGTTTTAAGACTCTGACGGGTATAGCTGACAGCCAAATTCTGACGTTTGGAAGCTTTATAATATCTGTCAAGATTGATTACATTCAAATGGAAATCGAATTTCATGTCGTACCAGATGAGGATATAAGTTTCGAAGCAATTCTTGGCAGAACCATTTTGGATTATGTTGACTTGCAAGTGACTAAAAAGGGGATTTTACTAAAACCGAAAGTTGATGTAGAAAATAAAAAGATCAGCGCTAACAATAGTTCTTGTTTTGAACTGTTTCATGAGTTTGAAAGTATGTGCATGTTAGATATGGACCAAGAGGCGGTTACGATCGAATTAGATCTTTCACATTTGAGAAAGTTGCAACAAAAAGAGTTTAAGCAACTACTACATTCGTATAAACCAATCAGAAATCCAAGCTTTCTAATTGAGATGAAGATTCTTTTAACAGACGAGCTGCCAGTATTTCAGCATCCGAGACGTATAGCCGTGTGTGATCAGAAAATTATTAATGAGTAAGTGAAAGAATGGCTAGCAGAGAAAATTATCAAGCCCAGTATGTCAGAGTATGCCTCACCAGTTGTTTTAGTGGTAAAAAAGAATGGCAAAAATCGTTTGTGATGCGACTACCGTAAGCTAAATGAAAAGGTTATTCATGATAATTTTCCTATGCCTCAAATGGATACTGTAATTGAGAAGCTGCAAGGTGCGTCAATTTTCACTACATTAGATTTGACAAATGGATTTTTCCATGTACCAGTTGAAACAGGCTCGCAAAAATATACTTCATTTGTGACTCAAAATGGGCAGTATGAATTTTTATACGTGACTTTCGGCATTTCAAACTCTCCACCAGTGTTCACTAGATTTATAATGGCAATTATAACATAGAGAGAGCATTGAGAGCTGAGAGTAAGTGCGAGCGAGATAAAAGTTAACAGCGTTGCTGTTCTATCGCACAAATCATATGGAAGAGAGTGCGCCAAGCACTTTCCTGTAGAGTAAGCGGTTCAAAAATACATCATATGTATATCTTACTCCCTTACTCGCGATTTTGGACCAGATGCCACCGATACATTTTGTGTCTACTTCTAGTACTCATGTCTAGTCTATATGTTGTTTGGTTAGTGGTAAAACGTTATTCCAAAATATAAATTTCGGGTGAAATCCGGACTTTGTGTGTATGCATCGCCAAAAGCGAAGCAGACAGAAAGAACGAGAAGAGAGAAGTGCAAAGTAAAGTGTGAGCGAAATAGCAACAGACGCTCACTGAAACGTAATTCCAAAAAAATAAATTTTTTGGTGAAATCCGGCCTTTGTGTGTATGCATCGCCAAATGTAAAGCATACAGAAAGAACGAGAAGAGAGAAGAGAAGAGAAAAGTAATAGAATGCTGTAGTAAAGTTGGCGTTTTGCTGGTGCGTAAGGGAAACCAAAACGATCAAAGCAGCTGGTCATCTATGAGGAACGCAGGCAAGTTGGCCAAGGCGTGAAATAGACAGTAGCAATTTCTTGGTACGCTGGCAAGGTGGTCGAGCGTAATAGAAGGCTGGAGCAGAGTCGGAGTCAGAGTCAGAGTTAGAGTTAGCGACAGAGTCCATCGTGGGAGTGTTGGGAAACGTTAAAATCGTGTGGTGAGCTGCAACAGCGCAGCAAATTACTATTTGTGCTGACCTTAGCAAGTGGTGTATCTTGCGCAGACAGATCCTACATTATTAACTAAGAAATTTAGCCACGGACGGTGACACGAAACATGAAACACGGAAGAAAATTAAAATTATTTGTTAGCATAATTATTTTATGTTCATCGACATTATTCATTAACATAGTTTTAACATTTTGATAACTGCTGAGAACAAATTCAAAAACAAACGTCCCTTAGCGCTGTTAAACTCAAGATACAAAAGAGTGTCCGTCGAGGCTGTTAAACTTAAGCTACAAAAGAGAGCAGCCGCTGTTATTACTAATTAACATAGGACAAACTGAAGCTGTTGTTCTGAAAATTTACATGTAAGAATATCAAATCTGAAAATGGTAAATAGGAATTAATTAACCTAAAATCTAAGTAACCGTGTGACAATTTTATAAGATAGAGAGAATAGAGATTCTTAGTCTTCGTGTCGATCAACTACGCGAAAAATTAACAGATTTGCAATTGAGTACTGCAGGACGCAAAGCTAAAACGCAAGCAAGACTATATAAACATTATGGCATGGAAATAGAAGAAGAGGGTTCAGGTGATGATACGTCGGTTAATGCAGTACCTTTGATGCAGAGTCCTGAAAAAGCTAGGTCGTGGTTTACGCTGAAAGATGTTGAGGGTAGCGTGTATAAATTTGATGAGTCGAGTTCGAGAGATATTGAACAGTGGGTGAGTGAGTTAGAAGAATGCGCTATAACAGTACAGTGGAGCGACTTACAGTTATTTATCTATGCCAAACTGTTGCTTGAGGGTGACGCTAAATCATTTATTCGTAGTCAGCGGGGTACAAATAACTGGAAAGCGCTAAAGAACGCATTGAAAAATGAATTTGAGGTAGGATTGTCATCAGCAGAAGTTCATAGACGTTTGGGAAAGCGACAACAGAAAAAGGGCGAGACATTGTTAGAATTTTTATATGCGTTGATGGAAATAGCAAAGTCTATCGATCTCAAGGATTAGGGTTTGATTGACTATTTTATAGAAGGCATACCGCATTCTAAAACTAACAAATCGCTATTGTATCAAGCTCACACAATCAAACAGTTGAAAGCTCAGATAGAAACCTATCAGAAAGCTCATGGTTTTGTGCACCGCCCAGTAAACCTGGATCGACCATTGCAAAAATAGAGCTTACCGTGGGTTAATACTTTCAAGCAAACAAAAGTTGTAAATGTTTAAAATGTGGTGCCGACTCACATTTAATAAAGGACTGTCCCAAAATACATTTTCTTGTTTCAAATGTGGTAAGCCAGGACACCGTGCCGTGCAGTGTAATGGTGAGAGCCAATATAAACAAGAACAAGAGGTTCTAGTCTGGAGCTCCCAACTAGGGGATACCCTGAACCCCTTTTCTTCCAACATCAAATGCATATATATTCAATTTTAGAAACTATATGTCAAGCTTGGCGACTAGCTCTTATTATTAACCAAAATTGCCCAAAAAACAGGATATCGATATCGACTTTTATCGATTGCTTGGAAACGGAATAAGTTATCGATTATCGGAAATAAACTCGATCTGTGCGGGAACTAGGAGTACCTACATCTAAAATTTCAATTTCTCTAGCTCTTATAGTTTCTGAGATCCTTGCGTTCATACATACGGACGGACGGACAGACAGCCAGACAGACATGTACATAGCGAGATCGACTCGGCTATTGATGCTGATCAAGAATATATATACTTTATGGGGTCGGAGATGCTTCCTTCTGCTTGTTACTTACATTTGGATTTCGCACAAATACAATATACCCTTATACCAAAGACAATAAATATAAACACTTTATCCATGAAATGCATGGTTTATTTAAAAGATATATAACCCTAGATATTAACGATTTATTTTACAGGAAAATTTAAGAACTTATATAATTTATAATAGTTTTCTAGCGCAGATCATGACCTATCCCAAATTTATGCTGATATATGAATGCATTTTGTGTACTGAGGTTGGCTCCGCAGAAAATATGTAGTTCTAAGTCGATGCAAATATTTACGCAATTTCTTTAAATTAAATTAATATTATTTTTATTCTCCAATTAAGAAATAAAAGAGTGCTAAAAAATACAATTACATTTCAAGTCGACTCGAAGGTCATATTTAGTTATGACCCCATTATAATTATAATGGCCTCCTCGCGGTGTTCACTGCGTACTTTGTTCTTTAAAATTCGAACAAAGAATAATAAAACAAAACAAAAACTAAAAATTAATTATATGTATCTTTGAAAACAACAAATTTGCACTTTTATTTCCTTAATTTATTTGGTATTATTTAAAAATTATAATAATTTAATTAATAATTTCAAATATAAAATATTACATAAATATTTGCATCGAATAAAAATACAAATTTTTTTGTACGGAGTACACAATGCATTCATATATCAACAGAAATTTTGGGTAGGTCGTGATCTGCGCTAAAAAACTAAGAAAATTGTTTCTTTGCCAGCCAGAGACTTTGCCAGAGCAGTGGATAACAACACATTCAAATATGCTGTTATGTATGTATATTCACACGCATACAAACATAATTGGTTGCACGGCCGTCACAGAGCCGAAGCTGAGACCAAATTCTATTTTTAGCTTTTTCGTTCTCTCGGCTGTGAGAGCGCAATGCTACAGATTTCGTTTTCGTTCTCAATTTTCAAGCAATCAAGCTGCATAGTAGCATTTTGTTGTATGGCGTAACTCATCTTAGTGTTTATATTGTCTTTGCTGGCGACTAACTTCGTAGCTCGTGTCAGCATCAGCAAGCCGCAACTTCGGCATTCGTTCGTCTGGTCTTTGGGGAACGAACAACCATTCGCAGGCATGCTGTACGAAGCCTCAAGGGCCAGATGAAAGGCCAGGTCAGAAATTTTGCGTCGCATTCAAATGTATGGACGTAACTCATCTTAGTGTTTATATTGTCTTTGACTATACCCATTTTTAATGGGTTCAGGGTATAAAAATCGACGAATGTTGTCCGAGACGAAAAGTGGATGTTAAAGTCATTAAGCACATTCACTTCTTCTGGCTTAGAATTAAAAGATGTCGTTTGTGGCGCAGTGATTTGCAAAGGTTTAGTGGATACTGGAGCGGACCTGTATCTTATGCGTAGGTGTGCCTATCGGAAGTTAGGAATCACACAATTAGCCGGATGTTTTAAGACTCTGACGGGTATAGCTGACAGCCAAATTCTGACGTTTGGAAGCTTTATAATATCTGTCAAGATTGATTACATTCAAATGGAAATCGAATTTCATGTCGTACCAGATGAGGATATAAGTTTCGAAGCAATTCTTGGCAGAACCATTTTGGATTATGTTGACTTGCAAGTGACTAAAAAGGGGATTTTATTAAAACCGAAAGTTGATGTAGAAAATAAAATGATCAGCGCTAACAATAGTTCTTGTTTTAAACTGTTTCATGAATTTGAAAGTATGTGCATGTTAGCTATGGACCAAGAGGCGGTTACGATCGAATTAGATCTTTCACATTTGAGAAAGTTGCAACAAAAAGAGTTTAAGCAACTACTACATTCGTATAAACCAATCAGAAATCCAAGCTTTCTAATTGAGATGAAGATTCTTTTAACAGACGAGCTGCCAGTATTTCAGCATCCGAGACGTTTAGCCGTGTGTGATCAGAAAATTATTGATGAGTAAGTGAAAGAATGGCTAGCAGAGAAAATTATCAAGCCCAGTATGTCAGAGTATGCCTCACCAGTTGTTTTAGTGGTAAAAAAGAATGGCAAAAATCGTTTGTGATGCGACTACCGTAAGCTAAATGAAAAGGTTATTCATGATAATTTTCCTATGCCTCAAATGGATACTGTAATTGAGAAGCTAGAAGGTGCGTCAATTTTCACTACATTAGATTTGACAAATGGATTTTTCCATGTACCAGTTGAAACAGGCTCGCAAAAATATACTTCATTTGTGACTCAAAATGGGCAGTATGAATTTTTATACGTAACTTTCGGCATTTCAAACTCTCCAGCGATGTTCACTAGATTTATAATGGCAATTATGCGAGAATTAATCCAAAATAATGATGGGTCTGTTGAAGCTGAAAAGAGTGTTGCAAGTTGCAGGAATAAATTGGTCAAAATGTCACCTCTTGCAAGGGAAAGTTAGCTTCTTAGGTATATACCCTAGTGCAAAAGGGCACTATAACTCCGAGCAAGAAAAAGACCCAGGCTGATGCAAATTTTGCGATACCTCGGGATAAAAAGGATATCGAGCGATTTCTGGGGCTAACATCCTATTTTCGTAGGTTTGTAGAGGGGTACGCTGTAATTGCATAACCGTTGTCCGACATTTTGCGAAAGGATGCAATGCTTGAATTTAAAGACTTGCAGCATGCAGCTTTGACCAGTGGACCTGTATTAAAATTGTATAGTCCTAAAATGGAAACGGAAATTCACACGGATGCTAGCAAGTTTGGTTTTGGTTGAGTATTGTTGCAGAAAGACTCAGAAGACTGTTTGTTTCATCCTGTTCAGTATATGAGCCGTATGACAAATGCAGTTGAAGAAAAGTACGATTCATATAAATTATAAGTTCTGGCCGTTATGTCTGCTCTAATAAAATGGCGTGTGTACGTATTAGGCATAATGTTTAAAATCATAACCGATTGCAATGCGTTTACAATGACGATGAGGAAAAAAGAAGTGCCTTTGCGTGTAGCCAGATGGGCAATGTACTTGCAAGACTTCGACTATGAAATTAAGCATCGTTCTGGTTCCAAAATGCGTCACGTTGACGCCTTGAGCCGTGTTTCCTGCTTTGTGTTGACCGATAGCTTGGTACATCGTTTGAGAGAAGCACAGTTGGGGGATGAATGGACAAAGATAATTCGCCAAATTGTTGAGGAAAAGGAGTATGAAGATTGAAAACAAAATCTTGTATAAAGACCCGAATCGGGAGTTAATTTATACCAAAACTAAAGGAGAAGGTAGCCCGAACCGTAGATAGTTACATAGAATGCATTATTATGAATGCTAAAACTGGGAAAAGGGAAGGATTTCTGACCCCGATAGATAAGGGAGACAGACCATTGTGTACTTATCATGTCGATCACGTGAGCCAATGGAGCTAACCAGCAAACGTTATAACCACATTCTAGTGGTGGTAGATGGGTTCTCCAAATTTGTGTGGTTGTACCCCACCCGCAGCACTGGTGTTGATGAAGTTTTAAATTGCTTAGGAAGGCAATCTGTCCTGTTTGGAAATCCAGAGCGAATCGTTTTTGATAGAGGTACTGCATATAGGACACATCTTTTTAAAGACTATTGCAAGAAACAAAGCATAGCGCATCTGCTTATAGCTACCGGAGTACCGCGAGGGAATGGTCAGGTGGAGCGAATGCATAAAATAGTCGTGCCAATGCTTTCTAAGTTAAGCTATGATAGTCCTGGCAGTTGGCATAAACATTTGGGAAGAGTTCAGCAAGTGATCAAATTTATAAAAGATTCCTCTCTATTTTCGTATACAATAGCTGTTAGGCAAGCATCAACAATGAAGTTTGTTAGCCAATTCTGGCCATTTAACGAAAATAAATCCTTAATAGTAAGGTAGTGCATAAAACGACTTGAATTGGAATCGCCGTGCACACATTTAAACAATGATTCACAACTTAAAATGTACAGTTCTGAATTAATGTTTAGCTCACTATGTTGTTTTAAAATAGACAAATCTCTTTTATATTTTCCTTCCATTTTAAAAGCACTCTTGTCTTCTACGATTGTGTAGGAATGGTCATGGCGTATGGATTCATGCCTTTGTTCTTAAATTTTTAATATTATAGAAAAATCTTTTTTAAACATTCCTACTTTTAGTCTTTTATTAAGCGATTTTTTCCAACTTTCCTTGTGCTTGGAAAGTTTTCGGTTTTTAGACATTTCATCGAATCGTTTTTCAGTTTTTGATTTAAATTTCTTCTTTGTACGCCTTACAACTAGTTCATTAAATGGTTTTATAATACCCGGTTTCGCTAGTTGAACTTGTGTAATAATGGACTTTGGCAACTCATTCAGCTTACCGATAAATCGTCCTAGCTTTAAGCCGTTTTTATTATTTGGCTTGATAATACTGTACTTAAGTGTCTTAAAAAATGATTCTATGAGCCCATTACTGGGCCTTTTTTTTTGGATCTATCAATAAAAATACCTATAATATTGGTCCAGTTTAAATGGACTTTTTTCGGCAATGGACAGCAAAGTTGGATCATTGACAACTTCCTTACATTCTCCCAATTTGATACTGTCTATTTAATATAATGTGCATGGCTATTCACAATATTTAGCAAAATA
This sequence comes from Drosophila virilis, assembly GCF_030788295.1. Taxonomy (NCBI): domain Eukaryota; kingdom Metazoa; phylum Arthropoda; class Insecta; order Diptera; family Drosophilidae; genus Drosophila; species Drosophila virilis. The sequence goes on from NC_091545.1 coordinate 27,258,864, forward strand.
ATTAATGGCATCGTTCACAATATTATTAACATACGGAGAAAAAAAAAATGATTGCAATGTTTCTGAACCATTTTTCTAACTCTCCAATTTTATTTATTGAATATGCACAGCACAAGGCATTTCTTAAAAATGATCTGAGGTCAATATTGTCCAAACCAACTGCTTCATCTACGTGGGAACCCTAGAAGGTGAGCGACAGAGAAGAACGTGCAGTGGTCGTTGTTTCTGATCGCTCTCTCTTCGCTCACTTGTAACTTGGCAATTTTGCGTCAAAGAGCAGGCTGCGCAACGCGAAAAGAAAAGCAGGCACTTGGTATTTGAGAGTTGACTGAAGAACTCGTCGTCCGTCGATTAGTTAAAGTTTTAATTATAACTTAAATCATCGCATAATAACTTAAAAATAATATTTATCAATCATCTTATAATATTAAACATATTTGTAAAAGTTAACCACTTTAAAACAAATTATAATAAGAAACTTTGTAATTCTATAGTAATAAAGAATCTATAAATTGGGGGCTCGTCCGGGATTATCCAAGTTACAATTAAAACAATGAGACAGAGTGTTTGAATTTAAAAGGAAAACATCATCGTAAAGGTCGATATAAAAGACGTGTAAAGTTGGAGAATCAGAGTGCAAAGTAAAGTGTAAGCGAGATAGCAACAGATAATAAATAGATAGCAATAGATAGTAAGACCACTAACCAAACAACATATAGACTGGACATCACATACAAACAGCGTTGTCACAAAAAGTATCGGAGGCATCTGGTCCAAAATCGCGAGTAAGGGAGTAAGATATACATATGATGTATTTTTGAACCGCTTACTCTACAGGAAAGTGCTTGGCGCACTCTCTTCCATATGATTTGTGCGATAGAACAGCAACGCTGTTAACTTTTATCTCGCTCGCACTTACTCTCAGCTCTCAATGCTCTCTCTATGTTTAAGGATCGTTTCAATGTGTGTGTGTGTGTGTGTTTGTTCGACAAGCAAAACTGCGCACAAATTCAACTTTTCTCAAATGCTGAGGCATTTCTACCCTTTTGAAGGCACGGCTAATATGAAATAGAGAAAGGGTTTGCCACGTCGATGCGAAATTCTTGCATTTTAGCTCGCTATCGTTGGTAAGGGTACCCAAGCGTTGCCATGTGTGCATTTAAAATATTTTGGACTCGGTATTCACGCATACTTGCATATTTTGTATATGAATAGAAGCATTTATGCGCTTGTGTGCCTGTTGCTTGCCTGCCTGCCTGTCCCCGATGCAAATTTAACAAGATTTTAGGATTTCTGATTTTGGACCTCTACACACAGACACACACATACAAATGTCTGTGAATGGGCTGATCATGGGCGCAAAAGAAAATACATACATATCATTATTGGCACGCGTCTGACGCGCGCCCTTCTATTTTGAGATTTTGATGAATGAATGTTGACCCCTTATTCCCGCTCGTTGGGTCGAATGGGTCAACTTTTGACAAGCACCTGCATATGGAGGCCAAGTGACTGATCACCAAAATTATTAAAACCATAAATACATATATAATCGCTCCTTATTTGAATTTGGTATATTTTAATATTTAAAAGATTTTTATTTTTACTCAAATTTCATTCATCAAAATAATTAAAAAGAAGGGCGCGCGTCAGACGCGTGCCAATAATGTATTTTCTTTTGCGCCCATGATCAGCCCATTCACAGGCATTTGTATATCTTGTTAAATTTGCATCGGGGACAGGCAGGCAGGCAGCAACAGGCACACAAGCGCATAAATGCTTATATTCATATACAAAGTATGCAAGTATGCGTGAATAGCGAGTCCAAAATATTTTAAATGCACACATGGCAACGCTTGGGTACCCTTACCAACGATAACGAGCTAAAATGCAAATATTTCGCATCGACGTGGCAAACCCTTTCTCTATTTCATATTAGCCGTGCCTTCAAAAGGGTAGAAATGCCTCAGCATTTGAGAAAAATTGAATTTGTGCGCAGTTTTGCTTGTCGAACAAACACACATTGAAACGATCCCTAAACATAGAGAGAGCATTGAGAGCTGAGAGTAAGTGCGAGCGAGATAAAAGTTAACAGCGTTGCTGTTCTATCGCACAAATCGTATGGAAGAGAGTGCGCCAAGCACTTTCCTGTGGAGTAAGCGGTTCAAAAATACATCATATGTATATCTTACTCCCTTACTCGCGATTTTGGACCAGATGCCACCGATACATTTTGTGTCTACTTCTAGTACTCATGTCTAGTCTATATGTTGTTTGGTTAGTGGTAAAACGTTATTCCAAAATATAAATTTCGGGTGAAATCCGGACTTTGTGTGTATGCATCGCCAAAAGCGAAGCAGACAAAAAGAACGAGAAGAGAGAAGTGCAAAGTAAAGTGTGAGCGAAATAGCAACAGACGCTCACTGAAACGTAATTCCAAAAAATAAATTTCTGGTGAAATCCGGCCTTTGTGTGTATGCATCGCCAAATGTAAAGCATACAGAAAGAACGAGAAGAGAGAAGAGAAGAGAAAAGTAATAGAAGGCTGTAGTAAAGTTGGCGTTTTGCTGGTGCGTAAGGGAAACCAAAACGATCAAAGCAGCTGGTCATCTATGAGGAACGCAGGCAAGTTGGCCAAGGCGTGAAATAGACAGTAACAATTTCTTGGTACGCTGGCAAGGTGGTCGAGCGTAAAAGGCTGGAGCAGAGTCGGAGTCAGAGTCAGAGTTAGAGTTAGCGACAGAGTCCATCGTGGGAGTGTTGGGAAACGTTAAAATCGTGTGGTGAGCTGCAGCAGCGCTGCAAATTACTATTTGTGCTGACCTTAGCAAGTGGTGTATCTTGCGCAGACAGATCCTACATTATTAACTAAGAAATTTAGCCACGGACGGTGACACGAAACACGAAACACGGAAGAAAATTAAAATTATTTGTTAGCATAATTATTTTATGTTCATCGACATTATTCATTAACATAGTTTTAACATTTTGATAACTGCTGAGAACAAATTCAAAAACAAACGTCCCTTAGCGCTGTTAAACTCAAGATACAAAAGAGTGTCCGTCGAGGCTGTTAAACTTAAGCTACAAAAGAGAGCAGCCGCTGTTATTACTAATTAAGCTGTTGAAGCTGAAGCTGTTGTGCTGAAAATTTACATGTAAGAATATCAAATCTGAAAATGGTAAATAAGAATAATTTGAAAACCTAAAATCTAAGTAACCGTGTGACAATTTTATAAGATAGAGAGAAACGAGATTCTAAGTATTCGTGTCGATCAACTACGCGAAAAATTAACAGATTTGCAATTGAGTACTGCAGGACGAAAAGTTAAAACACAAGCAAGACTATTTGAACAATATCGCATGGAAATAGAAGAAGAGGGTTCAGGTGATGATACGTCGGTTAATGCAGCACCTTTGATGCAGAGTCCTGAAAAAGCTAGGTCGTGGTTTACGCTGAAAGATGTTGAGGGTAGCGTGTATAAATTTGATGAGTCGAGTTCGAGAGATATTGAACAGTGGGTGAGTGAGTTAGAAGAATACGCTATAACAGTACAGTGGAGCGACTTACAGTTATTTATCTATGCCAAACTGTTGCTTGAGGGTGACGCTAAATCATTTATTCGTAGTCAGCGGGGTACAAATAACTGGAAAGCGCTAAAGAACGCATTGAAAAATGACTTTGAGGTAAGATTGTCATCAGCAGAAGCTCAAAGACGTTTGGGAAAATGACAGCAGAAAAAGGGCGAGACATTGTTAGAATTTTTATATGCGTTGATGGAAATAGCAAAGTCTATCGATCTCAAGGATTAGGGTTTGATTGACTATTTTATAGAAGGCATACCGCATTCTAAAACTAAAAAATCGCTATTGTATCAAGCTCACACAATCAAACAGTTGAAAGCTCAGATAGAAACCTATCAGAAAGCTCATGGTTTTGTGCACCGCCCAGTAAGCCTGGATCGACCATTGCAAAAATAGAGCTTACCGTGGGTTAATACTTTCAAGCAAACAAAAGTTGTAAATGTTTAAAATGTGGTGCCGACTCACATTTAATAAAGGACTGTCCCAAAATACATTTTCTTGTTTCAAATGTGGTAAGCCAGGACACCGTGCCGTGCAGTGTAATGGTGAGAGCCAATATAAACAAGAACAAGAGGTTCTAGTCGGGAGCTCCCAACTAGGGAGATACCCTGAACCCCTTTTCTTCCAACATCAAATGCATATATATTCAATTTTAGAAACTATATGTCAAGCTTGGCGACTAGCTCTTATTATTAACCGAAATTGCCCAAAAAACAGGATATCGATATCGACTTTTATCGATTGCTTGGAAACGGGATAAGTTATCGATTATCGGAAATAAACTCGATCTGTGCGGGAACTAGGAGTACCTACATCTAAAATTTCAATTTCTCTAGCTCTTATAGTTTCTGAGATCCTTGCGTTCATACATACGGACGGACGGACAGACAGCCAGACAGACATGTACATAGCGAGATCGACTCGGCTATTGATGCTGATCAAGAATATATATACTTTATGGGGTCGGAGATGCTTCCTTCTGCTTGTTACTTACATTTGGATTTCGCACAAATACAATATACCCTTATACCAAAGACAATAAATATAAACACTTTATCCATGAAATGCATGGTTTATTTAAAAGATATATAACCCTAGATATTAACGATTTATTTTACAGGAAAATTTAAGAACTTATATAATTTATAATTGTTTTCTAGCGCAGATCATGACCTATCCCAAATTTATGCTGATATATGAATGCATTTTGTGTACTGAGGTTGGCTCCGCAGAAAATATGTAGTTCTAAGTCGATGCAAATATTTACGTAATTTCTTTAAATTAAATTAATATTATTTTTATTCTCCAATTAAGAAATAAAAGAGTGCTAAAAAATACAATTACATTTCAAGTCGACTCGAAGGTCATATTTAGTTATGACCCCATTATAATTATAATGGCCTCCTCGCGGTGTTCCCTGCGTACTTTGTTCTTTAAAATTCGAACAAAGAATAATAAAACAAAACAAAAACTAAAAATTAATTATATGTATCTTTGAAAACAACAAATTTGCACTTTTATTTCCTTAATTTATTTGGTATTATTTAAAAATAATAATAATTTAATTAATAATTTCAAATATAAAATATTACATAAATATTTGCATCGAATAAAAATACAAATTTTTTTGTACGGAGTACACAATGCATTCATATATCAACAGAAATTTTGGGTAGGTCGTGATCTGCGCTAAAAAACTAAGAAAATTGTTTCTTTGCCAGCCAGAGACTTTGCCAGAGCAGTGGATAACAACACATTCAAATATGCTGTTATGTATGTATATTCACACGCATACAAACATAATTGCTTGCACGGCCGTCACAGAGCCGAAGCTGAGACCAAATTCTATTTTTAGCTTTTTCGTTCTCTCGGCTGTGAGAGCGCAATGCTACAGATTTCGTTTTCGTTCTCAATTTTCAAGCAATCAAGCTGCATAGTAGCATTTTGTTGTATGGCGTAACTCATCTTAGTGTTTATATTGTCTTTGCTGGCGACTAACTTCGTAGCTCGTGTCAGCATCAGCAAGCCGCAACTTCGGCATTCGTTCGTCTGGTCTTTGGGGAACGAACAACCATTCGCAGGCATGCTGTACGAAGCCTCAAGGGCCAGATGAAAGGCCAGGTCAGAAATTTTGGGTCGCATTCAAATGTATGGACGTAACTCATCTTAGTGTTTATATTGTCTTTGATTATACCCATTTTTAATGGGTTCAGGGTATAAAAATCGACGAATGTTGTCCGAGACGAAAAGTGGATGTTAAAGTCATTAAGCACATTCACTTCTTCTGGCTTAGAATTAAAAGATGTCGTTTGTGGTGCAGCGATTTGCAAAGGTTTAGTGGATACTGGAGCGGACCTGTATCTTATGCGTAGGTGTGCCTATCGGAAGTTAGGAATCACACAATTAGCCGGATGTTTTAAGACTCTGACGGGTATAGCTGACAGCCAAATTCTGACGTTTGGAAGCTTTATAATATCTGTCAAGATTGATTACATTCAAATGGAAATCGAATTTCATGTCGTACCAGATGAGGATATAAGTTTCGAAGCAATTCTTGGCAGAACCATTTTGGATTATGTTGACTTGCAAGTGACTAAAAAGGGGATTTTATTAAAACCGAAAGTTGATGTAGAAAATAAAATGATCAGCGCTAACAATAGTTCTTGTTTTAAACTGTTTCATGAATTTGAAAGTATGTGCATGTTAGCTATGGACCAAGAGGCGGTTACGATCGAATTAGATCTTTCACATTTGAGAAAGTTGCAACAAAAAGAGTTTAAGCAACTACTACATTCGTATAAACCAATCAGAAATCCAAGCTTTCTAATTGAGATGAAGATTCTTTTAACAGACGAGCTGCCAGTATTTCAGCATCCGAGACGTATAGCCGTGTGTGATCAGAAAATTATTAATGAGTAAGTGAAAGAATGGCTAGCAGAGAAAATTATCAAGCCCAGTATGTCAGAGTATGCCTCACCAGTTGTTTTAGTGGTAAAAAAGAATGGCAAAAATCGTTTGTGATGCGACTACCGTAAGCTAAATGAAAAGGTTATTCATGATAATTTTCCTATGCCTCAAATGGATACTGTAATTGAGAAGCTGCAAGGTGCGTCAATTTTCACTACATTAGATTTGACAAATGGATTTTTCCATGTACCAGTTGAAACAGGCTCGCAAAAATATACTTCATTTGTGACTCAAAATGGGCAGTATGAATTTTTATACGTAACTTTCGGCATTTCAAACTCTCCAGCGATGTTCACTAGATTTATAATGGCAATTATGCGAGAATTAATCCAAAATAATGATGGGTCTGTTGAAGCTGAAAAGAGTGTTGCAAGTTGCAGGAATAAATTGGTCAAAATGTCACCTCTTGCAAGGGAAAGTTAGCTTCTTAGGTATATACCCTAGTGCAAAAGGGCACTATAGCTCCGAGCAAGAAAAAGACCCAGGCTGATGCAAATTTTGCGATACCTCGGGATAAAAAGGATATTGAGCGATTTCTGGGGCTAACATCCTATTTTCGTAGGTTTGTAGAGGGGTACGCTGTAATTGCATAACCGTTGTCCGACATTTTGCGAAAGGATGCAATGTTTGGATTTAAAGACTTGCAGCATGCAGCTTTGACCAGTGGACCTGTATTAAAATTGTATAGTCCTAAAATGAAAACGGAAATTCACACGGATGCTAGCAAGTTTGGTTTTGGTGGAGTATTGTTGCAGAAAGACTCAGAAGACTGTTTGTTTCATCCTGTTCAGTATATGAGCCGTAAGACAAATGCAGTTGAAGAAAAGTACGATTCATATAAATTATAAGTTCTGGCCGTTATGTCTGCTCTAATAAAATGGCGTGTGTACGTATTAGGCATAATGTTTAAAATCATAACCGATTGCAATGCGTTTACAATGACGATGAGGAAAAAAGAAGTGCCTTTGCGTGTAGCCAGATGGGCATTGTACTTGCAAGACTTCGACTATGAAATTAAGCATCGTTCTGGTTCCAAAATGCGTCACGTTGACGCCTTGAGCCGTGTTTCCTGCTTTGTGTTGACCGATAGCTTGGTACATCGTTTGAGAGAAGCACAGTTGGGGGATGAATGGACAAAGATAATTCGCCAAATTGTTGAGGAAAAGGAGTATGAAGATTGAAAACAAAATCTTGTATAAAAACCAGAATCGGGATTTAATTTATACCAAAACTAAAGGAGAAGGTAGCCCGAACCGTAGATAGTTACATAGAATGCATTATTATGAATGCTAAAACTGGGAAAAGGGAAGGATTTCTGACCCCGATAGATAAGGGAGACAGACCATTGTGTACTTATCATGTCGATCACGTAGGAGCTAACCAGCAAACGTTATAACCACATTCTAGTGGTGGTAGATGGGTTCTCCAAATTTGTGTGGTTGTACCCCACCCGCAGCACTGGTGTTGATGAAGTTTTAAATTGCTTAGGAAGGCAATCTGTCCTGTTTGGAAATCCAGAGCGAATCGTTTTTGATAGAGGTACTGCATATAGGACACATCTTTTTAAAGACTATTGCAAAAAACAAAGCATAGCGCATCTGCTTATAGCTACCGGAGTACCGCGAGGAAATGGTCAGGTGGAGCGAATGCATAAAATAGTCGTGCCAATGCTTTCTAAGTTAAACTATGATAGTCCTGGCAGTTGGCATAAACATTTGGGAAGAGTTCAGCAAGTGATCAAATTTATAAAAGATTCCTCTCTATTTTCGTATACAATAGCTGTTAGGCAAGCATCAACAATGAAGTTTGTTAGCCAATTCTGGCCATTTAACGAAAATAAATCCTTAATAGTAAGGTAGTGCATAAAACGACTTGAATTGAAATCGCCGTGCACACATTTAAACAATGATTCACAACTTAAAATGTACAGTTCTGAATTAATGTTTAGCTCACTATGTTGTTTTAAAATAGACAAATCTCTTTTATATTTTCCTTCCATTTTAAAAGCACTCTTGTCTTCTACGATTGTGTAGGAATGGTCATGGCGTATGGATTCATGCCTTTGTTCTTAAATTTTTAATATTATAGAAAAATCTTTTTTAAACATTCCTACTTTTAGTCTTTTATTAAGCGATTTTTTCCAACTTTCCTTGTGCTTGGAAAGTTTTCGGTTTTTAGACATTTCATCGAATCGTTTTTCAGTTTTTGATTTAAATTTCTTCTTTGTACGCCTTACAACTAGTTCATTAAATGGTTTTATAATACCCGGTTTCGCTAGTTGAACTTGTGTAATAATGGACTTTGGCAACTCATTCAGCTTACCGATAAATCGTCCTAGCTTTAAGCCGTTTTTATTATTTGGCTTGATAATACTGTACTTAAGTGTCTAAAAAAATGATTCTGTGAGCCCATTACTGGGCCTTTTTTTTTGGATCTATCAATAAAATTACCTATAATATTGGTCCAGTTTAAATGGACTTTTTTCGGCAATGGACAGCAAAGTTGGATCATTGACAACTTCCTTACATTCTCCCAATTTGATACTGTCTATTTAATATAATGTGCATGGCTATTCACAATATTTAGCAAAATAATTAATGGCATCGTTCACAATATTATTAACATACGGAGAAAAAAAAAAATGATTGCAATGTTTCTGAACCATTTTTCTAATTCTCCAATTTTATTTATTGAATATGCACAGCACAAGGCATTTCTTAAAAATGATCTGAGGTCAATATTGTCCAAACCAACTGCTTCATCTACGTGGGAACCCTAGAAGGTGAGCGACAGAGAAGAACGCGCAGTGGTCGTTGTTTCTGATCGCTCTCTCTTCGCTCACTTGTAACTTGGCAATTTTGCGTCAAAGAGCAGGCTGCGCAACGCGAAAAGAAAAGCAGGCACTTGGCATTTGAGAGTTGACTGAAGAACTCGTCGTCCGTCGATTAGTTAAAGTTTTAATTATAACTTAAATCATCGCATAATAACTTAAAAATAATATTTATCAATCATCTTATAATATTAAACATATTTGTAAAAGTTAACCACTTTAAAACAAATTATAATAAGAAACTTTGTAATTCTATAGTAATAAAGAATCTATAAATTGGGGGCTCGTCCGGGATTATCCAAGTTACAATTAAAACAATGAGACAGAGTGTTTGAATTTAAAAGGAAAACATCATCGTAAAGGTCGATATAAAAGACGTGTAAAGTTGGAGAATCAGAGTGCAAAGTAAAGTGTAAGCGAGATAGCAACAGATAATATATAGATAGCAATAGATAGTAAGACCACTAACCAAACAACATATAGACTGGACATCACATACAAACAGCGTTGTCACAAAAAGTATCGGAGGCATCTGGTCCAAAATCGCGAGTAAGGGAGTAAGATATACATATGATGTATTTTTGAACCGCTTACTCTACAGGAAAGTGCTTGGCGCACTCTCTTCCATATGATTTGTGCGATAGAACAGCAACGCTGTTAACTTTTATCTCGCTCGCACTTACTCTCAGCTCTCAATGCTCTCTCTATGTTTAAGGATCGTTTCAATGTGTGTGTGTGTGTGTGTTTGTTCGACAAGCAAAACTTCGCACAAATTCAATTTTTCTCAAATGCTGAGGCATTTCTACCCTTTTGAAGGCACGGCTAATATGAAGTAGAGAGAGGGTTTGCCACGTCGATGCGAAAATCTTGCATTTTAGCTCGCTATCGTTGGTAAGGGTACCCAAGCGTTGCCATGTGTGCATTTAAAATATTTTGGACTCGCTATTCACGCATACTTGCATATTTTGTATATGAATAGAAGCATTTATGCGCTTGTGTGCCTGTTGCTTGCCTGCCTGCCTGTCCCCGATGCAAATTTAACAAGATTTTAGGATTTCTGATTTTGGACCTCTACACACAGACACACACATACAAATGTCTGTGAATGGGCTGATCATGGGCGCAAAAGAAAATACATACATATCATTATTGGCACGCGTCTGACGCGCGCCCTTCTATTTTGAGATTTTGATGAATGAATGTTGACCCCTTATTCCCGCTCGTTGGGTCGAATGGGTCAACTTTTGACAAGCACCTGCATATGGAGGCCAAGTGACTGATCACCAAAATTATTAAAACCATAAATACATATATAATCGCTCCTTATTTTAATTTGGTATATTTTAATATTTAAAAGATTTTTATTTTTACTCAAATTTCATTCATCAAAATAATTAAAAAGAAGGGCGCGCGTCAGACGCGTGCCAATAATGTATTTTCTTTTGCGCCCATGATCAGCCCATTCACAGGCATTTGTATATCTTGTTAAATTTGCATCGGGGACAGGCAGGCAGGCAGCAACAGGCACACAAGCGCATAAATGCTTATATTCATATACAAAGTATGCAAGTATGCGTGAATAGCGAGTCCAAAATATTTTAAATGCACACATGGCAACGCTTGGGTACCCTTACCAACGATAACGAGCTAAAATGCAAATATTTCGCATCGACGTGGCAAACCCTTTCTCTATTTCATATTAGCCGTGCCTTCAAAAGGGTAGAAATGCCTCAGCATTTGAGAAAAATTGAATTTGTGCGCAGTTTTGCTTGTCGAACAAACACACATTGAAACGATCCCTAAACATAGAGAGAGCATTGAGAGCTGAGAGTAAGTGCGAGCGAGATAAAAGTTAACAGCGTTGCTGTTCTATCGCACAAATCGTATGGAAGAGAGTGCGCCAAGCACTTTCCTGTGGAGTAAGCGGTTCAAAAATACATCATATGTATATCTTACTCCCTTACTCGCGATTTTGGACCAGATGCCACCGATACATTTTGTGTCTACTTCTAGTACTCATGTCTAGTCTATATGTTGTTTGGTTAGTGGTAAAACGTTATTCCAAAATATAAATTTCGGGTGAAATCCGGACTTTGTGTGTATGCATCGCCAAAAGCGAAGCAGACAAAAAGAACGAGAAGAGAGAAGTGCAAAGTAAAGTGTGAGCGAAATAGCAACAGACGCTCACTGAAACGTAATTCCAAAAAAATAAATTTTTTGGTGAAATCCGGCCTTTGTGTGTATGCATCGCCAAATGTAAAGCATACAGAAAGAACGAGAAGAGAGAAGAGAAGAGAAAAGTAATAGAAGGCTGTAGTAAAGTTGGCGTTTTGCTGGTGCGTAAGGGAAACTAAAACGATCAAAGCAGCTGGTCATCTATGAGGAACGCAGGCAAGTTGGCCAAGGCGTGAAATAGACAGTAGCAATTTCTTGGTACGCTGGCAAGGTGGTCGAGCGTAATAGAAGGCTGGAGCAGAGTCGGAGTCAGAGTCAGAGTTAGAGTTAGCGACAGAGTCCATCGTGGGAGTGTTGGGAAACGTTAAAATCGTGTGGTGAGCTGCAACAGCGCAGCAAATTACTATTTGTGCTGACCTTAGCAAGTGGTGTATCTTGCGCAGACAGATCCTACATTATTAACTAAGAAATTTAGCCACGGACGGTGAAACGAAACATGAAACACGGAAAAAAATTAAAATTATTTGTTAGCATAATTATTTTATGTTCATCGACATTATTCATTAACATAGTTTTAACATTTTGATAACTGCTGAGAACAAATTCAAAAACAAACGTCCCTTAGCGCTGTTAAACTCAAGATACAAAAGAGTGTCCGTCGAGGCTGTTAAACTTAAGCTACAAAAGAGAGCAGCCGCTGTTATTACTAATTAACATAGGACAAACTGAAGCTGTTGTGCTGAAAATTTACATGTTAGAATATCAAATCTGAAAATGGTAAATAAGAATAATTTGAAAACCTAAAATCTAAGTAACCGTGTGACAATTTTATAAGATAGAGAGAAACGAGATTCTAAGTATTCGTGTCGATCAACTACGCGAAAAATTAACAGATTTGCAATTGAGTACTGCAGGACGCAAAGTTAAAACACAAGCAAGACTATTTGAACATTATGGCATGGAAATAGAAGAAGAGGGTTCAGGTGATGATACGTCGGTTAATGCAGCACCTTTGATGCAGAGTCCTGAAAAAGCTAGGTCGTGGTTTACGCTGAAAGATGTTGAGGGTAGCGTGTATAAATTTGATGAGTCGAGTTCGAGAGATATTGAACAGTGGGTGAGTGAGTTAGAAGAATGCGCTATAACAGTACAGTGGAGCGACTTACAATTATTTATCTATGCCAAACTGTTGCTTGAGGGTGACGCTAAATCATTTATTCGTAGTCAGCGGGGTACAAATAACTGGAAAGCGCTAAAGAACGCATTGAAAAATGAATTTGAGGTAAGATTGTCATCAGCAGATGCTCAAAGACGTTTGGGAAAATGACAGCAGAAAAAGGGCGAGACATTGTTAGAATTTTTATATGCGTTGATGGAAATAGCAAAGTCTATCGATCTCAAGGATGAGGGTTTGATTGACTATTTTATAGAAGGCATACTGGATTCTAAAACTAACAAATCGCTATTGTATCAAGCTCACACAATCAAACAGTTGAAAGCTCAGATAGAAACCTATCAGAAAGCTCGTGGTTCTTGTGCACCGCCCAGTAAACCTGGATCGACCATTGCAAAAATAGAGCTTACCGTGGGTCAATACTTTCAAGCAAACAAAAGTTGTAAATGTTTTAAATGTCGTGCCGACTCACATTTAATAAAGGACTGTCCCAAAATACATTTTCTTGTTTCAAATGTGGTAAGCCAGGACACCGTGCCGTGCAGTGTAATGGTGAGAGCCAATATAAACAAGAACAAGAGGTTCTAGTCGGGAGCTCCCAACTAGGGGATACCCTGAACCCCTTTTCTTCCAACATCAAATGCATATATATTCAATTTTAGAAACTATATGTCAAGCTTGGCGACTAGCTCTTATTATTAACCAAAATTGCCCAAAAAACAGGATGTCGATATCGACTTTTATCGATTGCTTGGAAACGGAATAAGTTATCGATTATCGGAAATAAACTCGATCTGTGCGGGAACTAGGAGTACCTACATTTAAAATTTCAATTTCTCTAGCTCTTATAGTTTCTGAGATCCTTGCGTTCATACATACGGACGGACGGACGGACGGCGGACGGACGGACAGACAGCCAGACAGACATGTACATAGCGAGATCGACTCGGCTATTGATGCTGATCAAGAATATATATACTTTATGGGGTTGGAGATGCTTCCTTCTGCCTGTTACATTTGGATTTCGCACAAATACAATATACCCTTATACCAAAGACAATAAATATAAACACTTTATCCATTAAATGCATGGTTTATTTAAAATATATATAACCCTAGATATTAACGATTTATTTTACAGGCAAATTTAAGAACTTATATAATTTTACACAAGGAGCTTCTTACGCAATAACTATGTTAAGAAAATAGCACACATAGATTGATTTCACTTTTCTTTTTGGACAGTGTGTGCTCGAGAAAAGTTCTTGTCTCAGCCAATAGCGTGCGTGCACCTTTCGTTGTATGCGTGAATTATACATGCATAAGAGCTTTAAAGTATGTATGTATGTGTTGTTATTCACTGCTCTGGCTTTAGCTGGCAAGAAAATAATTTTGTTAGTTTTCTAGCGCAGATCATGACCTATCCCAAATTTATGCTGATATATGAATGCATTTTGTGTACTGAGGTTGGCTCGGCAGAAAATATGTAGTTCTAAGTCGATGCAATTATTTACGTAATTTCTTTAAATTAAATTAATATTATTTTTATTCTCCAATTAAGAAATAAAAGAGTGCTAAAAAATACAATTACATTTCAAGTCGACTCGAAGGTCATATTTAGTTATGACCCCATTATAATTATAATGGCCTCCTCGCGGTGTTCCCTGCGTACTTTGTTCTTTAAAATTCGAACAAAGAATAATAAAACAAAACAAAAACTAAAAATTAATTATATGTATCTTTGAAAACAACAAATTTGCACTTTTATTTCCTTAATTTATTTGGTATTATTTAAAAATAATAATAATTTAATTAATAATTTCAAATATAAAATATTACATAAATATTTGCATCGAATAAAAATACAAATTTTTTTGTACGGAGTACACAATGCATTCATATATCAACAGAAATTTTGGGTAGGTCGTGATCTGCGCTAAAAAACTAAGAAAATTGTTTCTTTGCCAGCCAGAGACTTTGCCAGAGCAGTGGATAACAACACATTCAAATATGCTGTTATGTATGTATATTCACACGCATACAAACATAATTGCTTGCACGGCCGTCACAGAGCCGAAGCTGAGACCAAATTCTATTTTTAGCTTTTTCGTTCTCTCGGCTGTGAGAGCGCAATGCTACAGATTTCGTTTTCGTTCTCAATTTTCAAGCAATCAAGCTGCATAGTAGCATTTTGTTGTATGGCGTAACTCATCTTAGTGTTTATATTGTCTTTGCTGGCGACTAACTTCGTAGCTCGTGTCAGCATCAGCAAGCCGCAACTTCGGCATTCGTTCGTCTGGTCTTTGGGGAACGAACAACCATTCGCAGGCATGCTGTACGAAGCCTCAAGGGCCAGATGAAAGGCCAGGTCAGAAATTTTGGGTCGCATTCAAATGTATGGACGTAACTCATCTTAGTGTTTATATTGTCTTTGATTATACCCATTTTTAATGGGTTCAGGGTATAAAAATCGACGAATGTTGTCCGAGACGAAAAGTGGATGTTAAAGTCATTAAGCACATTCAATTCTTCTGGCTTAGAATTAAAAGATGTCGTTTGTGGCGCAGTGATTTGCAAAGGTTTAGTGGATACTGGAGCGGACCTGTATCTTATGCGTAGGTGTGCCTATCGGAAGTTAGGAATCACACAATTAGCCGGATGTTTTAAGACTCTGACGGGTATAGCTGACAGCCAAATTCTGACGTTTGGAAGCTTTATAATATCTGTCAAGATTGATTACATTCAAATGGAAATCGAATTTCATGTCGTACCAGATGAGGATATAAGTTTCGAAGCAATTCTTGGCAGAACCATTTTGGATTATGTTGACTTGCAAGTGACTAAAAAGGGGATTTTATTAAAACCGAAAGTTGATGTAGAAAATAAAATGATCAGCGCTAACAATAGTTCTTGTTTTGAACTGTTTCATGAGTTTGAAAGTATGTGCATGTTAGCTATGGACCAAGAGGCGGTTACGATCGAATTAGATCTTTCACATTTGAGAAAGTTGCAACAAAAAGAGTTTAAGCAACTACTACATTCGTATAAACCAATCAGAAATCCAAGCTTTCTAATTGAGATGAAGATTCTTTTAACAGACGAGCTGCCAGTATTTCAGCATCCGAGACGTATAGCCGTGTGTGATCAGAAAATTATTAATGAGTAAGTGAAAGAATGGCTAGCAGAGAAAATTATCAAGCCCAGTATGTCAGAGTATGCCTCACCAGTTGTTTTAGTGGTAAAAAAGAATGGCAAAAATCGTTTGTGATGCGACTACCGTAAGCTAAATGAAAAGGTTATTCATGATAATTTTCCTATGCCTCAAATGGATACTGTAATTGAGAAGCTGCAAGGTGCGTCAATTTTCACTACATTAGATTTGACAAATGGATTTTTCCATGTACCAGTTGAAACAGGCTCGCAAAAATATACTTCATTTGTGACTCAAAATGGGCAGTATGAATTTTTATACGTGACTTTCGGCATTTCAAACTCTCCACCAGTGTTCACTAGATTTATAATGGCAATTATAACATAGAGAGAGCATTGAGAGCTGAGAGTAAGTGCGAGCGAGATAAAAGTTAACAGCGTTGCTGTTCTATCGCACAAATCATATGGAAGAGAGTGCGCCAAGCACTTTCCTGTAGAGTAAGCGGTTCAAAAATACATCATATGTATATCTTACTCCCTTACTCGCGATTTTGGACCAGATGCCACCGATACATTTTGTGTCTACTTCTAGTACTCATGTCTAGTCTATATGTTGTTTGGTTAGTGGTAAAACGTTATTCCAAAATATAAATTTCGGGTGAAATCCGTACTTTGTGTGTATGCATCGCCAAAAGCGAAGCAGACAGAAAGAACGAGAAGAGAGAAGTGCAAAGTAAAGTGTGAGCGAAATAGCAACAGACGCTCACTGAAACGTAATTCCAAAAAAATAAATTTTTTGGTGAAATCCGGCCTTTGTGTGTATGCATCGCCAAATGTAAAGCATACAGAAAGAACGAGAAGAGAGAAGAGAAGAGAAAAGTAATAGAAGGCTGTAGTAAAGTTGGCGTTTTGCT
This sequence comes from Drosophila virilis, assembly GCF_030788295.1. Classification (NCBI taxonomy): domain Eukaryota; kingdom Metazoa; phylum Arthropoda; class Insecta; order Diptera; family Drosophilidae; genus Drosophila; species Drosophila virilis. The sequence goes on from NC_091545.1 coordinate 27,275,659, forward strand.
GGTGCGTAAGGGAAACCAAAACGATCAAAGCAGCTGGTCATCTATGAGGAACGCAGGCAAGTTGGCCAAGGCGTGAAATAGACAGTAGCAATTTCTTGGTACGCTGGCAAGGTGGTCGAGCGTAATAGAAGGCTGGAGCAGAGTCGGAGTCAGAGTCAGAGTTAGAGTTAGCGACAGAGTCCATCGTGGGAGTGTTGGGAAACGTTAAAATCGTGTGGTGAGCTGCAACAGCGCAGCAAATTACTATTTGTGCTGACCTTAGCAAGTGGTGTATCTTGCGCAGACAGATCCTACATTATTAACTAAGAAATTTAGCCACGGACGGTGACACGAAACATGAAACACGGAAGAAAATTAAAATTATTTGTTAGCATAATTATTTTATGTTCATCGACATTATTCATTAACATAGTTTTAACATTTTGATAACTGCTGAGAACAAATTCAAAAACAAACGTCCCTTAGCGCTGTTAAACTCAAGATACAAAAGAGTGTCCGTCGAGGCTGTTAAACTTAAGCTACAAAAGAGAGCAGCCGCTGTTATTACTAATTAACATAGGACAAACTGAAGCTGTTGTTCTGAAAATTTACATGTAAGAATATCAAATCTGAAAATGGTAAATAGGAATTAATTAACCTAAAATCTAAGTAACCGTGTGACAATTTTATAAGATAGAGAGAATAGAGATTCTTAGTCTTCGTGTCGATCAACTACGCGAAAAATTAACAGATTTGCAATTGAGTACTGCAGGACGCAAAGCTAAAACGCAAGCAAGACTATATAAACATTATGGCATGGAAATAGAAGAAGAGGGTTCAGGTGATGATACGTCGGTTAATGCAGTACCTTTGATGCAGAGTCCTGAAAAAGCTAGGTCGTGGTTTACGCTGAAAGATGTTGAGGGTAGCGTGTATAAATTTGATGAGTCGAGTTCGAGAGATATTGAACAGTGGGTGAGTGAGTTAGAAGAATGCGCTATAACAGTACAGTGGAGCGACTTACAGTTATTTATCTATGCCAAACTGTTGCTTGAGGGTGACGCTAAATCATTTATTCGTAGTCAGCGGGGTACAAATAACTGGAAAGCGCTAAAGAACGCATTGAAAAATGAATTTGAGGTAGGATTGTCATCAGCAGAAGTTCATAGACGTTTGGGAAAGCGACAACAGAAAAAGGGCGAGACATTGTTAGAATTTTTATATGCGTTGATGGAAATAGCAAAGTCTACCGATCTCGAGGATGAGGGTTTGATTGACTATTTTATAGAAGGCATACCGGATTCTGAAACTAACAAATCGCTATTGTATCAAGCTCACACAATCAAACAGTTGAAAGCTCAGATAGAAACCTATCAGAAAGCTCGTGGTTCTTGTGGACCGCCCAGTAAACCTGGATCGACCATTGCAAAAATAGAGCTTACCGTGGGTCAATACTTTCAAGCAAACAAAAGTTGTAAATGTTTTAAATGTGGTGCCGACTCACATGTAATAAAGGACCGTCCCAAAATACATTTTCTTGCTCAAATGTGGTAAGCCAGGACACCGTGCCGTGCAGTGTAATGGTGAGAGCCAATATAAACAAGAACAAGAGGTTCTAGTCGGGAGCTCCCAACTAGGGGATACCCTGAACCCCTTTTCTTCCAACATCAAATGCATATATATTCAATTTTAGAAACTATATGTCAAGCTTGGTGACTAGCTCTTATTATTAACCAAAATTGCCCAAAAAACAGGATATCGATATCGACTTTTATCGATGGCTTGGAAACGGAATAAGTTATCGATTATCGGAAATAAACTCGATCTGTGCGGGAACTAGGAGTACCTACATCTAAAATTTCAATTTCTCTAGCTCTTATAGTTTCTGAGATCCTTCGTTCATACATACGGACGGACGGACGGCGGACGGACGGACAGACAGCCAGACAGACATGTACATAGCGAGATCGACTCGGCTATTGATGCTGATCAAGAATATATATACTTTATGGGGTCGGAGATGCTTCCTTCTGCCTGTTACATTTGGATTTCGCACAAATACAATATACCCTTATACCAAAGACAATAAATATAAACACTTTATCCATGAAATGCATGGTTTATTTAAAAGATATATAACCCTAGATATTAACGATTTATTTTACAGGAAAATTTAAGAACTTATATAATTTTTACACAAGGAGCTTCTTACGCAATAACTATGTTAAGAAAATAGCACACATAGATTGATTTCACTTTTCTTTTTGGACAGTGTGTGCTCGAGAAAAGTTCTTGTCTCAGCCAATAGCGTGCGTGCACCTTTCGTTGTATGCGTGAATTATACATGCATAAGAACTTTAAAGTATGTATGTGTGTGTTGTTATTCACTGCTCTGGCTTTAGCTGGCAAGAAAATAATTTTGTTAGTTTTCTAGCGCAGATCATGACCTACCCCAAATTTATGCTGATATATGAATGCATTTTGTGTACTGAGGTTGGCTCCGCAGAAAATATGTAGTTCTAAGTCGATGCAAATATTTACGTAATTTCTTTAAATTAAATTAATATTATTTTTATTCTCCAATTAAGAAATAAAAGAGTGCTAAAAAATACAATTACATTACAAGTCGACTCGAAGGTCATATTTAGTTATGACCCCATTATAATTATAATGGCCTCCTCGCGGTGTTCCCTGCGTACTTTGTTCCTTAAAATTCGAACAAAAAATAATAAAACAAAACAAAAACTAAAAATTAATTATATGTATCTTTGAAAACAACAAATTTGCACTTTTATTTCCTTAATTTATTTGGTATTATTTAAAAATAATAATAATTTAATTAATAATTTCAAATATAAAATATTACATAAATATTTGCATCGAATAAAAATACAAATTTTTTTGTACGGAGTACACAATGCATTCATATATCAACAGAAATTTTGGGTTTAATTGCTTGCACGGCCGTCACAGAGCCGAAGCTGAGACCAAATTCTATTTTTAGCTTTTTCGTTCTCTCGGCTGTGAGAGCGCAATGCTACAGATTTCGTTTTCGTTCTCAATTTTCAAGCAATCAAGCTGTATAGTAGCATTTTGTTGTATGGCGTAACTCATCTTAGTGCTTATATTGTCTTTGCTGGCGACTAATTTCGTAGCTCGTGTCAGCATCAGCAAGCCGCAACTTCGGCATTCGTTCGTCTGGTCTTTGGGGAACGAACAACCATTCGCAGGCATGCTGTACGAAGCCTCAAGGGCCAGATGAAAGGCCAGGTCAGAAATTTTGCGTCGCATTCAAATGTATGGACGTAACTCATCTTAGTGTTTATATTGTCTTTGCTTATACCCATTTTTAATGGGTTCAAGGTATAAAAATCGACGAATGTTGTCCGAGACGAAAAGTGGATGTTAAAGTCATTAAGCACATTCAATTCTTCTGGCTTAGAATTAAACGATGTCGTTTGTGGCGCAGTGATTTGCAAAGGTTTAGTGGATACTGGAGCGGACCTGTATCTTATGCGTAGGTGTGCCTATCGGAAGTTAGGAATCACACAATTAGCCGGATGTTTTAAGACTCTGACGGGTATAGCTGACAGCCAAATTCTGACGTTTGGAAGCTTTATAATATCTGTCAAGATTGATTACATTCAAATGGAAATCGAATTTCATGTCGTACCAGATGAGGATATAAGTTTCGAAGCAATTCTTGGCAGAACCATTTTGGATTATGTTGACTTGCAAGTGACTAAAAAGGGGATTTTATTAAAACCGAAAGTTGATGTAGAAAATAAAAAGATCAGCGCTAACAATAGTTCTTGTTTTGAACTGTTTCATGAGTTTGAAAGTATGTGCATGTTAGCTATGGACCAAGAGGCGGTTACGATCGAATTAGATCTTTCACATTTGAGAAAGTTGCAACAAAAAGAGTTTAAGCAACTACTACATTCGTATAAACCAATCAGAAATCCAAGCTTTCTAATTGAGATGAAGATTCTTTTAACAGACGAGCTGCCAGTATTTCAGCATCCGAGACGTATAGCCGTGTGTGATCAGAAAATTATTAATGAGTAAGTGAAAGAATGGCTAGCAGAGAAAATTATCAAGCCCAGTATGTCAGAGTATGCCTCACCAGTTGTTTTAGTGGTAAAAAAGAATGGCAAAAATCGTTTGTGATGAGACTACCTTCCTATGCCTCAAATGGATACTGTAATTGAGAAGCTGCAAGGTGCGTCAATTTTCACTACATTAGATTTGACAAATGGATTCCATGTACCAGTTGAAACAGGCTCGCAAAAATATACTTCATTTGTGACTCAAAATGGGCAGTATGAATTTTTATACGCAACTTTCGGCATTTCAAACTCTC